>NC_141102.1:40742911-41377911 GCF_041138505.1 Cibotium barometz | reverse complement strand
TTGGACTTTTTGGTCATAGTGTGTGGCCATCTTAAGTTCATACTATTCACACCTCAACACCATATCTTACATACACTCCACTTGACATCACTTCACTATCACGTAACCGGCCCCCGAAAAATTTATTTTTTGCTGCCGCAGCTACTTTTAGCTACCGCAGCTACCGGTTATTTATCTTTATCACTCCACAACCGCACACCTGAAAAAACCCCTAAACCCTAAACCTTTGCTATCATGGTGCTTTTGAACACTATCCCAGAGGCAGCAAACGAAGGTCAAGACAACCCTTCTACCAGCCAGGGAGCGTTTCAATTTGCTAGTGGAGAAAGAGAACGTGCTAAGCGGAGAATGGATGATTCTACAGATACTGCTAATGCACAAAACCAATACAGGTTTACACTTGGTGCTTCATCATCATCCTATGATGACCTTTTTGCTCTGCCTACTCTTCCCATCGCTCAACCTTCTCACCTTAAAGATTTCTTGAAGAAGTCTATCGAGGAGTACAAGAAGATGTTTTTAGCTTTTGAGAAAAGTCAAGCTTACCTCAAAAAGCTTAGAGAGCAAAGAGAAGAAGGCACCGTACCTAACAGTCTTCGACTCAAACCACCCCGCCTTACTGTGCAAGATGAACAAGGACAGGCCTTTCTCAATCAAACTCTACAAGATCTTTGTAAAAATTACAGGAGCAGCTGCTTGGAAGTCCTCATTGAAGCCCAAGCAAAGCTGGTAGAGAATCAAGAAAAGAAGCTGGATGCTTATGCCTCCACTTTTGAAGCCAGTCTCCAGGAAATCCTGAACCTCATGGCTGCTTTGGAACTCATGGACAGCCCACACGCTTTATGGGAAAACACCATGAAGACTTGGAAGAACAAGCTGCTCAAAGATTTCAAAACTGCCATAAATAATTTCAGGGTCTCTCATCTCCTTAACTCTAAGATCAAGCAAGCTGCTTTCACCAAGAGGAAAGCTGCACAGGATCAAGCCATGGGAGATGCAGAATCTCTTCCTACTGAACCCTCTATAGCCAAGCTAGTCAAAGAGCAAGTTCAGAAGCAAGTTCAAGCACAGATCAACAAGCTAAAGAAAAGTCTAGCAAATGACACAGGTGGGACAAACAAAAAACGGAAAGATAATCAACAAAAGAAAAGCCAGAACAATAGCCAGAACAACAACAAGAAGAAAACTAGAAGCAACCAAGCTTCTAAGAAAGGCAATCAACAGAAAGACCGGCAAAACAACCACCAAGGTAAGCAGCAGCAGGGAAACAAGCCAAATAAAGGCAAGTCTACCCAGCCAAAAAACCAGCGGGGAAACCGGCAAGGGGGTGGAAATCAACCTCAAAGGAAGAAGACTTCCACCCCCTCCTCTGCACAGCCTTCCTCTTCTCGACAAGGCCGCAATACCCAGAAATCTGGTTCGGGACAGAAACAAAATCGGCAAAATTCACGAAGCAGATCCGCTCCACCGCGGTCTCGAAATCCCCGGCGTTAAGGCACCTCTTCTGGCTCCCTCTCCAAGATCCCGAGCGCTATGCTCTATTGCTTTTCTCTAGAAAGACCCCAACTGAGGTGGATCAACGTGTTTCAAACACTGCCATCCACAATCTCTCTCAGTACAAGCTTTCATTTAGCGAGAAAAAGCTTCTAGGACTTGGTTTGGGATATATTCCTCCGTCAAAGTTTCCGGATTCAACACATCTCACCAAAGACTATGATAATTTTGCAAGGCAACTTCGTCTTCGATGGTTTTTCAAAAATGCACCAGATAGACCTCTTCCTCCTTTTCGAGTTGCAAACCCGAATTGGAATCCTTCTAAAGTTTATCAGCCTCTGGAAGACATCATCAACACTGGAAGAGTCATACTTCAAAATTCAATCTCTTCATGTGAGCGACTTCCTCAGAACAAGCTTTCGCTTCATTTGAGAAGAGCCCTTAACAGATTGATAAAGAACCATAACATCATTATCAAGCCAACAGATAAAAACCTTGGTTTGGTAATTCTTGATAAATCATGGTATCTTAATGAAGGTGATCGGCAACTTCTAGATCAACAGGTCTATCTCCCAGTCACCCAAGCTCCATTGAATGAACTGTTTGATAGGCTTGCCTGCATCTGTCAAAAGTCTAGTGTGCTCTCAAGGGATGAAGCAAAGTTTATTCTGCAGAAGCCAGAGCAAGGATTCAGAGTTTGCTCTCTTTACTTCTTGCCCAAAATCCACAAACCTACAGTGGTCGGAAGGCCAATCTGCTCTTACAATGGCTTTGTTTTTGAGAATGCATCTATATGGCTTCATCATAAGCTTTTCCCCATTCTCCTCCAACAAAAGCAACATCTAAAAGACTCCCTCACTCTGATTAAAGAGTTATCTGAGCTTCATCTACCACAAGAAATTATCCTCTTCACATTTGATGTGGAATCTCTGTACCCCAGTATTCCCACCAATGAAGGACTGCATGCCCTCAAGATGATGATACAGGGTGACTTCAACCATGTAGAGCTCAACCTCATCATGACAATTGCCTCTCTTATTCTCAAGAACCACTATCTTGAGTTTAATGGCACTTTTTGGCATCAAATCAGAGGCACTGCTATGGGGAGTAATTTTGCTCCTGCCTTTTTCTATGTTATTTAGAAAACCTTCAAGAACAGGTACATCCCACAACAGAGCTACTCTACTACAAAAGATACATTGATGACGCTTTAGGTTTTTGGCATGGGTCTCACACCACTTTGCTTCAACATCTTAGCAACTATGCAATGGATCTTCAGGAGCATATCAAGATAACACATGTCATCTCCAATTCATCTGTGGATTTTTTGGACATTCACCTCTTCAAAGGTACTAATTTTCAAACCACAGGAAAGCTTTCTACTAGTTGTTTTCAGAAAGAGCTGAACAGGTATCAATACCTCCCTTTCTCTTCCTGGCACCCTAGTCATCAAAAGGAATCCTTCATCATTGGAGAACTTAAGCGTTATGTCATCAGGGAAAGCACGCTTCAAAGCTACATCAAGCTAAAGCTTTTGTTTTTCCAACGACTTCGAGGTAGAGGATATCCGGATTCTCTCCTTCGGAAAACTTTCAGCAAGATCAAGTACAATATGCGAACAGCTCTACTTCTAAAGGCTTCCAATCGAGAAACCTCTTCGAGTAAGCGGATCCCCCTAGTTCTTAAGCTTGACTACTCCAAGTACACCAAAGCTTTAAACTTGGGGGCTCCCTAAACCCTAAACTTTTTCGGCTTTGCCAACAAAATCCCGAGCTGAAGCATATACCTAGACCTATGATTTGCTAGAGAAATCCAAGGAATCTGCGCTCCTATCTTGTTAGATCAAGGTTTCAAACCTCTAATTTGTAACTTTCTATTTTTAGTAAGTACTATTTTTAGCGTGGACCCACCTTTGTAAAGCAACCCTTGGGAGCATCGGCCTCTGGAAGACATCATCAACACTGGAAGAGTCATACTTCAAAATTCAATCTCTTCATGTGAGCGACTTCCTCAGAACAAGCTTTCGCTTCATTTGAGAAGAGCCCTTAACAGATTGATAAAGAACCATAACATCATTATCAAGCCAGCAGATAAAAACCTTGGTTTGGTAATTCTTGATAAATCATGGTATCTTAATGAAGGTGATCGGTAACTTCTAGATCAACAGGTCTATCTCCCAGTCACCCAAGCTCCATTGAATGAACTGTTTGATAGGCTTGCCTGCATCTGTCAAAAGTCTAGTGTGCTCTCAAGGGATGAAGCAAAGTTTATTCTGCAGAAGCCAGAGCAAGGGTTCAGAGTTTGCTCTCTTTACTTCTTGCCCAAAATCCACAAACCTACAGTGGTCGGAAGGCCAATCTGCTCTTACAATGGCTTTGTTTTTGAGAATGCATCTATATGGCTTCATCATAAGCTTTTCCCCATTCTCCTCCAACAAAAGCAACATCTAAAAGACTCCCTCACTCTGATTAAAGAGTTATCTGAGCTTCATCTACCACAAGAAATTATCCTCTTCACATTTGATGTGGAATCTCTGTACCCCAGTATTCCCACCAATGAAGGACTGCATGCCCTCAAGATGATGATACAGGGTGACTTCAACCATGTAGAGCTCAACCTCATCATGACAATTGCCTCTCTTATTCTCAAGAACCACTATCTTGAGTTTAATGGCACTTTTTGGCATCAAATCAGAGGCACTGCTATGGGGAGTAATTTTGCTGTTGTCTATGCCTGCCTTTTTCTATGTTATTTAGAAAACCTTCAAGAACAGGTACATCCCACAACAGAGCTACTCTACTACAAAAGATACATTGATGACGCTTTAGGTTTTTGGCATGGGTCTCACACCACTTTGCTTCAACATCTTAGCAACTATGCAATGGATCTTCAGGAGCATATCAAGATAACACATGTCATCTCCAATTCATCTGTGGATTTTTTGGACATTCACCTCTTCAAAGGTACTAATTTTCAAACCACAGGAAAGCTTTCTACTAGTTGTTTTCAGAAAGAGCTGAACAGGTATCAATACCTCCCTTTCTCTTCCTGGCACCCTAGTCATCAAAAGGAATCCTTCATCATTGGAGAACTTAAGCGTTATGTCATCAGGGAAAGCACGCTTCAAAGCTACATCAAGCTAAAGCTTTTGTTTTTCCAACGACTTCGAGGTAGAGGATATCCGGATTCTCTCCTTCGGAAAACTTTCAGCAAGATCAAGTACAATATGCGAACAGCTCTACTTCTAAAGGCTTCCAATCGAGAAACCTCTTCGAGTAAGCGGATCCCCCTAGTTCTTAAGCTTGACTACTCCAAGTACACCAAAGCTTTAAACTTGGGGGCCTCCCTAAACCCTAAACTTTTTCGGCCTAAACCCTAAACCCTAAACCCTAAACCCTAAACCCTAAACCCTAAACTTTTTCGGCTTTGCCAACAAAATCCCGAGCTGAAGCATATACCTAGACCTATGATTTGCTGGAGAAATCCAAGGAATCTGCGCTCCTATCTTGTTAGATCAAGGTTTCAAACCTCTAATTTGTAACTTTCTATTGTTCATTCAATGGAGCTTGGGTGACTGGGAGATAGACCTGTTGATCTAGAAATTATCCCACATGAGATGCTATTGATCATATAAACTTTGATTATCTTGTGGACATGTTTATCTTTATCACTCCACAACCGCACACCTGAAAAAACCCCTAAACCCTAAACCCTAAACCCTAAACACTTGACTATCACGTAACCGGCCCCCCGAAAATTTTATTTTTTGCTGCCTTTTAGCTGCCGCAGCTACCGGTTATTTATCTTTATCAGTCCACAACCGCACACCTAAAAAAACCCTAAACCCTAAAACCCTAAACCCCTTAAAACCCTAGACCCTAGACCCTAAACCCTAAACCCTAGACCCTGAACCCTGAACCCTGAACCCTCAACCCTGAACCCTAAACCGGTTGCTGCTGCTAAGGACCCTTTCCCTCACTTCAAGGATCCTCCTCTTCCCCTATATATAGCAAGCCTTGTACTCTCATTTTTTGCAATGATGAGTGCCTTTGAGCACGAAACTAGTTTGCAAGTTTAAGTGTTTGTGTCAAGGCTTGTCTCTCTTCTTCTCTTCTCTTCTTCTCTTCTTCTCCTTCTTCCTCTTCTTCTTCTTCTCCTTCTTCTCTCTCTTCTCTCTCTCCCTCTTCTCCCCCTCATCCCCCTCTAGGACCGCTCGCCTTACATCTGTTTTTAAACTTAATGTTTTTAAACTTAATGTTTTTAAACCTTTAAACTTAATGTTTTTAAACTTAATGTTTTTAAACTTAATGTTTTTAAACCTTTAAACCCTGAACCCTGAACCCTGAACCCTGAACCCAAACCCTGAACCCAAACCCTGAACCCTTGACCCTGAACCCTAGACCCTAAACCCTAGACCCTAAGCCCTAGACCCTAAGCCCTAAGCCCTAAACCCTAAACCCTAAACCCTAAACCCTAAACTTTTTCGGCTTTGCAACAAAATCCCGAACTGAAGCATATACCTAGGCCTATGATTTGCTGGAGAAATCCAAGGAATCTGCGCTCCTATCTTGTTAGATCAAGGTTTCGAACCTCTAATTTGTAACTTTCTATTTTTAGTAAGTACTATTTTTAGCGTGGACCCACCTTTGTAAAGCAACCCTTGGGAGCATCGGCTTAACAGCATATGAGACCTCCCATGCTTGGTTCTGCTATCAGGAAAACCCTCCACCTATTTTATGCATCTCTCTAGTCTTCTTGTTACCTTATGTAACTTATTTTTGCATGTAGAGTCAACATGTCCACTCTAGCCTAATGGTTAAGGCTTGTGACTCTAATGAAAGGGGTCATGAGTTCAAAACCCATAGCTTGCATGAGATGCTATTGAGCTTCTTTTACTTGTTAAGAGAGCTCTACTTATTCGATTCGAGCGCCGTTTGTTGCGTTGGGTTCTTCATGTCCTAAGCTTGCTTTTTCACAACAAAAGGCTGAATTATCCCACATGCAAAGAGGCAAAAGCTAGCCCTCCCCTCTCTACATAAGGGAGAGCTCTCATTCTTGTAATCTCAAACTTGGGTGTTCCACTGAAGAGCTCATTCTAGAGCGAAACTAGTTTGGAACTACACCCTCAAGTTAATACAAGAAATCGACTTTTTCAAGTCTTTTTTGTCTCTTAAATCAAATTTTGTCTTGTGTTTTGTGTATGTTAGGCACTTAGTCCTTTTTTGGGCTAGTAAAGTGTCTTTCTTGTGTGTGTGAGTAAGGCCATTGGTTTGGTGCTTAGCAAGAGGCACTTGGTCATTAATTTGGCTAGTTTAGTGTCTTTCTGCTGAGTATGCTCCTTCGATCTGGCATAATGTCATATTGCGTGGCATGCTAAGTGTCATTTCGATTGATGCACCTTCCCTTCCCCTTACCTTTATTTTTTGAGGGCAACTAGTCGTTCTTTTGCGGCAAGTTGTTGTCCCCACGTCTTAGCCTTTGGTTTGGTGGGCAACTAGTCGTTCTTTTACGGCAAGTTGTTGTCCCCACATCTCAGCCTTTAGTTTGTGTGGGCAACTTGGTCGTATTTTTCGGCTAGCTGTTATCCTCGTGAGGTGGGATTTTGGACTTTTTGGTCATACTGCGTGGCCATCTTAAGTTCATACTATTCACATCTCAACACCATATCTTACATACACTCCACTTGACATCACTTCACTATCACGTAACCGGCCCCCGGAAAATTTATTTTTTGCTGCCGCAGCTACTTTTAGCTACCGCAGCTACCGGTTATTTATCTTTATCACTCCACAATCGCACACCTGAAAAAACCCCTAAACCCTAAACCTTTGCTATCATGGTGCTTTTGAACACTATCCCAGAGGCAGCAAACGAAGGTCAAGACAACCCTTCTACCAGCCAGGGAGCGTTTCAATTTGCTAGTGGAGAAAGAGAACGTGCTAAGTGAAGAATTGATGATTCCATAGATACTGCTAATGCACAAAACCAATACGGGTTTACACTTGGTGCTTCATCATCATCCTATGATGACCTTTTTGCTCTGCCTACTCTTCCCATCGCTCAACCTTCTCACCTTAAAGATTTCTTGAAGAAGTCTCTCGAGGAGTACAAGAAGATGTTTTTAGCTTTTGAGAAAAGTCAAGCTTACCTCAAAAAGCTTAGAGATCAAAGAGAAGAAGGCACCGTACCTAACAGTCTTCGACTCAAACCACCCCGCCTTACTGTGCAAGATGAACAAGGACAGGCCTTTCTCAATCAAACTCTACAAGATCTTTGTAAAAATTACAGGAGCAGCTGCTTGGAAGTCCTCATTGAAGCCCAAGCAAAGCTGGTAGAGAATCAAGAAAAGAAGCTGGATGCTTATGCCTCCACTTTTGAAGCCAGTCTCCAGGAAATCCTGAACCTCATGGCTGCTTTGGAACTCATGGACAGCCCACACGCTTTATGGGAAAACACCATGAAGACTTGGAAGAACAAGCTGCTCAAAGATTTCAAAACTGCCATAAATAATTTCAGGGTCTCTCATCTCCTTAACTCTAAGATCAAGCAAGCTGCTTTCACCAAGAGGAAAGCTGCACAGGATCAAGCCATGGGAGATGCAGAATCTCTTCCTACTGAACCCTCTATAGCCAAGCTAGTCAAAGAGCAAGTTCAGAAGCAAGTTCAAGCACAGATCAACAAGCTAAAGAAAAGTCTAGCAAATGACACAGGTGGGACAAACAAAAAACGGAAAGATAATCAACAAAAAAAAAGCCAGAACAATAGCCAGAACAACAACAAGAAGAAAACTAGAAGCAACCAAGCTTCTAAGAAAGGCAATCAACAGAAAGACCGGCAAAACAACCACCAAGGTAAGCAGCAGGGAAATAAGCCAAATAAAGGCAAGTCTACCCAGCCAAAAAACCAGCGGGGAAACCGGCAAGGGGGTGGAAATCAACCTCAAAGGAAGAAGACTTCCACCCCCTCCTCTGCACAGCCTTCCTCTTCTCGACAAGGCCGCAATACCCAGAAATCTGGTTCGGGACAGAAACAAAATCGGCAAGATTCACGAAGCAGATCCGCTCCACCGCGGTCTCGAAATCCCCGGCGTTAAGGCACCTCTTCTGGCTCCCTCTCCAAGATCTCGAGCGCTATGCTCTATTGCTTTTCTCTAGAAAGACCCCAATTGAGGTGGATCAACGTGTTTCAAACACTGCCATCCACAATCTCTCTCAGTACAAGCTTTCATTTAGCGAGAAAAAGCTTCTAGGACTTGGTTTGGGATATATTCCTCCGTCAAAGTTTCCGGATTCAACACATCTAACCAAAGACTATGATAATTTTGCAAGGCAACTATGGTTTTTCAGAAATGCACCAGATAGACCTCTTCCTCCTTTTCGAGTTGCAAACCCGAATTGGAATCCTTCTAAAGTTTATCAGCCTCTGGAAGACATCATCAACACTGGAAGAGTCATACTTCAAAATTCAATCTCTTCATGTGAGCGACTTCCTCAGAACAAGCTTTCGCTTCATTTGAGAAGAGCCCTTAACAGATTGATAAAGAACCATAACATCATTATCAAGCCAGCAGATAAAAACCTTGGTTTGGTAATTCTTGATAAATCATGGTATCTTAATGAAGGTGATCGGCAACTTCTAGATCAACAGGTCTATCTCCCAGTCACCCAAGCTCCATTGAATGAACTGTTTGATAGGCTTGCCTGCATCTGTCAAAAGTCTAGTGTGCTCTCAAGGGATGAAGCAAAGTTTATTTTGCAGAAGCCAGAGCAAGGGTTCAGAGTTTGCTCTCTTTACTTCTTGCCCAAAATCCACAAACCTACAGTGGTCGGAAGGCCAATCTGCTCTTACAATGGCTTTGTTTCTGAGAATGCGTCTATATGGCTTCATCATAAGCTTTTCCCCATTCTCCTCCAACAAAAGCAACATCTAAAAGACTCCCTCACTCTGATTAAAGAGTTATGTGAGCTTCATCTACCACAAGAAATTATCCTCTTCACATTTGATGTGGAATCTCTGTACCCCAGTATTCCCACCAATGAAGGACTGCATGCCCTCAAGATGATGATACAGGGTGACTTCAACCATGTAGAGCTCAACCTCATCATGACAATTGCCTCTCTTATTCTCAAGAACCACACTATCTTGAGTTTAATGGCACTTTTTGGCATCAAATCAGAGGCACTGCTATGGGGAGTAATTTTGCTGTTGTCTATGCCTGCCTTTTTCTATGTTATTTAGAAAACCTTCAAGAACAGGTACATCCCACAACAGAGCTACTCTACTACAAAAGATACATTGATGACGCTTTAGGTTTTTGGCATGGTTCTCACACCACTTTGCTTCAACATCTTAGCAACTATGCAATGGATCTTCAGGAGCATATCAAGATAACACATGTCATCTCCAATTCATCTGTGGATTTTTTGGACATTCACCTCTTCAAAGGTACTAATTTTCAAACCACAGGAAAGCTTTCTACTAGTTGTTTTCAGAAAGAGCTGAACAGGTATCAATACCTCCCTTTCTCTTCCTGGCACCCTAGTCATCAAAAGGAATCCTTCATCATTGGAGAACTTAAGCGTTATGTCATCAGGGAAAGCACGCTTCAAAGCTACATCAAGCTAAAGCTTTTGTTTTTCCAGGATATCCGGATTCTCTCCTTCGGAAAACTTTCAGCAAGATCAAGTACAATATGCGAACAGCTCTACTTCTAAAGGCTTCCAATCAAGAAACCTCTTCGAGTAAGCGGATCCCCCTAGTTCTTAAGCTTGACTACTCCAAGTACACCAAAGCTTTAAACTTGGGGGCCTCCCTAAACCCTAAACTTTTTCGGCTTTGCCAACAAAATCCCGAGCTGAAGCATATACCTAGGCCTATGATTTGCTGGAGAAATCCAAGGAATCTGCGCTCCTATCTTGTTAGATCAAGGTTTCCAACCTCTAATTTGTAACTTTCTATTTTTAGTAAGTACTATTTTTAGCGTGGACCCACCTTTGTAAAGCAACCCTTGGGAGCATCGGCGGCTTAACAGCATATGAGACCTCCCATGCTTGGTTCTGCTATCGGGAAAACCCTCCACCTATTTTATGCATCTCTCTAGTCTTCTAGTTACCTTATGTAACTTATTTTTGCATGTAGAGTCAACATGTCCACTCTAGCCTAATGGTTAAGGCTTGTGACTCTAATGAAAGGGATCATGAGTTCAAAACCCATAGCTTGCATGAGATGCTATTGAGCTTCTTTTACTTGTTAAGAGAGCTCTACTTATCCGATTCGAGCGCCGTTTGTTGCGTTGGGTTCATCATGTCCTAAGCTTGCTTTTTCACAACAAAAGGCTGAATTATCCCACATGCAAAGAGGCAAAAGCTAGCCCTCCCCTCTCTACATAAGGGAGAGCTCTCATTCTTGTAATCTCAAACTTGGGTGTTCCACTGAAGAGCTCATTCTAGAGCGAAACTAGTTTGGAACTACACCCTCAAGTTAATACAAGAAATCGACTTTTTCAAGTCTTTTTTGTCTCTTAAATCAAATTTTGTCTTGTGTTTTGTGTATGTTAGGCACTTAGTCCTTTTTTGGGCTAGTAAAGTGTCTTTCTTGTGTGTGTGAGTAAGGCCATTGGTTTGGTGCTTAGCAAGAGGCACTTGGTCATTAATTTGGCTAGTTTAGTGTCTTTCTGCTGAGTATGCTCCTTCGATCTGGCATAATGTCATATTGCGTGGCATGCTAAGTGTCATTTCGATTGATGCACCTTCCCTTCCCCTTACCTTTATTTTTTGAGGGCAACTAGTCGTTCTTTTGCGGCAAGTTGTTGTCCCCACGTCTTAGCCTTTGGTTTGGTGGGCAACTAGTCGTTCTTTTATGGCAAGTTGTTGTCCCCACATCTCAGCCTTTAGTTTGCGTGGGCAACTTGGTCGTATTTTTCGGCTAGCTGTTATCCTCGTGAGGTGGGATTTTGGACTTTTTGGTCATACTGCGTGGCCATCTTAAGTTCATACTATTCACATCTCAACACCATATCTTACATACACTCCACTTGACATCACTTCACTATCACGTAACCGGCCCCCGGAAAATTTATTTTTTACTGCCGCAGCTACCGGTTATTTATCTTTATCACTCCACAACCGCACACCTAAAAAAACCCCTAAACCCTAAACCTTTGCTATCATGGTGCTTTTGAACACTATCCCAGAGGCAACAAACGAAGGTCAAGACAACCCTTCTACCAGCCAGGGAGCGTTTCAATTTGCTAGTGGAGAAAGAGAACGTGCTAAGCGAAGAATGGATGATTCCATAGATACTGCTAATGCACAAAACCAATACGGGTTTACACTTGGTGCTTCATCATCATCCTATGATGACCTTTTTGCTCTGCCTACTCTTCCCATCTCGCTCAACCTTCTCACCTTAAAGATTTCTTGAAGAAGTCTATCGAGGAGTACAAGAAGATGTTTTTAGCTTTTGAGAAAAGTCAAGCTTACCTCAAAAAGCTTAGAGATCAAAGAGAAGAAGGCACCGTACCTAACAGTCTTCGACTCAAACCACCCCGCCTTACTGTGCAAGATGAACAAGGACAGGCCTTTCTCAATCAAACTCTACAAGATCTTTGTAAAAATTACAGGAGCAGCTGCTTGGAAGTCCTCATTGAAGCCCAAGCAAAGCTGGTAGAGAATCAAGAAAAGAAGCTGGATGCTTATGCCTCCACTTTTGAAGCCAGTCTCCAGGAAATCCTGAACCTCATGGCTGCTTTGGAACTCATGGACAGCCCACACGCTTTATGGGAAAACACCATGAAGACTTGGAAGAACAAGCTGCTCAAAGATTTCAAAACTGCCATAAATAATTTCAGGGTCTCTCATCTCCTTAACTCTAAGATCAAGCAAGCTGCTTTCACCAAGAGGAAAGCTGCACAGGATCAAGCCATGGGAGATGCAGAATCTCTTCCTACTGAACCCTCTATAGCCAAGCTAGTCAAAGAGCAAGTTCAGAAGCAAGTTCAAGCACAGATCAACAAGCTAAAGAAAAGTCTAGCAAATGACACAGGTGGGACAAACAAAAAACGGAAAGATAATCAACAAAAGAAAAGCCAGAACAATAGCCAGAACAACAACAAGAAGAAAACTAGAAGCAACCAAGCTTCTAAGAAAGGCAATCAACAGAAAGACCGGCAAAACAACCACCAAGGTAAGCAGCAGGGAAACAAGCCAAATAAAGGCAAGTCTACCCAGCCAAAAAACCAGCGGGGAAACCGGCAAGGGGGTGGAAATCAACCTCAAAGGAAGAAGACTTCCACCCCCTCCTCTGCACAGCCTTCCTCTTCTCGACAAGGCCGCAATACCCAGAAATCTGGTTCGGGACAGAAACAAAATCGGCAAGATTCACGAAGCAGATCCGCTCCACCGAGCCAATCTCGGTCTCGAAATCCCCGGCGTTAAGGCACCTCTTCTGGCTCCCTCTCCAAGATCCCGAGCGCTATGCTCTATTGCTTTTCTCTAGAAAGACCCCAAGTGAGGTGGATCAACGTGTTTCAAACACTGCCATCCACAATCTCTCTCAGTACAAGCTTTCATTTAGCGAGAAAAAGCTTCTAGGACTTGGTTTGGGATATATTCCTCCGTCAAAGTTTCCGGATTCAACACATCTAACCAAAGACTATGATAATTTTGCAAGGTAACTATGGTTTTTCAGAAATGCACCAGATAGACCTCTTCCTCCTTTTCGAGTTGCAAACCCGAATTGGAATCCTTCTAAAGTTTATCAGCCTCTGGAAGACATCATCAACACTGGAAGAGTCATACTTCAAAATTCAATCTCTTCATGTGAGCGACTTCCTCAGAACAAGCTTTCGCTTCATTTGAGAAGAGCCCTTAACAGATTGATAAAGAACCATAACATCATTATCAAGCCAGCAGATAAAAACCTTGGTTTGGTAATTCTTGATAAATCATGGTATCTTAATGAAGGTGATCGGCAACTTCTAGATCAACAGGTCGATCTCCCAGTCACCCAAGCTCCATTGAATGAACTGTTTGATAGGCTTGCCTGCATCTGTCAAAAGTCTAGTGTGCTCTCAAGGGATGAAGCAAAGTTTATTTTGCAGAAGCCAGAGCAAGGGTTCAAAGTTTGCTCTCTTTACTTCTTGCCCAAAATCCACAAACCTACAGTGGTCGGAAGGCCAATCTGCTCTTACAATGGCTTTGTTTTTGAGAATGCGTCTATATGGCTTCATCATAAGCTTTTCCCCATTCTCCTCCAACAAAAGCAACATCTAAAAGACTCCCTCACTCTGATTAAAGAGTTATCTGAGCTTCATCTACCACAAGAAATTATCCTCTTCACATTTGATGTGGAATCTCTGTACCCCAGTATTCCCACCAATGAAGGACTGCATGCCCTCAAGATGATGATACAGGGTGACTTCAACCATGTAGAGCTCAACCTCATCATGACAATTGCCTCTCTTATTCTCAAGAACCACTCTATCTTGAGTTTAATGGCACTTTTTGGCATCAAATCAGAGGCACTGCTATGGGGAGTAATTTTGCTGTTGTCTATGCCTGCCTTTTTCTATGTTATTTAGAAAACCTTCAAGAACAGGTACATCCCACAATAGAGCTACTCTACTACAAAAGATACATTGATGACGCTTTAGGTTTTTGGCATGGGTCTCACACCACTTTGCTTCAACATCTTAGCAACTATGCAATGGATCTTCAGGAGCATATCAAGATAACACATGTCATCTCCAATTCATCTGTGGATTTTTTGGACATTCACCTCTTCAAAGGTACTAATTTTCAAACCACAGGAAAGCTTTCTACTAGTTGTTTTCAGAAAGAGCTGAACAGGTATCAATACCTCCCTTTCTCTTCCTGGCACCCTAGTCATCAAAAGGAATCCTTCATCATTGGAGAACTTAAGCGTTATGTCATCAGGGAAAGCACGCTTCAAAGCTACATCAAGCTAAAGCTTTTGTTTTTCCAGGATATCCGGATTCTCTCCTTCGGAAAACTTTCAGCAAGATCAAGTACAATATGCGAACAGCTCTACTTCTAAAGGCTTCCAATCGAGAAACCTCTTCGAGTAAGCGGATCCCCCTAGTTCTTAAGCTTGACTACTCCAAGTACACCAAAGCTTTAAACTTGGGGGCCTCCCTAAACCCTAAACTTTTTCGGCTTTGCCAACAAAATCCCGAGCTGAAGCATATACCTAGGCCTATGATTTACTGGAGAAATCCAAGGAATCTGCTCTCCTATCTTGTTAGATCAAGGTTTCGAACCTCTAATTTGTAACTTTCTATTTTTAGTAAGTACTATTTTTAGCGTGGACCCACCTTTGTAAAGCAACCCTTGGGAGCATCGGCTTAACAGCATATGAGACCTCCCATGCTTGGTTCTGCTATCGGGAAAACCCTCCACCTATTTTATGCATCTCTCTAGTCTTCTAGTTACCTTATGTAACTTATTTTTGCATGTAGAGTCAACATGTCCACTCTAGCCTAATGGTTAAGGCTTGTGACTCTAATGAAAGGGGTCATGAGTTCAAAACCCATAGCTTGCATGAGATGCTATTGAGCTTCTTTTACTTGTTAAGAGAGCTCTACTTATCCGATTCGAGCGCCGTTTGTTGCGTTGGGTTCATCATGTCCTAAGCTTGCTTTTTCACAACAAAAGGCTGAATTATCCCACATGCAAAGAGGCAAAAGCTAGCCCTCCCCTCTCTACATAAGGGAGAGCTCTCATTCTTGTAATCTCAAACTTGGGTGTTCCACTGAAGAGCTCATTCTAGAGCGAAACTAGTTTGGAACTACACCCTCAAGTTAATACAAGAAATCGACTTTTTCAAGTCTTTTTTGTCTCTTAAATCAAATTTTGTCTTGTGTTTTGTGTATGTTAGGCACTTAGTCCTTTTTTGGGCTAGTAAAGTGTCTTTCTTGTGTGTGTGAGTAAGGCCATTGGTTTGGTGCTTAGCAAGAGGCACTTGGTCATTAATTTGGCTAGTTTAGTGTCTTTCTGCTGAGTATGCTCCTTCGATCTGGCATAATGTCATATTGCGTGGCATGCTAAGTGTCATTTCGATTGATGCACCTTCCCTTCCCCTTACCTTGATTTTTTGAGGGCAACTAGTCGTTCTTTTGCGGCAAGTTGTTGTCCCCACGTCTTAGCCTTTGGTTTGGTGGGCAACTAGTCGTTCTTTTACGGCAAGTTGTTGTCCCCACATCTTAGCCTTTAGTTTGCGTGGGCAACTTGGTCGTATTTTTCGGCTAGCTGTTATCCTCGTGAGGTGGGATTTTGGACTTTTTGGTCATACTGCGTGGCCATCTTAAGTTCATACTATTCACATCTCAACACCATATCTTACATACACTCCACTTGACATCACTTCACTATCACGTAACCGGCCCCCGGAAAATTTATTTTTTGCTGCCGCAGCTACCGGTTATTTATCTTTATCACTCCACAACCGCACACCTAAAAAAACCCCTAAACCCTAAACCTTTGCTATCATGGTGCTTTTGAACACTATCCCAGAGGCAACAAACGAAGGTCAAGACAACCCTTCTACCAGCCAGGGAGCGTTTCAATTTGCTAGTGGAGAAAGAGAACGTGCTAAGCGAAGAATGGATGATTCCATAGATACTGCTAATGCACAAAACCAATACGGGTTTACACTTGGTGCTTCATCATCATCCTATGATGACCTTTTTGCTCTGCCTACTCTTCCCATCTCGCTCAACCTTCTCACCTTAAAGATTTCTTGAAGAAGTCTATCGAGGAGTACAAGAAGATGTTTTTAGCTTTTGAGAAAAGTCAAGCTTACCTCAAAAAGCTTAGAGATCAAAGAGAAGAAGGCACCGTACCTAACAGTCTTCGACTCAAACCACCCCGCCTTACTGTGCAAGATGAACAAGGACAGGCCTTTCTCAATCAAACTCTACAAGATCTTTGTAAAAATTACAGGAGCAGCTGCTTGGAAGTCCTCATTGAAGCCCAAGCAAAGCTGGTAGAGAATCAAGAAAAGAAGCTGGATGCTTATGCCTCCACTTTTGAAGCCAGTCTCCAGGAAATCCTGAACCTCATGGCTGCTTTGGAACTCATGGACAGCCCACACGCTTTATGGGAAAACACCATGAAGACTTGGAAGAACAAGCTGCTCAAAGATTTCAAAACTGCCATAAATAATTTCAGGGTCTCTCATCTCCTTAACCCTAAGCTGGCTTTCACCAAGAGGAAAGCTGCACAGGATCAAGCCATGGGAGATGCAGAATCTCTTCCTACTGAACCCTCTATAGCCAAGCTAGTCAAAGAGCAAGTTCAGAAGCAAGTTCAAGCACAGATCAACAAGCTAAAGAAAAGTCTAGCAAATGACACAGGTGGGACAAACAAAAAACGGAAAGATAATCAACAAAAGAAAAGCCAGAACAATAGCCAGAACAACAACAAGAAGAAAACTAGAAGCAACCAAGCTTCTAAGAAAGGCAATCAACAGAAAGACCGGCAAAACAACCACCAAGGTAAGCAGCAGCAGGGAAACAAGCCAAATAAAGGCAAGTCTACCCAGCCAAAAAACCAGCGGGGAAACCGGCAAGGGGGTGGAAATCAACCTCAAAGGAAGAAGACTTCCACCCCCTCCTCTGCACAGCCTTCCTCTTCTCGACAAGGCCGCAATACCCAGAAATCTGGTTCGGGACAGAAACAAAATTCGCAAAATTCACGAAGCAGATCTGCTCCACCGAGCCGATCTCGGTCTCGAAATCCCCGGCGTTAAGGCACCTCTTCTGGCTCCCTCTCCAAGATCCCGAGCGCTATGCTCTATTGCTTTTCTCTAGAAAGACCCCAAGTGAGGTGGATCAACGTGTTTCAAACACTGCCATCCACAATCTCTCTCAGTACAAGCTTTCATTTAGCGAGAAAAAGCTTCTAGGACTTGGTTTGGGATATATTCCTCCGTCAAAGTTTCCGGATTCAACACATCTAACCAAAGACTATGATAATTTTGCAAGGCAACTTCGTCTTCGATGGTTTTTCATAAATGCACCAGATAGACCTCTTCCTCCTTTTCGAGTTGCAAACCCGAATTGGAATCCTTCTAAAGTTTATCAGCCTCTGGAAGACATCATCAACACTGGAAGAGTCATACTTCAAAATTCAATCTCTTCATGTGAGCGACTTCCTCAGAACAAGCTTTCGCTTCATTTGAGAAGAGCCCTTAACAGATTGATAAAGAACCATAACATCATTATCAAGCCAGCAGATAAAAACCTTGGTTTGGTAATTCTTGATAAATCATGGTATCTTAATGAAGGTGATCGGCAACTTCTAGATCAACAGGTCTATCTCCCAGTCACCCAAGCTCCATTGAATGAATTGTTTGATAGGCTTGCCTGCATCTGTCAAAAGTCTAGTGTGCTCTCCAGGGATGAAGCAAAGTTTATTTTGCAGAAGCTAGAGCAAGGGTTCAGAGTTTGCTCTCTTTACTTCTTGCCCAAAATCCACAAACCTACAGTGGTCGGAAGGCCAATCTGCTCTTACAATGGCTTTGTTTTTGAGAATGCGTCTATATGGCTTCATCATAAGCTTTTCCCCATTCTCCTCCAACAAAAGCAACATCTAAAAGACTCCCTCACTCTGATTAAAGAGTTATCTGAGCTTCATCTACCACAAGAAATTATCCTCTTCACATTTGATGTGGAATCTCTGTACCCCAGTATTCCCACCAATGAAGGACTGCATGCCCTCAAGATGATGATACAGGGTGACTTCAACCATGTAGAGCTCAACCTCATCATGACAATTGCCTCTCTTATTCTCAAGAACCACACTATCTTGAGTTTAATGGCACTTTTTGGCATCAAATCAGAGGCACTGCTATGGGGAGTAATTTTGCTGTTGTCTATGCCTGCCTTTTTCTATGTTATTTAGAAAACTTTCAAGAACAGGTACATCCCACAACAGAGCTACTCTACTACAAAAGATACATTGATGACGCTTTAGGTTTTTGGCATGGGTCTCACACCACTTTGCTTCAACATCTTAGCAACTATGCAATGGATCTTCAGGAGCATATCAAGATAACACATGTCATCTCCAATTCATCTGTGGATTTTTTGGACATTCACCTCTTCAAAGGTACTAATTTTCAAACCACAGGAAAGCTTTCTACTAGTTGTTTTCAGAAAGAGCTGAACAGGTATCAATACCTCCCTTTCTCTTCCTGGCACCCTAGTCATCAAAAGGAATCCTTCATCATTGGAGAACTTAAGCGTTATGTCATCAGGGAAAGCACGCTTCAAAGCTACATCAAGCTAAAGCTTTTGTTTTTCCAGGATATCCGGATTCTCTCCTTCGGAAAACTTTCAGCAAGATCAAGTACAATATGCGAACAGCTCTACTTCTAAAGGCTTCCAATCGAGAAACCTCTTCGAGTAAGCGGATCCCCCTAGTTCTTAAGCTTGACTACTCCAAGTACACCAAAGCTTTAAACTTGGGGGCCTCCCTAAACCCTAAACTTTTTCGGCTTTGCCAACAAAATCTCGAGCTGAAGCATATACCTAGGCCTATGATTTACTGGAGAAATCCAAGGAATCTGCTCTCCTATCTTGTTAGATCAAGGTTTCGAACCTCTAATTTGTAACTTTCTTTTTTTAGTAAGTACTATTTTTAGCGTGGACCCACCTTTGTAAAGCAACCCTTGGGAGCATCGGCTTAACAGCATATGAGACCTCCCATGCTTGGTTCTGCTATCGGGAAAACCCTCCACCTATTTTATGCATCTCTCTAGTCTTCTAGTTACCTTATGTAACTTATTTTTGCATGTAGAGTCAACATGTCCACTCTAGCCTAATGGTTAAGGCTTGTGACTCTAATGAAAGGGGTCATGAGTTCAAAACCCATAGCTTGCATGAGATGCTATTGAGCTTCTTTTACTTGTTAAGAGAGCTCTACTTATCCGATTCGAGCGCCGTTTGTTGCGTTGGGTTCTTCATGTCCTAAGCTTGCTTTTTCACAACAAAAGGCTGAATTATCCCACATGCAAAGAGACAAAAGCTAGCCCTCCCCTCTCTACATAAGGGAGAGCTCTCATTCTTGTAATCTCAAACTTGGGTGTTCCACTGAAGAGCTCATTCTAGAGCGAAACTAGTTTGGAACTACACCCTCAAGTTAATACAAGAAATCGACTTTTTCAAGTCTTTTTTGTCTCTTAAATCAAATTTTGTCTTGTGTTTTGTGTATGTTAGGCACTTAGTCCTTTTTTGGGCTAGTAAAGTGTCTTTCTTGTGTGTGTGAGTAAGGCCATTGGTTTGGTGCTTAGCAAGAGGCACTTGGTCATTAATTTGGCTAGTTTAGTGTCTTTCTACTGAGTATGCTCCTTCGATCTGGCATAATGTCATATTGCGTGGCATGCTAAGTGTCATTTCGATTGATGCACCTTCCCTTCCCCTTACCTTGATTTTTTGAGGGCAACTAGTCGTTCTTTTGCGGCAAGTTCTTGTCCCCACGTCTTAGCCTTTGGTTTGGTGGGCAACTAGTCGTTCTTTTACGGCAAGTTGTTGTCCCCACATCTTAGCCTTTAGTTTGCGTGGGCAACTTGGTCGTATTTTTCAGCTAGCTGTTATCCTCGTGAGGTGGGATTTTGGACTTTTTGGTCATACTGCGTAGCCATCTTAAGTTCATACTATTCACATCTCAACACCATATCTTACATACACTCCACTTGACATCACTTCACTATCACGTAACCGGCCCCCGAAAAATTTATTTTTTGCTGCCGCAGCTACTTTTAGCTACCGCAGCACTACCGGTTATTTATCTTTATCACTCCACAACCGCACACCTGAAAAAACCCCTAAACCCTAAACCTTTGCTATCATGGTGCTTTTGAACACTATCCCAGAGGCAACAAACGAAGGTCAAGACAACCCTTCTACCAGCCAGGGAGCGTTTCAATTTGCTAGTGGAGAAAGAGAACGTGCTAAGCGAAGAATGGATGATTCCATAGATACTGCTAATGCACAAAACCAATACGGGTTTACACTTGGTGCTTCATCATCATCCTATGATGACCTTTTTGCTCTGCCTACTCTTCCCATCTCGCTCAACCTTCTCACCTTAAAGATTTCTTGAAGAAGTCTATCGAGGAGTACAAGAAGATGTTTTTAGCTTTTGAGAAAAGTCAAGCTTACCTCAAAAAGCTTAGAGATCAAAGAGAAGAAGGCACCGTACCTAACAGTCTTCGACTCAAACCACCCCGCCTTACTGTGCAAGATGAACAAGGACAGGCCTTTCTCAATCAAACTCTACAAGATCTTTGTAAAAATTACAGGAGCAGCTGCTTGGAAGTCCTCATTGAAGCCCAAGCAAAGCTGGTAGAGAATCAAGAAAAGAAGCTGGATGCTTATGCCTCCACTTTTGAAGCCAGTCTCCAGGAAATCCTGAACCTCATGGCTGCTTTGGAACTCATGGACAGCCCACACGCTTTATGGGAAAACACCATGAAGACTTGGAAGAACAAGCTGCTCAAAGATTTCAAAACTGCCATAAATAATTTCAGGGTCTCTCATCTCCTTAACCCTAAGCTGGCTTTCACCAAGAGGAAAGCTGCACAGGATCAAGCCATGGGAGATGCAGAATCTCTTCCTACTGAACCCTCTATAGCCAAGCTAGTCAAAGAGCAAGTTCAGAAGCAAGTTCAAGCACAGATCAACAAGCTAAAGAAAAGTCTAGCAAATGACACAGGTGGGACAAACAAAAAACGGAAAGATAATCAACAAAAGAAAAGCCAGAACAATAGCCAGAACAACAACAAGAAGAAAACTAGAAGCAACCAAGCTTCTAAGAAAGGCAATCAACAGAAAGACCGGCAAAACAACCACCAAGGTAAGCAGCAGGGAAACAAGCCAAATAAAGGCAAGTCTACCCAGCCAAAAAACCAGCGGGGAAACCGGCAAGGGGTGGGAAATCAACCTCAAAGGAAGAAGACTTCCACCCCCTCCTCTCCACAGCCTTCCTCTTCTCGACAAGGCCGCAATACCCAGAAATCTGGTTCGGGACAGAAACAAAATCGGCAAAATTCACGAAGCAGATCCGCTCCACCGAGCCGATCTCGGTCTCGAAATCCCCGGCGTTAAGGCACCTCTTCTGGCTCCCTCTCCAAGATCCTGAGCGCTATGCTCTATTGCTTTTCTCTAGAAAGACCCCAACTGAGGTGGATCAACGTGTTTCAAACACTGCCATCCACAATCTCTCTCAGTACAAGCTTTCATTTAGCGAGAAAAAGCTTCTAGGACTTGGTTTGGGATATATTCCTCCGTCAAAGTTTCCGGATTCAACACATCTAACCAAAGACTATGATAATTTTGCAAGGCAACTTCGTCTTTCAGAAATGCACCAGATAGACCTCTTCCTCCTTTTCGAGTTGCAAACCCGAATTGGAATCCTTCTAAAGTTTACCAGCCTCTGGAAGACATCATCAACACTGGAAGAGTCATACTTCAAAATTCAATCTCTTCATGTGAGCGACTTCCTCAGAACAAGCTTTCGCTTCATTTGAGAAGAGCCCTTAACAGATTGATAAAGAACCATAACATCATTATCAAGCCAGCAGATAAAAACCTTGGTTTGGTAATTCTTGATAAATCATGGTATCTTAATGAAGGTGATCGGCAACTTCTAGATCAACAGGTCTATCTCCCAGTCACCCAAGCTCCATTGAATGAATTGTTTGATAGGCTTGCCTGCATCTGTCAAAAGTCTAGTGTGCTCTCAAGGGATGAAGCAATGTTTATTTTGCAGAAGCCAGAGCAAGGGTTCAGAGTTTGCTCTCTTTACTTCTTGCCCAAAATCCACAAACCTACAGTGGTCGGAAGGCCAATCTGCTCTTACAATGGCTTTGTTTTTGAGAATGCGTCTATATGGCTTCATCATAAGCTTTTCCCCATTCTCCTCCAACAAAAGCAACATCTAAAAGACTCCCTCACTCTGATTAAAGAGTTATCTGAGCTTCATCTACCACAAGAAATTATCCTCTTCACATTTGATGTGGAATCTCTGTACCCCAGTATTCCCACCAATGAAGGACTGCATGCCCTCAAGATGATGATACAGGGTGACTTCAACCATGTAGAGCTCAACCTCATCATGACAATTGCCTCTCTTATTCTCAAGAACCACTATCTTGAGTTTAATGGCACTTTTTGGCATCAAATCAGAGGCACTGCTATGGGGAGTAATTTTGCTGTTGTCTATGCCTGCCTTTTTCTATGTTATTTAGAAAACCTTCAAGAACAGGTACATCCCACAACAGAGCTACTCTACTACAAAAGATACATTGATGACGCTTTAGGTTTTTGGCATAGTTCTCACACCACTTTGCTTCAACATCTTAGCAACTATGCAATGGATCTTCAGGAGCATATCAAGATAACACATGTCATCTCCAATTCATCTGTAGATTTTTTGGACATTCACCTCTTCAAAGGTACTAATTTTCAAACCACAGGAAAGCTTTCTACTAGTTGTTTTCAGAAAGAGCTGAACAGGTATCAATACCTCCCTTTCTCTTCCTGGCACCCTAGTCATCAAAAGGAATCCTTCATCATTGGAGAACTTAAGCGTTATGTCATCAGGGAAAGCACGCTTCAAAGCTACATCAAGCTAAAGCTTTTGTTTTTCCAACGACTTCGAGGTAGAGGATATCCGGATTCTCTCATTCGGAAAACTTTCAGCAAGATCAAGTACAATATGCGAACAGCTCTACTTCTAAAGGCTTCCAATCAAGAAACCTCTTCGAGTAAGCGGATCCCCCTAGTTCTTAAGCTTGACTACTCCAAGTACACCAAAGCTTTAAACTTGGGGGCCTCCCTAAACCCTAAACTTTTTCGGCTTTGCCAACAAAATCCCGAGCTGAAGCATATACCTAGGCCTATGATTTGCTGGAGAAATCCAAGGAATCTGCGCTCCTATCTTGTTAGATCAAGGTTTCGAACCTCTAATTTGTAACTTTCTATTTTTAGTAAGTACTATTTTTAGCGTGGACCCACCTTTGTAAAGCAACCCTTGGGAGCATCGGCTTAACAGCATATGAGACCTCCCATGCTTGGTTCTGCTATCGGGAAAACCCTCCACCTATTTTATGCATCTCTCTAGTCTTCTAGTTACCTTATGTAACTTATTTTTGCATGTAGATTCAACATGTCCACTCTAGCCTAATGGTTAAGGCTTGTGACTCTAATGAAAGGGGTCATGAGTTCAAAACCCATAGCTTGCATGAGATGCTATTGAGCTTCTTTTACTTGTTAAGAGAGCTCTACTTATCTGATTCGAGCGCCGTTTGTTGCGTTGGGTTCTTCATGTCCTAAGCTTGCTTTTTCACAACAAAAGGCTGAATTATCCCACATGCAAAGAGGCAAAAGCTAGCCCTCCCCTCTCTACATAAGGGAGAGCTCTCATTCTTGTAATCTCAAACTTGGGTGTTCCACTGAAGAGCTCATTCTAGAGCGAAACTAGTTTGGAACTACACCCTCAAGTTAATACAAGAAATCGACTTTTTCAAGTCTTTTTTGTCTCTTAAATCAAATTTTGTCTTGTGTTTTGTGTATGTTAGGCACTTAGTCCTTTTTTGGGCTAGTAAAGTGTCTTTCTTGTGTGTGTGAGTAAGGCCATTGGTTTGGTGCTTAGCAAGAGGCACTTGGTCATTAATTTGGCTAGTTTAATGTCTTTCTGCTGAGTATGCTCCTTCGATCTGGCATAATGTCATATTGCGTGGCATGCTAAGTGTCATTTCGATTGATGCACCTTCCCTTCCCCTTACCTTGATTTTTTGAGGGCAACTAGTCGTTCTTTTGCGGCAAGTTGTTGTCCCCACGTCTTAGCCTTTGGTTTGGTGGGCAACTAGTCGTTCTTTTACGGCAAGTTGTTGTTCCCACATCTCAGCCTTTAGTTTGCGTGGGCAACTTGGTCGTATTTTTCGGCTAGCTGTTATCCTCGTGAGGTGGGATTTTGGACTTTTTGGTCATACTGCGTGGCCATCTTAAGTTCATACTATTCACATCTCAACACCATATCTTACATACACTCCACTTGACATCACTTCACTATCACGTAACCGGCCCCTGGAAAATGTATTTTTTGCTGCCGCAGCTACCGGTAATTTATCTTTATCACTCCACAACCGCACACCTGAAAAAACCCCTAGACCCTAAACCCTAGACCCTAGACCCAAAACCCAAACCCTAAACCCTAAACCCTTAACCCCAAACTCTAAACCCTAAACCCTTAAACCCTAAACCCTAAACCCTTTGGTGCAATTGAGGGTTCAAATTAACCATTGGGTATCTGATACAGATCCCTATAACTTCATATTGCAATTCGGTTTGATACTCCAACCATTCCGTATAGAAGATTTGTTACCCTTGGTTTAATGTAATTTTTGGTGAATTTATGGTGATAAATCTGTTGTAATCATCACCTAAACACCAGATTGAGTTGTAAGAGGGTAGACACTGCCCTTGAAATTGGATCAAGAGGTAAGACCCCCTTCACATCATCATGAGTACGGCGCACAAGAGATAGCCAAATTTAATGGGGAGCAATTTTACACATGGTAGACAAAAACTTGTATGTGCTGATGAGGAAAAAATCTGTGGGGACTAGTTGAGGGAAGAGATGAATGCCTAGAGGTGAGAGGGAAAAATGAGTGGAAGAGCAGGAATGAGAAAGCATTAGGACTTATCGCACTCAGTTTAAATGATGAAATCATTCATCACATCACAGGGATACAATGGAAACTGGATATAAAGGAAAGTGAACCTTTAATCAAAAACTTGAACAACTATCAGCTATTGGCAAAAAGGTAGAAGATGATGAGGCACTAGCAGTGCTTCTGAGAGTGTGGACAAAGGTGAATATGAAAACATTGTAGCAACATTAAAGAATGTACGTGAAATGAAGCTGCACGAGATAAAAGGAACTCTACTAGAGCAAGAGACCAGAGTCAAAGAGAAGAAATGGCTGGACTGAACAGCCTGGAGAAGAAAAAGCATTCTTCACCCGAGGAGGATTCTCTCGAGGACGAGGGCAAGGAAGAGGCACAGTAGGAGGAAGAACCTTCACTTGCCACAACTGTGGAAAGCCAGGACACATGGCAAGAAACTGCTATAGCAAACCCAATGGAGAAGGAACGACATCAGTAAACTTCATGGAGGCTCCTAAGGAAGTGGAGTCAGATCATCTTTTTTGAGAGAGAGAGAGAGAGAGAGAGAGAGAGAGAGAGAGAGAAACCCCACAACCCAATGTAACCTGCCCCAAGAGAGTAAAACCACCTCCGAGCCACCGATGATGTAGGCCATGTGGTAGATGTATGTGTGAGCACTTTAGTCAAGGTCACGGGCACTTGTAGTAGCCTTGGACACATAGAGAGAGAGAGAGTGTGTCAAGGACTATGAGTTTAGGGACTTGAGGCACTGGTCACGGACTATCAAGTAAGAGGGAAACTTGGTATAGGGTCCATGTGTGCTAGGAGTATTCACTTGAGGAGAAGTGTTAAAATATACAAGTGAATAGGGGTGTGTGTGGGAACAAGCCCTTAGCAAGAGGCTGTAAAAGAGAATCTGTAAATGTGAGAGAAGCTGTGAAAAGGTGAGAAGTATTTACTAGGAGAGAATAAAGGGTAGCATGAGGAGATTTAGGAGGTGTGGAGATATTCTGGGAAGAGGTGGAGAGAATCAAGCAAAAGAGATGGAGTGAATCAAGGAGAAATCAGTGGGATTAGATGCTTGGATGTAAACTCTATAAATTGAGGCATTGGCCTTATGAGAATTTGCTGGTTTTTTATTATCCAGGCTTACATTAAGCTATCAGTTAATTACTCACTAATCACACCTTAATTATTATCTAATCCCTTTTCTAATGATGTTGATTCTAGCATTTGGTCCACCATACCTCATCACATTGCTGCAAATTTAACATGGTATCAGAGCCTAGCCTAAAATCCATCAATCTTATGAGCCCATTATCTTGCTAATCACTTGCTAATTAGGATTAGTGAATAATTAAGATTTTTACCTCTTTTTCAACAAGCTCTCTGCACCCCCAGCTAGTGGAGGGGCTTGATCTCCCTCCAGAATCAACATTAGGGTAAATCCTTCTAGGCAAACATAGCCACCTTGCCCATAATTCAGCCCATGATCATATGTCCCCTTTTCTACAGTGCACATTATACAAGCAATCCATTATGTAAATACTTAGTTGACAACAATATTATACAAGTCTCAAATTATGATTTAGAATGTATCAAAAGATTAAAGCAAGGTACCATTTGAGAGTCATAACTTACTAGGTCATTACATCCATCGGAGATGATAGAGCATCCATATCTTTGCCAACACGCCCTCAATCCTGTCAACTCTTGTTTGATTTGAATCACTTGAGCGCTCAAGTGTGTACTCTGAGTTGACAGGATGCATGCCGGTGGCTCCCGCTGCTGCTGCAACCACCTCAGAGCATTGTAAAACTTATGGTATACGGGCACACAAGCAATGTTAAAGGGAAGTTTACATTGGTAAAAAAATTGGTGCTCCGCAATCTGTGCCTCTTGCAAGTGTAGTTTGAGTACCATGCACAAGTTCCCTAGCCCTCTTCTTTGTATAGACTTGTGTGGGTCGTGTGCTAGAAGGCATGGAAACATGTGTCTCTTGATTTTCATCTATCAGGAGGTTTCATAGAGACTCACCCATAAGAGGAGAATCCGTTGTAGCCGCATGTGAGTGTGTAGGTGTATCCCTCGATGAACTTGGTGGTTGGGACCTCATAGCACCAACATTTAAAGAGCTTGGTTGTTGTGAGCTTGGGACTGATGATTGCCCGCCTCCTCTTGCACTTTTCTTTGAGGCTTCGAATTGCCTCACTACTTCTACACACTGCTCAATGTGCTCTTAGGGTAGTGAAGGGCGCAAGAGTGGGAGCACTTCTTGCCATTTTTACTCCAAACCACCATGAGGAAGAAAAATAGCGTCACTCACACGATAGCATCCGTGTGATCCTTGCTTGTCCTCCCATGTGAAGTGAGCTCTTGCACGGGTGCTACTACCCCACAAGACATCTCCACACAACTTGCACACTACACGTTTGGAGCCCGAGGACCCATACCGGTGGATGAATATAGTGTCATCCCACACACTTCGGGTATTGTCATTTTTGTTGCGGCGGCGAGGCATTATAAAATTTAAGAATAGGGTTAAGAAGAGGAATTTTGGAATTAGGGAAAAAAGGAGATGGGAGAATTGAGGAAGGAGAAGAAAAGGGAAAGGAAGGGGAGAAGATGAGGAGAAGGGTGGAAGGAGAAGAAGGTAGGAAGAAGAAGAAGAGGGTAAGGAAGGAGAAGAAGGTAGGAGGAAGAAGAGGGGAGAGGAAGGAGAAAAAGAGGCAAAAAAGTAGAGGTGAAGGAAGAGGAAGAAGAGAAGGCTGAAGCAGGCGATTGTTGGGCTATAGGCGATGGGCTGACTGATGGGTAGTGGGCTATAGGCGCGCCGGCGACTGTTGGGCAGGATGCAAGTACCGTCTACGTGAAGGGCACGTGCCAGCTAGTATACTGGTTTGACTCTGCCTCTTGCATCAACTACATAGTAGTCTGGATAAAGCTCTGTGGAGTCCTTAGTGACATGTGAGGCACATTCCAAGTCAATCTCATATTTTGGATACCCAAAAGGTTCCCCGAAACCTATTTGATTCAATGGTGTGATCCTCGAGGGTTGCTTACATGCTTCATCCTCTTTTCAAGGATGCAAATCATTGGCATGATAGAAAGTTGGTTTGCAGGTGGACATCTTATTTGGATAGAGTATATGCTATAGAGGAGCAGTCCACGTAAGTATTGACTTAAGCTTGTTTCTTATAGGACTTGTCTCTTGAGTCTTGAGTGTGCAAAGTAACAAGTACTAATAACTATTCACTTATATGTTTGGTTTGAACTTTGTGCTGTTTGAATAGCAATGAGAAAGAGTCACTTCTCTTCTCTCAAGATCGTGACCAATTCGCACAGGAGATCTCCATGAGAGAGGAGCAAAGACGTCAAGTTGTCTCATGGTGGGAAATCAATGGGCGATTGACTCCCACTTTGCAAACCTTGGCTCTTTGCACTCTCTCCCAAGAGTGCACAAGTGGTGCCACAGAGAGCGCAATTGGAGTATATGTGTGGACATCCATACAAAAAAGAGAAACAGGTAAACATAATAACTTAAGACTCAGGAGTCAAGACATGATTGATTTACATGATTGATGTACATAAATTTATTTACATGCTTGAATCTTGATGTTGCAGATTGAGCACATCTAAGTTGGTGTATGTGAAAGCAAATCTTCGCCTACTTGAGAAGCTCAGGGAAACCAATGGGAGCATTGAGGAAGGGGGAGTTCTCAAAGTGGAAGGTGAAGGAGATTGATGTCATGATCCTCACAAAGTTAGAGTGAGGATTGGAGCGGGGAGAGCAGATTGACCTTGCTTTTATTCAGAGACACAGTGACGAGGATCTTGTCTATGAGATTCTTTGAGAGGATCAGGCACGCTTTAGGCATGTTACATGTGCTCAGTCTCAATCTACTGCTGTTGCCGAGCTGGAGGGTGATGATCTTGATTTGCATTCTCCCCCAGAGGTGGGTACTTCTTCAAGCGCTGAGCTGAGACACACTGGCTGAGACACACTGGAGGCACCGGCCGCCATGGCAGAGCAGGGGTCATGGTAGAGGACACAGAGATCGTTTGGCAAAGCATGCTCTTTTGTCATGCAGCGGATGATGCCATCAGATGAGGAGAGAGAGAGCTCTATTTCTACTAGTCTCTCGAGCACTGATAGCTCAGGAGACTCAGAGGAAGAGGCATCAGGATAGTAGCTAGCTCCTAGATTTTTTGACATTGACATTGAGATAACGACTTTGAGTATTTACTATTGTTATATCTTTTTGGTTTCTAGTTTCTATGGTGATTTTGATATCTTGACGATGATATGATGATATATCATGATTCATATGATCATTTGATATTGATCTATCATGAATCATGATCCATGGGTATATATATTATGCATTTTCGATGATGTTATCTATGATGATTGATCTATGGTCTTTGATACTTTAAAGTTTCAATCTATCATATCTTGAATAATGAATCTTGTGACTTGTCATTCTTGTGCTTGTAGCTTGCATGAAAGTCTATGAAATTGTGTAGCTAGAATCTAGATTCTAAATTTCTATCTATCTTGTGAATTATAATTTGTATGTAATATATGTATGTATGCTGTAATACGTGTGTGTGGTGTGTGTGCGTATACAAATTTATAATTATAAATTTTTGAAACCTACAGTTTTTGTTAGTTTAACGGACGAAACCTTTCGTAAAAACCTTCAAAACCTTGAAACATTTCTTGTGACTATGTGCGGAAGTAATGAGAGTTCAAATGTGTGAGACAGCTAATGAAATCTATAATCGATTCCTCTTCTTCTCTCAACTTTGTGTTGTTGTGAAGCTACACTCCATAAGACTCCTTTACGCACAAATTGCTTCAAGAACAATCTCGTAAGAGCGATGAAGTTCAAACGTTCCTCGACTCTGAGAGTTCTTTACCAATCCTCAGCCCTACCATCTAATGTTAGACTAAAGGCATTGGTCTTGGAAACCTCATTTCGTTCTCCTAATGTATCACACACTTGATCAAATACCTCCAAATGTCTCCTAGGATCACCATCTCCAAAAAATTTAGAAGTTAGCTTAGCTACCTTGGCAGCCTTTCCATGGCTATATTGACCACCATCTCTCACAACAAGCGCTATGCTCTTTGCTATCGCTCTTTCCAAGGCATGTACAAAAGCAACTAGGTATGTAGGTAAAGTTGGTGCTGGCATAACAGGAGCAATGATAGGAGCATGTGGAGGTGCAACATATGGCATTGCATGACAATGCATTGAGAGTAGATGTGCTACATATGGTATGTGTCCTACTGGCATCCCAATAGGTCCTTTAGTCCTGTGGGCATTAAGTGCAGCTGATCTCGGAGCAGGAATCGGTAGCACACTCGCTCTACGAAAGAGATGTTTCATGGGTGCACTAGAATAAGATGTGACCCCTCTAGGAATGATAACACTAGATATGCCATGCGTAGAAGAGTCTATGTGTGAAGTAGTGGTCGCTACCGTGGTAACCATGGGCATGTGGCTCAAAGGTAATTATGCGTCGATCATGGGTACCATAGTTGGTAGTAATCATTGTTGTGCCACTTGCAAAGTCTCTTCTCATTTTTCTCTAGCAGCTTGGGTTAGTGCCTCTACTACTTGCACTTCTTCTAATGTTCTATTATGTACTTGTGCAGGGAGTGGTTGGATGTCATATTTACAATAGGTGCAATAGGAGTTGTATGGACATGGATATCAACTTGAACGCTCCTTGCTTGTAACAATGATGCTACCCCAGGTGTCTCTTTGGAGTTAACCTCAACTCCTTCATCATGTGAGTAAGATTTGGTTCAGAGGTAACGGTTGAGGCCAACCTCTGAGATAGCTAGCTACGCGATCAAAAAGACTGGTAATTGGCTTGACTGATGAGGCCTGGTTAGGATTCTCACTTCTTGGGACTTAGGGTCCTTCCATTGACTCAAAATCTGACTAGTGCAAGGTCCTTGTATAATGCTAAACTGGGTTCCGACCGCCAAAGGTCATGAGCCTAGTGCAGGCTGGTACATGCCTAGCTTGATAGATGCACTATTGTCTAAATAGGCCTCTAATACATGCCCATATCGTAGGTGCATGTGAATATGGGGTGTTTAAAGGTCCTACAAATGACTCAGACAAGTTTGAAAATTTTTTCTTTTCTTTAGTTATTTATTTTTGGAAAAAAATTTGAACTGTCCAAAGTTTTTTCAAAACACGTCTTTTGTGTCTCTTAATTCGTTTGGTACCAAAAATTGTGTTATTTTTTTTGGGTTGAGCACGTGCTACAGGCACTATGTAGTGTTGGCTCCCATAGTCAAGGAAGCTCCTTGACTATGTAAAAATGTAAAATTTTGGGATGCATCAACACGATTGCAATAGTCTAAAACATATATTAGGCAAGCTTGTGTATATAATTTTTGAAAAAAAAACTATATTTTTTTCTTGACCTTTTTCTTTTACTTTATTTATTTTTTATTTATTTTTTAAATTTTTTAACTTTTAACTTTTTCATGTTTTTGGTCTACTATTTATGTTTTACATTTATCCTTGAAAAAGAGTATTCTCAGAATCTTTTTCTTGGGCTTGCACGCATTAAATGTGTCCAACCACTCACAACTTAGCCGAAAATGGGTATTAATATGCTTTTGGATTTTTTAGGCTAGTGGCCTAAAAGCTTGCACGCATTAAATACGGATAGCTAGTCAAGATGTCTCATATTAGAGAGAATTGAGTCTAATTAACTCGCATTAATTACACATGCAAAAATGTAGAATGTGCAAAAAACACAAATAAAAAAAATTATGTTGCAAATTCCCTTCTAATTTCTGTTTTTATTCCGATTTCTCCACATAAGGAGTCAAAATAAGGAGAATATTGTGCTAGGAAATCAATTTTATGGTCTATTTAGCTCGATTCTTTCAATTTTACATAAATTGACTGTTTTTTTCTTTTCGAATTTGAAAAGTGCAAAAAAGTAAAAATTGAACTTGTAAATGATAAGTTGGAGTACAGTTAACCTAAATGCACAAATTATAGAACTCACTGAGAATATGTAAAAATTACATAAATTAAAAAATATGTAAAAATTTCAACACGTAGAAATTACAGAAACTAAACATAAATTTCTTAAGATTTCAATAACAATGCAACAAAATGGATAATTTTTTAGAATTATGTTTCTACCATTCTTGAAAAAAAAAAAAAGAAATCAATCATTCACACATACATTCAAAATGCATTGTGGCTATGCGGTGGGGTTATTCCTTGGCAGCGGCACCACTTATGTGGGAAGCCCTTGCACCATAGAAAGAGTGTAGGAACAAATCAATGTCGTGGGGCTTTGCCCAACCACACTCGGAAGCATAAAACGACTCAATAAAGAAGCCAATATTCCATGATCTAGCTCACAATTACATGGGCAAGGTGTGTCACTCACCTCGCAAATACTTGTGCTCGGATTCTCATAAGAGATGATGTTACCACGCAAGTGCACTCCAAAGCTCTGGTCCACCATCGTTGCCGCCACCGTCACACTCCAAAGAAGTTCGATCCTCCTCACAGCTTACTCTCTCACATGAAAGCAAGCAAGCACACATCAAAGATCACACAAGCAAGCAACAAGCAATAGCATAAGATAGTAGATAAAGAAGAAGAGCACTCTATTAAATTAGCATAAAAGCATAAGTAATAGGGTTCACACTCTTGGGCGGTCAAAGTTAAAAGTCTGGTCCTCTGGCTCATTTTGCCACTCTAGCAAGTGTAAATACCTATTCTAAAAAGCAAGCATTCTCCACCTAAAATCCCGTAGTGTGCCTTTAATATACAAGTGGCGAGTACACACGTAAAATATAAAAAGCATGGTTTTTAAGTGAATTTTGGCGTATGTGGCCCAAAGGCAGTGAAAATGATATGGTGGCCAGCATCAACACCATAGAGGTCTCTAGTAAGGATTAACATGCATTCTCTTCCTTTGATCGATCAGTACATGTACACATATTTTAATGAATCGTATACGCTTTTCGTACCCCAACAGGTGTACCCTTCTTTTTGTAAGTTCGTTCGCATATTGTTTCTTCTTGGAAACATGTATCTTTCTTTTGATATATTAGTACGTGTCCTCTTTCTTCCTTAGATCGGTAGACCTACCCTTTCTCATAGATTAGTACAACACTCTCTTCCTTTTTGGTATCTGCATACACATTATTTATGAGTCAGTATGACGATATATGCATTCTTCCCAAGTCGGTACGGTATATGCATCCTTTTTAGTTAGTATGATTTACACTTTCCAGATCTGAATTAGTGTTGATACGTCTTCTTTGGATCAAGTGGTATGCTATTCACTTTTGATTGGCACACTTTTCTTAGAGCGTAAAAATCTTACAAAAAATATGTTGATTAGCTTGCTTTACTCGTTACTAAGGTGATCACAAGGATAAGTCAAGGCAAGCTTTAGAACACACAAATCTTCTACTCCAAAATCAAGACGACTAAACTATAGGAAAATTGTTGTACTCCATGAATAAAATTCTCCTTAACAAAAAGTTAACTAAGTTTATCTTCATTTCTTCTAAAATGAAAATATAAAGGTTGATTAAGGTATCACAATCTAAAAGCCATCGACAATCGAGAAGTTAGGTTTATTGACCATTCGAACCATAGGTTCACAATCCTAATTCAAGGTGCCAACTCTCATTCTTATTTGAATGTTTTTAAATCAAGGGATTATATACACTATTATGGGTTCATTTAGTAGGTTTGTATTCCTAGTATTCCGCCTAATGCCCAAGGTTTAATAATCATTTATAGCATACATAACACATAAATATGTGAATATGCATGCATCGATACGCTTGCCATTGAAACACACACACACACACACGAGACCAAATTATAATTTTAATTAGATTCTAATGGGAAAGGGAAATATGTAAAAACTCACAACATGGTAGGACTTGAAAGGAAACCCCCAAAAAAAACAAAAGGTTGATACTTGTATAATTAATTAAAACAAAAGAGTATTGAACATTGTCGATTTCAATGAAGAATTACATGAAGATGAAACACCACATAGAGTGCAAGTTCTTTGAGATCCACTAGAGAAAAGAAGGAATTATTTTCAAAGAAGTTTTAGGTAAGAGTGAAAATTTACACATAATTGGGGGTATCCAATCAAGAAACAAACGAAAAAGACAAGGTAAAATGGTGTTAAGCATTTAGCATTAGCATTTAAACAATGTAAGAAAAAAGCATTAGAGAAGCATGTAAAGTCATACAAGCTAGCTATACAAAGGTGGAATCTAAAAAAGGCCACATACATTGCCTATTCAAAAACATGGCAAGCTCGTGATAAATGACAAAAAAATAAATAATTATTAGTGTTATTTAGGTGATTCATTTTGTGGCAAAAAGAGTAATGTCTTCGGAGTTTTTCGAGCTAGAAAGTGATTTTCTTAGATATAAACAAGAGTGGAGTTTAAGGGAGCTTATTTCATCAACCAGTCTCTCTCTCCTCTCTCCCCAATCTCTCTCTTTCCTCCTCCTCTCTCTTCTTTCTCCTCTCTCTAATCATTGTCTTTCCTCTCCTCTCTCTCCAATCACTCTTTTCTGCTCTCTCTCTCTAATATCTCTCCTCCCTCCCTCTCTCTCTCTCTCTCTAATATCTCTCTTCTCCCCTTCTCTCTCTCTAATATATCTCTCCTTGTCCCTCCCCTTCTTTTCCTTCCCCCCTGCTCCTCTCTCTCTCTCTCTCTCTCTCTCTCTCTCTCTCTCTCTCTCTCTCTCTCTCTCTCTCTCTCTCTCTCTCTCTCCCCCCCCCCCCTAGGTTTTATATTTTGTTCATTTTTGCACTTGTAAAACCGTAAACCTTTGTGAAACATGAGTTTGTTTGTATGTGTTTCAATGAAATTTTCTCTTGGTGTACTCAGAAGAAGAGAGCATACCCCATTTCATGTATGGAAATCTTATGCAATAAAGTAATTGTAGTTAAATAATGGTTTGCACACTATATGAGAGAGAGAGAGAGAGAGAGAGAGAGAGAGAGAGAGAGAGAGAGAGAGAGATGGGGGCATCAATAGATCCAAGTGCATCAGCACATCCTTTAATCTCCTACACATAATCATTTATGATCTTGTTGTTTTGAGTCATACTATGTATCTTTTGATTCAATTGCATCTTCTATGGTTGTGTAGTTGTATGTGTAGTTGTATCATACAGCTTCACCAATGTATCCCATGCATCCTTGGGATTATGTGTGTCCTAAATATGGCATAACGTGGTATTTGTCACATAAATTGAGAAATAATATAGCACTTTGAAAGCCCTCTCTATCCAATTCCTATGTGCTATAAGTTGGGTGGGTGTTGCATTCACTCAGGGAACCCTTGGCTCCGTCTCCTCACCTGTCACTAAATTCCAAAGGCCTTTTCCTTTAAGAAAGTTTGTCATGTGGTACTTCCAAATTTGGAAGTTGTTTCTATCAAGCTTTTTCCCAACAATCTTGTTTGGATTGTCACTCATTTTGCTATGCACAATGTTCATTGAGTATTGCAAACAACAAACTCAAACACACATACGTACATTTACTTCATCACCAATGATGTCCGCACATTCCATAATTTTTATGGCGACAGAATCTAGGACTCATTGTTATGATGCACTTTTCAAGGCTTCCCAATGCTTCAAATGGTTTCGAATTGATCCAAATATGTGTGGTACATATGCAACTACATGCCAACAAGCTCCATATAGCATATCAACTCCATCTGAGATGTGTACATACCATAAACATTGAAAATGTTGCTGTCTGTTTTGCTTGGACAGGGCTATACACCTAATAATCCTCTTCTAATTGCTTCAAATACGGTCCAAATATAGGTTGCAGGCACTCATTAGCTCCATAACACTTTGCTACATCACCTTGTAAAAGGAATTTGACTAATTTTGAGTAATCATGTGAGAGTAGTTGCTTAATTAGTGATGCCTTATTTCACTAATTACAATATACAACCCTGTTAATCTTGCTTAATATATCTCCTTTTTGATGTTTCTAGCTCCAATATGATTTGGGAAGCTTCTCCACACTCACATACACACATTTGCTAAGCTTAATGTGCACTCCATTTGGTGGTATAGCTCAAATGAGCTCCAAGATAGTGAAAAATGTCAAAAAATTGTTATAGCCTACTTGTCTGGCTGTGCCGCCTACTCCTAGGGGATTTTGGGTGCTTATTAATTAATGATTACATACAAGCCTTAGAAATTGACCTATGCATGCTCCCAACATATCAATGCTTCCAATTTTTGCAATAACCACCTCCAATGACTCCAATTTCTCTGGTTTTTGAGTAGTTCCAAAAGAGTGAATAATCTTCTCCAACACTTCACAGATTTTCTTCAAATCAATGCTAATGCAAGATTTCAAGTTGCGCATGCATCCAACACTACCACATACATGTTCTCCTTTCAGATTTGTAAATACATGGGCACCTTTTGTTCCACAGCTTCAATGGAAACCTCATCTGTTTCGTGCTTAACAACCACCTCTTCGCTCAAATCTCATGAAATCACTTTCAATCCACTCAAGGATGATTAGATTTTCTTATCCGTGGTTCTTAGCTTTTAGATCTGTTGAGTAGATGTGTGCTCCACAGCTTTTGTTCTCTCCCACAGCTTAAATGGCTTTCTTCATATCTCTTCACTCACTCACTCCTTCACTCACAAACCCTAATAGAGAGCACCATGCTCTGATACCATGAAAAGAGAGAGAAGATAGACACCATGGTAGAGAGGTAAACCCTAAATAGCTCTCATTATTTCAAACCATCAACACATACAAGGTAGAGAATCTACATAGCTTTCCTTCATTGCACACCACAAAACACAACACATTTTTCCCAGTAATAAGTTTACACTGAAATAACCTAAGTCTAATGTCCACACACTTGGCCAACTGGACGTGGCCATTATCATCCACACACACACTGCTAGACTAGTGTCCACACACTACCACTATCCACCAAATATCCCGATGAGCTTGCATTCTCAACATTGAGCTCTCCATAGCTCCCTTTCTCCTTGCTCATTACCTAGCTTGTGGAAGCTCCACTTGAGTGACACAAGTGGTGGTGAGGTGAGCCCTTAACAGCCTCACATAGGGGAGTTAACCCTCATTAGGGTTGGGCTAATTGCTAGTTTTTGAACTGACCCTTGCATAGTCTTCTTTCTCTTCTCCTCACCCTCTCTTGTGCAAGGAAGCATGTTTAATTTGGTAAATAGTGAGCGTCTATTTGAATGGGCTTGGCAAAGAATACAAGTTATTTAAGACTTCTATTGTTGTAAGAGAGAATATTCCCAATGTTTGTGATTTGGTGTCTATATTAATCATAGAAGAGAAGTATTTAGGTAAAGACTCTTCCTCCAAAAGCAATAACACTTTAGAACATGCCTTCTACTCAAACTCAGGTAGAGATAGAGGTAGAGATCGTGATCAAGGCCAAAGTGGTGGCCGTTTTGAAAACAAGAATCATGGACATCACAGTCTAATTATGGATAGCAGTAGTAGCATCAGTAGCAATAGAGATAAACACACACATGTGGAGTCTCAAGGTAGGAGGAGCCACAAAGAATGTTAGCCCTTGCCAGAGACCTTTATGGCATCAATGTCGGCCATTCAACTCCTTTAGGCCATGGTGTCAGAATGGTCGGAATTCACTAGAAAACCATATATTGTATATTTTACTTGTGTACTTGTCGCTTGTCTATTGAAGGCACACCATGGGATTCTAGATTGAGAGTCCTAACTCTATGATGATTTGGTTCCCACATTACATTGAATGGTTCGGGCAAGGATTACAAAGCATTTAAAACCTCTATTAGGGTTAGAGATGGAGACTCCCCAGATTTTGATAAGTTGGTCTCTTTGCTTATTTTGGAGGAGATAAAAATTGGTTTTGGTGCTTCATCTAGTACCAATGAGCATACAAGGGACCAAGCATTCTACACTCATAGAGGCGCTAGAGGCAAGGGGAGATCTAGTTCAAGAGGACGTACACACGGACATGGTTGGCATGATAGGCCACCACAACAACCAAGATTCACAGCCATCATTTGGTGCATGTGGTGGTAGAGGTTTTTACCCTCATGCTAGAGGGAGGTTTGAATCTCATGGTAGAGGTCGTTGGCAAACCACAATAGCAAAATATGCATGGCATTGAGTGTCATTATTTTGGCAAACTTGGACATATGGCTAGAGATTGCTATAAAAAGAAAAATGATGTTCGTGGTGGTAGAGTACAACATGGAAATTATGCATCATCTAGCAATGAAGGACATACAGATTATTTGTTTGCCATGAAGCATGTGTGATGAGTACTATATCTCGCAAAGAGAGTGATGACACATGGTATATGGATTCAAGTGCATCAAACCACATGACATGTCATCATAAAGAGTGGTTTGATAACATGATACCAACATCACACAATCAGGGTTATGTTGCTACAGGTGATGATCCTCAGCATCCTATTACACATGTTGGTAGTGTGCGATTGAGGATGCATGATGGCAGGGTGAAAACTGTGTCTGAGGTGTTGTATGTGCCATTTATAAGAATTTGGCATCAGTTAAACAAATGGTGGTACAAGGATTACAAGTGAGATTTAATGAGCATGGTTGTTTTTTTGAGGACTTTAAGCATGGTTGTACATTGATTGATAAAGGTCAAAAATAAGGGAGATTTTTCAAGCTAGATGTAAGCATTCTAGAAGTGAAGTTAGCCATGTTTCTCATAGTCGTGGGATAGTGCTAGACATTGATATTTGGCACAAGAGGATTGGTTATATATACATTCAAAAGCTAAAATCTATGCAAAAAAAAGGCATTGTTGGTGGTCTACCTAGATTAAAATATGATGGGAGTACACATGTTTGTGATGCATGTTAATTTGGGAAATAAGCAAGGTTGCCATTTCCCAGGGATAGTCAAATGAGTAGAAGACCACTTGAGGTTTGCGCATAGTGATATATGGGGTCCCACACAAACCCAATCAATAAATGAAAGCAGGTATTACATCACATTTATTGATGATTTCAGCAAGATGACATGGATTTATTTTCTGAAAGAGAAGAGTGAAACCTTGGGCAAAAAGTTCAAAGAATTCAAAGCACTTGTGGAAAAGCAATATCATCATTGGATTAAATGTTTGAGTACAAATGCTAGTGGTGGTGAGTACATCTCACATGCATTTGATGCATTCTTGAGAGACCATGGTATTAGAAGGTAGCTTACATGCATGTGTACTCCTGAGAAAAATAGAGTTACTGAGAGAAATAATCGTGTGATAAGTAAAGTGGCGAGAGCATTGATGAATGAGAAGAGTATGCCCTTGTATTTTTGGGCAGACACATGTGGCACAACAATGTACATTTTGAATAAGACACCTACAGTTGCCATGAAAAGATGCAGGGGAGAAGAGAGCTTGAGCTCTTGCAAGCACACACACACTCACAAAACCCTAATAGAGAACACACAAGGTGAGAGGCTGAAAATCTTCTTCTTCTTCACTCAACACTCAACACACCATATACAAAGATAAGAGTACACACTATATGAAAAGGTACTCAACCAAATACATACTAGGGTTCTCTATAGTGTGAACCCAACTAAATGAGCTGGCGCTATAACTATGCCAGTCTCTAGAATAGCTGTCACATAGCCTGTCATCCCACTGGGGCCGCATATCACCCATGATCTCACCAACCATGCCAGTGGTGTAAGTGTGGGGCCTATGCCCCAGGCGGGTCATCAGTGTCCACCGCCTCACTAGATGAGCTCGATATCTCAACACTCCCCCTTGAGCTCAACTCCATCTCATGTACACCAAGCAAAGCCCTGAAGATGTCAACTACCTGATCCTGTGTGCTGACATAAACAAGGTCAACATCTCCTACCAAGACCTTCTCTCTGACAAAATGGTAGTGGACCTCTATATGCTTCTTGCGAGCAAGAAAAACTGGGTCCCTGGCCAATTGTATACTGCTAATGTTGTCACAGAAAATGACAACTTGTCTATCACCACCACTGATAGACCCAAATCTGCAAGTAGCTTTCTCAACCAAGCTACCTCACATGCTGCCATAGCAGCACCTTTGTACTTGGCCTTTGTACTGGATAGAGCAACCGTAGGCTGCTTCTTGCTACTCTAAGTCACAGCAGCACTCCCCAAAGAAAACATGAAGCCACTAGTAGATCTTCTATCTGAGATACTACCAGCCCAATCAGCATCTGTGTACCCATGTACACATATCTCTGTCCCAGAAAAAGAGGTAAAAATCTTAATTATCCACTAATCCTAATTAGCTAAGTGATTAGCAAGATAATGGGCTTATAAGATTGATGGATTCTAGGCTAGGCTCTGATATCATGTTAAATTTGCAACAATGTGATGAGTTATGGTGGATCAAATGCTAGAATCAACATCATTAGAAAAGAGATTAGATGATAATTAAGATGTGATAGCTTAATGAAGGCATGGATAATCAAAAACCAGCAAATTCTCATTAGGCCAATGCCTCAATTTATAGAGTTTACATCCAAGCATCTAATCCCACTGATTTCTCCTTGATTCACTCCACCTCTTTTGCTTGATTCTCTCCACCTCTTCCCAGAATATCTCCATACCTCCTAAATCTCCTCATGCTACCCTTTATTCTCTCCCAGTAGATACTTCTCACCTTTTCACAGCTTCTCTCACATTTACAGATTCTCTTTTACAGCCTCTTGCTAAGGGCTTGTTCCCACACACACTCTTCCCCTCACCCAAGTGAATACTCCTAGCACACGAAGTTTCCCTCTTACTTGATAGTCCGCGACCAGTGCCTCAAGTCCCTAAACTCATAGTCCTTGACACTCTCTCTCTCTAAGTGTCCAAGGCTACTACAAGTGCTCGTGACCTTGACTAAAGTGATCACACATACATCTACCACATGGCCTACATCATCGGTGGCTCAGAGGTGGTTTTACTCTGTTGGGATAGGTTACATTGTGTTGTGGGGTTTCTCTCTCTCTCTCTCTCTCAGAAAAGATGATCTGACTCCACTTCCTTAGGAGCCTCTATGAAGTTTGTCGATGTCGTTCCTTCTACACTGGGTTTGCTATAGCAGTCTCTTGCCATGTGTCATGGCTTTCCATAGTTGTGGCAAGTGAAGGTCCTTCCTCCTACTCTGCCTCTTCCTCATCCTCGTCCTCGAGAGAATCCTCCTCGAGTGAAGAATGCTTTTTCTTCTCTTTGACTCTGGTCTCTTGCTCTAGTAGAGCTCCTTTTATCTCGTGCAGCTTCAATTCAGGTACATTCTTTAATGTTGCCACAATGTTTTTATATTCACCTTTGTCCACACTCTACAGAAGCACTACTAGTGCCTCATCATCTTTGTAAGATTCCTCCCCCAACCCTTTTTGATGTCTAGTACCTTCCCCTATAATCAATCCCTCTTCAGAAATATAAAGACCTTGGTTCTAACTATTTTAGCCTAGAGAGAGAAAATTATTCTAGAGAGAGAATATTCAGATTATGAATATTTTTGGATAGAAAAAATAACTCATCTTATTAAAATAAGTTCCCTTGAAACAGAAATTCAAAAAGAATTTTCCAATGTACAATTGGAATTAATTGGAAATGGGTATAAAGGACCTTAGTCTAAGGGGTCTAGATTTTCAGAAATTTTTGGATTATGGTCCAATTAAGGTTCCTATGGACCAATAGCATCAATCCATGTGTAGGGAGGAGATAAATCCAATTTGTAAAAGAAGATACCCAAAAATGAGTAAATGCTCACATAAGATGAAGAGTTGAAAATGTACAAGGTTTATTAGTAAAAAACTATGAGCAATATTAAAAAAATGAGATATTTTGGGTATAATGATTCCATTTTGACACATATGTAAGGAAGGGGAGTTCTTTAAAGGAGGTGCATATTTCACATAAGATGAAGAGTTGAAAATGTACAAGGTTTATTAGTAAAAAACTATGAGCAATATTAAAAATATGAGATATTTTGGGTATAATGATTCCATTTTGACACATATGTAAGGAAGGGGAGTTCTTTAAAGGAGGTGCATATTTCACATAAGATGAAGAGTTGAAAATGTACAAGGTTTATTTATATTTTAGTAAAAAACTATGAGCAATATTAAAAATATGAGATATTTTAGGTATAATCATTCCATTTTGACACATATGTAAGGAAGGGGAATTCTTTAAAGGAGGTGCATATTTCACATGCTTGAATGAGTTTTAAACTCAAAAATAATGTGATATTTTTATCTCTCATCTCTCTTGAACCAAACCAAATCAAAATGGAACCAAACCGAATCAAAAAGTAACCAAACTAGGTCCAAATCTAGTCCAAATTCAACCAAACTGACTTGGAAAATTCTAGAATCAGTTTGTTTGGTTAGGAGATCAATTTTTCCTATAAATAGGAACCCCCCCTTGTTGAAAAAATATAGTGTCTTATGCATTGTTACTCTACTCCACCTAAGCCAAGAACTGTGAATTCTTTAATAATTCACTAGTTTTTGACACTTCTCTCTTTCTTCAATCCCCATTGGTGGCTCCATCAACATACTAAACCAATCGATTGGTTGGGGGCCTCTACCGTGAACAAAGAATCAAGCAAATTTTAAGATAAGGATAGTGAATTTTGATCTTTTCTATAATTTCTCAATGATTCTCTCTTCTCAACCCCTCTCAAGCTTGAGAAGCTTAATTGGTATGGTTTTTGAAATGCTATTGAAGTTAATTAATTAATGATAGTAAAGAATTACATAAATTTTCATTTATGTTTAATTCTAATGGTTTTTTCTCTCTCTCACTTAAGAAATGGTCATACTCACATGACCCATTCTCAATCCAAATGAAGCTTTTCATAAAGCTTTTTCTTAATCCAAGATTAATCTATGCTTGAGAATAAATTAATAGTTTTTTTATGCTTTTAGTTTATAATTATTTTTTATTGAATCCTTTAAGGGTTAATGATCCAATTAGGGATCATTCTAATCATTCTCTTAAAGATAACCTATCTTTTAAAATAATTGAGATCTATTAGTTATAGTAGCGGAGCTATGGCAAAATTTTATAAAAATATACACATAAAATAATTTCATTCAAAGCATGAAAAGAGGATTTCCTACCATATTCTAGGAACTATCATCCTAGATTAATTAAAAGAATTTTATTATGCATAGAGATGTGGATGTTTGCATGTAGATGTAGATGTATGGATGTGAGTGTGAATGTGGATGTGGATGTATGCATGTAGATATAGATGTATAGATGTGGATGTGAATGGAGATATAGATGTATACATGTAGATGTAGATGTATAGATGTGGATGTGAACGGAGATGTGGATGTATGCATGTATATGTATAGATGTGGATGTGAATGGAGATGTGGATGTATGCATGTAGATGTAGATGTATAGATGTGGATGTGAATGGAGATGTGGATGTATGCATGTAGATGTAGATGTAGATGTGAATGGAGATGTGGATGTATGCATGTAGATGTAGATGTATAGATGTGGATGTGAATGTGGAGGTGGATGTATGCATGTAGATGTAGATGTATGGAGGTGAATGAGAATGTGGATGTGGATGTATACATGGAGATGTGGATGTATGCATGTAGATGTAGATGTATGGATGTGAGTGTGAATGTGGAGGTGGATGTATGCATGTAGATATAGATGTATGGATGTGAATGTGAATGTGGAGGTGGATGTATGCATGGAGATGTGGATGTATGCATGTAGAAGTAGATGTATAGATGTGGATGTAAATGGAGATGTGGATGGATGCATGTAGAAGTAGATGTATAGATGTGGATGTGAATGGAGATGTGGATGGATGCATGTAGATGTAGATGTATAGATGTGGATGTGAATGGACATGTGGATGTATGCATGTAGATGTAGATGTATAGATGTGGATGTGAATGTGGAGGTGGATGTATGCATGTAGATGTAGATGTATAGAAGTGGATGTGAATGTGGAGGTGGATGTATGCATGTAGATGTAGATGTATGGAGGTGAATGTGAATGTGGATGTGGATGTATGCATAGAGATGTGGATATATCCATGTAGATGTGAATGTACGCATATAGATGTGAATGTATGGATGTGAATGTGCATGTAGATGTGGATGTATGGATGAGGATGCATGAATGTGCATGTAGATGTGGATGTGAAAATAGATGTATGGATGTAGATGTGGATGTATGGATGTGAATGTGGATGTGGATGTGGATATATGTATGGATGTGAATATATGATATGTGATGTGAAGAAATCTGAAGTGATGAGATGGAAAATGATGTGATGGAATGAGTATACATATAAATGGAATAGGGAATAAGTAATGTGGATTGATGAGGGATAATGTGGAAAAATGAGAATTAATATAGAAACTGTATTGTAAACTATTTGTAAATGCTGTTTGTAAATGACAGTTTTATGTCAAGAATGCTGGGAAAGCATTTTGACCATCTTGTGATTAAGGTCGTGGAGACCTAACTGATAAAGTTGCAACTGCTGACGGAGAGTCAATGGAGGACATCTCGCGTAGCAAGGTCGACCGAGGTCTTGACCAGCCTCGGTGCGATTAAAATGGTGAGCTTCCGGTACGGTGGATGAGGGGCCAAGGAAGCGGCCTATGAGTGAAGTGCTAGGTCACCTGCGCGAAGGATCCTGGAGGGTGCTGACTATACGATGCTCGGGCTCTGGGTCGCCCAGGATACCCACGCATGCGTCGAGGAAGATATTGGAACAAGGAGTAAGAGTTGTTTTCTGAAATCGGGCATGGATCTGGTTGATTGACCTTGCTGGTCTTCAATGGATGAGTCCATGGCTCTTTATATGGATCTGTTGGTTGATCTTGCTGATCTTCAACGAGAGTCCATCTTGATAAGTGATTATATTGCCGAGTATTATGGGCTAGGAACTATCGAAACGGCCCCTGAGCGTTCTAGTTGCCAATGATGCCATAGATACTCTGATGAAGGAATGATGGGAAATTAAGAATCAATTGGATAAATTGGAAGATGGTGATCAATGATACTATGGTTTTATTAAAGGATTGTTTTAAAATTGGTTGAATCTGTGAAAAGACAATTTCATATTGGGTGTGTAAGTGGTGTGACTAGTTTTATTTTTACATGAACTTCTGGCTAGGGGGCCTTGGAACTCTTTTCCTTGGTACCCGGGACAAAACCTAACCAAATTCTTAATTGGATCCCATCACTACAGTGGTTGGGCGGTTGGCTAACCCATGGGACTGGATGGGGTTAGGCTGGACTGATGGATCCGTAAATCGAGACTCAATTTCTGTTCTATGATAGATAAAGCAAATCCCGGATAGTAACTGTTCTATGGATAGGAATCAATGGCTGTGCCTCTTGATGGGGAAAAAAGCGCTGATCCCAATGATCCAAGTGCAAGTTTCTTCCTTGATCTGACCAAGTATCTTCATAGATGCAGTCAGATCTGTTTGATCAGTAAGAGTTTGACTACGTTAGAGTAAAAGTTTTCCTGGTGGAATCACCCGTGCTCTCTGGTAAAGAAAGTTCTTCCGGGTTCGGTTTTGGAACAACTGACGGATTAGTCTCTTATCCGAATATCCATGGGTGAGGCCCCAAATGTGGGACCCCTATCCCGTGCGAGAAGTGCTACTTCTGCTGCCAGTATCCTGAATCCGTTGCTCGGTGGGAACAGGGATCTTACAATCTTCTACATTTTTGCCAATAGCTTAATGCTTTTATATTTGTTCGTGTGTGATCAAAGGTTCACTTTCCTTCATATCCACTTTGTAGAATTGCATTAACAGATTTATCTTTGAATTTTTTGCTTGAGTGCCAAATAATTTATTGAGTTCATCCCATGCATCTTTTGCCCATTGTATTCCTGTGATGTGATGAATGATTTCATCATTTAAACTCAGTGCGATAAGTCCTAATGCTTTCTCATTCCTACTTTTCTACTCATTTTCCCCTCTCACTTCTGGGCATCCATCTCTTCCCTCAACTAGCTCCCACAGATTTTTCCTCATGAGCAGATATAGGTTTTTGTCTGCCATGTGTAAAATTGCTCCCCATTAAATTTGGCTATCTCTTGTGCCGTACTCATGATGATGTGAAGGGGGGTCTTACCTCTTGATCCAATTTCAAGATTCAAGGGCAGTGTCTACCCTTTTACAACTCAATCTGGTGTTTAGGTGATGAACTGATTTATCAGCATAAATTCACCAGAAATTACATTAAACCAAGGGTAACAAATCTGGTGTTTAGGTGATGAACTGATTTATCAGCATAAATTTGCCATTCTGATCCAATGGCACAAAAATAGGCTTACAGCCTGTCATACCATACTTGGACAACATATCCAAGCCATACTGTCTCTACAGTAATCCAATACCATGTGGTGATCTAATCACCTCAATGCCCAAGAAATATTTGAGCTCCCCCAGATCCTACATCTCGAACTTCTGTCTAAGAAAGATCTTTACATCAAAGATCTCTGCATCATGGTCCCCCGTAATGATCAAGTCATCTACATAGATGACAACAAGCACAACTCCTCTATCACCATGTCTCACATACAACGAGAAATCTGCATTGGCTACATGAAAGCCAATAGTGACAAGATATTCAGAAATCTTGTCAGACCATGCTCTTGGTGCTTGTTTTAAGCCATACAAGGCTTTCTTCAACCTGCGGGGTGACCCACATCCTCATAACCAAGTTGCTGCAACATATACACCTCTTCTTGAAAATCCCCATGCAAGAATGCATTCTTTACATGCATCTGATGTAAAGACCATTGCTTTGACGCAGCCACTGCTATCACAACTCTCACCGTTGCAATCTTGGCAACTGGGCTGAAAGTTTCCTCATAATCAATCCCATATGTCTGCGCATATCCTTTGGCTACCAATCTAGCCTTGTACTTGTTTATGATTCCATCACTGTTATGTTTAACTTTGTACACCCACTTGCATCCAATGGCTTTCTTGCCTTCAGGCAATTGCACTAAATCCCAAGTTTCATTTCCATATAGTGCATCCATCTCCTCATCCATAGCTTTCTCCCAACACACATTTCCAATAGCCTCATCAATGCATGTGGGCTCTACAACCTGCACAACCTTTGCTATATATGCATAGTGATGTGCCACATAACCATCATATGTAAATCTCTGCACAGGGTTCTTCACTCTCCCTGATCTTCGCAGCTTTTCATTCATGGCTTCCATAGCCTTCTTTACACTAGGTGTTCTCATAGCTGGGATCCCAAACTCCTCATCAAGGCTCATATCTGAGCCACTAGACTCTCCATCAACATGAGAATGCCCTGCAGAAATGTCAGTCATACCAAGGGGCTCAACCACTTTCTCTTTCCCTTTACATGATGTACTAATCACATTTGCAGGACTGGTATTATGACGCAGCCTGCCACTCCATGGTCTATCAACAGACCCACTAGATGAGGACTCTCCTGGTCCACTCAAAGACTGTGATTGCTGACCTGCATTCTGTGCAACCACACTTCCACTCACATCAGCCCCAACAGCTTCTTTTTCAGCAGCATACCAGCTGCTCATCTCATCAAAAACAACATCCCTGCTTACCCTCAACTCACGTGTGGCAGGGTTATAACACCTGTATCCCTTTTGCTCAAGGGAATATCCAATAAACACACATTTTTCTGCTTTTGGTCCAGCTTAGTTCTCAGCTCATCTGGCACATGCACATATGCAATGCATCCAAAGACTTTCAGATGAGACAAATCTGGTTTTCTGCCAATAAACCTCTCCTCTGGAGTCACATCATGTATGGCTGCAGTTGGAGTCCTGTTCATGATGTATACTGCTGTAGAAACAGCCTCCGCCTAATAGCAATGCGGCATATTCTTCTCTTCCATCAATGCTTGTGCAATCTCAGCAATGTGCCTGTTTTTCCGCTCAGCAACTCCATTTTGCTACGGAGTGTATCTGCATGTAAATTGTCTCCGAATACCATTCTTCTTCAAAAATTCAGAGAACTCATTGGATAAGTACTCTCCCCCTCCATCTGACCTTAGGCACTTTACATATTTCCCTGTTTGCTTTTCAACCAAAACTCTGAAATTCTGAAAGTGAGTGAACACCTCACTCTTCTCCTTCATGAAATATACCCACACTTTCCTTGTGTGGTCATCAATGAAAGTCACATAATACCTACAGCCTCCCATAGATATGGTCTTCGTAGGACCCCATACATCTGAATGCACAACATCTAGTGCATTTTTGCTCACATATCTGTTACGTGGAAACACATGCTTTGTTTGCTTCCCAAATTGGCATGCTTCACATATTTTCTGCATACCTTCCACTTTAAATTTTGGCAACCCTGTCACAATTCCTTTTGTCTGCATAGACTTCAATCTCTACACATTTACATGTCCAATCCTTTTATGCCAAATGTCTGTGTCTGCAACAATTCCTGAACCATTTGCAAACATCGCAGCACTCATTTCAGGCATGTCTACATTCAATGTAAACATTCTGCCCACTCTGTTGCCTTTTGCAACCAACTTGCACTTGTCTTTAAAGTCTTCAACATAACAACCATCAGGGTTAAACCGAACCTGCAAACCCTGCTCAATCATCTGGCCAACTGAAACCAGATTCTTTGTTATGTTCGGTACATGAAGTACATCTGCAAGGTACTTTACTTTGCCATCCTGCATAGGCAATGGCACATCTCCAACATGGGCAATTGGATGAGCAGTGTCATCCCCTGTTTCCACAAAACCTGGTCTTTCCGAGTTTTTCATCTCCTTGAGCCACTCCCCATGACTCGTCATGTGGTTCAAAGCGCCTGAATCCACATACCATACATTATCTTTTTGTGCTGCATCAACATTTTCAGACATGGCATTCACGACATGCTCCATAACAAATAACCTTTCATTATCCTCATTATTTCTGCTTGAGGATGCATAGTTGTTTTGCTGCACTTTCCCATTTTACATGTCAGCCTGCTTCTTATAACATTCTGCCTGCACATGTCCAGGCTTACCACAATAATAGCATTCACGTGCATCATTATATTGCCTTTGCCAATTTCCACGGCCTCTTTGACTCCCCCTGCCTCTGAATTTGCCTCTTCCACCTGCGTGTTGTTGTTGTTGTTGTTGATTCTGGGACTGTTGTTGTTGCTGCTGCTGCTGGCCATAATTCTGATTACCTGTTCGGCCACCTCCTTGACTGCGTCCACGGCCTCCTCTACCTCGTCCTCTTCTTGAACTCGTGTAGAAGGCCTGTTGCTCTAAACTGTTTTTGCTTTGTGAAGACTGTTGGTCTTCACCCAAGATCTTCTCTTCGATAATCAGCATAGACACCAAATCTGTAAAGTTGGGAATGTTTTCCCGAGTCTGAATAGACGTCTTGAACGCCTTGTATTGTGGCCCGAGACCACGTAGACAGACTTCCACCTTGTCATCATCATCTACTGACACACCAATAGATACAAGGGATTCCACAATACCCTTTATCTTCAGTGCATAGTCATTCACAGACATGCTCTTTTTCTCCACAGTATGAAGTTCATTCTTCAACTGTATCTTGCATGCCTTGGTATTTGTTTCATAAAGCTTTACCAAGGTGTCCCACGCCTCCTTGGGGGACTTGGCATCCTGAATGTGCCCAATCATGGTGTCCTGTATACTAATGGAGAGCCAATACATGACTTTCCTGGCTCCTTGGTTCCATTCTTTAAACTCTTTCACATCTGCAGCAGTAGGATTTATGTCCGGTATCTCCGGTGCCTCTTCATGCTCACCTTCTATGTAGTCCCAATAGCCTTTTCCCATCAGGAAATTCGTCAACCTGAATCTCCAAGCATGGAAGTTATTCTTGTCAAGCTTCTCAGCCACAATCTGGGTTATCCCATCATTTGACATCTTGCTAAACACACAATTTTACCAAAAAACAGCACTCTGGTTTTTCTGCACAAACTGTTGTATTTTCTGCAGCGGTACTGTAGTACTCTCAAATGTCACAACCAGTGACTTCAATGTGCATACATACACCCAATGGCAACTGTAGACCTCTTTGCAGCACCCACAGTGTCTGCACAGTCAATCTGTCTTCCTGCAGTTCTTAAAACAGAGTTCTGCAGAGAATCGATGACTTACCCGCAGTGCTCGAAATCGCCTGCTTTCTGAAAAACGGAGGTCCAGACGTGCCCAAAATGCGTTTTCGGCCCGGAAATTTTGTCTGATAGGACTGTCCGATAGGACAATATAGTTTCCCTATAGCTTTACTCCCGCGAAGAAAGCTCCTCAATCAGAGATCCCGACAAGGGTGTAGTCACCAACACAAATAGGGAAGAGTAGTTGAAGCTCTTACCCTCGTACCGCTTCCTGTGGTTCTCTTGCTTGCAGCTCAGCCCTTAGCACGAACCAAGCTCTGATACCATGAAAAGATGCAGGGGGGAAGAGAGCTTGAGCTCTTGCAAGCACACACACATACTCACAAAACCCTAATAGAGAACACACAAGGTGAGAGGCTGAAAATCTTCTCCTTCTTCACTCAACACTCAACACACCATATACAAGAATAAGAGTACTCATAATATGAAAGGTACTCAACCAAATACATACACGGGTTCTCTATAGTGTGAACCCGACTAAATGAGTTGGCGCTATAACTATGCCAGTCTCTAGAATGGCTATCACACAGCCTGTCATCCCACTGGCCGCATATCACCCAAGATCTCACCAACCATGCCAGTGGTGTAAGTGTGGGGCCTATCCCCCAGGCGGGTCATCAGTGGCCACCGCCTCACTAGACGAGCTTGATATCTCAACAAACTGCACTGTCAAAACCTACCATACTGCCAAAATCCGCCATGATCCTCCTTGCTATGAACCTTACCGCCTTACTACTGATCTTACAAAATAAGAATATGAAGGCTATTGTGAATTCTCTAGAATGTATTACCATTTAGCATCTGACTTCCAAAAACCATAACTGCCATTGTAACCACCACCATAACTGCTACTCGGCATCTTCTTGGCACTCATCCCCCTTATAGAAGAAAGCATACTCAACCTTGAACACCCTTCATAAGCACCGTCATTCGAATTACACCCTTTCTTAAAAATAGACAAACTGATTCTTCTTCAATCTTCTGCACAGCCTGATTATGTCTGAATCAAATTTTGCCTCCTAAATCTGATTTCGCCTCCTGAATCTGATTTCGAAATAGCACCTGAATCTGATTTCACCTCCTGAATCTGATTTCGCCTCCTGAATCTGCAGCAGTGCCTGAATCTGCAGCACTTCTTTGCATGCTCCTGAATCTGCAGCAGTGCCTGAATCTGCAGCACTTCTTTACATGCTCCTATTGTAGGCTCCATCCTAATCAACCATTGTGGTTGAAACCACCGTGAATTGCCCAGTGTTTACTGCTTATCACATCTTTCACAAACTTCAAGGGAAATTCAGACTTTCTGACAAACAAACTGACAAACTAAATGACAACGCTAGTGACAACCAGATTGACAAAACACACTGCATCTTCATTGTTAAAATAACTGTCAACTATCTGATTACATAAATCTCCATATCTGCGAATGAAAAATCCCCCTTCTTCTATTGCGGATAACCACTACTACTTCGCATGACATTTCTAACTTCCATCCAGATTTCAAAAGACACTTCACACTACATCCGATTATGACAAATTTAAAGACAAAAAAGTAGACAAAGGTAGCATCTAATTTTCAGCCTTAAACAAGGATAATGAAAATATTTTCCTCCAATGTCTAATCAAAGGAGAGACGAGTCCTTTATTGATTCATACTCAAGCAAAGCGAGCTCTTAGGAAAAGGGAGAAGACTTATATGGTTTGGGTTAACCAGCTTAGCGCGTTGAGTTTAACACATCCAATAGTCCAAAACTTGATCCTTATATCTCCAAATTCAGGGATTGTTTTATGGAAGATTTACCTCCAGGATTACCTAAGTCAAGGCCTGAAGACCATAGTATTGACTTATTGCCAGGCAACTCTCCACCTTGTAAAGCTCCTTATAGAGTCAACAATTTAGAGCAAAAAGAAATCCAAAAACAAATCAAGGATTTGTTAGAAAGAGGCCTTATTAGACCTAGTAGTTCACCCTTTGGAGCTCCAAACCTTCTTGTTAAGAAGAAGAATGGAACTTTTGGAGTTTGATTTTGAAATCAAGTACCGCCCAGGCAAAGAAAATGTGGTAGCAGATGCCCTCAGCAGAAAAGCCTCCTTGCTTGCAATTACTATAGTATCAAATCCTTTGATTATTGAAGCAAGAGAGAAGATCATGCAGGATAGATTCTTTGGCCCTATTGCTACCCTATTTATGCAGGAAAGCAAAACTCTACAGGAGTTGAACAGAGTTCAAGGGTACAGCCTGGATGATGGCATTATGTATTATAATCATAGGCTATGCATTCCCAATGATGAGGGAACCAAGGATCAAATTCTGAATGAAGCCCATGACAGCCTTATAGCAGGACATCCAGGTTTCATCAAAACCTACATGTCTATAAAGAAAAGCTTCTTTTGGCCTAGTTTGAAAAAGGATGTACTGAATCATGTACGTCAATGTTTGACATGCCAGAAAGTCAAAGCTGAAAAAGTAAAAATGCCTGGGAAGTTACATCCATTAGACATCCCCCAGATGAAGTGGGAATGTTTGACATGCCAGAAAGTCAAAGCTGAAAAAGTAAAAATGCCTGGGAAGTAACATCCATTAGACATCCCCCAGATGAAGTGGGAATGTATCAGTATGGACTTTATTTTTACTGGATTACCTTTAGTGCAATTATGTTACAACTCCATTTTCGTGGTAGTTGATAGATTAACCAAAGTTGCCCATCTGATCCCAGTAAAAGAAACCTACACTGCAGTGGATGTGGCCAGAGTGTTCCTCAAAGAAATTTTCAGATTGCATGGCTACCTAGGAGAATAGTAAGTGATCGAGATCCCAAGTTTACTTCAAGGTTCTGGACTGCATTTTTCGAAGCAGTGGGAACTTTCTTGGACCTCAGCATAGCTTATCATCCTGAGACCGATGGTCAAACTGAAAGGATAAACCAAGTACTCGAAGATATACTTCGGTCATGCTGTGTGGCAGGAAACCCAAGAAGTGGCTAAGCTATCTGCACCTAGTCGATTTCACCTACAATGCTTCTTATCACCAAAGTATTGGGATGAGCTCTTTCAAAGCTCTGTATGGACAAGATTGCTTAACTCCATTAACTTGGTCTGACCCATTGATCAGGGTCGAGATGTCCAGACAAATGCTTGACGACATGGAGCAGCAGATGCAGGCAATTCGTAAAGATATAAAAGTTGCCCAGGATCGACAGAAGCCGTATGCAGATAAGAAGAGGATAGACAGAAAGTTTGAAGAAGCAGATATGGTCTTCATTAGAGTACGGCCCAAAAGAAGTTCTCTATCTCTTGGGAAGTACAAGAAGTTATCCCCCAGATATTGTGGGCCATATCTGATTTACAAAGAAAGTAGGTGACTTAGCCTACGAGCTTCTTTTGCCTCCTCATCTCAAAGTTCATAATGTATTTCATGTAAGCCTTCTAAAGAAGTATGTGCCAAGCCCAAATCATGTACTTGAAATGATGAAATCCTAACCTCTTCAACCCAAGGGCAGATGGAACTCCAACCTAAAGAAATTCTTGATGTTCGAGAAAAGATTCTCAGGAACAGAATTCTCAGAGAATTATTGGTAAAATGGAAGTTCTATCCTTTTGAAGATGCCACCTAGGAGAATGAAGCCGATCTATTTGCGGGATGACCCCCAGTTTGCGAGATGAGGGCATCTCGTGTTTTTCAAGTGGGAGAGAATGTAAGATTCCTCTCCAACCTCTCAAGATGTCGAGCATCTTCCCCTGTAATCAGATCCCTCTTCAGAAATATATAAGATCTTGTTTCTACCAGTTTTGGCCTAGAGAGAGAAAATCTTCTAGAGAGTGGTAATTCAGTATTTAAATAATTTTGGATAGAAAAATATCTCATCTTATTAAAATAAGTTCCCCTGAAACAGATGTTCAAAAAGATTTTCAGAAGGTGCAGTAGAAATTAAGTATAATCTGTTCAAGAGGCATTATCCTAGGGGTCAAGATTTTTTCAAAATTTTAAATTAAGGTTCCTATGGACCAATAAGATTCATCCAAATGTAGGGAGGAGATAAATAGAAGAATAAAAGGAAAATCCCCCAAAAATGAGTAAATACTCACATAAGATGAAGAGTTGACTAAGGACAAGGTTAATAGTTAAAAAAGAGAGATATTTAGATGAAATGATGCATTTTTGACACCTCAGAATGGGGGAGTTTCCCTCATGAAAGAGGCGCCTATTTCACATGTGTGGGAGAGTTTTAAACTCCCAAATAATGAGATATTTTTATCTCTACTCTCTCCTGTTTCAACTAGATCCAAAAAGTGGACTAAACTGACCAAAAAATGGTCAAAAATTGACCAAACTGATCTGGAAAATTCTAGAATCAGTTGGCTTAGTTAGAAGCTCGTTTTTTCCTATAAATAGAAGCCTTCCCCTTTGTTGAAGCTCAATAGTGTTTTTGCACTGTTACCCTACTTCTCCCAAGAGCCAAAGATTGTGAATTTACTCATAATTCATTAGTTTTTAACCTTCCCTCTTCTAAAGATTGGTGGCCACTCTTGTTTCAAACAAGAGTAGATCCCTCAAACCATCAAGCCAAAGGAAAGCTCTCAAATTCTCCTTGTAAGTTGGAGATTCTTCTCTTTTCTATTCATTTTATGGTTTTTTATGATTTTTGTCTTCTCTAAATTGAATATGATGTTATGCCTCATTGAAAAAAGGCATTCCCCTCTCTTCTTTAGTAAATCCAACCATTCTTTATCCTAGATGAATGATTAATGGATAAAATCAAGTTTTTCATAATGTTTCTCTTTGATAAGTAGAAAATATTTACATTAGAATGATTTAAATGCTCTTGATGAACTTCTAATTAATTTTAGAAAGTTAAAATTTGAAAAATGGTCAGCCATACAAAGGAGGTTATGGTAAAATTTTCTAAAATTGTGAAAAATAAGTTTTATTTTTTAATTCAAAAAGAGTAATTCCCATCGTATATATATTCTTAAAGTTTTATTTCTCATCCTAGGTATAGAAAAATGTATACTAAAAATATTTTATGAAAAAAATATTACTTTCTTTAGAATTAAATTCTATGCATTGAAGGGAGCATATTGAAATTTTTATTTTGATTATAAAAGTGTGATTTTCATCATAAATGATTTTTATGTATAAATATATGCATAAAAGATATATTTTTTTATTAAAAGAGTGATTTTTATCATAAATGATTTGTATGCATAAACATATGCATAAAATATTATTTTTTTAATATTAAAAGTGTGATTTTTATCATAAATGATTTTTATGCATAAATGGATGCATAAAAGAAATCCTTTTAAATTAAAAGAGTGATTTTTGTCATAAATGATTTGTATGCATAAACATATGCATAAAAGATTATTTTTTAATATTAAAAGTGTGATTTTCATCATTATGATTTTTATGCATAAAAGATATTTTTCTTTAAAAGAGTGATTTTTATCATAAATGATTTGTATGCATAAAAGATTATTTTTTAATATTAAAAGTGTGATTTTCATCATAAATGATTTTTATGCATAAATGGATGCATAAAAGAAATTATTTTATATTAAAAGAGTGATTTTTGTCATAAATGATTTGTATACATGAACATATGCATAAAAGATATTTTTTATATATTAAAAGTGATTTTCATCATAAATCATTTTTATGCATAAATGGATGCATAAAAGAAATTATTTTATATTAAAAGAGTGATTTTTGTCATAAATGATTTGTATGCATAAACATATGCATAAAAGATATTTTTTTATATTAAAAGTGTGATTTTTATTATAAATGTTTTTTATGCATAAATGGATGCATAAAAGAAATTCTTTTATATTAAAAGAGTGATTTTCGTCATAAATGATTTGTATGCATAAAAGATATTTTTTTTAATATTAAAAGTGTGATTTTCATCATAAATGATTTTTATGCATAAATGAATGCATAAAAGAAATTCTTTTATATTAAAAGAGTGATTTTCATCATAAATGATTTGTATACATAAAAGATTTTTTTATATTAAAAGTGGATTTTCATCTCATAAATGATTTTTATGCATAAATGGATGCATAAAAGAGCTTCTTTCATATTAAAAGAGTGATTTTCATCATAAATGATTTTTATGATGATAAAAGTGTGACTTTCATCAGAATTGGATTTTATGCATAAATAGATGCATATAGCATTTTTATATTTAAATAACGGTTCTCTTAAATCCTTTGTTAATTTTTGTAAAAATTGAAAAAATGAATAAGTAGATAATATGTGAGAGGAAATTCTACTGTTTCATATTCACTAAGATGGGAATGAGAAAATTTAAATAAATGATCGAAGTTGGAGATCGAGATAAATGATTATTTTATTCCTCCTAGGAATTCATGTTTAGTTTAGAAATCTGTAAGCAAATATTCAATGAACGAAATTTAGAAAAAGAGAAATTGAAATATTATCTTTCGAGAAAGATAGTTTAGGAAGAACCTTTCTAGACCTAGACTCTGATGCAGACTATTGACCAAGAACAAATTCCTTCGTCAGTTTCAATCACTGTGTTACGCCAGAATGCTGGAGGGAGCATTTGGCATATATGCTTATCTAAGGGAAGTTCGGTTGTAACAGCTGGCGGGGAGTGTTCAAGGGACAGCTCACGCGGTAAAAACCTGCCCAGGTCTTGACCAGCCTGGGTATGGTGAAAAATGGTGTGCTTTCAGTACGATGGGCGAGGGCCGACAAAGCGGTCCCTGAGTGAAGTACCAGGACACCCAAGGAGGATCCTGGAGGATTCTGACCAGGCAATGCACGGGCTCGCGGTGCTTAGGACACCCATATGTATGTCGAGAAAGATATATATATATATGTTGACGAAATGATTATTGTAATCTGTTTACTGGATCTCGTTTTGCTGACTAGTTGGTCCCAATGGAGAGTCCAGAGTGGTACTATTTTTGTTAAACAAGGGATTGAATGGAAATTTTGAGTTATGAAATCTGTGACCATATCTGTTTCGTCAATGGATTATTTTTTTATATTAAAGTTTTAAAGAGGAGTGTGTGCGTATCTATTTTCTAAAGCTAAAGTTAAGAAAGGCATTCAATTATGGGTGGGTGAGTACTTGTTTGGTTCTACCGATTCGAGTGGTAGGGTGGTGGCTAACCCATGGGCCGGATGGGGTAGGCTGGAATCAATGGAGTTTTAATAATCAAACTGAAAAATCTTAGGATTACGCTAGGATTCGAGTAGTTAGTTAATTTCCTGATAAATTTCTCAATTGAGTGGATCAACGGCTGTGCCTGATCTTGATTAAGAAAAAAGCGTTGAATTGCTCAGATGACCAAATTATATCAGTGAGAGTTTCCTTCTATCTAGTTTATTCAGGTGAAGGATCATGTGCATCAGTGCTTAATGTGTCAGAGAGTCAAGGCAGAGAGAGTCAAGATGCCAAGAAAGCTGCATCCCCTAGACATTCCACATATGAAGTGGGAATGTATCAGTATGGATTTTGTTACTGCAATTAGGTTACAACTCCATTTTTATGGTAGTTGACAGACTAACTAAGGTTTCCCATCTGATTCCATTAAAAGAAACCTACACTGCAGTGGATGTTGGCACAGTCTTCCTCAAGGAGATTTTCAAGTTGCATGGCTTACCCAGGAAGATATTAGTAAGCGATAGAGATCCTAAGTTCACGTCAAGCATCTGGACTGCATTCTTCGAAGCAATGGGAACTTTCTTGGATCTCAGTACAGCCTATCACCCCGAGACAGATGGCAAGACTAAAAGAGTAAATAAGGTAATAGAAGATATCCTTTGGTCATGCTGTGGGCAGAGAACCCAAGAAGTGGTTAAGCTATTTGCACATGGTTGAGTTTGCCTATAATGCCTCTTATCACCAAAGTATCGGGATGAGCCCTTTCAAAGCTCTGTACGGACAAGATTACCTCACACCATTAACTTGGTCCGACCCATTGACCAGGGTCGAGATGTCCAGACAGATGTTTGATGATATGGAGCAGCAAATGCAGGCCATCCACAAAGATATTAAGACTGCCCAGGATAGGCAAAAGTAGTATGCTGACAAGAAGAGATCGGAGAGAGTGTTTGAAGAAGAAGATATGGTTTTCATTCGTGTACGACCCAAGAGAAGTTCTTTATCTCTAGGGAAGTACAAAAAGCTGTCTCCAAGACTGTGGGCCATACACCGTTTTACAAAGAAAGTAGGAGATCTAGCGTATGAACTTCTTCTGCCTCCCCATCTCAAGGTACATAATGCATTCCATGTTAGTTTACTAAAAAAGTATGTACCTAGCCCGAGTCATGTGCTGGATGATGAACAGTTGATTTCTCCAACTACTCAAGGTCAGATGGTACTCCAACCTGAAGAAATCCTTGATGTTTGGGAGAAGGTTCTCAAGAGCAGAGTCCTCAGAGAATTTTTGGTCAAGTGGAAGTTCTACCCTTTAGAGGACGCCACTTGGGAGAAAGAAGAAGAGTTGTTAAAAGACTACCCCCACTTTTGCGAGATGAAGACATCTCGTGTTTCTCAAGTGGGAGAGAATGTAAGGTTCCTTATCAGCCCTAAAAGATGTATAAGCTCTCATCTCAGTCCCTTGTAATCATCCCCTATTTCATAATGCAAGAAAACATTGTTTTTTCTTGTTTTTGGTCTAGAGAGAGAAAATATTCTAGAGAGAGATAATACATAATTGAGATATTTCTGGATACAAACTTTCTCCTAATATCTAAGACGAATTTCCCTAAAACATAAGTTCAAAAAGAATTTTCCAAAGTGCATTAGAAATTAATTGAATATGTGTATTAAAGACCTTAGCCTATTTTCAGAATTTTTTAACCAAGGTCCAAATAAGGTTCTAAAGGGCCAATAGGATTAATCCAAGGTCCAAATAAGGTTCTAAAGGGCCAATAGGATTAATCCAAGTCTTGGGATGACAAAAATAGAAAGAATAAAAGAAAATACCCCAAAAATGAGTAAATGCTCACATAAGATGAAGAGTTGACCAAGTATTAGGTTTATTAGTTAAAAATTAAGGTTTATTAGTAAAAAAATCAAATTTTGACACCTCAGTAATGAGGGAGAGGGCTCATGAAGGAGGAACTTTTTTCTCATCATTACCTTGCATTTTTAATTTAAAAAATGAGATATTTTTATCTCTCCTCTCTCCTCTTGCAAACTGGATCAAAAAGTGAGCTAAACTGGTCCAAATCTTGTCCAAATCGGGTCAAACTGAAGCTAGAAGCCTCTAGAACCCAGTTGGACTTGGTTAGTGTCCTCCCTCACCTATAAATAGACCCTCATTACTTTGTATTTTCATCGTTGTGTATTTAAATGCCAATATTATCTTCATTTTAGTGTAATTATATTATCTTCATTTTAGTGTAATTATATTATCCCTCTACTTTGGGAAGCTTTGGAGCTTCACAAATCTCCATCCTCTCTTGGAGATTACCCTCCCCATCTTCATGGCCAAGCTTGCCTTGTGGGCTTCACTTCTTTGTAAAAGAATCAAGCCAAAAATCAAGGGTAAGCCTTAATCCATGGTGTTTTTCTATCTTTCTCAATGATAATCTTCTTCCCAACCCCTCTAATGCTTGGGAAGCTTTTTAATCAATGGTTTTTTCTTGAAATCAAGCTTTTTAATGATTCATAATGTTTAAATGGTTTAATGGTAATCTTTATGCTTAATTATAATGTTTTTTTAATTAGTAAATCTCTCCTTTTAAAAGATTAATCATCTTTATGGTTAGATCCTTGTGATAAGGATGGATCTTAATGATAATCTCATTATCTTAATGAAAATTCTAGGCTTGATAAGCTAGAGAAGAAGATTAAATATTTTTATGATTTTAATCTAGTTAAAAATGATGATTAATTCTTTTAAGCTTATTTATGATTAAGAAAAATCATATTAATTCATTTTAAGATTGAAAGAGAGTTATGCTAACATTTTGTAAGTATTTTCATATAGTAATGATGAATGGATATTTTAAGAATAATTAAAAGGTTTAAATATAATTATGCTATGTATGCATAATAAAAGTTTAGTTTAAAAGACGAGTTCCTATCACATTTCAATTATGAGTATTTATTTAAGATTAGAAAATTGAACATTCTCAAAAATTGCAGCAAAGTTATGGTAAAATTTTCAAAAAAAAGAAAAAGATGAATCTTATTTTTATGCATAAATTTAATAAAGCAAAAAGAGGAATTCCCATCATATTCTAGGCATAGATATTTTTATGCTTATAGAATGATTTTTTCCATATTTATGGAAAATACTTTTATAGTATTTATACATAATTGTTTAAATAGAGAAAAGAGAAAATTTTGTTATATTTATTTTTTCATGCAAAAAAAAAATAGATGCAAAAGAGGAATTCCCACGATATTCTAGATACAAATAATTTAAATATTAAAAGATGAATTCTTGGCATATTTAAAAACATGGATATTTTTATTTATTTAAAAATGAATTTTCATCGTACTTTAATTAGAAAATGCATAAATTGAATTCGGTGTTAAAAGAGACGGTTTAACCATAATTTCATGTAGAAAGTTATGGTATATTAATGTTGAGGATCAAAATGGAGAAAAGAATATTTTAAGATATTTTTATGTGAATAAATCAATAAAATGATGTATGAATATTCACAAATGGATTATTGGAAAAAGAGTTCTCTTTATAAAATTCCATTATTCTTGAATAGAACTATTTATAATTCTATTGTGGCCAAGAAAGAATAAATTTTCATAATTTTGGATTTTACCCTTATGATTGGAAATCCTAGTTAATTTATCAGATAAATAGAAGAAAAATCCTTAGGAATCAAAGCTAGGATTAAATCCGAGTTATTTATGGTTAAGACCACGACCACGTGAGAATGGTGGGCGAGTAAGATGCTTACCTATCTCTCAAATCATAAATTAAGCAAAACCTTGTGAATATTCCCATTTCTTCAGTACGAAGAATGGATTACCGCGCTGATTTAGTTTTCTTAAGACCTGAAATCATTGAGAAATAAGTCTTGGATTTTTGTTTTCACCTACACAATTATCTAGCTACTGCAGGAGCAAGTTCTTTGGCAAGTTACGAAATGAGGAAGCCCCATTGGCACCCTCATTTGCAGATGGTTGGTCCACTGGAATGGGCATTGGTGTGGTTGGTGCTCTTGATACTATGGGCCTTGCATTGGAAGTAGAACAACTTGCATGAGCTGCTTCAAAATGTGGTGTGGAATACCTAGTTGTGGAAGTGGCATGCGCATTATCACTTAACACCTGTTTAATAATAGGCACTTTACCATCACTAATATTGTGATAGTCTAAAGCTTCCCTTGAGTTCAAAGCACCAAGAAGTGAAACATTGCTTCTCATAAGCCCATTTGTTGCTACATCACCAAGAGGGTGCTTATCCATCCTCTCTGAATTGTGTAAACAGAATGCAATGGAGCCAACTATGAGATTAGGATCAGACAACCATAAACCATTTAGTACAATCTCTTTGCTGGTAAAGCTACCATCAACAAAGCAACACCATCTTTGCTGGAAGATTGGCCCTAGGACCAAGTTGCTAGCAAAGATGATGTAGATTTGCTCATGGTAGCTTGGCCCTAAGGCCAAGCTAGATTATCTTATTTTTCTTAGGGCCATTCTCTACTCCCTTGTATCTTAATGTACTTTAGAATGGCCCCAGGGAACACAAGATAATATAGAGTGACCCTAGCACCAAGCTACCATCAACAAACACCATCTTTGCTGGTAGATTTGTTCATGGTAGGTTGGCCCTAGGGCCAAGCTAGATTCTCTTATATTCCCAAGAGTTATTCTCTCAAGATTGCATGGTAGAATGGTCCTTGGGCCCATCTATGCATGTGCATGGCAAGAGTGACCCTTTCAATATAATCTAGCTTGGCCCTAGGGCCAAGGTTCGATGAAAAAATGTACAATCTCTTTGCTGGTAAAGCTACCATTAACAAAGCAACACCATCTTTGCTGGTAGATTGGCCCTAAGGCCAAGTTGCCAGACAAAGATGATGTAGATTTGCTTATGGTAGCTTGGCCCTAGGGCTAAGCTAGACTATCTTGTTTTTCCTAGCGTCATTCTCTACTCCCTTGTATCTTGATGTACTTTAGAATGGCCCTAGGGAACACAAGGTAATCTAGAGTGACCCTAGGGCCAAGCTAGAACTTTGCGAGAGATAGGCTACATAGACTGACAGAGTAGCTTGGCCCTAGGGCCACCCTAGGGCCAATCTCCATTTACATTGGCCCTAGTCTACACACAAGAGAATATAGAGTGGCCTTAGGACCAAGCTACCACACAAAAAAGATTCTAGCTTGGCCCTCGGGCTAAGCTACCATGAACAAAGTTACATCCTCAAATTTGAAATTCGAATTTCCCCCCCAAAAATTTAAAATTCAAAATTTCCCCCAAAATTTGAAATTCAAATTTCCTTCAAAGATTATTTATATTTATTTAATTATTTTTATTGGAATAGAAAAGAAATAACAATATATAAAATAAGTGTGCTTTTGTGTAAAAGAAAAATAGTTAGATCAATTCTAGAAAAATAAAGATAGATGTTATTAGGATAATAGAATTATAATAAGTAGCTTCTTTGAAATAATATGTATTTTAATGAATAGTTTTTTTTTATTATTTCAAGTGAAAAGAAAGAAGAATATATAAAATAGTATATTTATAAATTATAATATATAAAATAAGTGATTGTAAATGTTGGTATAATATATGATAATCTATAACAAATGTAATAATATATCACCAATTCATTTTGAATATTATATAATAATTTAAAATATTGGTGTAGTATACAACATGTATGTTTATGCCTAAAAATATAATTACATATAATAATTATTTATGTGTGTGTGTGTTACATTATATTAAGCATTTCTAGTTATATAATGGTTAACCATTATATATATGCACACCCAAAAAAAGTAGAAAGAAACATATTTATACCATTATACATCCTCTTTGCTGGTAGATTGGCCCTTGGGCCAAGCTACCACATCTTTGCTAGTAGATTGGCCCTAGGGCCAAGCTTCCAAGAAAAAGTCAACATCCTCTTTGTTGGCAGCTTGGTTGACCCTAGGACCAAGCTACCATCACCAGAGTAACACCATCTTTGCTTGTGGTAGATTGGCCCTAGGGTCAGCAAACTGCCAGCAAAGCTGATGTAGATTGGCCCTAGGGCCAAGATACCATGAACAAATCTACCAACAAAGATGGTGTTGCTTTGTTGATGGTAGCTTGGCCCTAGGGCCAAGCTAGATTCTCTAGTATTACCATCTTTGCTAGTAGATTTGTTCATGGTAGCTTCCAAGCTAGATTCTCTTGTGTTAACTAGAGTTATTCTCTTAAGATTGCATGATATAATGTCTCTTAGGCCCATCTATGCATGTGCATGGCAAGAATTACCTTCGCATCTAAACCACACAAAGGAATTTTGGATGTAGCCACCAATAAGGTTTGAAAAAAAGTCTTGGTGGGCACTTAGAGGTTGATTGTGACATGAATACCATTATAAGAAGCTCAATGGTCATCATCACCTTCTTATTCTTCTTCTTCATTAGAATGATTTTTCTTTAGAGCCATTTCATTAGATCATATCCATGACAAGAAGCTCAATGGTCATCATCACCTTCTTCTATTTAAGAAGAGGATGAGCTTTTTAAGTAGCCTCTAGATTGGACGAGGGGTTAGACACTGAAAGCATCCTCCTATTCTATAGTAACTCACTTTCTCTTGAAATCTGGAGTCTATAATATATGGTAGGCACCAAGAATTTGGAACATTCACTAACAAGCTAAATAAAATAATAATAATTGTGCTCTCCTTAAACCATTGTTAACTATATTGAGGTAAGCACAACACCACAACAAAAGGGAATAAAGGGTAAGAATCCAAATACATAAATTTGATTGAGCCCTAATAGCATATCATAGCATTGTATGCTCATGGTATTTCCACAAATTTCCTCGATGACTTTTGGAAGTGGCTATGGGGTTTAGGGTTTAGATTAAAGATTACCCTCTTCTTATGGTAGCTTGCACATCATAACCACAATTGGTTGTTTTTTAATAACTAAAATAAGGATCCCTTTTGATCCTTATTTTAGTTATTAATAAGGACCCCTTTTGATCCTTTTAATAAGGACCCCTTTTGATCCTTTTAATTGGTTGCTTTTAGATAACTAATAGAAGGTTTTGTTTAAGTAACTAAAATAAGGATCCCTTTTGATCTTTTTTTAAGCTAGGGCTAAGCAAAAGATTACGCAAGAAAGTGACTAAGCTTAGCCAAGCTAGGGCTAAGCATGCAAGAAAGTCTCGCAACAGCTGCCTGGCGCATAAGCAAGGGAGGCGGCGAGAAAGGGTTGTGGAAAGGGAGGCGGCACAAGAAAGGGCTAGCATGACATAACTGGGTGGCACAAGCAAGGGCAAGGGAGTCGGCGCAAGAAAGGGTTGGCAGCATGACATAGCTGGCTCTTTAACGACCAAGACCTCCTCCATGTACCAGCAACATGCATGTGCTACCGACCATATTTGGAATGATAGCCCTCTTGAATAGCTCCCGCACACTCACCTATATATGTGGCGCATAAGCAAGCAAGGAGGCGGAGGCAGAGGCGGAAGTAATGGCCAGTCAAAAAATTCATTTCTTGGTTATCCTCAACAACTTGTTAGCTCTTGGCAAAAGGTTCACCCCTCTCTCTCTCTGCTCACGACCTCTCTCTCTCAAACACCCACAGACACTGCTAATTAGTTTAATTTAAAATCTAATTAATATCTCACACACAATTCTCTATCTAATTAATCTCACATATAATTCTCTCCCTCTCTCTCTAATCAATTTAATTTGTTTAAAATCTAATTAATGTTTGGATTCTAATTTATGTCTAACTAGTGTTTACAACCTAGTTAGTGTTTTATTAGTTTAGTTTAATTAGTGCTTAATTAGTTTATTTTAGAGTTATTTAGTTTAAAAATAGATAATGCATACTAATTAATCCTACTTTAATGGAACTTCACCTACTTTAATGGAACTTCACCTACATAAGAAAATCAATCTAGAAGGAAGTTCACCTTTTGTTTTTTTGGTTGGATGTTGACGATGCCGATGCACGGGAGGCTTGGGAGGGAAAACTTCTAAGCCCAAATTGGGGAAAATTTTGAAATATTGTGAATTTGAAATTGGGTGGGAAATTTGGGAGACATGGGCTAAAGAGTCTAAATAGCGAGTGGGAATTTGAAATTAGGTCTAAACTTTGGGGGAGTTGGGCTAAAAAGACTAAGATAGTAGATTGGCCCTAGGACCAATCTCCATTTACATTGTCCCTAGTTACATCCTCCAATTTAAAATTTGAATTTTCCTTCGGTGTTGCTTTGGCGATGGTATCTTGGCCCTAGGGCCAAGATGCCAACAAAGAGGATGTTGATTTGTTCTTGGAAGCTTAGCCTTAGGCAGCTTGGCCCTAGGGCCAAGATGCCATGAATAAATCTTCATCAACTTTGTTGGCAGCTTGGACCTAGGGCCAATCTACCAACAAAGATGGTGTTTCTCTAGTGATGGTATCTTGGCCCTAGGGCCAAGCTACCATCAAAGAGGATGTTGATTTGTTTTTGGTAGCTAGGGCCAAGCTAGATTCATGGTAGGATGGCCCTATGGACATTCTTGCCATGCACATGGAGAGATTGGCCATAGGGCCATTCTAAAATTAACTCATTGTTGATACAAGTAGTAGAATGGTCCTAGGGCCAAGCTCCAATATCTTGCAAGGGTAACTCTTGCCATGCACATGTATGGATGGGACCAAAGGCCATTCTACAATGCATCCTTGAGAGAATAACTCTAGGGAACACAAGAGAATCTAGCTTGTCCCTAGGGCCGTTCTCTAAGATTGCATGGTATAATGGCTCTTGGGCCCATCTATGCATGTGCATGGCAAGAGTTACCCTTGCAAGAGAACCTAGCTTGGCACTAGGAGCAAGCTACCAAGAACAAATATACATCCTCTTTGTTGGTAGCTTGGCCCAAGGACCAGGCTACCATCAACAACGCAACCACATTTTTGCTAGTAGATTGGCCCCAGGGCCAAGCTTCCAAGAACAAATCAGCATCGTCTTTGCTGGCATCTTGGTTGGCCCTAGGGTCAAGCTACTATCACCAGAGAATCACCATCTTTGTTTGTGGTAGATTGGCCCTAGGGCCAACAAGCTCCCAATAAAGATGATGTAGATTGCCACAGGCTACCATGAACAAATCTACCAGCAAAGATGGTGTTGCTTTTTTGACGGTAGCTTGGCCCTAGGGCCAATCTACCAGTAAAAATGATGTAGATTTGTTCATGGTAGCTTGGCCCTAGGGCCAAGCTGCCAGCAAAGAGGATTTTGATTTGTTCTTGGAAGCTTGGTCCTAGGGCCAAGCTAGATTTGTTGGTAGATTTGTTCATGGTAGCTTGGCCCTAGGGCCAAGCTAGATTCTCTTGTGTTATAATCTTTGATTGGTAGATTTGTTCATGGTAGCTTCCAAGCTAGATTATCTTGTGTTCCCTAGAGTTATTCTCTCAAGATTGCATGATATAATGGCTCTTAGGCCCATCTATGCATGTGCATGGCAAGAATTACCTTTCATTAGAATGACCCTATAGCCAAGCTTCCAAGGACCATTTTACCTCTTGTGGTAGATTGGTCATAGGGCCAAGCTGCCAGCAAATATTATGTAGATTTGTTCATGGAATCTTGTCCCTAGGGCCAAGATTCCATGAACAAATCTACATCATCTTTGTTGGTAGATTGGCCCTAGGGCCAAGCTACCATCAACAAATCAACACAATCTTTGCTAGTAGATTTGTTCTTGGTAGCTTCGCCGTAGGGCCAATATACCACAACAAAGCAACCACATCTTTTCTAGTAGATTGATCCCATGGCCAAGCTTCCAACAAGAAAAAATCATCATCCTGTTTGTTGGTAGCTTGGTTGGCCCTGGACCAAGGTACCATCACTAGAGCAACACTGTCTTTGCTTGTGGTAGATTGGCCCTAGGGCCAATAAGTTGCCAACAAAAGATGATGTAGATTTGTTCATGGAAACTTGGCCCTCGGGCCAACAAGCTAGATTCTAGTGTTCCCTAGAGTTATTGTCTCAAGATTGCATGATAGAATGGCCCTTGGGCCCATCTATGCATGTGCATGGCAAGAGTGACCCTTGCAAGAGAATCAAGCTTGTCCCTAGGGCCAAACTGTCAGGAAAAATGATGATGATTTGTTCATGGTAGCTTGGCCCTAGGGCCAAGCTTCCAAGAACAAATCAACATCCTCTCAAAGCAACACCATCTTTGCTTGTGGTAGATTAGCCATAGGGCCAAGTTGCTAACAAAGATGATCTAGATTTGAACATGGAAGCTTGGCCCTAGGTAGCTTGGAACTAGGGCCAAGCTTCTATGAACAAATCCACATCATCTTTTCTAGTAGATTGGCCCTAGGGCCAAGATACCATCAACAAATCAGCACCATCTTTTCTAGTAGATTTGTTCTTGGCAGCTTGGCCCTAGGGCCAAAATAGATTCTCTTGTGTTCCCCAGAGTTATTCTCTCAATATTGCATGGTAGAATGGCCCTTGGGCCCATCTATGCATGTTCATGGCAAGATTTACCCTTGAAAGAGATTGTAGCTTGGCCTTATGTCCATTCTACCTCTTATGTCAACAACGGGTGAATTTTAGAATGGCCACAGGACCATTCTTCCATGAATCTAGCTTTGCCCAAGGGCCAAGCTACTAAGAATAAATCAACATCCTCTTTTGGTAGCTAGGGCCATGCTACCATCACCAAAGCAACACCATCTTTGCTTGTGGTGGTGGTAGATTGACCCTAGGGCCAACAAGCTGCCAGTAAAGATGATGTAAATTTGTTCATGCAAGCTATGACCAAAGCTTAGAACAAATAAACATCCTCTCTACTGGTAGCTTGGCCTTAAGGCCAACATCACCAGAGCAACAAGTTGCCAGTAAAGATGATGTAAATTTGTTCATGCAAGCTATGACCAAGCTTAGAACAAATAAACATCCTCTCTACTGGTAGCTTGGCCTTAAGGCCAACATCACCAGAGCAACACCATCTTTGCTTATGGTAGATTATCCATAGGGCCAAGCTGCCAGCAAAGATGATGTAGATTTGTTCATGGAAGCTTGACCCTAGGGCCAAGCTGCCAACAAAGATGATGTAGATTTGTTCATGGAAGCTTGGCCCTAGGTCCAAGCTACCATCAACAAATCAACGCTATCTTTGCTAGTAGATTTTTCCGTGGAAGCTTGGCCCTAGGGCCAAGGTAGATTCTCTTGTGTTCCCTAGAGTTATTCTCTCAATATTTCATGGTAGAATGGCCCTTTGGCCCATCTATGCATGTGCATGGCAAGAGTTACCCTTGAAAGAGATTGTAGCTTGGCCATATGGCCATTCTACCTCTTGTGTCAACAACGGGTGAATTTTAGCATGGCCATAGGACCATTCTACAATGAATCTAGCTTTGCCCTAGGTCCAAGCTACCAAGAATAAATAAACATCCTCTTTGATGGTAGCTAGGGCCAAGCTACCATCACCAGAGCAACACCATCTTTGCATGTGGTAGATTAGCCCTAGGGCCAACAAGTTGCCAGCACGGATGATGTAGATTTGTTCATGGAATTTGGGACCTAGGGCCAAGCTACCATGAACAAATCTACATCATCTTTGCTGCTGGTAGATTGGCCCTAGGGCCAAGCTACCATCAACAAAGCAACACCATCTTTTTTGGTAGGTTTGTTCATGGTAGCTTGGCCCTAGGGCCAAGCTAGATTCTAGTGTTCCCTAGTTATTGTCTCAAGATTTCATGGTAGAATGGCCCTTGGGCCCATCTATGCATGTGTGTGGCAAGAGTGACCCTTGCAAGAGAATCAAGGCTGGGTGGCCCTAGGGCCAAGCTGTCAGCAAAGATGATGATGATTTGTTCATGGTAACTTGGCCCTAGCTACCTAAGGCCAAGCTTCAGAGATCCTCTATGCTGGTAGCTTGGACCTAATAAAGAGGTAAGCCCTCTTTATTTTTACTTGTTAATGCAATGTCTATGTTTATTTCACCCTTGGTTTTGGGTTTAGGTTTAGCTTAGTGCATAATGCATAAAGCTTAATGCATAGAGCTTAAATCTTTATGCATAGAGATTAAAGTATTAATAGAGCTCTATGCATAAGGCTTAATGCATGCTTTAAGCTTATGCCTAATCTAGGATTTGAGACTTACTGGTTGTTTCTCTTGTCTGCTTGCTTGTATGCTCTTTTAAATGCTTAACTAGTTATATTAACAGCATTTTATAAATAGAAATTTTGCTTATCTTAATCCTTTTTATGGCTAGGTTTAGGGTTTCTTCTCCAAAGAAGATCAACCGCGTACAATCTCTTCTCACAAGCATAAGAGGTAAGCCCCTTGACCTTGGTCTTTGTTATTTTTGCACCTTCGGGTGTCGGGATTATTTTTCTTGCATATGTTTTGCCTCTAGGACTTATGCATGCATGAGACCTTATGCATGAGGCTCTATGCATGAGCCTGATGTATGATGCTCTATGCATGAGCCTTATGTATAAATCTCTATGCATAAAGGCTCTTGTATGTGCCTTATGTATTAAGCTCTATGCATGAGACTTCATGCATGAATGAGACTCTATATATGAGATCTATGCATAAATCTTAATGCATAAGCCTCTATGCATGAGGCTTCATACATGAGACTCTATGCATGATCCTTATGCATTAAGTTCTATATGCATAAGACCTCATGCATGAGCTATATGCATGAGGTTTCATGCATGAGACTCTATCCATGAACTCTATGCATAAAGCTTAATGCATATGACTCTATGTATGAGGCTTTAACATTTGAGACTCTGTGCATGAGCCTTATACATTAAGCTCTATGCATGAGCTCTATGCATTAAGCTTTATGCATAAAGCTTAATGCATAAGGCTCTATGTATAAAGCGTTAGGCATACAAGGTTTCATTAAGCTTTATGCATAGTATGCATGAGGCTTCATTAAGATTTATGCATAGTAAGAGCCAAGCTACCATCAACAAAGCAACTCCATCTTTGTTTGTAGATTGGTCCTAGGGCCAAGCTACCATGCACAATTCGAATTTTGAATTTCCCGCCAAGATTTAAGATTTTGAATTTCCCTTGTAAGAGAATCTAGCTTGGCCCCCCCTGGGGCCAAGATACCAAGAATAAATCCACATTCTCTTGCTGGCTTGGCCTTAGGGCCAAGCTACCTTGTAAGAGAATCTAGCTTGGCCCTAGGGCCCTAGGGCAAGGCTAGATTGTCTTGTGTGTGGTATCTATATTCTCCTATGTGGTAGAATGGCCCTTGGGCCCAGCAATGCATGTGCATGCCAAGAGTGACCCTTGCAACTAAAATTTGAGTTTCCCAAAGAATTCAAATTTATCACCAAGAATGGCCATAGGGACATTCAAATTTCTCCCCTTGGGCCCATCTATGTATGTACAGGGTAAGACTATCCCTTGCACAAGAGAATCTAGCTTGGCCCTAGGGCCAAGCTACCAAGAATAAATCTAGATTCTCTTGCTAATAGTTTGGCCCCTAGGGACAAGCTAGATTCTCTTGTGTGTGGTATCTAGATTCTCATGTGTGGTAGAATGGCTCTTAGGCCCAGCAATGCATGTGCATGCCAAGAGTGACCCTTGCAAGGGAATCTATAGCTTGTCCCTAGGGCTAACCTATCTTGCAAAAGAATCGGTCCCATCTAGGCATGTGTATAGCAAGAGTGACCCTTGTAAGAGGATCTAGCTTGGCATAGGGACATTCGAATTTCTCCCCTTGGGTCCATCTATGCATGTGCATGGAAAGATTGACCCTTGTAAGAGAATCTAGCTTGGCCCAGCGCCAAGATTCTTATAAGAGAATCTAGCTTAGCCCTAGGGCTAAGCTACTAAGAATAAATCTACATTCTCTTGCTAATAGCTTGGCCCTAGGGACAAGCTACCCTGGTTGATTAGTCCTAGGGCCAAGCTAGATTCTCTTGCAAGATAGCTTAGCCCTAGGGACAAGCTATAGATTTCCTGTTGTTGCAAGAGTCACTCTTGGAATGCACATGCATTGCTGGGCCCAAGGGCCATTCTACCACATAGGAGAATTTAGATACCACACATAAGAGAATCTATCTTGGACCTAGGGCGAAGCTACCATGAACAAATCTACATCATCTTTGCTGGCCCTAGGGCAAGGCTAGAATGGCCCTTGGGCCAACAAAGATGATGTAGAGAGACTCTAGCTTGGCCCTAGGGCTAGCAAAGATGATGTGGATTTGTTCATGGTAGTTTGGCCCTAGGGCCAAGCTGGATTCTCTTGTGTGTGGTATTTAGATTCTCCTCTGTGTAGAATGACCCTTGGGCCCAGCAATGCATGTGCATGCCAAGAGTCTAAGAGATCCCTGCCCCCTCCGCGTAACGAATTACGGGGTGCTAGCAACAGAAGTAGCACTTCTTGTGCAGGACAGAACCTCTCACTTGGGGCCTCGCCTAGCAGACAAGAGACTAATCCCTCGGTTCTTCCAACACCGAACTCGAAAAAACTTTCCTCGCCTAGCAGACATAGGCGAATCCTCCAAAATATTTTTATTCTAACATAGTTAAGAGCCTTAACTAACCAAACTGATCCGACCAAACCCGTAAGTCATATGGTCAGATCAAGGAAGAGCTCTACTTGCACTTCAATCATAGAGACCAACACTTTTTTCCTCATCAAGAGGCACAGCCGTTGATTATTTTCCATAGAAGAAAGACTAACCGAGATTTAATTTATCTATCTTAACATAAAGAATTGAGTCTCATTTTAGGGATTCATCAGTCCAACCAAACCCCATCCAATCCCATGGGTTAGCAAACCACCCAACCACTGTAGTGATAGGATCCATTTAGAAATTTGATTATGTGTTGCCCTGAGTAGTACCAGGGAAAAGAGTTCCTAGGCCCCCTATGCCGGCGCTTCAAGCAAACTTCAAGATAGTCACACCACTTACACACCCAATATGAAATTGCCTGTTTCACAGATTCGGCTGTCTTTAAAACAATCTTTTAATGAAACATAGTATCACTGATCATAATCCTCCAAAATATCCAGCTTGAATTCTAATATCCAATCATTCCTTCATCGGTGTACCTATGGCATCATTGGCAACCAGAACGTTCACCACCTATTCACTCAGGGGCCTTTTCAATAGTTCCTAGCTCATAGTACCTGAAAATATATTCACTTAAGAAAATCCAAATGGACTCTCCGTTGAAGATCAGCAAGATCAACCAACAGATCCATATAAAAGAGCCATGGACTCATCCGTTTTGAGGACCAGCAAGGCCAATCAACCAAATCCATGCCCGAGTTTAGAAAACAACTCTAAGTCCTTGTTCCAGTTTTCTTCCTCGACGCACACATGGGTATCTTCGGCGACCTAGAGCCCGAGCACCGTATGGTCAGCACCCTCTAGGCTCCTTCGTAGGTCACCAAGCGCTTTACTCATAGGCTGCTTCCTTGGTCCGTCATCCACCATACCAGAAGCTCACCATTTAAATCGAACCGAGGCTGGTCAAGACCTCGACCGACGACCTTGTTACGCGAGATGTCCTCCATTGACTCTCCATCAGCTGCTGTGCTGTTGCTGTTGCAACTTTATCACTTAGGTCTCCACAACCTCATTCTCACAAGATGGTCAAAATGCTTCCATAACATTCTTGACATAAAATAGTAATTTAAAAATAGGTTTCATAAATACAGTTTCTAACGAACTCTCATCTTTCCACATTGTTCCACATCATTTCTGGTTATTCCACATTCTTCTACATCAATTCACATTGCTTATTCCACATCCAATTATATGTATTTCTATCGTCTTCATCCATTCTCATTTAATCACATCATATTATATCTCATCACATCTATCTTCATCACATCTCATCCATTCACATCTACCCACATCCACATCACATCACATCACATCCATTCACATCTACCCCGATTCACATCACATCCGTTCACATCACATCTCATCCATTCACATCTCATCACATCATATTCACATCCATTTACATCTCATCGTATCATATTCACATCACATCACATCCATTCAGATATCATCACATCACATTCATATCCATTCACATCTCATCGCATCCATTCACATCTCATCACATCCACTCACATCTCATCACATCCATTCATATCTCATCACATCCACTCACATCTCATCACATCCATTCATATCTCATCACACCCATTCACATCCACCGCACCCATTCACATCCATCACATTCATTGCATCCACAACATCACATCACATACATTCCATCCACATCTATCCTTATCACATCACATTCATTCCATCCATATCATATCACATTCATTCCATCCACATTACATCATGTCCACATCTATCCACATCACATCTCATTCATTCCATCCACATTACACCACATCCACATCTATCCATATCTCATCACATCCATTCACATCTCATCACATTCATCCACATCCATCCATTCATTCACATTCACATCTATCCACATCCATCCATTCATTCACATGCAGATCTATCCATAACTATCCATTCATTCACATTCACATCTATCCACATCCATCCATTTATTCACATGCACATCTATCACTTCACATCTCATTCTCATCCATTTACATCACATCACACCCATTCATCAAACCAATTCACCCTAGTGGTTCAGCCCATCAATTCAATCAAAACAACGCATATCACAACAATACATCAAAACAAAGCCTTTGTATCCACACACTACAAATACAATCCAAAACCCTCTTTTTTCATCAGGTAGATAAGAAATACCACTATGTCACAACAGCCCCAAGACATGGGGATTAAGGTAGAAAAAAGAACACCAAGAAACAAGAGGGGTAAAATGCCTTTATCTTTAAAGTCCAGAAGAAACGGCTACAAAGGACTCTGCAGACCTTCATCTTCAACCACAGTAAGCCTCATCGAGAAAGGCCTTGGACTGGCCCAAGTTCCAATAGAGCTACAACAAGTAGTGAGAAACACCTCCACCATTTCACCTTTATTTAATGTTGTTTAAAGCTAATTTTTTAGATTTTGAATCCTTGAGGAATTTGTGGTCTCGTGTAATGCCTCTACAATAAATCCCATGCTTTTGCAATTGTGAGACATGTTGAAGCATGGAGAGCACTATCTTCCATGCTAGTGACAATGGTGCAGAGAGCATCTGAATCCCTTCGTCTCTAAGCTCTGAAAAGTTTAGTAGGGTTACAATCTACATCCTAAGCTCTGAAAAGTTTAGTAGGGTTACAATCTACATCCTATGTTGGTGGGGGGTGAACATCAACACCATTGATGATAAGGTTCCATTTCTCCTAAGGGATTGCTAAATAGTAAAGAAGTTTTGTACCGAGCTCGGAGCTCTAATACCATGTAAGAGGATATAACACATGGTGTATATAAGAGAGCACTCATAGGAAGTAGAATCTTACATAGCACAAAACTTTAAACTCAAATTGTAATATTACATAATAACAGAGAGAGAGAGAGAGAGAAGAGAATATTATATTACTAAAGTGATATAATAGGATGGAGAAGCTCTACACCCATGTACTATTATGGAGGGAGGTTTGATGGCTAATCTAGAGGTGTTAAGAGGGAGGCTCTATGCTAGTAGAAGCTACATAGTAAATTGAAAGGGAGACTACATGCTAGTAAAAACTAGCAGAAGCTAGGGAGTAAACTCACAATGATGGCTGATGAATTGTGTGGAGAAGCTAGTAGACACTAGGGAGTAAACTCACAATGATGATTGATGAATTGTGTGGAGAAGCTAGTAGAAAAAACTCACATTGATGATTGATGAACTTTGTGGAGAAGAGACTAGCCATGTATCTGTATAGGCCCTGTATACGTGAGGAGGCCATGACATGACCACCTTGGTCCGGGGTCATAGTTGGTACCACCATCTACAATGTAGACTTAGCCTATAAAAGATGAACTAGAAATTTCAACGTAGATTCTCCACATCCCATGGCGATCCGGGGTTATCTTAGGTCCCATCATTTGGGCCCCGAAATGTTAGGAAAAAGTGTCTAAGGGTAAAGTCTACCTACTCCATGTGTGGACTGTTATGAGATAACGATCAAGTGTAGCATGTGGTCTTTTTGGTAGTGTGCCAAATCTAATTCAAGCCCTCTCAACCTCCTCGAGTGTCTTTTTGTGTGAATACAAGGATGTCAGGTGTCTAGGATACTCAAGCATGGCTACTCCTCTCATAATGGGGTCCATATAAACATAAGCTAGACAGTGCCTAGATAATATAATGTGAGGGTGGAGAATTGGTATCCAACAACCCCTTCATGCCTTTTATAGCCAGCCCCTTCTTGCCATCATGCCTAGAATCTAACCCCTTGTTGGCCCACAAGTTATGCAATCGCACATGAGAGAGAGAGAGAGAGAGAGAGAGAGAGAGAGAGAGGGGTCTGGCTATGCATGTGAAATGGACATGCATCAAAACATCCACTTGCCATGATCATTTCATAAATAGGTTGTGCTGCCAAAAGAAACAACTATGTTCAAAGGTTATACCCTTAATTTCATTAAGGTCCTTTCCACGTTTTTACACTTAAAGAAAACATTTAGGAAACATATATTACATTCGTATGCACTTTAATTATATATTGTCAATTGATATTTTAAATGTAGTCGTTTCTCCCCTCCTTGATTTAGGCATCATAGTAACCTCAAAAATTAGCAAAATCGCTCATCGCATATGCTTGATTCAAGCATAGGTTTTAACAAGATTCCATTGAATCTAAAACTCAACATGAAAATAAAGTTTGTGCTCTCTTTTTTGCACAAACCAATTCTTAACACCCTTAGTAGTGATCTAATGTACTCTCCTTACATTGATATTGAGTGAGTCTACCTTAGAAAGGCCATGTAGGTTGTATGCAAGTTGTTTTAAAAGCACAAAATTTTGTCCTAAGAAGTCTCCTTGTTAAGACAAGTATGGAAGGTACATTTGAATGTACATGAGTTTTGTAAGTCCCTATAGTTGTGTGATAAAGGTACATTTAGATTCTTTATGATTTGTTGATCCTTATAGTAAGTCTCTGTAGTTATGTGATGAAGGTACATTTAGATTCTTTACAATGTCTTGATCCCTATAGGAAATTATGTGTCTGTGTACCATAGGCATGCATGAGTACTATCTAGATCATTAAAGTGTGTACTTTAAACATCAAACTTGATTTTTCTAATTGCATTTTGCTCGTTTAAGCTCAATGTGAAAGTTTCTTTTTTCAACCACTTTTTCAAATAAATACCAAAAAAGAAATAATTTCACACCAAAAATTTTATAGTCAAAAGTATTTTGATTTTTGAGGAGGCTTGTATGGGACTTTACACACTTAATGGAGGGGGAGGACTTTACACACTTAATGGAGGGGAATGAATGCAATTTGATTCCTTGGGATCATGTACAATTGTGCATGCAATTTACTGTTCTAGGACAGGGGCTATTATAAGCTGGGTTGTTCCTAAATAGGAAAGGGCTATGGGTTTTGCATGGGGTGTGTTTTTGCTGGCGCTGTTGGCTATGGTGGAGAGGGGTGAGAGAGGGACAGAGAGAGAGAGAGAGAGAGAGAGTGAGTGAGAGAGATGCTGTTCCGGACGGGGGACAGGGTAGAGGTTCGGAGCGACGAGGATGGATACATCGGCGTCTGGTACGCGGCGGAGGTGGTGCACTTGGAAAGCGCCACCGCCTGCGTGGTGGAGTACGACCAGCTTCTGGGCGACGACGAACGCGGCTCCCCCTTGCAAGAGCGCGTCCTCCTCCGCAACGTCCGCCCTCGCCCTCCTCCCTTACCGGCCCGCACAGGCTGGCTCAAGGGCGACCTTGTTGAAGCCTACGACCGCGATGGCTGGTGGGCGGGCGTCGTCACCCGCACGCTGGATGACCTCATTCTTGTCCACTTCCGCGTCACTGGAGAGGAGATCGGCTTCCCCCCCTGCCTCCTGCGCGGCCTCCAGAGCTGGGAGAATGGCAAGTGGACCGACCTCACCCAGGTACGCCCACGCCCCCCCATCTGCGCCATCATCATCATGCCACCCATCACCCACCATTATCTGAATCATGATCATCATGCATCATCTGCAGTCATCATCATCTTCATGTCTCGCACACATAACACTATCACAAAACGTGCGCCCCCAGCACACCCCCCGCCCTCCCCTTCTTCGCTCTTTCTGTCCCTGTTGGCAATCCAAATTCAGCAATGAAAAGACACCTTCATCTGCATCACCTGCATGATCATGATCATCTGCATGTGAAATTTACCTCCTTTCATCCCTCCCTCCTTTGCAGGTTGGACGACCTGAGTACCAATTCAGCAATGTAGCTAACCCTAATGGCTCATCCAGCCCCCCCAGGCCCCCTGAAAAGAGGAAACATGGCTGGCCATTAAAAAGAAAGGAACCTTTCAGCTCTGATTTACCAACTCTGCTCCCAGAGATGGGGACACAGCAGCTCAATGGAAGAAGAACCACGCGCAAACAGAGAGACACTGCAACCATTCTAGCTTTGCCTGCAGAGGCCTTGACACAACAGAAAGAGTTGGGGAGATGTGAGCTTACCAGGGAGAAACCATCTGCAGTCAAGAAAAAGGTTGCAGAAGAAAACTTTGATACAGAAGAGGCGACACATCAGAGTACCACTGTTTCAGTCATGGCTGCACAAGAATTCCTCACACATCAGCCAGAGTTGAGGAATTGCGACATCAGGTTAGGGCTGGTGGCTTATCAGCTACTTGTGGAAGCATTGCATTTGAAAGGCCCTCTTGACTCGAAGCAAGAGAGGCTTCTCTCAGATGTCAGATTGCATCTGGAGATCACCAGCGCGGAGCATGCTCTTGTCCTCAAAAGGATTATGCCTTCTGATGAGCGGAAGGAGAACATGCAGTAATGTAGGCCTATTTTCAGGTTCTACATAATGTCTGTTAAGAAATAGCTTCTTTCAGTAGAGAGATTGTAAGTCTTTTGATGTCATAACCATGAGAGAGAGAGAGAGAGAGAGAGAGAGAGAGGGCTGTTTTTTTGTGTTACCACTACGTATGTACACCATCTTGGTAACAGAAAAGAAAGAGGGACAGCATCACATGTCTTCTTTGCCTACCCATTGTCAGATCCAATGACAAATTCATGGACGCTTGCCAGCATGTAGGAATGGCTTCACACAGCTCCCCTTCATGTGGGCCCACCATTGCTTCAAGTGGGTGATTCAGGCCACCTTAAATTGACACACATCTTGGCGCTAGATTACATGCACTTTTCGTCAGGAGCTCGTCCAGGTGAGTGTTGTGAAGCCAGCTCAACACCCTAACAATATCAAAATATATCCATCCAAAGGGATGCAAATGTACAGGAAGGCAGTGAGACATTGTCAGGAAACTTTTGGCAAAAGACAGAGCAAGAGGAACATCTGTTTGGTTATACATCATAGGGGGACTAGTAGTAAACCCTAATAAGGTGGGGAGGGTTTTTGGATTGAAGAGGCTCAGTTTCACTCCGCTTTTCAGCATGAAGATTTGTTCCTGTGATTGAACACTCCAGTTACTTACGTTTTCCCCTCACTCGGTCTAGAAGATCACCTGTTTAGACAGGCAAAGATACTCTATTTGTTGTAGGCATCGAGGTTCGTAAGTATTAAGATGCAGGCTAACAAGGTGGAGAGGGTTTCATGGATTGAAGAGGCGATACTGTTTCTCATATTGCAAGGTGTTGCAAGAGCAGGGGCATCTTCCATTGCGATTTGGATTTCTGTGGTGCAGTGGAGGGTTTGACAGGCCGGTTTAACCCTGCACAGCTATGGTTTCTGTGGAGCAGAAGTGGGAGGACTCCCACTTCTTTGGAAAGGTAATCTAAGCCCTGCATTTAAGATTTCTGCTTTGCAGACGTATTCTTGCTCCATGCTTTTCTCTTTGGGTTTCTATGAGCAACAGGTAGTGGAGGTTTAATGGTTTGTCATCCGTAAAGCGTGCTCTGTGTGCTTTTCTCAGAGCTATGAATATGTTGTTTGGAGGTGTGCCAGTACCAACACCGCCCTCATCAGAAGGAGAAAACCTGCCACTGTGATCTAGTGCTTCCCCTATCCAGTGCCACTAGTACCCCCGTCATACTCCCTGAGCTTCACTTTCTAGGGCTCCTCTGAAAACTTCATGCCACTACCCCAACATTCCTTCACTCCATCATGTGGCTTTTCATTCCCAAGTCCTCAAGCAAACTTAACATACCTAATACACCGAGTAGTAAAGTTCTTAAATCAAAGTTCCAAATGCAGATCTCATATGCTCAACTCAATCAATTTTCATTTCTAAAATCATATATTCTTCCAAAGAAGGGCACATTCCTTGGCTCTTGTAATTTTTAAAGAAGTGTGCCCCTTTGGGCAAGAAAGACGAGGAAGGTGGAGTTGAGCATTAGGTGCATGCAACATCGAACCAATGTGGATTTCTTTTGGATAAAGAGGATGTTAACTTTGAGAGTACATGGAATGTATGCAAGAAGTCCATTATATAGAAGAGAGAGAAAAAGGAGAAGACATAGCTGATGCATCCTTAAGTTAGAACTTTAGGCATGGAATGTATGCAAGAAGTCCATTATATAGAAGAGACAAGGAAAAGCTGATAAGAGAACATAAGATAGGGCCTTGGTGCCTATATAAAGCATTGTACATAGTAGAAGTATTATCATAATACAATCATTGTTGTGTTGTGCAATCTCTCTATTATTGACTATCACCTCTCTCCCTCTTACTCTCTCTTTCTCAACACCACTTTGCAGAAGATCTACACTCACACATCATGGACGCTCACCATAGCATGAGTTTTGATCTTGTGAATACCCAACATGGTGTTAGATCCTTGATCCATAATTACTATTATTAATCATTTTTCATTAGCAAAAATCGTGTATTCCTTGTCCTATCAATGTTTTGCTTCATTCTCCCTCTACAGAGCATCATTCTCTAAGATTTTTAGTGCATTTCAAAGCTAACCAAAAGCTCTATCATCACCTCAAGAGACTTAACCCAACTTGAAGCAAAGATGAAGAGGAACACAGCACAAACCGATGAAAAAACACAGAAATTAGGGGCTACATGTAAAATTGATCAAATTACAAGCTGTCTTTAGGTCAAGTTTGACAGCAAGCCATCAAGTAGGAGTCACGTGATTAATCCTAATTATCTCGAGTTTTCTTGGATTTCATAGGTTTCAAATAATTAATTTGTGAGTTGCTATTCCCACATATATCCTTATTTTGGAAACCTCCCTTCATTTTATGCTTCAATTGTTTTCCTCCATACTATACATTTTTTCCTATGTGCATATGCTTTTAAGGGGGAGCATTGCATAATCATCAAACTAGAGACATTGCCTTAGAAAAAAATTAGGGACTTTTTTCAAATATGGAAAAAATCAACAAATTGAAATTACACCTATCATAGCATGTGCTCCTATCCTATCTAGGATACCAATAGATATCATCTATTTAGTAAAGGGAAGTACTATTATAGATATCTATATAGTGAGAAAAGCCATAAAATATTTTACACATGAATAAAATGCTAAATAAGAAGTAAGATAAAGGTTGGAGCAAATAAAGGCAAGAATTGGAGCACAAGGAGCCAACGGGGAACTTCATAACAAAGAAATCGTGGTAGAAATGGTGGATTTAAAAGGAAGAATGAGTTCTTAGGCTAATCCTAGAATAGAGAGAACTAGAAGATATTGTGGCAAAGTGATCCAGAGTTTATCAACAAAGCTCAGAGGCCAAGAATTTTCTTTTGATGTGGAGAGCAAGGTCATATTCTAATGTATCAAGAAAGCCCTTTTCTTGAAGCTAAAGAAGGATACAAAGGCCAAAGCATTTGTGGTGGATGAATCAACTCTATAGAATATGCAGGGCATAAATAGGTTACAAAATAAAAATACAAATTAAGAGAACAATTAGAAAGAAAGACTAAGAAGCTTAGAAAACAAGATAGTGAGACTTATACTCGATGAAGGATGCAACTTGGGAGGAATGGGACAAACTATTCTTATTTTTCCTGTGATAACAGTGCTAAGGAGGGTGAATGTAAAGCCGTATTTTACTACAGGTGCATTCTTTCTAAATGGGTGGTAGGAAAAAAATTAAGAAGGGTGAATTCCTGTCTAAAGAGGAGCAAACTAAATGTACTTCATGAAGATGGATTCATTTGAACAAACAATACAAAAATCAAAGTACATATGTGGAAGTTATGAGCAATGTACACTTTTAGCATGGGAATAATGGCTAAGGATTAAAATAATCAAACAAGTTAAAGGAAGGATTAGGTGATGTTAGCAAGTAACCATGTGTACCAAATGGATGGACAGTGAGCTCCATGTTGGGACAAGTTGCTAGAGTTGGATCTATTTGTACACATGATTACACTTTTATTTAATAGGAGAATTTTACCATGGCAAGGTTCTTTTTGCACAAATTTTAGAAGAGATGGTGCTAAAGTCTTCTCTCAAAAGGACTATGTAAGACAGGCCACCAACTGGCTCCAAATTTTCGACATTGTACAACTACAACTAAGGAGGGGCCCACATTCATCAAGGCTACCAAGTACACTAGTCCACGTGTGTAAAGAGTCCTACTAAGATCAATAAACATATGCATGTGAATACATAGCCTTAAACCTCATTAAAATAAGAGAAAAAGTGACAACTAAAGAACAAGTTGTTTGACATTCTCGCATGCATGGAGGAAAGGCTTCTTATAGGGTGATCCATATGCATTATGGAAGGCTCCCTTGAGTCTCTGAATCAAGTCAACAATTACTCAACTGTTTTTGGAAGACTGTCTTCCTTAATATGGCTATGGAAGAAAGATGCAATGGCTAAAAACATTTGACAAGAACATGCATCTTTTTTATGATTAAGCCTTGATGCTATTTAAAAAGTTTTGTTCTTTAAATTTCCCATATCTCTTGGGGACATTGTAATTTTTTTTAAATGAAAGTGAGGGATGGAATCTTTCATATTTAACGTCATGCAATTTACTAAGCCATGATTTAATGTTACCAATCCTTTGATCGTATAGCCTTATTTTTGTAAGTGTGATGGAACACTCATCTATTTTTCCATATTAAGTGCTTAATGTCCAAGAGATAATGGGTATCTAGGCTTGAAAGCATAAATCTATGAGCTTAACCCCCTTATAAGTAGTAGTTTTAGATCATGGGTACTCTAGACACATAATCTGAGCAGACACATGTAAAAAGGCACAGTCATTTATATAATACACTTTTGCTAATGAGAAAAGACACAATCCCATTATCCAAACTAGCCAGTTATATAATACACTTTTGCTAATGAGAAAAGACACAATCCCATTATCCAAACTAGCATGTACTCTCTTGCTCTCTTATATGTGTGATTTTCTCATTATTGTGTACTAAGTGTGATTGGGGGTATAATTTGGAGAGAGATTACTCGTACCCCTTGCCACCTCCACCCTCCTCTAGAACCTTCCTGGATAGGTGGTGCACATACCCCCTCCCCCTGCCACCTCTCCCCCTTATGTACAAACCTTCCAGACACCTCCTGGACAAGTGGTGCTCTCCCCCCGACACACCTATCGTCCATGCAATTAGCGCCCCCACTAGGACGCACTTGTCCCCCCTACTACTGGCACTCCCTCAATGCATGCAGACACCCCCTCCCTGCACCCACATAAAGCCCCTTACCTCCCCCTTCGGGAGGTAAGCACTCATGTAGAGGCTAGGCTCTAGCTAGGGACATGTCCTACACTCTCTCTCTCTCTCTCTCTCTCTCTCTCTCTCTCTCTCTCTCTCTCTCTCTCTCTCTCTCTCTCTCTCTCTCTCCCACCTCCCTCCATGTGAATAGACTTAAAGTTACCCTCTTAGCCTCTCCAACCAAGGCTAGACGTACCCAAGCCTCACTCTCTCTTGTGAGCCCTCTGGCTAAGGGCACCCTCTCCAAAAGAACCCCCCATGTGAATATACCTAAAGGTGAGCTTAAGCCTTCTCTCTTTAGGATTTTACACAAGCTTTTGGAAGCCCAAACAATGTCTATTTTGGATCCATTAGAATCCTCTCTCTCTCCTAGTGATCTCTAGCATTTCATAGGGCCCTACTATGGCACCGAAATGCCACTGAATTGAAGAACTACTCGTCATTCAAGGAAAAAATGAGGAAGCACGCATCCATGCAAGTGATGTGGCCCCTTCCATAACAAATCCTCATTCAAACGACAACCAAGTTGGCCATATTTTTAATTCTCTTAAATAGTATGAACAACTTCTTCCTTTAGATCATAAAGTTAAGATTCTTAGGCTTAGCAAGATTACGTCCCTATTGGTTAAACCTATAATGACTATGACTAACATTGTAGAAGCATCGTACCTCTCTTTTAAGTTTAGTAGCCAAAAGGATCAAGGGTCCAGTATGGAGAATTGCCAAGTAAGACTAGTAAGCGAAATTGTGAGTGAGTAATCTTACTCCATAATACTTTATGGTTCTTTTTTTTGTTGACAAGGATTGTAGGTAAGAAGATCATCGCTATTTCGATGTTCTTTTCTTATTGCTTAATGAATTATTAAAAAGAAAAGAATGTTTTCCTGATTTCAATGTATATGTTTGCTAGTTTCAATGGATATGTTTGCTGGTTTCATTGCTAATATGTTTGCTGGTTTCATTACTAATTTACAGGCACATCTTCTCCCCTACTTAGTTATTGCTTGCGTAGTCGGCAAGTGGAGGCAGTCGGGCCCAAGGTGATACCCTCCTATGCCATTGGGAGTTGGATTTCCACCCCATAAGGGTGGACATATGACTATGATGCTTTTGTGGGCCCACGGTGAATTAGCCCACCTCATGAGTAGGTGTCCCCTCTTAGGAGTGGGAGGTTTTGGTACAAGCGATAGGACTTGAGAGGGTGACAGGCCAGCTTTGCGCTCGCTAACTAGTCGACGACGAGGGAGTATTGTTCGTGAGGTATGCTCAGCTGGTTTAGGCTAGAAGACCGAATTCTAGATCATTGATGGTTTGGTTTTGGTTTGGATATGTCTATGGACATGGATACGGAAGCTTGGATTTTTAGCATCTCTTTTGTGAATATTTTTACTGTAAGAATTGTTTGATATAAATATTGTTATTTTCAAAGGCTGTTTTAAGGACTATTTTGGAACTTCTTTAATTAAGGAACCTGTTTTTATATGTTTCATAGTGTAGTAGAACCTAATTAGATAATAAAAGTGAATGGGTGAGTGGGTGGAAAGTGGGTGGATGGCACCATCCTATGGATGGGTGGACTCAATGAGTCGGGTGACTTTCCAACAGATTTATTTATTACGATCTGTAGTAAGAACAGGGCCTGAACAAGTTCCGTTTTAGGAAAACGATCCAGCACTCGTGCCTCATAAAGAAAAGAGAAAAAAAGTGTTGGATTCTATGAACCAAGTGCAGACTTGTTCCATCCTCAATCACACACATTGAGTGTCGTTCGATCGGAGGAATAGATTCCTGTTAGAATGACTACGTTTCCCCTGCGAGATAGAGTTAGGTCCCTACGTTTGCTTGTATCCTCATATTTCTGAGAGATCAAGGTGTCATCAATCGGAGACAAGGAGACTTAGCCACCTATCAAAAGGATCCCCTTAACCCAGCTATGGTAAGGACCTTACACGTGGTATCAGAGCATGGTTTAGGTTTGAGAAATTGTATGTTGTTGTATTCTTTGATTGCTAGGTTTTCTCATTAGACTAATCTAGCTATGGTTGGATGTGGGATGGTATGGATCCCTATTCTTGATTCTTGTGTTCCAGTACATGTTCATGGCCACTTGTCGCTCCCCAAACTTTGAGTTCCGCAATGCCATGATGCACATCATAGACAAGCGAATCCTTCCTCACTACACTCGCATTGAGAGGGAATGGAATAGGGATGAATACTAGAGCCGTGGATCATCCTATTTCATCATTTAGGCAAATTTGGTTGGAAATATTTCCATTGATCTAAGGTGAATACTTGATATCGAGATGTTGCGAATGGTTCGTTTCTAAACTTAATCTCACATTGATAACCAAGGTCATCAACTTCTTACTCCCAATGCATTATACACAGATACACAAGAGAAGAAGCTCCTACTCAAACAAATGAAACCTCCCTCATTCAATGAGGAAGGCTCAAAGATTGAAAGGGATGCAGAAGTTTGGATTGAGGCAAATGGGACGATTATTTCTCAATTTTGCCAGCACAAGAGCTGAAAATCAATCCATGCTTGCTAGATTTCATCTCTCTGGAGATGCTAAAGTTTGGTGGAAACAATGGTGTGGAGACAAGGGGGTCAATGAGGGTTCCCATACTTGCAGTGATATTGAACAAGCTGTGAAGGACTGCTACCGTTTTTGCCAAGGGTTGAATGAGCCCCTAGACTCTTGCCTTGCAGCAATGAGACCGACCACTTTGTAAGACGCTCTTACTTGAGCCAAGCCATTGGTAAAAGAAGCAAAGAGGGGCCAAGTCAAGAAGAGATTCCATCCTAAGTCTAACCCAAGGAAATGCTTCCAAAGCAATTTGTAGCCAAATCCAATAACACTCCTAAATCAGCACCTCAACAACTTTGTCCCCTATACTTACGGTACTCCTACCATGGATCCCTATGGGAACCAAATGCGTTTTTATTGTAGTAAAGGTGGCCACTTTAGAGTTGAAAAGCCCAATCTTCCAAGATCCTCTTTTAATCCTGGTGCTACTCCACAAGGTGGTCAAGCAAATTAGGATCGCAAGGCCCCCAACCGCCAAGCTGAATGAAGTGGTGGTGATGGAAGTGGCAAAGGTCGTGGACCAGTTTCTCGCACTTGTGCCATGATTGGTAAACCAACTTTAGAGATGGAATAAGAAGAGCAAGCCACCTTCCACGTAGCTGTGCAACATCAATTTGCCAGAGTTTATTTCGAGATGAGGACATCTTGACTTTTTTTAAGGAGGGAAGGATGTAACATGAACATTGTGAATATAGCACATTAAGTACAATATGACATATCCATTGCAAGTACAGCTTAGGGAGTTAATTATGGTTACATTTAATTATTATTATTTATCCCTAAGAAGATGCTATTTTGAGGCGATTGTAAATTAAGTACTTTCTACTCAGAAAAGGAGAAAACTAAATTCAAATTTAAAATCTTAAGCACGACAATACCTCGGGCTAGGCTTTTTCCGCGATTGAAACAGGTAATCGAAGTGGCCTGAATCAACCCGCCAAGTTTTGAAATATGGTACCTTCAAAACAAAATTAGCAGCATTTTAGATGTCCAAATGACGGATGCAAAGCGCCCACAGGATCGCGTGGCAATTTTGAACAATTTCTTGATAAAAACTCTCGACAGCCTGACATACACCCTCCTCGGGTGCGCGTGCGGTGGGCCATGCCATGACCCTGGCCTGAATGACATACAACACTTATGAACACCTTCCCCAAATATCCCTACACATACCCCTTGCCACGTCCACCCCCCTCTTGACCCTTCGTGGTGGTGGATAGGTGGTGCACGTACCCCCTCCCCTTGCCACCTCTCCCCCCTACGTACACACCTTCTAGACTCCTCCTGGACAGGTGGTGATCTCTCCTTAACACACCTACCATCCATGCAACGAGCCCAAATGGTGCCCCAACTCGGACGCACTTGTCCCCCCTGCTGGCATTCCATCTGTGCACACCTCCCCTCTCCCTCTACGAGGTAAGCACTCACGTAGAGGTTGGGCTCTAGCTCTAGGTACGTCTTGAAAGTGGCATGGACTCTTCAAGATTAGGTAGTTTCTAGAAGCGGCCCATAACCTGTGTGAGTGGCGGAATGATGGCCACGACCCCATGGGAGGGTTGCCATGGGTAGATGGTAGTGTGGGACATCTTGGCATGACAAGGCATTATGCTTGGATCTCACAGCATGATGCTTAGACATTGGGCTTCTTCATGGCGAATATGGCAGTAGCCACCAGGGTGAGGTGTTGTTGGTGTTGAGTTGGAGCTAAAGCAGAGGTTATATGGATTAAAACGTAGTTGGACGTACTTGCAAGGTCAACGGTTCTCTAAGCGGTGAGTGGGTCATACCATGGTCCCCCCATCCAAAGATGTACCTGGAGGGTTGGTGTTGACGAGGTTAGTTACAGGTGCAAGTATTTGTAAATGTTGTGAGACGTGAGAAGTGAGAAAATAGTGTGTACCGTGAGATGTACCTTAAGGGTTGGCATTGACAAGGTTAGTTAAAAATGTGCAAGTATTTGTGTGTGCCATGAGATGTGAGAAAATTGTGATGCTTGTAGTGAAATATGCAAGTGACTATGCAGGTGACGTGCATGGGCAATGGATGGAAGTTGTGCCCATGTACACTTCTCCAAAAGAAAGACCTCTCGAACTGAACTATGTGTAGAGGGTCTCAAGAAGAACTACAGTCTGGGTGGGCATGTTCATCCTTCAGAGCTGAGAGAAAATTGGCATGGTATTTGCTTGGAAATCGAAGCCTTTGGACACCAGTGAGTCAGCAGGCAGCAGACATACATTCTGGTAATTGTGAAGAGGCGGGACAATGGATCTATTTGGCAGGGAGGTGGCAACTAGGGCTAGAGGGGGCAGGCGAGGTTGTGCAGGCAAAGCTGTCAAGCTGGAGGGGCAAGCTTGTAGCCGGTGCAAAAGACGACTGCTGCTATTGATGCAGCGGTGTGATGGAGCGACAGTAGGTGTGGGAGAGTCGTAGCTAGGGCACGTAGGCAGTGGCAATGTAGGTGAAGGGCATAGGCATAGGATGTGATGCAGGTGATCGTGATGCAGTTGGTACACACAACCATAGGACTAAATGATACATCATGAATCAAGAGGGATCTAAGGCAAGAGGCATCCCGATCTTGCCTAATCTAGACCATCGGATTCCCGTTGGGCAAGTGAACTAGACGTGAACTCAAGGTGAACTAGGGAGGAGGGGGTAAACTGAGGGGTGAACTAGGAGTGAACTCAGGGTATACCATGGGGATATTTAGGCCTTAGAAAAATTTCGAGGGATTGAGCCCAATTCAAAAGAACATTCGAACTCGGAACTTATTGCTCAAGTTTTCATCATCTAACCACTATGCTATACTTTCCAACAAGTTGTGGAGAGTGTTTTTAAATTTAAATCTTGGTATTTTTGTTCCCCAGTTCACTTTCTTGTCGGAAAATGTCTCCCTAGTTCACCCCCAATTCACCTAGTTCACCCCTATTTCACCCTAAGTTTACCCACGAGTTCACCCCTAGTTTACCCACGAGTTTACCCCCTAGTTTACCCCCGAGTTTACCTGCAGTTCACCGTAGTTCACTTGGGAATCCAACGATGTTCATCGAATCCCGATCGACGCCCCTTTCCAACCATAGATACCTCCTGATTCATGATGTGTCACTTAGTCCACGAGGTACGCAGCAAGGGGCAGTAGGACATCATGATTTTTTTTCAAAATAAATTAATTTGTATGGAGAGGGCAGGGTGTTTATTATTATTATTATTATTAAAATAAATGATAACTTAATAAATAAATAAATAAAAACTATAAGAAAAAAGGAAAAGATTTTTCAAAATAAAAAGAAAAGAAAGAAAGAAGTGAGAAAATACAAAAAGGGACTCTTTTTAAGTTTTTTTATTTGGTAAAAAGTAAAATAGAGGAGGCTTTTTTATTTGAAGACATATATATATATATATATATAAAGAAGAGAGAAAATAAAGAAAAAAGGAAAAAAAACTAAAGAGAAAGAATAAAAAGGAGAATGGGTTTTTTGTTTTATTTTGTTCTTTTATTTGTTTGTGTGTGTGTGTGTGTGTGTGTGTGTGTGTGTGTGTGTGAGAGAGAGAGAGAGAGAGAGAGAGAGAGAGAGAGAGAGAGTAAAATTTAAAAAAGCAAGGAAAAAAGGTAAGAAAAAGGAGGATTATTAGGATTATTTGGGACCTGCCTATAGGAAGGCTTCTTGTGTTGAACCTCATATTTGACCATAGTTTATTTTTATCCTTCCAATTATACACCACATCTTTTGACCAAAGAGTACAAATCATGACCCTCACACACAGGCCATCCTCCATACCGACTAGAGTATATCAAAGTGCATACATCCTTCCATAGGAATAGCATCCCTCTTGGCTCCAAATCATAAACGAAGGGAGTGTTTCTCCTGCATGATTTTGCAAAGCTTTCACCTAAAAGATCCCTGCCCCCTCCACGCAACAGATTTGGGGGTGCTAGCAGCGGAAGTAGCACTTCTTGTACGGGGCAGGATCCCTCACTAGGCCTTGCCCACGGATATCCAGACAAGAGACTAATCCCTTGGTTCTTCAAAAACCAAACCCGAAAAAACTTCCCCCTACCGAAAAGCACAGGTGATTCCTCCACGATATTTGTACTCTAACGTAGTCAGGGTCACTGACCAAACTGATCCGACCGAACCTGTGAGTCACTTGGTCAGATCAAGGAGGAAACTTGCACTTGGATCATAGAAACCAATGCTTTTTTCCCCATCGAGAGACACAGGCGTTGATTCTTTTTCCATAGAACAATTACTATCCGGGATTTACTTCATCTATCGTACTATAATAGAATTGAGTCTCACTTTACGGATCCATCAGTCCAGCCTAACCCCATCCAGTCCCATGGGTTAGCCAACAGCCATATAAAAGAGCAATGGGACTCATCCGTTGAGGACCAGCAAGGTCAATCAACCAGATCCATGCCCGAGTTTAGAAAACAACTCTAACACCTTGTTCCATTTTCTTTCTCGACGCACGCATGGGTATTTACCCCTAGAGCCCGAGCACCGTATGGATCCTTCTCGCAAGTCACCTAGCGCTTCACTCATAGGTCACTTCCTTGGTCCCTCATCCACCGTACTGGAAGCTCATCATTTTAATCGAACCGAGGCTGGTCAACCACTGTAGTGATGAGATCCAATTAGGAATTTGGTTAGGTTTTATCCCGGGACTAGGGAAAAGAGTTCCCAGGCCCCCTAGTCGGATATTCATGCAAATTTAATGCCAGTCACACCACTTACACACCCAATATGAAATTGCCTTTTTCACATATTCAACTATCTTTAAAACAATTATTTAATGAAACCATAGTGTCACTGATCATAATCCTCCAAAATATCCGGTTGAATCCTAATTTCTAATCATTCCTTCATCGGTGTACCTATGGCATCATTGGCAACCAGAACGCTACCTGTCCCTCAGTGGCCTTTTCGATAGTTCACCTCTCCCAATACCACTTTCCATGCCTACAACAAGCATGTCATCACGTTTTACACCCTCTGTCACTTCAATCCCACTGGGCTTTGGTCCTTTACCTAACATTTCCACAAATCCTATAGGTACCAACCCTTTCCAGCCCCTGGGTGGATGCCCACATCTTGGACATATTGACTAGTCTAGGAAAGGGGTTTGCCCAAGGACTAAGTGAGTGAGCACTCACATACAGCCTCAGTGACTCATACAAAAATACGGCCGTACAAATTTCAAAAATCATGGGCAAATATAACGGAACAACTAATCATGTTCAATTCATTCAAATGTTTAAACAGAGATGTGAAGCCTTTGGAAATCCAAACTACCCCACCAAGGTACATGCCTTGAACCTATGCTTACTGGAAAGGCTAGTCGATGGTTCATCACATTAATGCCAGTGATCAAGATAAACTTCAGAACCTTGAAGTCAGCCTTTATCCATGGCTTTTCAAGACAAGGTGATCAGTGGAGTGCAGTGAAAGAACTATATTAAATTTAGTGTAAACCAAATGAAACCATTAGAGACTTTATCCTTCGGATAAAACTCTTAGATTCAAGATATAAGTAATCGGAAAAATTAAATGATTCACAATTGAGGAGATATTTCATGATGGGCTTAAAGAAAATAGTTTACACAACTTGATCATTGTATCCAATCCAAAAACATTTGATCAATGTTGTAAAGAAGCAATATGTTTAGATGACAACATGATGGAAGATGATCATGATATGAGATGTTCCTCATCTAAACCAAGTGAAGCAATGGCTAAAGAATGATCGATCTTAGAATTATCATTTCCCGAATTCTATGTAGCCTTGCTTAAAAGCTTTTAATCGACATCTCTAAGAGAGGATGAGATCCTTCAATACCAACCATCCTTAATTCCTCTATAAGTGATGGGAGAAATACCTTGTTCAGTGCAATGCCTTGGGAGAAATGCCTTGTGTTCAGTGCAATCACTATGACCATCCCAATCCCCATTGTGCGTACAAGGTACCTATTTTTTTATACTGCATATATTGCAAAACCTTTGGTCATGATACTAAAACTAGTGTCCCAATTCATCAACAATTGACTCAAGACCTCCATCTCCCATGTACCAAACAAAAATCGTCCAAAGGGTAGAAACTGCTCAAGAAGTAGTTAAGCAAACACTTCAGTGTTTCTATTATCGTGAACCTCACAAAGTGGCAGAATGGAAAGTTTGGAATACTTCCATTCCCATAGTCACTGACACTTTGCAACCCATCTATGAATGATGTGACATTGATCACATGTTCCAAGATTTTCTAAGAAGGCAAAAGACTTCAATGTAACTTGTCTCACAAAATACAACTCTAAACATCTTAAGTGTACAAAACAGGCAATTGTCAACGGTACCCTTGAATGTGCTTACACGCTTACAAGCCAAGGTACGAGAGACAGTAAAAAAGAATGCCAAAGTAAACACTTTGAAATGGGTAAAAAAACATGCTTTAAAGCATAACCCAAAAGAGAAAGAAAAACCTTCTAAACCCAAGAAAAACAAGGGACAACAAAATATTGAAACCAAGGTTGAAAGAGAGGACAGAAAAAAAGAGCTTGTGAGAGGACCTAACCCCCCAAAAGAACCAAAAGCTACACATGATGCAAAAGCATCCACCTCAAAGGCCACTACTCAAACCACAACACGCACATGTGCAACATAGAATACAAAAGCCCAAAAGAAAACATAATAAAAACCTGACGATTTAAAGAAAGTCAAAAGATGAAACAAGTTCTAGTACGTCACTTAGTGAGGATGAAACAAGTTCTGATTCATCACTCAATGTTCTTAATAGACCAATCAAGAAAATAGAACCTGCCCAACCACACCAAATTGAAAATCATGATCATATGACATATGCGGAACGCAAAAAGCAAGCTGAGGAGAGCATGCTTAGCATTGTTGAGTGTTATACAGGATCACCGATTGTGATTGAACATCATCATGCCAATCCTAAAAAAGCAACCAAAATACAAGAAATAGAGGAGTATCACTTCCCCTTTCAAGAGGAAGACATACTCTCTATAGAAGAGTCAATAGAGGAAAATTGTACGAATTATGCGATTGAAAAAGCATGGGAGGAATTCGATGAATCCCTTATGAAATTAAAGCAGTCTCTCAAAACCTCATTTGGAGAAATTCTCTTCTCTCATGGTGAAGCTAGCATAGCATCAGCACTTGCGCCTTTAAGGGCTCAACATGAGTTATTTAAAGACATCAAAAGCTACATAGAATAAGACTATGAGGAATCACAAGTTTCCAACCAAGCCTCAATTAGAATTGTCCAAGGACCAAGTTTGCCATTGTGTACATTGGGTACTCTTGAAAAATTTGAGAGCCAAAAAAGTTTGCCATTGTGTACATTGGGTACTCTTGAAAAAATTGAGAGCCAAAAAAAGGATGAAAGTAAATGAGAATATGAACCAAAAACAAGATCTAAAGCTGAAACAAAAACTAAAACATCCATGATTCCACTTGAAGAGTCTATCATGGTATGGTTGGATTTCCCTACAAATAATGATGTTAAGCACAAACACGTGTTGATTAGCCCTCGAGCTAGTCATAACATCATGGCAATAGACACTTGGGTGTCATTGGGACAACCTAAACTCACTAAAGATAATGGTCTTGCAAGAGGAGCCAATGGATAAAATATTGACATTCCAGGTTACTTTAGCTATGATACTCAAACAATCGGTGGATATGTGGAATTTAGATTCCATGTTACCACATATCCCCTTGAGTATGATGTCATCCTTGGTGAAACTTGGATATGTGAATCGTTGTATTCACTTGATGAATCCATGCAAACAATCACCTTCTTGAACATTCCTACAAGCATTGTGCAATTTCTTGTAGGGAGAAAGAGACTTGGAAGAGTTGGAGCTTCCAACATATCTTACTACTAAGAATATCTCAAGAATTATGGTTGGATTAAAACTTTCCAATAAATCACCACAATTCAAACACATCTTTATCCAACACGAGAGCATAATCTCATGACCCTTGAGTTATGGGATTTGTTAGGTCAACCAACACTCACGACTCAGCTTGAAAGAATTCCATTTACACGACTTGAACATGCCATGTCTGGGGTACTTTGAACATACAATGTATATTGAACTAACCCCCTTACAAGTTTTTTGTGGTTATGTGTTGGAAGCAGATTTAATCTTGGGGCATAAATGAACTATTACTGCGCAAGCACCACTGTACTTTGCTAGCGATAGGGTCATCATTTGGTCAATGCCACAGAGTTGACAATACCATACTGCACACAAGAGGATCCAACCCTAATGGATTTCTATTATGCTGAACGTAAAAAGTTACAAGCCTCTTCCATAGAAGCTAATGACCTACCATCTACATCAACGACTGACTCTGATAAAGCATCTACTCTTTCAACTCCATCCTCACCAACAAAGTCCAATGCCACAACCTCACAATCCACTTCTATTCTTGAAGAAGTTCCCTAAGTGCAACCATCTAACAAGGAACTCAAGGGACAAGCCCCAAATCAAATGCCTCTTCCTCAAACAACCTCGCCAAAGGAGGGGGTTGCATCCTCCAAATCCTCCACATCAATAACCACCATTCTGTAAGAGACTCGAACCTCATCGTTCGTCAACAATGCCCATGAGTCTCAAACATGTAGCCTCAGTGCCAACCAATGTGAAAGAGGGCTCAAAACCTTCCACTTCCACCAATAAGAAAAATCCACCAAGACAATAAAAATCAAGGCATCTTAATGGTATCAAAAGGTGGTGAAGAAGAAACTACTTCTAGCCCAAGGCTACTCTAGGAAGGCACCAATCAAATTTGGGTGCCTCAATCATCAAAGCCTCTTCCTCAACGTAGCACTCAGAGGCCAAGGAAAAATAAAAGTGCTCCACAAAAGCCTATGCGAGTTTCTCAAAGAACTCCACCAAGTCAACAAGTGTGGGTACCAACAAAAAGATTACTACAAGCACAAGGGTACTACCAAGATAATACCGAAGGTTGGATTCCCAAGTGCATCAAAAAGTGCCCTAAGTGTGTTCAAAGAAACAAACCTCAACACCAAAGGCATCAGCCCTAATTTATAATGTTCATCAAACATGGGTGCCTATGCACGTGCTTCAACAACAAGGATACTATGATGGTAATCCCATCATATGGTTGCTAAGATCGAACAAAGTGAAGATAGTCTTGCTATTGACTTTAACCCCAACATCTTCACCTAAAGTTCAATAAGAATGGAAGCCCAAACAACACCAAGCAAGTCACTCAACCGCTCTCGTGTAATTCAGCACCTACACAAGAGTTTGTGTGTTCAAGCAACCCCAATGGTAACCAACCAGCAGTCTTACCTACCGCCTCGACAATATTTAAGACAAAAATTCAAGAACCAATTCCCACGTCTGCCAATGGAGACTTATAAGTGCATCAAAGATAAATTCACAATGCTCTTTTCACCCCTCTAGATGCGAAGTGTAAGTGTAGAAGCTACGCAGCAAACATAAGAACCTATTCTCTCAAAAAGGAGAGTAGCCACAAGAACCTGTTGCTTGCAAGGTGGTAACAAAAAAAAAACACAAACACAAGGGATTCACACATATGGCCTACCTATAAGTGTTAGAATATCACAAATAACTCCCAAGGATCTTAAATAGCCATTCCATTTTTGTTAAGCTTATAGCTTACTATTCTTTTAGCTAAGTGACTGTTGCAACTGCTCCAAGTGAGTACATATCCATACTCATGCACTGGAGGACATTTGCACCAAAGCCACACCATCAACAACTTTCTCGGTACATCTCTAGATGGGGGGGCCGTGGTGGGCGAAAGCTTGGTCAATGGTACAACCCATCGCCTAGAATTTTTCTTCAAACTAAAAACCTCTCCAAACAACGCTACCATCTTCACAAATCAATGATCTCCAATCCTTAGTGAAGATATCTATATTAGCCTCGCAAATCGACGTAATTCTTTCAATCATCGCCAAACAAGTGACTACTTCAACACAAAGCAGTTCAATAAGAGTCTATATGACTCACTTCTTGTACTTCATTATACCTCCTTCATAAGAGCACTTAAATATACATAAAAACATAAAAAGAACATGGAAAGAAGCATGCAAGAACAAGTCCTACTCAACAACATTTGACAAGAATCTTGCCACACAAAGAGACATCATTGAAGGCCAATTTCTTCAAATGATGAATGTCACTTCAATGAATCAAATGAGAAACTGAGAATCACCATCTTGTTCTAATGATTATGTCTATGTTCCTCTGGATCCTTCCCTCTCTTCTGTCCCACTATTAACATCTCTTAGCATCCCCACTAACATAATCACATGTAACCTTGCTTATGATTTCCAAAAACAAAGTGAGCAAAAAACCCCCAAAAAAAACATGCTCACACAAATATAAAAATGCAATCACTCGTAAAAAAACCCCATTCTGTTAGGAATTCCCAATAAACCACTAACCTTTTCATTAACTAACTAGCTTTTCTTATTCCTTCTGTAAGAACAAAGACCATTAAAGGTCACTCAACATCAAATCCATCTACAAGATTGTCAATTCTCCCCACACAAAAGTCTTCATCATCACGATCACGAGAGGACAAGATTTCCCATCAGGAAGGGAGGAATGTTAACCCATTCCTAGGGTTAACAAGAGCTATCTCCATTATCTTAAATCAAGGGGTCAAGGTAGATCCACCAAAAGGTCATACATTTAAGATATGAAGTAATGGTGTCTAAATCTACAACTTGGACGGGTCCCCATAATGGTGTGATGGAGTATTTATGGCAATTCTCGCTTCAGTTAGGATGAAGTCCCAAGTGATGTACTTCATGGATATATTATGAGAGTAGTCATTGTAATAGCATTAGGCCTCTTATGAGCCTAATAAACCTAGCCGGCCACAGTTTAAGTGAGTGTGAACACTTATGGCCATGTATATAAGTGAATATCTCTCATAATATAGTATACTCTCCCATTGTCCACTAGATTCTTACTCTTTTTAATCTCTCTCCCTAATGCATGCTATTGAGTGTGTGTGAGTGATGTGAGGTGAGAGGAGGGATGAGTACACGTAGTGCAATGCGGCGGTGTGATAATGCTCGTGGGAGACGCGATGGAATTGCTTCTCAAGGAGTTGTAGAGCTTGGAGACCTTGAGGGTTACGAGCTCGGCCATTGGAAAGATCCTCAAGACAATTGCGGTTCGCCACCTAATCTCTTGTTGGATGTGTTTCAAGGGGGGTTAGGGTGAGCTATAACAAGGACCTAGTTTCATTCACCCATATTCATAATTAATCTTATAATGTTATAACTTTGACCATGTCCATTACCTTTTATATTTTACATTGTAGCATCACCAACTTTATCTCTTTGGCGTTCTTGTCTTTGCAATTTTTAACATATTCTTTGTCTCCTTGAAGATCATGCCTTCTTTTATCTTGTTGCACATCCTTGCCTCCTTCACACTTTCAAAGAAATATGGTAGATTCATTTATGTTGAGATCCACTTTATTGCTAGTTTTCAAAGTTGATTTCGATTGATCTCCTTGCTCAACATGGTGTGGTGAGTGCACATCATCTCCACCTATAAAAACACTTTAAACATTAGGTTGGAAATAGACGCGAATATGCAATCTTGTTATACAAAATTTGATTTTTAGTTAGTGTTCAACACATGTTTTTGTCTCTTGGTGTCATCATTTTTGGTGGAAAATCTTTGTGACCTACAAAACCAAACTTGATTTCAATCATGATGCAGGCTTGAAACCACAATCACTACTATCATACATGGTAAATCTTATGCACAGAGTTCAAAACATAAGGTCAAACCATCAATGAAATCATTAATCTATTACTATTAAAAGAGAAACCATTAAAAGCAACATCACACTTGATAATTATTTATGGTAAGTACTGTAAGTCACATTCCTCTTAGGGCTCAAGCTTGTGCTACAAAATTTTTGATGTAAGGTGTATCATTCAACTCGATTAAATTTTATCCATTTGGGGTTGTGTCCTAGCATGACCTCAGTACAAACTATTCAACCCAAGAGATATCCTCAAACTTAAGTTTAAGCCTCATCCTATCATTGTAAAATAAGAATCATTATAACATTTATGACATCTCTAGAGAACTAGATAGCAAAATACCAAGATATTGCAAGTTGTTTGTAAACCATTTTCTAGAAAGGAAATGAATGTTTGGAGGTCTAAGTTTAGGACTTTACAAGTAAGTATTTAATTAAAGGAATATAATACATTCAATTTAATAAATTTCCTATATAGAACAATGTTTGAAGAGTCAATGACATTTGTAAGTTCAAAATGCTCACTGATTATTCTATGCTTGACCAATAGACACATTAAGGGGATGAGACACAAAGATTTTGCCATACATTAATCCAAATTTGGGATTTTTCATATATTGACATATGCATGAAAAGAAGAAACATTCTTAAAAGTTAAAACCTCTAGTTTTTACATGTAATGATCATTTTGATCTACATAGATTAACTATCATTATTGGCTTTTATACATCCGTACTCATCAACTATGTTTCCTAATGTCGATTGCATATCTATGTTTGTCACATATATGATTCAAATAATAGTTTATCTCCAGCTCTCTTAAAAGAATACAAGCTTCCTTGTAAGGATAGGCTAGCTTCAATGGGGTGGTTATGATTATGCACATTTCTTAAAAGATGCAAATCTTGCCATGTTTGTAGAGAAATATGGAGTGCATCTTTATTTCTCTCCTTCTCTTCTTCACTAAAAGTGGGTGCCTTTAAATCTTTCCTTGTAAGGATAGGCTAGCTTCAATGGGGTGGTTATGATCATGCACATTTCTTAAAAGATGCAAATCTTGCCATGTTTGTAGAGAAATATGGACTGTATCTTTACCTTGGTCTCTAGTTTTGGGACCCTCTTCAATTATGGTTTCATTCAACCCTTTTTCTAGATTTTTTCCCCTTTCCTCGCCAATGTTATTTTTAGATAATTATTTTACTCCCAATCCTTCCCCATCCATTAAGGAGCTATGAAGACCCATCATTTTCTTAAGTTTATTTTCTATATTAGAGATTTTTTCTTTCATTTCCATACCCTCATAATCATTAAAGTATAAATCTTGCATATCTATTTAATTTGCTTTTTGTAATATCCTCTTCCATGTGGAAAGAGGACATTAGGTTTTCCCCCTTCTCACCATTTTCATCCTTCCTAGCTTGAGAAGTATGGTTACTCTAAGTAAAATGAAAAATTTCTTACAAAGCAAAAAAAATTGCAACACAATGACCTTACTTGGTTGGGTTATTATAAATTTTTCCCAATGATGTGAAAAACAATTTCGTTGATTCCTCCTTGTTGATATTTGCTTTAAATATCCTTCAAGGTTGTCTTGTACACTTGCTCCATGAATGTAGAACTCTAGAGTATACCCAATTTATTAGGTAAGAGCTATTTTGTATGGAGAATATTTGAGAAATATAGGGATTAGCTTATGGAAATGAATAAAAATGAGATTAAGGAGTAGAAATTAGAGTTAGCAATGAGTAGCTCAATGGAAACATGGAAGATAAAGAACTTGGCTCTGATACCAATGTAATGATCCTTGCATTATAAGCTTGAGGACTTGTAAGACTAGTACTTTGATTCTCCACCCAACCATATTCCAAATTGTCCATAAATGCATGGTTATATAGGCCTAAGTGGTGCATGACCTTCCAAACTTCAGCTCCTTGACCTTTCATTAGCTAAACATTACCTTTTCATTCACCAATGTCTCTTTAACTACCCCTAGAAGGGGGCGCCCCCTTTTGTGTCTCTTGGGCATCCATTGTGCACCAATTACTTTACATTTTACTTTAAAATTAATGTCTATTAACCATTTCTTAGGCATTTCCTATTTGAAATCCCTTGAACCTTATTTATATGTAAACCTTTTACATATATATAATCTTTTCTAGTCTTACCTTTTAGTGTTTCGTGTTAGTCTCATAGCACAAGGCGTCTCCATTGTTGTTTTTTCATTAAAATTATCAAGACATATTATAAAAGACATTGATGGGAGCTACCAAATACATATTTGCAGATGGACCAAGTCAAATTTTGGTAGAGATTGAATTGATTTGTAATAATCAAGTGAATGATGGAGGATAACCACCCGAAGAACAAGGTCTATACGTGAGTGACCTACTTTGTGAAGTTTGACAATGCAAACCATAAGGAAGTTCGCTCCAAAGAGCCAAAAAACTTAGATGAGACTATAAGATTTGTATTTAAAAAATATGCTACCATGGGTAGTGGTAATTCTAAAGAAAAGATAATAATTTTTCATATAAGCCTTAGGGAGAAAATTTTGGCTCTCAAAAGAGAAAGGGTTTTTTCTTTAAAAAAGATGAACCTTCAAAAAGGCAAAAATCCAATCCTAGTAAGTTTCTAAAAAAGAAAGATTTTGAGAGAGCGGTTAAAGTAAAACTTTGTTTCTCTTGTCTTGAGCCAAGACATGATAAAAAGCATTGTCCTAAGTCCCAAGGACTAGAACTTACTGGGAATGATAATGATAAACCTAAAGGAAAATCAGACACTATTTAAGTGTTTACACTTAAGGATTCTCCTAAATATAAATCGGTCAAGGTTTGTCATTCTGATAAAAAGCATTGTTGTATGGTGGAAAAATCTATGTGGGAACTATCATTTGGACCACATGATTTGGTTCAAGTGCATGGAAGTATTAAGGATAAAAAAGTTAGAATCCTCATAGATGATACAGCCACTCACAACTTTTTAAATTACAACTTAATTAAGAAACTTAAGTTGCCTCAAGTCCCAAGCTCTTATAAGTATATAGTATCATTATCCAATGGCTATCATAAAGATGAGTAGGATACAAACCAAGTTGGGATAACAATTCAAGAGTATGAAGCACTTTTGGATTTTCAAGTGATGTGTTTGTCGACTGTCTGCAGATGTAATTCTTGGAAGAGAATGGTTATTTTCATTTGGGGAAACACTTTCAAGAAGCTATTTGCATAATACACTAACATTTGAGCATAAAGGAAAATTTATTACATTGCAAGGGAGAGCACAATGTACCATCTTCTCCTTTGATATGTAATATTCAGCTCCAAATCAAAATAATGAAATAGAACAAATGTTTTTCTATTATGCAATGCCTCAATTTAAAAACCATTGTGAAAAGCTTGATTCATATATTTTTGAAGTAATTAATTCTTCTTTGAACAATTTATAAGAAGAAATTTAAGATGTTTTTTCGGAAACACTGCCACAAAAGGTTTACCTCCACATAGAGGGATAAATCATCCCATAGAAGTTTTTAAGGATCCAAAGCATAAGCCACCTTATAGAGTAAGTTTGTCTATAAGACAAAAGGTTGAAAAATAGTTGGTTGAATATTTAGAACAAGGCTTTATTAGGTCAAGTAAGTCTCCTTGGGCTTCACCAATAGTATTGTTAAAGAAAAAAAATGGATCTATGGGCTTGGGCATAGATTATCATGGATTGAATACAATCACAATAAAAAATAAATTTCCTATTCCCAGAATAGATGAGTTTTTTTATCAACTCAAAGGTGCTAAATATTTTAGTAAGATAGATTTAAGGTTTAGATGTCATCAAGTAACAATTAACGAGGAAAACCTAGAGCAAAGTGTATAGGAACGTGTAGCATGATGTGCCAAAAACATCATTTAGGACATCTTTTGGGCACTATGAGTTTTTAGTTATGCCTTTTAGCCTAACTAATGCTCCCGCTACTTTTATTATCATTGATGAACACTATACTTCATCCTTATTTAGGAAAATTTGTGGTGGTTTTTATTGATGATATACTAGTCTTTAGTCAAAATGAACAAGAAAATATTGAGAACCTTACAAAAGTATTTCAATTATTGAGGAAAAATAAATTATTTGATAAAAAAAAACTAAATATAATTTCTTCAAAAAAGAAGTGCAATATCTTGGACACATAGTGTGAGAGAAAGGGATCTGGATGGATCATGATACAGTTGAAGCCGTATAGTCGAAGCTGTATTGAGATTGAAGACCCCATCTAATAAAAAAACTAAATTGTAATTTCCTCAAAAAAGAAGTGCAATATCTTGGACACAGTGTGTGAGAGAAAGGGATTTAGATGGATCATGATACAGTTGAAGCTGTATTGAGGTTGAAGACCCCATCTAATATAGATGAGTTACAAACCTTTTTAAGACTTGCAAGGTTTTATCAAAAGTTTATAAGGAATTATGCTAAGATAGTTGTTCCAATGACGAATCAACTTAAAGGAAAAGAAAAACAATTTAGTTAGACTCATGATCAATAAACTAGTTTTAAAAATTTGAAAGTAGCAATAGCTACTACTCATATTTTGCAAATAGTGGATCCAGATGAACCGTTTGTATTGGAAATGGATACTAGTAAATTTTCGGTAGGAGCAATAGTATTCCAGAAGGGAAGGTCAGTTGCATTTGAAAGTAAAAGTTGCACAAAGATCAAAGTAACTATTCAACTTAAAAAGAACTATTTGCAATTTTGTATACTCTTAAAAAATGGCATCATTATTTGTATGGTGCCAATTTTAAAGTATTATCTGACCATGAAAGTCTTATATGGTTAAGTACTCAAAAGGAATTAAAAGATAGGAAGGCTAGATGGGTTGAAATCCTACAAGAGTTTGATTTTCTAATTAGATATAGAAAAAGAAATTTTAATATCATGGCAGATGCTCTAAGTCAAGCACCCATGATAAATGAGTTGAGTTTTACTCAACTAGAAAGTGATTTGCTGACTCACTTAAAAGGAAAATGTGCTGATGACCCTAGCTATCAAATAGTTCGGAATTACTTGATTAAAAAAGATAACTCTCAAATACAGAGTAAAGAAAATGTGGTTGCCACTAGTGATAAAAGGGTGTTACTTAAAAAAGTTAGTGGTTCAAATAAATCACATAAAGAAGGGTCGATAAGTAAAAAAATAATCATCGATAAAATAATTCCATCGATAATGGGTACTTGTTATATAAAGGTCACATTTGTGTACCTAAAGAAGAAAATATTTGTGAAAATATTTTACTAGAATGTCATGACAATCCAAGTGTGGGGAACCCGAGAATTTTTAAGACCTACGCACTCTTGTTAAAAGATAGTTTTATTGGGCAGGTTTAAAGAAAGACATCTAGAATTATGTTATAAAATGCCCTAAGTGCCAAGTCAATAAAGCTGAGTACCTAAAAGTAGGTGGAATACATTAGGAATTTTTTGGACCCAAAGAGGGCCTCTTGGATTAACTTTTGATTAGGAATGGACCAATAAGAAGAGGGCTGGGTGCACATTTTTGACTTCTTTGACCCTAGGGAGCCTAGGCTTTGGGATAGATTCTATAGTGTCTTTCAGGTTCTTAAAAGCATGCACTATTTTGTACATGCGTTTGCACTATTTTGTACATGCGTTTGCACTACCAAAGATGGATGCAAAGCACGGGACATGGATCCCACTTAAAGCCTCAGAAGAAGAAATTGTGCCTATTGAGGTAGCTATGATGATGCAAAATGGATGGATTGAGTGAGTGGCAAAGCAAGCAAACATTGGAGCCTAGCAGACCTGCATCAACACTTTAGCATCATGGGCTTTGACAATGTGGAAAAGTCAAGTTTCAAGTTGATGAGACGAAAGGTATATATGATTCCACTACATGTCTAGAATTAACCCTTACACTTTCTGGTTATTGTGCCACTTTCTATATTTTTACACATTGGGAAGCATAAGGAGGAGACAACCATGGTCTCAAAATCATGGCAAATGGGGGACCTTGAATTTTTAGCAGCACATAGTAGGCATGTGGAAGAGCTTGAAGATGAACTAGGTATATGGAAAAATAGCCTCTGTTCTGATGCACGTGAGGGGAAAGAGTTTCAAGATTGAGGTGAAGGCAATGATGAGCTTTCAAGTCAACAAGGAGAGGTAAAACTGAAGACATTATAACAATTTAGATTAGATGACATGCTGTAATTTTGTAGTAGGCTCTTTTTTAACCCCTCTTTATTTAATTAAAATCTTAATATTTTGCAAACTATGATTTTTTTGTCTAGCGGTCTAGTGTGAGAAGGCCAAACTTTAAATTTTAACTATGAATAAGCCAAAGGTGCCTTCTTTCTCATTTTCACGTGATAGAAACCAAGCACGAGCTCACACTATCTCTTTGCATTCACACATGGCTACCCACTGTGTGAGTTCCTCTCCACCACCCCATGGGTGGGCAAGAGCGAGCTCTTTGCCATGTTCTATCGTGAAGTTGACTTTGAAAAGTCGCTCGCCCTTGCGTCCCAACATTATGAGATGCAGATTGCATACATGGAGCAATACTTGGCTCCCCACTCCATCTCCTTTCCCCATTGCCCCAATGATCGATGGGTGCTGTTGAGCTGCTTAAGTACATTCAACAATATGCCCGTCCCTACATCCAGTGCCTTGAATGCTTCGAACGCTTCATCGACATCTGCATCCCTACAGAGCTTACTATACCTTCAATAAGCAGGAGGTGAAGAGGTTGGGGAGGGGCAATTTATGAACTAGGTTTCTCTCATGACTCGCCACTTTTGCATTCCTCATCATCAGATGAGGATTCGGATGAGGAGGTAGATATGCTTGCATTGCAGTTGGCAGGGTATTTGAGGGATGACAAGGAAGTGAAGGCACTAGGTAGTACGAGTGTGCTGATGTGGAAGAGTAGCTTGCATCAGAGCACTTTCTAGAGGATGCACAATCTACAGCTGAATAGCTCGCTGTAGTGGAAGATGCGGGGCCATCTTCCCCACATGAGGAGAGCAAGGTGTTGCTAGAGCTTGAGATCAATCTCTTGAGCACCATTGTGGTGGAAGGTGAAGAATACTTATTTCTTCATGACCTTGAAAAGGCAGCTGGGGCCATCTTCCCCACATGAGGAGAGCAAGGTGTTGCTAGAGCTTGAGATCAATCTCTTGAGCACCATTGTGGTGGAAGGTGAAGAATACTTATTTCTTCATGACCTTGAAAAGGCAGCTGGCTTGAGAATGGATCAATGCTTGGACATTATATGCACGCGATGTGAGGTGGACCTTGATACGTTCTCGGTTCTCACCTAGATAGTGTCAGATTATCGCTTGGAGAATATATCACAAAGAGAGCTGCTTTGGTCAAGGATAGTGTGGTTGAGACCACGAAGCAAGCCCTAGTTCTAGAGGAGGAATTCACAACCTTACAAGACAAGCTAGAGGCTGAAAAGGATACTCCTACTGCTGGAGTGATGGAGGAGACCAAAGCACCTAAAAAGGATGAGGCTAAGTCCTCGATTGACCTCTCCACCCCCACCAGCACTTTGGCAAAAGAAGACGTTGAGCAAGAGGTAATAATCGATCTTTTACAACTTAGAAACAATTGTAATTATGTATAGGAAAATATTTTGAAGTTTCCTTTGATTACAGAGGGTGGTTGAAATTGACGCATTTGCTGGGAGAGGCGGCGGCAGCAAAGACTAGGCCAAGGTCCATGGACATGATGCTGCGTTGGCGCACTATCTTGGTCGACTTCCTATGGATGGCATCACCATCATCCACAGGGACTACACCCCTCATAATCTTCCTTCACTCTCTTCTTTTTGAAAGCCTTCTCTAAGGCGCTCTGTGTAGCCTCTATGGCGCAGAGCACCAAATGTATAGTTTTGATTAAAAAATCCCTTGCCCCTTCGATGTTTTTCGTTCTGGATTTAGGGGTAAGCTTCTTGGTCGTATAGATATAGTCAAAAGGATAGGCACAGAGGATCCTCAAGAAATAGCCCAATCACTCCTTGAGCACACTCTGCCCGATAACAAGAGAAGGAAGCTCAATATTGTAAGAAAGTTTTTGTAAAGTATCACTTCTTATTATGAATACAATACAGTTTTTGTAAACTTATTTTCATCAAAGTATATCATTGTTTTTTCTAGTTTGTACCATCAATTTCTTTGTAAATGCATAAGAAATGATCTTGGGAGCTTGGGGGAGCAGTGCCCATAACAGTGTGAATTTTGAGCCTGCACCGCTGCTGTAGAGCCCAAATTCGCATTGTTTTGATATGATTAAAGGTGTTTTCATCTTGTAAACTGCTGTTTCTCATAATCAGTGTACTCAATTTCTTTGTAAATGCATCAGAAATGACCCTCGGGGCTTGGGGGAGCAGTGCCAGAACAGTGCAAATTTTGAGCCTGCACCGCCGCTGTAGAGCCCAAATTCGTACTGTTCTAGCACAGTTTTCCCAGCCCTCCAGGAGTAATTCTGATGCATTGGATGACAAACAATGTACTTTTACACATGATTAAAGGTGCGTTTATCTTGTAAACTACTGTATCTCTCACAATCAATGTACTCAACTAAATGCATCAAAAATTATCTTGAGTGGCTAGGGGAGAAGCGCCTGAAAAGTGCAAATTTTTAGCCTACATCGCCGCCGCTGCAAAGGCCAAATTTGCACTGTTCTGGCACAGCTTCCTCAGCCCTCCAGGAGCATTTCTGATGCCTTGGGTAACATACTGGCACATGATAGACACTCCATGTTAAACAAACATGATGACACCGAGACATTGTAAGAGAAACTTAAAATTTAAATTATCAAAAGGTTACAAATGAAAGCCAGATAGGCTTACAAAGGGGGGTTTGAAACAAAAGAGTTGCTTCAAGAAGCAGGTTAACATCTAAGATCTCTAGATCATATCGCGCCGCTCACCTTGAATATGCTGATCTAGTTGCATGTCCTTGGTAGAAATGGCAATCCTCTTTGCATGTATTGCAAGGAGGTTGGTGTCTTCAAAAAGCCCAACAAGGTAAGCCTTGGCGGTGGCTTCTTGCAATGCTTCAAGGGCAATCCCCTGCACCACATGGAACTCTGTTCTATATTGAATCTCCTTGGCTATGCGAGCGAAAGGGGCTCTTCTTATCAATAACTCAGTGTTCCTTTGAGAAAACTTGATTTCTTATAAAGCCCTATGCCCTTGGCGCATCCTTCTCCTTGGATCTCTCTGTGTTGTGTTGGTGTGTTGGCGAGGTTGGGACTTCCTTGGCTTGAAGAGCTTGACCTTTCTATGCTTGCGCGCACTTGCAGTAACCTCCCCTTGATCTCTCTCATAGTCTAAATCCTCCTCCTCCTCCTGCTGTGGTACCTGTGTATCAAGTTCCTCCCGGGTAGTTAGGGGACCCTGTCCTGTGGCAGTAGGGTCTTGCCACCTATGGTGGTGCACAATTTAGGAATGTTTTCACCAACCCAGTCGAATTGCTGATCATCGAAGTCTCTGTCTTGATCTCTTGGGTGGCTGCGTTGTGGGGTCCCCTTCATGCGCTTGCTCCCACTAGAAGGGCCTTCATGTGTGTGCGTTGGTGTTGCTGTGGGAGGAGGACTGGAATTTGGTGATCCCGTTAGGCATGTCCTAGAATCCCACGAGTCACTCTCTTTCGTGGTGTCACCAGTATGTGGTCATTGGGTTCCTTGCACTGTGTTTTGTGAAGGCATGGTAACACATGCGGTGTTCTTAGTGTGTGCTATATACATGTACAACTATGCCTACTATGCTAACGTGGTGATGTGCTGGTGTCCTTACGTGGGTGCCTATGTAGATCTTGAGCTCAAGCTCTCTAAAAAAGTGAAATGAAAATGAAGTGAGTGAAGGAACTATTAATAGTTTTTTTTTAAGGGCAAAAAAAAAAACCTAACTAAACTTATTTTCTTGTCCTTACGTGTGCGGGTGTCCTTACGTGGGTGCCTATGTAGATCTTGAGCTCAAGCTCTCTAAAAAAGTGAAATGAAAATGAAGTGAGTGAAGGAACTATTAATAGTTTTTTTTAAAGGGCAAAAAAAAAACCTAACTAAACTTATTTTCTTAGCCTTATTACATCTAGATCTATGCTGGTGCATGCACAACTCAACGCCTCCCTTGTCTCCTCATTCGTACACGCCAAGCACCATGCTTATTAGGGAGAATTGGTCTGCAACCATTCAAGCTGAGCATGACTTTTTGTAGCCTTGCGTGCCTCTTGTGCAAGCTTTGATTATTCGGCCTGCTCCCTAACCAATACTCTTCCAAAGGTTGTGCGATAAAACCAATTGAACATCTCTTGTAGATAGTTTGTACTTGTTCCTCCCTGCACAAGCTCCACCTCCATGTCTTGTATTTTTTAAATAAACCCCTCTTTCTTGCTTTATAATATGATTTCTCCATCCCTTGGGTACTCCACATGTCGAGTCAAGCGATCCATACTTGTTCATGAAATATGCACCATGCGCATAAACTATGTGTTGTACACATGAAAATAGAATTTAATTAGAAAAAGTCCAAGTTAAAACACGAGTTTATTTTTTATTGTACAACTTACCATATAGTGTGTTACTTTACTCTCTCCCCAAGCACCTAGCACACTTTTGGTGAATTCTACAATATGTTGTTGGAATGATGCTCGTTCTTGGGCAATTGTGCTACTTTGATTCATAATGATGTGAACCATGTTATTGAAATTTATCCAAAGCTGTTTGCACATATTTACAAGAGTTGGCATTGGACAATCTACATTTGTGGTGATTGCACACAGGTGTCTCCAGAGTCCCCAAGTCTTCTTTGAATTCTCTATGTTTGCTGGCTTCTCCAAAAATCTCCTTACCTTTACTCCAGTCATGGAGAACTTTTGAGCAACCTCGTATGACATACCAGAGGCATGTTTATTCACCACCAGATTGTTGGACTTGAGCTTTCTCATGGGGCTGTTGGGATCTGCCTTTGAAGACTCATTGGGATGTAGGATTGTGAATCTTGTAGTATATGCAGGGTATGAAGGATCTTCAGCTCTTCTATGACACTAGAGGGGGAATGATGGATGGAATCAGACTCCAAGGTTGGAGTGACTCATACTGGGGAGGAGATCCAGTCATGAGAAATTTCATGGAGCAACAAGAGGTAGCCAACTATTGCCTTGTTTTCTACAAAGGCAAAGTACCGGGCTACTTGTGGTGCTGCTTGCAAGGTTGTGTGGTCGTGGAGCTTGCTTGGTGAGATTAGGTTTCCACAGAAGGAACCCATAGTCATCAAGTGCAATAACCAGAGCTATATAGCTATTGCTTGAAACCTGCTCTTCCATGACCGGGACCAAGCACATAGAGATACAATATCACTTTGTTCATGAGAAGATTTTGGCTGGTGACATCTTGCTTGTTTATTGTTCGACGGAGGACAAAATGCAGCAGAGCTCTTCACAAAGTCTCTACCTCAAGCTACGCTCTGGCAGCAGTCCAGCTCACTAGGGTTGGTTCCACATCCAGGAGCTGAGAGGGGGTGTTAGCAGTCATCTCTTGTATGTACAGTGAGGGCCTTTGTTGTGGGTGTGCCCGCCGCCCAGAGCCTTTTCTCATTTTTCCCCATTTTTCATATTTTCCCTATTTTTCTCTCGTCGTGGGTGAAAAGATGCAGGGGAGAAGAGAGCTTGAGCACTTGCAAGCACACACACACTCACAAAACCCTAAAAGAGAACACATTTGGGGCTATGCTCAACAGCTTAGCACCGATAGCGAGGGTGACCACGATTCAGACCATTCTTGCCCTTGCCTCTTCTCAGCAGTGACCTGTATATCAAATGGATGTAAAATCTATGTTCCTTTTAATGGTGACTTGTAGGAGGAGGTGTATGTTGAGTAACCTCCAGGTTTTGAGGTTCTAGGGTCAAAGGGGATGGTTTACAAGGTAGCAAGTTGATGCCTCTCTGTATCATAAGCTCATTGGCTCATTGATTGGGTTGCTAAATACCAGATTGGACTTGAGCTTTCTCATGGGGCTGTTGGGATCTGCCTTTGAAGACTCATTGCGATGCAGGATTGCGAATCTTGCAGTATCTGCAGGGTATGAAAGATCTTCAGCTCTTCTATGACACTAGAGGGGGAATGATGGATGGAGTCAGACTCCAAGGTTGGAGTGACTCATATTGGGGAGGAGATCCAGTCAGGAGAAATTTCATGGAGCAGCAAGAGGTAGCCAACTATTGCCTTGTTTTCTACAAAGGCAGAGTACCGGGCTGCTTGTGGTGCTGCTTGCAAGGTTGTGTGGCCGTGGAGCTTGCTTGGCGAGATTAGGTTTCCACTGAAGGAACCCACAGTCACATCAAGTGCAATAACGAGAGCTGTATAGCTATTTCTCGGAACCTGCTCTTCCATGACCGTGGACCAAGCACATAGAGATACAATATCACTTTGTTCATGAGAAGATTTTGGCTGGTGACATCTTGCTTGTTTATTGTTCGATGGAGGACAATGCAGTGGAGCTCTTCACAAAGTCTCTACCTCAAGCTATGCTCTGGCAGCACTCCAGCTCACTGGGGTTGGTTCCACATCCAGGAGCTAAGAGGGGGTGTTAGCAGTCATCTCTTGTATGTACAGTGAGGGCCTTTGTTGTGGGTGTGCCCGCCTAGAGCCTTTTCTCATTTTTCCTCATTTTTCATATTTTCCCTATTTTTCTCTCGTCGTGGGTGAAAAGATGTAGGGAGAAGAGAGCTTGAGCTCTTGCAAGCACACACACTCACAAAACCCTAAAAGAGAACACACAAGGCAAGAGGCTGAAAATCTTCTTCTTCTTCACACAACACTCAACACACCATATACAAAGATAAGAGTACACACAATATGAAGGTACTCAACCAAATACATACTAGGGTTCTCTATAGTGTGAACCCAACTAAATGAGCTGGCGCTATAACTATGCGAGTCTCTAGAATGGCTGTCACACAGCCTATCATACCACTGGCCACATATCACCCATCATCTCACCAACCATGCTAGTGGTGTAAGTGTGGGGCCTATCCCCCAGGCGGGTCATCAGTGTCCACCGCCTCACTAGATGAGCTCGATATTTCAACACTCCCCCTCGAGCTCAACTCCATCTCATGTACACCAAGCAAAGCCCTGAATCTACAGAGCTTCTCTGTACCCAATGCTTTGGTGAAGATGTCAGCGACACCTGATCCTGTGTGCTAACATAAACAAGGTCAACGTCTCCTGCCAAAACCTTCTCTCTGACAAAATGGTAGTGGACCTCTATATGCTTCGTGCGAGCATGAAAAACTAGGTTCCTGGCCAACTGTATACTGCTAATGTTGTCACAGAAAATGACAACTTGTCTATCCACCACTGATAGACCCAAATCTGCAAGTAGCTTTCTCAACCAAGCTACCTCACATGATGCTGCCATAGCAGCACCTCTGTACTCGGCCTCTGTACTGGATAGAGAAACCGTAGATTGCTTCTTGCTACTCCAAGTCATAGCAGCACTCCCCAAAGAAAACATGAAGCCACTAATAGATCTTCTATCTGAGATACTACCAGCCCAATCAGCATCTGTGTACCCATGTACACATATCTCTGTCCCAGTTTCATAAAATAGTCCACAATGCAAAGTAGACCTCACATACCTTAGTATGCATCTCAATGCATCCAAATGCGGCTTCCACGAGGAACCTGCATAAATTGACTCACCAACCCAACAGCATAGCTCAAATCTAGCCTAGTGATCGTCATGTAGATCAAGCTTCCTACTATGTGCCTATACAGAGTAGGATCCTCCAAAATCTCTCCTGAATCTGCACTCAACTTGCCATTCTGATCCCATGGCACTAAGATAGGCTTACATCCTGTCATACCATACTTGGACAACATGTCCAAGCCATACTGTCTCTGCAGTAATCCAATACCATGTGGTGACCTAATCACCTTATGCCCAAGAAATATCTGAGCTCCCGCAGATCCTTCATCTCAAACTCTTGTCTAAGCAAGATCTTTACATCAAAGATCTCTGCATCATGGTCCCCCGTAATGATCAGGTCATCTACATAGATGACAACAAGCGCAACCCCTCTATCACTGTGTCTCACATACAGTGAGAAATCTGCATTGGCTACATGAAAGCCAATAGTGACAAGATATTCAAAAATCTTGTCAGACCACGCTCTTGGTGCTTGTTTTAAGCCATACAAGGCTTTCATCAACCTGCAAACATGCTCGGGGTGACTCACATCCTCATAACCAGGTGGCTACAACATATACACCTCTTCCTGCAAATCCCCATGCAAGAATGCATTCTTTACATCCAAATGATGTAAAGACCATTGCTTTGATGCAGCCACTGCTATCACAACTTTCACTGTTTCCGTCTTGGCAACTCTCACTGTTGCCATCTTGGCAACTGGACTGAAAGTTTCCTCATAATCAATGCCATATGTCAGCGCATATCCTTTGGCTACCAATCTAGCCTTATACCTTCTTATGCTTCCATCACTATTATGTTTTACTTTGTACACCCACTTGCATCCAATGGCTTTCTTGCCTTCAGGCAATTGCACTAAATCCCAAGTCTCATTTCCATATAGTGCATCCATCTCCTCATCCATAGCTTTCTCCCAACAGCCTCCAATGGCTTTCTTGCCTTCAGGCAATTGCACTAAATCCCAAGTCTCATTTCCATATAGTGCATCCATCTCCTCATCCATAGCTTTCTCCCAACAGCCTTATCAATGCATGTGGTCTATACAACCTGTATAACTTTTGCCATGTATGCATAGTGATGTGCCACATAACCATCATAGGTAAACCTCTGCACAGGATTCTTCACTCTCCCAGATCTTCATAGCTTTGCATTCATGGCTTCCATAGCCTTCTTTACACCAGGTGTTCTCATAGCTGATATCCCAAGATCCTCATCAAGCCTCATCTCTGAGCCACTAGACTCTCCATCAACATGAGAATGCCTTGCAGAAATGTCAAGCATACTAAGGGTCTCAACCACTTTGTCTTTACCTTTATGTGATGTACTAATCACATTTGCTAGACTGGTATTATGATGCAACCTGCCACTCCATGGTCTATCAAGTGAACCACTAGATGAGAATTCTCCTGGTCCACTCAAAGACTGTGATTGCTGACTTGCATTCTGTGCAACCACATTTCCACTCACATCAGCCCCAAACAGCTTCTTTTTCAGCAGCATACTAGCTACTCATCTCATCAAAAACAACATCCCTGCTTACCCTCAACTCACGTGTAGCAGGGTTATAACACCTGTATCTCTTTTGCTCAAGGGAATACCCAATAAACACACATTTTTCAACTTTTGGATCCAGCTTAGTTCTCAGCTCATCTGGCGGCACATGCACATATGCAATGCATCCAAAGGCTTTTGAGATGAGACAAATCAGGTTTTCTACCAATAAACCTCTCCTCTGGAGTTACATCATGTATGGGAGTCCTGTTCATGATGTAAACTGATGTAGAAATAGCCTGAGCCTAATAGCTATGCGGCATATTCTTCTCTCCCATCAATGCTCGCGCAATCTCAGCAATGTGCCTGTTTTTTCGCTCAGCAACAACTCCATTTTGCTGCGGAGTGTATCTTCATGTAAACCGTCTCCGAATACCATTCTTCTTGAAAAATTTAGAGAACTCATTAGAGAAGTACTCTCCCCCTCCATCTGACCTTAGGCACTTTACATATTTCCCTGTTTGCTTTTCAACCATAACTCTAAAATTTTGAAAATGAGTGAACACCTCACCCTTCTCCTTCATGAAGTATACCCACACTTTCCTTGTGTGGTCATCAATAAATGTCACATAATAATACCTGTAGCCTCCCATCATAGACATGGTCTTCGTAGGACCCCATACATCTGAATGCACAACATCTAGTGCATTTTTGCTCACATTTCTATCACGTGGAAATACATGCTTTGTTCGCTTTCCAAATTGGCATGCTTCACATATTTTTTGCATACCTTCAACTTTAAACTTTGGCAACCCTGTCACAATTCCTTTAGTCTACATAGACTTCATTCTCTGCACCTTCACATGTCCAATTCTTTTATGCCAAATGTTTGTGTCTGCAACAATTCCTAAACCATTTGCAAACATCATTTCAAGCATGTTTACATTCAATGTAAACATTCTGCCCACTCTGTTGCCTTTTGCAAAACCAACCTGCACTTGTCTTTAAAGTCTTCAACATAACAACCATCAGGGTTAAACCGAACTTGCAAACCTTGCTCAATCATCTCGCCAACTAAAACCAGATTCTTTGTTATGTTCGGAACATGAAGTACATATGCAAGGTACTTCACTTTGCCATCCTGCATAGACAATGGCATATCTCCAACATGGGCAATTGGATGAGCAGTTTCATCCCCTGTTTCCACAAAACCTGGTCTTTCAAGGTTTTTCATCTCCTTGAACCACTCCCCATGACTTGTCATGTGGTTCGAAGCATTTGAATCAACGTACCATACATCATCTTTATGTGTTGCTTCAACATTTTCAGACATGGCATTAACGACATGCTGCATAACAAACAACCTTTCATTATCCTCATTGTTTCTGCTCGAGGATACATAGTTGTTTTGCTGCAATTTTCCATTTTGCATGTCAGCCTGCTTCTTATAACAATCTGCCTGCACATGTCCAGGCTTACCACAATAAAAGCATCCACGTGTATCATTATACTGCCTTTGCCAATTTCCATGACCTCTTTGACTCCCCCTGCCTCTGAATTGGCCTCTTCCACTTGCGTGTTGTTGTTGTTGTGAATTCTGGGACTGTTGTTGTTGTTGTGAATTCTGGGACTGTTGTTGCTGCTGCTATACTGGCCATAATTCTGATTACCTGTTCGGCCACCTCCTTGGCCACGTTCACGGCCTCCTCTACCTCGTCCTCTTCCTGAACTTGTGTAGAGGCCTGTTGCTCTGAACTGTTTTTGTTTTGTGAAGGTTGTTGGTCTTCACCCAAGCTCTTCTCTTCTATAATCAACATAGACACCAAATCTATGAAATTGGGAATGTTTTTCCGAGTCTGAATAGACGTCTTAAACGCCTTGTATTGTGGCCCGAGACCACATAGACAGACTTCCATCTTATCATCATCATCTAACTGAAACACCAATAGATGCAAGGGATTCCACAATACCCTTGATCTTCAATGCATAGTTATTCACAGACATACTCTTTTTCTCCACAGTATAAAGTTCATTCTTCAACTGTATCTTTCGTGCCTTGATATTCGTTTTATACAATTTTACCAAGGTGTCCCACGCCTCCTTGGGAGACTTGGCATCTTGTATGTGCCCAATCATGGTGTCTTGTATACTGATAGAGAGCCAATACATAACTTTTCTGGCTCCTTGGTTCTAATCTTTGAACTCTTTCACATCTACAGCAGTCGGATTGATCTTAGTATCTCCGGTGCCTCTTCATGCTGACCTTCTATTATGTAGTCCCAGCACAGTAACCCTTTCCCACCATCAGGAAATTTGTCAACCTGAACCTCCAAGCATGGAAGTTGTTCTTGTCAAGCTTCTGAGCAACAATCTCATTTATGCCATCATTTGACATCTTGCCAGACACACAAATTTACCAGAAACAACACTCTGGTTTGTCCTGCACAAACTACTGTATTTTCTACAGCGGTACTGTACTACACTGAAATGTCACAAACAACCAGTGACCTCAATGTGTATACATACACCCAATGGCAACTGTTGACCTCCTTGTAGCACACATAATGTCTGCACAACCAATCTGTCTTCCTGCAGTTCTTAAATCAGAGTTCTGCATAGAATCGATGACTTACCCGCAGTGCTTGAAATCACCTGCTTTCCAAAAAACGGAGGTCCTAACGCACCCGAAATGCGTTTTCGGCCCAAAAAATGTTGTCCAATAGGACGGTATAGTTGCCCTATAGCTTTACTCCCACGAAGAAAGCTCCTCAATCAGAGATTATTTGCCGGTGCCTCCCGTAGAGCTCTCGACAAGGGTGTAGTCGCCAACACAAATAGGGAGGAAGAGTAGATGAAGCTCTTACCCTCGTACCGCTTCCTGTGCTTCTCTTGCTTGTAGCTCAGCCCTTAGCATGAACCAAGCTCTGATACCATGAAAAGATGCAGGGGAGAAGAGAGCGTGAGCTCTTGCAAGCACACACACACTCACAAAACCCTAAAAGAGAACACACAAAGTGAGAGGCTGAAAATCTTCTTCTTCTTCACACAACACTCAACACACCATATACAAAGATAAGAGTACACACAATATGAAAGGTACTCAACCAAATACATACTAGGGTTCTCTATAGTGTGAACCCAACTAACTAAGCTGGCGTTATAACTATGCCAGTCTCTAGAATGGCTATAGCATGTCATCCCACTGGTTGCATATCACCCATGATCTCACCAACTATGCCAGTGGTGTAAGTGTGGGGCCTATCCCCTAGGCGGGTCATCAGTGTCCACCACCTCACTAGATGAGCTCGATATCTCAACAGTGGGGTAGTTGTGTGTTGGCCGACTCTTATTGTTCTGGCTGACTAGTTTTTGCTAGCCGACTGGCTCTTTTTCTGGTCGTAGGCATTCAGTCTACTGCCAATTGCCTTTAGGTTGCCCGTCGACCAACACTAGAGAGGGTGGTATAAATACCACCCTTGATCCCCCACTCCAAGATGTACCCCGGATTTATGTGTATATAGCAAAGTTTATACAACTTCTCTCACTCTACACTTCTGCATTTTGTTCTCCACAGCACTTGTCTCTCATTTTCCGATGTGCATTCCGACACAACTTTCTTATCTTCTAGGCGATCATGAGTTCCTTTATCTACTTGCTCCTTTTCGCACAGGGGAATCTGACTCTACATAAACCATTTCTTCATTGCTACCTACAAAACAACATAAGCAACATTAACTTGGATACTAACTTAAATACAAGCCTTGATAAACATGCATATAAGTATCTCTAACTTTTGTTTTGGCATCTCCTCTTTGCAATGACTCTCCTTCATCTTCATCTCTTGGGGTTGATCATTATCATCCTCATCGCCATCTTCTTCTTGTTAGTCAAACATTAAATCATCATCCCCCCTAATGTATCTATACCTGCAATGTCTACCTCTCATTAAGGTCAAGGGCCTCTATTTTCTCTTCAATTTTCCTAAATTTTACACACCACTTAGTTAGAGAGGCATCTTGCTCCACCAAATTGGAGCATGTCTCCAATAATCTTGCCTCATCATCGTCCATATTGATGGCAATACATTTTCTTTTTGTGAGAAGGCATTACACACGCACAACTCCTCCAGTCAATATATCAATGAAATATTTATTTCCTATGCAAAATACCATGATGAGAGATCTGATAAACGCCTGATTTTTGATATCACAACTAAATTTGACCTTCTTCTCCTCTTGTTGGCTTGAGGATGGACTCCATGAAATGTGCACTTTTTGAGCTTGGTTTCGAACCTCGTCAATGCTTTCAAAGGCGTCTGCCTTGCTTATGAAAAGCACCAGAACTAAAACTCCAAGGGTCCCACTTGTCCAAGAGTTGGGGTTGCTTGAGTCATAGCTTGGTACCTCTCATAATGGAACTTTGAGGACAGTTTACTCACAGCTTCTAGAAGGGTTACAATGTGCAAATACAACATGCACATATTAAAGGTCTACATTAAGTTCATTCAACCCTTTAATGAGAACTTTGAAAGAGTCTATGGTCCAAAACCGTGAGGCCTTTTTCCAAAGGTGGACATCCAATACTACCAGACCAAAAGCAATATAATGTTAGTTGTCTTCTCTCAGGAATTTTAAATCACACTAAAAGTGATGCAAAGAGTACCTCTTCCACTACATTTGCAACAATCCCCATGTCTCCATAGTCTTCATCACCTTTTGTTAAATATATATTAATGTCATCGTTATACTCAGTTTATGGTTGTAAGTGTCAAATAACCACTTGAGACCTTTATTTCCCACTATGTCATACCTCTTTCCAATCTTGAGGGGCGGAGGATTGTATTTAGGTTTGTTTTCAAGGGGTGCACTCTCTAAGCAAAAGGTGTTATTTTGTGACTCCATGTCTACACTTCAAAACAATATCAAAAGATAAATAACAACATAAGGACTCCATGAATAGTAAATATTTAGAGTATCATTATACTTGAAGCTACTTGTGTATGAAGCTCGTTGGTTCAAACTTGAGTTTGAGCCACTGGTTAAGTGTCTTGAAGCTCAAAATGATTTTTGAGTCTTGCTTACTATATAGCAACATGGAGAAAATGTTTATAAAGGCTCAAACTCAAGTTTAAGCCACTATAATGCTATTTATGTTTTGAAGGCCATTTGGCGAGTGCAACCTTGGCTCATGATACGACCCATCACCTAGAAAACCCTCAACCTTGCCTTAGTCTTGCCTTAATATGTTTAAGTCAAGAGCTTACCTTAGCATGCCGAAGTACATGTCGTTGAGCCTTGGCTTCAAGCCGCAAATGCAACTTCCCATTGTGGGTGTGTTAGCTCGTCCGTGCATCCTCACTCCATTGTCAGACCAAAATGCTCATTGCCAAAGGGGTAAAGGGAGAGCTCTCAATACCTAGATGGAGGCATGAAGAGATGGTCCTTCGTGATGGTTCTCTCTCACAAAATGTGGGGGAAGAAGAAGAAACTATTACAAGAAGAAGAAAACCTAAAATTCAACCTATCTAACATGCATCCATCAAGCAAGCAAGATTCATTATTATGTAAGCAAGCAAGAAGAAAGAAAAAGGAGAGCTCACAAGAAAACTACTGTAAGGAAAATATTGTCTTGTGTATTGTCAAAAATGACATATAAGTTACCAGTTTTCAAACTAGGTTAACTAAACTTAAAAATAGTTTGACCTCTAGTACTAGTCTTAAGCAAGTATGTACGGTAAGTCCATAGACTTTTCCTATTTAACATTGAGTGTATGGTAAGATTGCTTTATATGTTTCAAAACCATCACATGGATAAGATGACAAAGTATCTTACGGTAGGTCAACCATAGTAACCAACGGAGTGATTAACATGTCTCTATTACTAGTCAACATGCCTCTATTACTAGTCTTAACCAACTATGTACACACTAACCATAGACTTTTCTTGGTTTACATTAACCATAGTGTAAGGCCAATTCATATGGCAAAGCGTTTTACGATAGGTCAAGCAGATATGACCATATTAACTTACGAAGTGGTTAATAATTAGTGAGATGGATGAGTAAGATTTCTGTTAGATCGCTGTAACACCACTACGGGCGTTACCCACAGGAGGGGACGGCCTCTGGCTCACCACCCAACTATAGAGGAAGAATGAGGATTGCTCCTTATCCCCCAGGCTATATAGTGTGTGGCCTGCCGTCCACACTAGCCTGGCCACCCATGACTCCGCACGGGCGTCCTCTCCCACGGATGGCCACGTCCTTGGCCATTCGGTCTGCCACCACCACAGGCGTTACAGCCTACGTGACATTACCCCCCCCCTTAAGAAGAGTTTTCATCCTCGAAAACAAACTGGGGAAACCTCTTAGAAATTGCACTACGGCGTTCCCAGGTAGCTACCTCCTCATCCCTATCTGTACATTTAACAAGTACCTCTTGGTACACTTTATGTCAGGTTTGTCTATCACGATACTCTAGAATCTTTTGAGGTTCATGTGGTATCTTTGGTGGCTCTATCAAGCCCACCAAAATCTCTGGAGAAACTGCGTTCTCAAACCCGTGAACTGATTTCTTCAGTTTACTGACATGGAAGACAGGATGGACTTGAGAACTCTCCAGTAACTCAAGTTTATATGCTACGTCCCCAATCTTGAGAACTCTCCGGTAACTCAAGTTTATATGCTACGTCCCCAATCTTCTTAAGGATTTTAAAAGGACCACAATATCTCGGATAAAGTTTATCACACTTTCCCGTTTTCATGGTTTCTGACTGCGCAGGAACCTTAAGGAATACAAAGTCACCTTCTGCAAAGGTCACCTTTCTACGTCCTTTATCCGCATAAGTTTTAGCGCGATCCTGAGCGCTACGAATGCTCTCACGTGCGGCTCTGAGCATATTATTCATGTCTTCAAGAAAATCCTTGACAGATTGAATCTTCTCCTTCTTTAGGCCTACAGCCATCGGAGATCTTGGCTGGAATCCATACATTAACATGAATGGTGTAAATCCAGTCGTCGCTGAGTGTTTGGAGCTATTATAGGCAAACTCCAATAAGGGCAGTACTCTTCCCAATTAGATTGCTTCTTACTAACATAAGAACGCAACATATCCTCTAGAATTTGGTTAACTCTTTCAGTTTGACCATCAGACTCCGGATGATCTGCCGTACTCATACTCAGAGTAGTATCCAACTTTTTGAAGACTTCCCTCCAAAAATGACTGTTGAACTTTCTTTCTCTATCCGACACTATATCTGCGGGGTGGGCAGGCCATATAGCTTGTAGAGATGTTCAATAAAGAGTTTTGCCAACTCTGGCGTTTTAACAGTTTTCTTCGTGGCGATAAACTTTGCCATTTTAGTTAACCTGTCCACTACCACCCACACGGAGTCATTCCCTCGACTCGTTTTGGGTAAACTGGTAATGAAATCCATGGAAATGCTTTCCCATTCCCCTTGAGGAATCTCCAGCGACGGATGGAGTAGTCCTCCAACCTTAAGACATTCATGTTTATTGACCTGGCACTTACTGCATTTCAGCACATAAGTCTGGACGTCCTTAAACAAACTAGGCCAATAAAACTGTCTTTTTACTAGTGCATAGGTCTTCTGAATCCCAGGATGACCCGCACTTGGACTATCATGACTTTCTTTAAGAATTTGGGCCCGAAAGTCACCAATAGTTGGTACACATACTCTACCCTTGTAGAGTAAGTACCCGTCGTCAATGGAGTAATTAGCATATTTCTCCCCCCGACGAAGTTTATCACTCCCCTTTGAAGCCGTGGCAGTCAAAGGTGATGAAGGGCCTACGTCAAAGCTCTCTGGCTCCAAACTATACCCAGAAGACACGGCTAGTCTCTCCGGACTAACTCTCGCTTCCCTTCCCGTTGCACCTTCGGCCAGTCTCTCCGAACTAGCAATATGTGCCAACGAGGTAGGTGGTCGCGTCTGTGAAGAAGTGCGTACGCGTACAGCGCACCAGACCTCTGTAAAAGATGGATCGTGCTCACATAATCCACGTAGTGACTCCAAGAAATCATTCTTAAAGACTATGAAACTAAGTTCATTAATCTGTGGCATGCGACTAAGTGCATCTGCCACCACGTTATACTTACCTTTCTGGTAACGTATCTGAAGGTCAAACTCTTGTAGAATCTCCGCCCAACGAGATTTTCTACCCTTCAGTTCATTTTGACTTGAAAGCCATTTCAAACTTTCATGGTCCGTCCGGACCTCAAAAGTAGCACCATATAAATAGTGTCTCCACTTTTTCAGTGCATGAACTATCGCTAGTAACTCTCACTCGTAAGCCGAGTAGTTACGTTGCGCACGATCTAACTTTTTACTCTCAAATGCAATTGGGCGTCCCCTTTGCATAAGTATGGCCCCAATGGCCTCATTACTAGCGTCTGTTTCCAAGACAAACGGCTCATTTGGATCGACAATAGTCAAAACAGGTGCAGCTGCTACACCTTGAGCTTATCAAAGCTCTTCTGTTGGGCTTCCCCCCAACTAATGTTTTTAGTTTTTGACCGTAATTGGTCAGTCAACGGGACTGCGATCTTTGCGTAGTCCTTCACATACTGTCGGTAGAACCCCGACATGCCAAGAAAAATCTGCAGTTCCTCGAGATTCTTTGGCGCTAGCCATTTAAGAATAGCCTCTACTTTTTCTGGCTCCATCCGCGTACCATCGGCGGATATAATATGGCCAAGGTAGTGAATTTCTGTTTCAAAAAATTCACATTTGCTCTTCTTTGCAAATAGTTTGTGCTCTCGCAACAACTTGAACTCTAGACGCAAATGCTCTATGTGTTCTTTCTGTGTCTTACTGTACACAAGAATATCATCTAGGAAAACTACTACGAATTTTTCTAGATATGGATGTAAAATGCTATCCACATCAGTGTCATAAACGTCGCTGGAGCATTGGTTAGCCCAAATGGAATAACCAAAAACTCAAAATGCCCGAAACGGGTCCTAAAATCTGTCTTCGCAACATCTTCTTGTTTAATTCTAACCTGATGATATCCTGATCTCAAGTCTATTTTTGTAAAGTATCTCGATCCATAGAGTTGCTCAAACAACTCATCCATGCGTGGCATTGGATACTTGTTCTTAATCGTTATCTGATTAAGAGCCCTATAGTCTATGCACATCCGCATAGATCCATCTTTCTTCTTTACCAGAAGAATAGGCGATGCCCACGGACTTGAACTAGGCCGAATAAAGCCTTTGTTCAAATATTCCGTCAATTGTTTTTCCACCTCCTGTGCCTCAGAGTGGCTTAATCTATAAGCAAGTTTGCTTATAGGTTTTGATCCTAGCATAACTTCGATGCCATGGTCTACTCCTCTAGATGGTGGTAAACCATCTGGTAAATCATCAGGAAAAACATCCTGAAATTCCTCTAATAAATTCATTAAAGTATCTACGTACTTTTTCTTTAATGTCTCTTTCACCTTGGATTTTTTCTTGTTTGAATCACATGCATGCCAAACAGGGTTTTCAAACAGTGGGTCTCGTCCAAGGCTATTTTGTTTTCCTTGTTTGTCTATGCAAACATCAATTATTGTTTCATCTACGGAAACAGAATTCAAAAGAGGGTAACAAGCATATACCTCTGCTATCTGGTCTCTGCGGACCACTGTACACAGCTCCATGGAGGAAATAAGTGGTGTGGCGGGGACAGTACGGTCGCCCTGCAGGGTAATGACTCTACCTCTATGCTCAAAACATAGCGTATTATGTAAGTAATTCCGAGCTAGACTAGGGCCCAAGCCATACAGCCACTCCCTGCCTAGATATACGTCTGCTCTGGCTAAGTGCATGACCTGAAAGTCAAGCGGCGCCTCGTAGTCCTGCATAGATAATGGGACCCCCAATACTACGGTATTCCATACCGTTTTGTCATATCCGTTGGCTAGGCCAACAGTATACTCATGATCACTCCGGGTCTCAGTTAACCCCAACTTCTTGACTAACGAGAGTAGTTCAAGAAGTTATGGCTAGCTCCATCATCAATAAAAACTGTGACTCTACGGCCACCTATGGTGCCATACATGCGCACCATATCATGCGGGCCTACAGTAGGCTGCCACATCGCTGGTGTCACTGAACAAGCGTGATGCTCATCACAATGACACACTGTCACCTCTCTGAACTCTGCGGAACTGAGAGGGAGTCTCTGCACTGTATGCAACTGCCTAGAAGATTTACCATCTTTTTTGGGCTCGTTGCCACTCGTGCTGGCTTTAGGCTTTGGACACTCAGCCTTCGTGTGCCCTATATCATTGCAATTAAAGCAGCGATTTTCCTTTCGCGCTTTAATATACTGCTCTTTCTTTTGGATTTCGCTGTCTCTTTTCTTTTTGGATGGTCGCGGTTTTTTAGACCAATGACCACTCTGTCCTTCCTGGTCCGTCCTATCCCCTTGTTTATCACTGCGAAACCCTTTTCTTTTAAGACCTGACCTCCTCTTTTCACTACCTTCGGCCCTACTTTTGGATTTCACTGTCTCTTTTCTTTTTGGATGGTCGCGGTTTTTTAGACCAATGACCACTCTGTCCTTCCTGGTCCGTCCTATCCCCTTGTTTATCACTGCGAAACCCTTTTCTTTTAAGACCTGACCTCCTCTTTTAAGACCTGACCTCCTCTTTTCACTACCTTCGGCCCTACTAGAACCACCACGCGCACTACGGCGCTTGATGTCATCAAATATCTGCGCATACTTAATTGCCTCTGCTAAGTCTTTTGGCTGTAAGGGCTCTACGTACTCAAGGTAATCATCTTTGAGGCCTCTCTTAAAGCCTCGCAATGTCTGGAATGCATCGAGTCCCTTTAGCTTGAGTACGATCTCCCTATAGTCTGAGATGTACTGAGTTAGGGATTTGTTCTCCATCGAGCACTTGTCCCATAACTCCCAGCTTCTCTCTGCCTCATTAACAGGCAAAAATTCTTTTCGAAACATCATTTCAAACTCCGTCCAAGTGGCAGGACGAGTTGTCAAACTCATCTACCACTTGTACGCTTTGCCGATTAATGAGAGGCTAGCCTCTACGGGCTGTATACGGCTAGGCTGTTGTCGCAGCGCGTGCAAATCCGACCACTTCGCTAGAAACATATTGACCGAGTCCTTGTTTCTCTCCTTCTCCTCACCACCAAAACGAGGCGGCTTTAAGTCTTTTAATAACGACGAAGCTATCGCTATGGACGGCCCCGCAGGTGCATCGGCCTGTACTCCTACAACCACTGGCGAGCCTACGCTCACCCGTGCCGCAGGAGCTCGGCTACCACGAGGAGTCGGAGTACTAGCCGAGGCGGCTGTCAGTGCATCTAACCGTGTGGAGATGCTTTGTAGCATCGTGGACTAAGTCAGCCTGGACTTTACCCATATTGTTTAGTTTGGCATTAAGATATTTAAAAAGTCCGCTAGAGAGCTCCATCTCTGTCAGGATGTCGGCGGCAGGGTCCAATAGGTCATAATCGTCGTCGTCATAATCCAAGAGGTCCTCCTCGGTCCCCTCGGCGACGTCGGTGTTCATGTCCTCTGGCTTATCGGCCAAAAAGAGGTCATCTGCCAATGCGGTCGCTGCGGGCTCGCTGGGTCATAAGGCGGGGTCAATAGACGAGGAGGGCGCTGGCGGATCACGCGTGATCGACGAGCGCACTCTTGACCGGACAACGGTCGGGCATGTACGGCCTGACAATTCGATCGGGGTCAAACCTGCGACCGAGGACAAGAGACCTGCAAACCCTAGAGAAGTAGAAGGCGGTGGGGACACACTACGCCTAGCAGACATCTTTAATTCTTGCACAAAAAACAATGCGAGAACTCGAAAATTACCAAAAAAAACGCTAATAAAATGAGCAATGATGGAGAGAGAATAGTCACCCCCCTTACGGCCGTTTGCGACTGTCATCGACTTTGGATTTGTGTTGCGCTGCGAGCCTCTACAAGCGTCGCTAATCCGAGATGCTCCGATCCGAGAGAAAAATGCCTGCAACTCATAAAAAATTTAATTTGCTCGGGAAGCTGTGCCTGAAACACTCGGATTATTCCTTGCCGGGATTATCCCTCCCCAGTCGAGAGAGAGGATCCGTGTGAATTTACTTTCATTTTTAATTTTATTAAAAATGAATAATTAAAATATACAGAAAAAAAATTTGGTTGGCGGTTCGCCGGCTCTGCTGGTTTTTAGGTGGCCGCTGCCGCGCTGTTGTGGTTGGCCGCCGCCGTGCCGCCTGGCTGACTGCCGCCGCGCTTACCTGCTTCAACGACAAAAGAAAAACGAAAAATGCTTACCTGCTGCTGCAGATTCGCTTTGTTGTGTGCTACGAGAGAGAGAGAGAGAGAGAGAGAGAGAGAGAGAGAGAGAGAGAGAGAGAGAGAGAGAGAGTTCTTCCCTTCAATTCTGGCCGCCTCCCTCCACACACTCCATTGGAGATAAGGATGAGATTTTGGATGGTTGAAAACCATTGAGTGGGCTCCGGTCCCCCGGTCACGCGCGGACCCTGACGACCCGATCGGACCGACGCTTTGATACCAGTGTTAGATCGTTGTAACACCACTACGGGCGTTACCCCACAGGAGGGGACGGCCTCTGGCTCACCACCCAGCCATAGAGGAAGAATGAGGATTGCCCCTCATCCCCCAGGCTATATAGTGTGTGGCCTGCCGTCCACACTAGCCTGGCTGTCCATGACTCCGCACGGGCGTCCTCTCCCACTGAACCCTGGATGGCCACGTCCTTGGCCATTCGGTCTACCGCCGTCGGTCACAGGCGTTACAGCCTACGTGACAATTTCCTTAATATATGTATTGCTATGATAATGATCAATGATGTCATCTAGTGAGGAACTAGGGAGCTTCTTGATGATGACACTAGTAGGGATGGATCATGGTCCCTTGAATTCTAATGTTACAGAAACATTTTTGTACACAATAGTGTGATCAAGAGTTTCAAGAGGAACGTGTCTTGACTCTTGACACACTTCAAACTAGGGCCAAGCCAACAATGCCAAATGCTCTACTAAAAGGCCGTTCATATACATAGTGAGAAGGAGAATCACCATTTGTCACAAGTAATTCATGGTGCAAGTGCTATCAATTTTTGTGTATGAATACAAACTCATTGGCTTGCTGGAGAGTACAGAGGATATGGTGTAGAAAGCCTTATAAAAAAGGAGACCCACATTGAAAAATACATCATGTCAACATGTTCAGATATGACATGGTTCGTGTATTAGAGATGAAGGCTTTGCGGGAACACATGGTGTGAGATCCTATGCTTCTTGCCTTATAAAAAGGAGACCCACATTGAAAAAGACATCATGTCAACATGTTCAGATATGACATGGTTCGTGTATTAGAGATGAAGGCTTTGCGGGAACACATGGTATGAGATCCTATGGTTTTGGCCATTATCATTGTCAAGCTTCAAAAGAAGCTCAAGAAGGTATCCCTTACCTAGGAAGAGCTTCTAAAGTGGGCCACCTCTAATCCATATCATGTTGGATTCTCAAAAGCATTTAGCAAGCATGGCAAGGACTCATCTTGTGCTGGTGATCAACTCATGCTCATGCTCGATTTAAAGCTCCTTTATAGCTTTGATTGAAGCAAAACCCTCGCAAAGATCTGGTCTCAATTATGCTTAAAAATATCGCATGCCCATATATTCATTGTATTTATGAATTGCTATCATCATTTTCGTAAATTATTTGTGCTTATGGGCATGCAACAATGAGCTTCCAATGTCTATGGTTGTCAACTTACGCGCTTTCCTCAACAATGCCAAGTTCTCAATGGCCTCAGTAAAATGAGAATTTGATGTACCTTCTTGTTTTTAAATCTCAATATAATAATGGCTAGATTCTATATTAATATTACCATGTGGGTCGATATTTAATGCCATTACTTGGAAGAAATCCTGATTCACCATAGTAGTGTACTTCATTATCCTCAAGTACTGTTGATCATGCCATGTCAATTGTGATCTCAATGGGAAAAATAGAAATAGCTGCTCCTATTGATGTCACAACACTTTCATGTGGTAATAAGCTCTTAACACAAAGAATATCATGGAGGAGCTTGGAATCAAAGATGCCAACAAGGACAATTCTACAGAAGGCGACAACTTGATGAATTTCTAACACCAACAATGGAAAAGCCATAGACAAAAACAGATGCAAAGAATATATAACCATTTTTCAATCAATAGAAAGATCCGTCTCGATACAAAATGCCTCTTAGAAGGCTTACAGCCAAAGTAGTATTGATTTTTGCATTGAGTTCTAGACTATTCTTGAAGAGCTAGGTAGATTATCTTAATCACTTTTTTTAAGCAACACGTCTATTACAGGAAGATGGTTAAGGAAAAAACACACCACCATCTATCACAGAGATATGGTGCAAGTATATTCACTCACTCCTTAATGGTCCAAATCAGTTATTACTAGCTGCTCTCTATCCTACACCTGAGGAATGTTTGGTGTTTACCACTGTAATGTGAGGAATTCCATTGAAAATCTTATTGGGAAATCTGAAGATCATGTAGGCTATTTTCTCTAATGGTATAAAATTGCATTTGTCAGGGTTTTCTCATTCATGGTTGTTTAATATATTATCTCAATTCATAAGGTAGGAGATACAATGAAGCCAAGAAATTACATGACAATCACGATGAGGGATATCATAGCTAAAATTAAAAACATGTGTTCAAGTCTTTGGTAAGCAAGTACTCTGAATCACAGGATTGTGTGGCCTTGGTGCCCAGTGAATATAGATTAAGGGCACCAAAGCAAAGACGCTTTCAGTCACACCAAAGTCAAAGAGAAAAAATATACAAATACCTCTCATTCCAAAATTTGCTTAAAGCAGAAAATTTGCACCAAACCATATAATTCAAACACCTCTTCAAGTCCACAAGGAAACAGAGAAGCAATCAGTGTTGAAGGACTACTCTGTTGAACTTCATTTTTGTCCTGCCGACACTTGCTTTCCAGTATGAATCCACATCGGCTTGCAGAGTCAATTATGGAGACCTCATCCACTTGCCTTTCAATGTGGCATAATAGAAGCAAAGGCTCTGGCTTACCTGGTGTTGCTTCAGCTATGAGGGCCCTTGCACTAGCAAACAACAATGGAACTGCTTCTGCCACATACGTTACGTCAGTGCCGATGATCATCTCAAAGCCTCTGCCATGTGTTCTGTTTTTCACTTCTTGAATATGCTGTGTACAACCCCATTTCAAGGGTTGAATAAACAATTTATTTGAAGAAATCCACTGGCTATTAGCTTTTACATTGTCTGATAAAAGTGCCAAAGCATCAGAATCTCCGTCAGTGGCCACAACCAAATCTGCCACTGTGGCTGCAATGATAGAGCAAATTCCTACAGAACCACAGCCTAGCTCCAGCACGGTTTTGGAGGCGATGGCGCTGCTATTTTTCAACAGTAGAGTGGCCAGAACACGAGCAGATTCCCACAGCATTAGTCCAGTAGCTTTGCAACTATGCTGATATTCTTTTGACAAGCTTTTGATTTGGAAAAGATGTCCATCCAAAACAATGGGTGTCACCTGAACCTCATTGCAAACACACAGCTCAATGATGCATCCCCATCCACTATGCAACTGTAAGTCCAAATCAAAATAGCTAACAGAATTCTTGAGCATTTGCTTACCTCAAGGTCAGGAACTCCAAATATGCCAGATGTGACACCCTCTGACAGATCTACCTCTTCGGAACCTGAATCACCACGAGTGAAATAGTACAAAAAGGAAGAAAAGAACCTGTATCAAAATGCAGGCCACAAGGTTGAATTTAACACACATTTTCTTTGCTGATGCTAAGCATCACTATTAAGAGTCCACTGCAATGCTTAAAAATATAAATTCTGGATGCATTCCCATAACCTGCTTTTTGAGTGAGACAAGACAACCCAAAGGGGCCCAGGCAGAAACAGCTGTGTCGAAGAATCGTTATGAGTATTTATTGCAGGAGCATCCATCTGGAGTGGAGGCCCCACCCACCTCCCCGAGGGTCCCAGTGTCAGGTGGAGACCGGTCCCACCGAGTGGTTCGGTGCCAGTCTTCCCGATTTTTCGGAACCACTCCACACACCCCCCCCCCCCTCACAGGAGGATAAGATTCCTCAACAACAATTGTCCTCTCAGGGACAGGAGCAGATCCGACACCCCCTGCCCCCCAGGAGCCATGGGACAGCCAGTGGACTACAGTTTCCTCATGTCTTCCAATGGATACCAACGCTTTTGCTGAGACATGGGCTCCTCTCTGAGTCTGTCATTTTTCCACCGATCCAGACCAGCCACTCCGGAGAGTGGCACAGTGACCTTCTCGTCCCCCACCCCCCCCCCCCCCCCCCGAGTGTTGCAATAGAGCGCCCGGAGACTGTCTCCTCCATTATTCATGGATAAGTGATAGAGCTCTCTCACCACCTGGGAGACCTGCGCCTCACAGACATTGTTTCCCACTTCTGGACCTTGGCCCGAATGGAGCTCGGTGGATCAGCCTACAGCAACCAGGATGATGAGCTCATGAGCTCGAGCTTGAAAATGATCCTCTTCATTTACCTGCATGAATCGCTAGCGGTACCTCTTCCCCCCTCCTACAGATACCTTTACTGTGATAGATGGAGCCCAGATATGCTTACAGCCGAGCCAGAGCGGAATGGGCTCACATGGAGCATAGGATCGGGGAACACCTTGGTCAGCTATGCACCAGGACAGACTGCGACTACTCACAATCCAAACCCCACCCAAGTCTCACAAGGTGGAGGGCAACGCAGACAGATCTCACCCCTCTAAACCCCCGTCATGCGGATAGTCGCTTGGAACATCCAGGGATTGGGTGGCCCGCATTGTCGCTCTAGGCGAGGAGTCTTTCACGAGGAGTTGCAGAGAGCCTTAGTGGGAGGCTCTATCAACATCCTCTTTACACATGAGCATCATTTGTCAGCTGGTCAAAAGATTTTGCAGGCAAGAATCACACCTTTTGGTCACCTGCCTTTTGCCCATCTGGGATCCAAGACAATGTATGTATCTATGTTAGTGAGCAGCTTCTTCTGGCGGTGGTGGATTCAGGCACCATAGTTTCAAGGAGGACACAGTGGGCGATTGTCAGACTTGGGGAGCACCGGATGGGCCTCCTCAACATTCATGCCCCAAACTCCATGGCAGGTCGAGCAGACTTCTGGAGCACGGTTAGGCAAGGCCTCCCTCAGGTGGATCTCCAGTGTATGGAGGGAGACTTCAATATACTGGAGACCCTGGAGGACAAACTCGGATGTAGATAGGACACCATCTCTGAAGCTGAGCTGGCGGCTTGGGAGGAGCTTATCTTCACCATCAGGGGACAGGACCCCTGGCATCTTTTGGAATTGGGCATAGTCAAGGGAGTCTCAGATTCTCCAGATCCGACAGGCGGAGCACAGGCCCCAACCTCTCCCAGATAGACCGCTTCTATGTTGATGAGTGGGCTTGTGGGCGGGCTCGTCTGGTTTGGTATTTTGGTTGGCACTTCCTTTTCTAACCACTCGCCCGTCATCCTCTCTCTAGAGGACCCTTGGCCACAAGATAGTCAGCAGAGCCTCTGAATACCTAAGAGCTTGATACAGGACCTAGAGATCTACAGGAGGATTGAGGAGCTATGGGGGAGCTTGGCCTTCCATGAGGGCACATCACCTGCGACTTTGGATACTGGGCTCAATGAGATCAGTGTCATTCTCCAGGAGGCCACCCAGACCAAGTTAGCAAAGTTTAGAAAGCAGGAGAGGAGTCTCCATTGGAGCCTTGCCTTCCTCCAACGCCTGCGAGAGTGCACCCCAGACAGCCCATGGATTGAAGCGCAGATGAACACAGCCCACACTAAGATCATCTCCATACAAGAGAATTCCATGCCCAAGCATCCTTCTAGACTCAAGCGGGAGACGAGGAACTGGAGACTTCTTCGAGTGGACCAGCCCCCCCCCCCCCCCCCCGCCCCCCCCCGGGCAGGTTGCGCGAGAGAGGGTCTGCCAGGACACATGTGAGATGGTCCCCTCGGCTCTCCGGAGTTTCTTGTTGATGCTCTTCTCTTCCAAGGAGATTGCAAAGGCTTTGCCAGACTCCCTGGGGGCCCAAGGGAGGATGGGCTCGCGATCCCCCTATTTCTTTGACACTGGGAGCTCATGGACGGTGGCTTCTGTGCAGCCTTCAATGAGATTATGAGCTCCGGATCTATGCCTGAGAGAATGGAGGGTTTGATTCACTTGATCCCCAAGGAGGGAGGAGACAGGTTGGAGATTCGCCACTAGAGACCTATCACCCTCTTTGGGACAACCTACAAAATCCTCGCCAAAACCATTAATCGTCGACTACAGCAAGGAGGGAGGAGACAGGTTGGAGATTCTCTACTAGAAACCTATCACCCTCTTGGGGACAACCTACAAAATCCTCGCCAAAACCATTAACCGTCGACTACAGCAAAGAGGGAGGAGACAGGTTGGAGATTCGCCACTAGAGACCTATCACCCTCTTGGGGACAACCTACAAAATCCTCACCAAAACCATTAACCGTTGACTACAGCCCCACCTCTGAGATTTGATCCATGGCATGCGGACAGGCATCATCCACGATAGGAGCATCCTAGATAACATCTTCACTTTTAGGGAGGCGTCCCACCACCGCTCATCTTTGACGGCAGGACTTGGCCATCCTTTTGCTAGATTTCAAGAAAGCCTACGACAGGGTTGATTGGGGCGTTCTCGAGGGGACCATGTGCAGGATGGGTTTCCCCACCGCTTGCATACGACGTGTCTCCGCCCTCTACTTGGCCTCTTGCAGATTCAGTGTGACATTTGAGGGATTGATCGTAGTAATCACAACCTTAGGCTAACTAAACTTCACTTAATGATGTTTAAGAGATAGACAATTAGTGTCAATGCAATGCAATGCAGCTATATTAGATGGATGGGTTACAATGAGATCTAAATAGATCTATGGTGCTGTCCTAGGTGAAGATCCTTCTCGGGATGAGAGGGATAGGCTGAATACTGATGATGAGGACTGTTCCTTGCTCCAATGCTGAGATCCACCCGTCGATGCCGGCTTCCCTCTATGTAGGAGGGTAGGAATGATGAACTATGTGCTGAATATGCTGGCTAAACTGCTGATCTGCTTCTCCCTTGCTCCATGGATGAGAAACGTTGAGGAGAGATGAGATAATGGACTGAATATGCTGCGCTTCTATTTATATGCTGAGATGATGCTGGTCGGGTACCTTTACTGCAGTCGGCCAGCCTTCTGTTCCTTCACGACTTGCAATAAATGCTCTAAACTGCTGTCGGCTGCCATTGACTGCTGTAGGCTGCCATAAATTGCTGTCGGCTGCCATAAATGCCCACAACCTGATGCTATTAAATGTCCTAGATGCTATGGACTACTTTATGTGCTGGAGACGGAGCTGAAACAGCCCCATACACATGCTTATGCTGATATATGCCTGAGAAATACTTGGATTAATGCTTAAATGTCCTGCTTAATGTTTATGGATGCTTTATGATGCCATGCCACTTGTACACCTGATGGGTGTGCACATGACATTCATGGTGCTTGGGGCGATGGATTCCCACTTTCTCGTTCAGTATGCCAGGGGATGTCCTCTTGCACCCTTCCTCTTCCTTATTGTGGCGGAAGGGATGATCAATTTTTAAGCCTCTATGGAGACCGGACTACAGGGCCTCAAGCTACCTCTCATGTCTCAGGAGGAGCTACTCAATTCTGAGTTTGCAGATGACACAACGGCCTACCTCTCTGGAGAGGTGGAGAACCTTCGGAGGGTTTGCGGATGCAGTGGAGATCTTTTGCCCAGCCTCTGGCACACAGATCAACCGGCACAAGTCGTGTGGATTTTCGATTAGTTCATCCCCTGGCCCGGCTTGGCGCCCAGTTGAATCTTTCCAATGGATTCCTAGTGTTTCCCAAGTGCCTTATCTTGGCTATCAAGTCGGGATCAACATCACCTCAAGGAAGTAGCTTGCGCCCTCCTCCTGAACATTCGGAAGAAGCTGTTATATTGGAGCACGAATAGGCTCTCTTTTGCCAGCAGTGTAGTGGTAGCAAACCAAGTCATCCTCGCTACAATGTGGTACATAACCTCCTGCTGGCCCTTTTCCAAGCCATGTATTGGACAGGTACAGCGGTTGATCCGCAACTTCCACTGAGCAAGCAGCGAGTCACCATGGACCAGGCAACTGCCCGCACCATTACCTGGGGGGTGGTTGCCTAAGCCTCTGAGTCAACACCAGCCCTTGCATATGAGGAGACAGGACATGCCCTCGTCCTTCTCTCCTCTCACCGCAGGTTCACGGCAGCCCTGTTTTCAGCAACCCCAGAGGGGAGGAGTACCACAGGCACATGTCAGAAGTGGGAGATCATTAGTAGCATCACAGCATAGCACATTTGGTGTGCTCGCTGCAGCAAGGCCATCATGGGCACTACCACCCCGCCGGCTGAGTCCATCCAAAGCATATGTATGGACACCATTCACACCCTCCGTGGCCAGTGGGAGAGGCTGTGAGGCGGCTCCGACCATATGCAGACACACCCAAGAGGCTTTTCTGCGGACCTGGAGCAGTGGTCCTTTCCTCAAGGTTATAGAGACAGTGAGGTCACTTGGCATTATAGACCACCTGTTTGGCTGTTTAAACAACTCCCCCCCCCCTCCCCCCCCCCAAAAAAAAAAAAAAAACCGAGGAAGAGCCTCTGTGTCCTCATCGGTTTTTTCTTGTCTCCTGTGATTGAGACTGGGTCATGTACTTAGCCATTTCAGCTGCATTTTGGTAACTAATGGAAGGATCTTTTCTTGGAAAAAAATAATAATTATAATAACGAGGCTTCTGAGGTAAATTTAGGAATAGTTTTTACTTCATATTAACATTCTCTCACTTGTAAAATTACCTGTTGATAATCTGGGTTGATCAAATGTGTTTTCACAAACACTCAATGCATCCACCAGGCAAAACACTCCTTGTATCCAGCGCCTGTAAAGAACAACAAAAACAATTGAACTTTCCAAAGCACAGATAGTCCTGAAAATCAAAGTAATAATAGATAGGGAAACTCAATCTTTTTTAGAGAGAGATTATATCTAGCATTAGTGATACGACAACCGCACGTCCAGAGGGTGCAACTAGCAGGGTTCAAATCCAGGTCATCAGCCAGAGGAGTTGGACACCTTCACCACTATGTTACACACCCCTGGACAGATGGGGTGATTTAAATGATAGTGTCAAGTTTACATCAAAAGAACGCTAGCCCTCCATGGACATCGAAGCTACTTGACCTATCCATTGTGATTTCTCTGGCGCGATTTTGTACTTTCTTTTCAAAGACCTTGACGGTCTCACAAGAAAATCCTTCTGCCTTGAAAAGATCACACAATCCAGCCTCGGTGAAATAAAATGCACGCTGCAGTACAAGGCCCAACACCAAAAACATATCACTAACACTTCAAAACGTTTGTTATACTCTCTTTCCAAAAGCATAGAAAGGAAAGATTGCTACTCACAGTGCAATCACCTCTGACATAGAAGTTTTGACTGATCTTTTGGACTTTATTGGCAAGCCTTTCCTGCATAAGTTATGGCCAAACATTGAAAAGCGTATTGTTTCAGTCCCAAACTTAAAAAAGACAAAATTAAGTGAAGTTTTTTTTTCCATGAGAATTTCTGCTGTAAGTAGAAGCGAGTTCAATACCACCTTAGCAAAATAACTTTTTCTAAGAAACTACACGTGAGTCCAAAATGGCCCTCTACAACAACCAAAAAGGCCACCCAAACCCTCAATTAATGGCCTTACAAAGGCCTAAAAAGGCTCTTTATAAGTAGGCCAGGCTGGCTGACAGGGCCAGCACTATATCTAGCTGCCCCTCCTTCCCATCAACTTCACCAACTCATATCGATCAACACAAGCACACAGATCATCAGGCAGCTGGTGCTCTACCACCTGTGCAACACACCACTGTAGTCGCCTGGCTGAACCTTCATCAACTCGATTATCACATTGATCATCAACTTCGATTATCATCATCAAGCAGCCATCGAATCTACCCCCCTGCACACAGCAGCAGCCCAGCAACTAACATATCATCTTCATCATCAGCTCTACCCCCTGCGCAGCAGACCACTGTAGCAGCCCGGTGATCAACATATATCTTCTTCATCATCCAGCAGCAGCGTTTCTGCTCCTGTTACTACAGCCGCAGCATCGGCGATTTGTTTCACCAGATCAGTGCGGCCCTGTTCCTAGCCTAACCTGTGCGCAGCACCTTGCTTCACCACTGACAGCAGCACCCTGCCCTCACACATATCTGCGTTTTGGCAGCCACCTTCCTCGGGATCCCTCCTTGGCACACTGCTCTTGTGCAGTCCTGCATTCGCAACCCTCGACATCACTTAGAGTACCACCGCTGTCTTCGACAGCGAGTCTTCGTCATCGACCGAGCCTCTTGCTTCGACTTCGTCCTTGCTTCATCACCAGTCTATCACTTCATCAGCATCTCACATCAGAGGCCCTCTTGTGACATGCCTACAGCCAGTGTGCCAGTATTGCACCCCGGTATCCAGCCTTATCTAGAGAGCCCTACTGCGCAATCTAGCGGACAACCTAGACTTCGGTTTGGGCATTCTCTCAGGGAGGACAAGTACCACCATGGTCATCTAGAGATCCTTCGTCATCAACTCAGCCGAAGACCGTGCCAGGTTCGTATGAACCATTGAGTGCTTATGTGCCTAACACTACCTGGGTGTCCACTTCTGCAGCACAGGATCACCATCTGGTACCAACTACTACCCTCGATCCTCCCTGGAGTAATGTGAACCCGAATAGAGAGTCTAGGAGCAGCATACGCTCTCAAACTACTGGTGTACAAGGAGGTAACAATGTTTCTCTTCTGGATCACCTTCTATTTCTGCTCCTAATGTGTTTGGGAATACTACACTATCTCAAGCACAAAACCCTCCTACCCAACCCATGTTTCTTCCTGCTCGTGTTGGCATGCAGCCATTACCGGCCGCACCTCCACAGGGAGACCTGCGTATAGGTTTTACCCAACACACGGATCTCTCAGCACTCTGCCCACCAGCATACAGTCGCCACCTAGCATTCTAGGGTATCAGGTAGTTTACCAACCCATCACAAGTACTACACCGGTACTATCTTATGTGCCTACTCAAGGATTTGTGCCTTAGCCAGGCATTCCACCTACCTCGAGTGCCCAGCCTTATATCCCATCTTATGGAGTACCCTTGCTAGGTCCTACACCTGTGCCGGGTATTAGTGATTATTCTGGAGTACCACCTAACCCTCTACACTCCGGATATGGGTACCAACCATCCTGGACCCCACCATCTCCTTTCCTCCATGTATCTATGTCCAAAAATGCTTTTACAGAAAATACTCCTTTTAATGGGTCTAATTACACCACCTGGGCTAACCTCTGTAGAAGGCTGGAAACAGTTGATTATTGCTGAAAATGAACACGAGGGAGGCCCGTAGGTGCTTACAAGCATAAGAGACTATCTCTACAGCCAATGACCTCCAGCAAATATGCAAGAATGAGATGAAAACTAAGGGGAAGGGTGAACACCCTTATATATCCCTCCTGAGAGCTAGTTGGCCAATTGCAACAAGCCAACAGCTATCCTGTAGCATAAAAATGCTATAAAATGCCTGAAAAATGGTAGAAAAATCCCAAATAATATCTGCTAAAATATGCAAATGCAAGGTCTCATAAAATGACCAGTACAAGCATGAAAAGGTGTCTGGAGACCCTCTGGAGATGATATATATTCCAACACCTCCTCTTCAACGCCAGAGGGGCGATCCAATACCAACACGCTAAAGTAACACTTCCAAAGTAGCTCTCGGAAGTGGTTTGGTGAACAGATCAACCACATTGTCCTTAGTAGAACAGTAGGCCAGCCAAAGACGTACCAACTCAATCCAATCACGTACGAAATGATAATGCATCTCAATATGCTTGGATCGTCCCCGTATCACAAGATTCTAAGCTAGAGCAATAGCATTCTGAGAATCCGAGAAGATGGTAACCGGGGAAGTGTCAACACAACACAAATGCTCTAGAATCTGATGAACCCAAAGTGTCTCAGTGGAGGAGAGAAGGTAGGATTTATGCTCAGCCTCGGTGGAAGAAGCAGAAACAGTCCTCTGCTTTTGGGACTTCCAAGAAACCAATCCAGTACCAAGCATGAAGCAATATCCAGATGTAGACCTCCAAGTATCAATGCAGCCTACCCAATCAGAATCTGTGAAACCAATCAAATCAACACCACTAGAATAGGTGATGCCATAATCTAAAGTACCTCAAAGATAACGAAGAACTCTCAAGACTAATGAGACCTTCAAGCGGCTGATGAGAACTAGCTGAGAACACTCATAGCATAGGAGATATCTCGACGCGTGTTGGCAACGTAAAGCAATGAGCCAACAATCTACTGGTACTTTGTAGAATCCACCAAGGGTGTATCATCCTCCTTGGATAACTTGGCATTGGGATCCATGGGATGAGAGAGGTGTAGAGTCTGACAACCTATAAAGTGAGAGCAGCTCTTCTGCTGAGAAATGAAGATCCAATCATCTTTCTACCAAACCTCCAACCCAAGAAAATAATGAAGAAGGCCAATATCAATCATCTCAAATGTCGCTAAAAGCTTGGACTGAACCTGTGTGACCAGCTAAGTATCTGAGCCAGAAAGGATGAGGTCATCAACATGCAAAACAATGACACAAATATCCCCATTAGAAAGAAGCACATAGATTGTTGTCAGCATATGCCCTCTCAAAGCCAAGAGATAACAAGAAGACATCAATCTTCTAATACCAAGCACGGGGTGCCTGTTTGAGACCACAAAGAGCCTTCTGCAGAAGATACACATGGGTGTCCTGTCCCTAAATCCGTAGTGTATGACACCATACTGTACGGTACGATACCGTACCGACTCGTATGGATTTTTCCCCAAAAAAATTCAAAAAATAATTTTTTTTTTGGAGATAATGGTCTTTTTTTTTTGCTCGTCTATGGCTGGTTTGAGCTTCCTCTATACTATGATGCTTCCCTCCTTTTTAAATTACTCCATATCTTGAATTGGAAATACCTAAGTTTATAGGTATTTTTAAAAAACACCGTATTTTATCGTAAAATATATATCATACCATATTTTCATGTACGGTATCGTACCTAACAACTATGCTTGAATCACAAAACCAGGAGGCTGCTCAACATAAACTTCCTCCTCTAAATCTCCATTCAGAAAAGAGGATTTGACATCCATCTGGAACACCGGCCAACTGAAGTGTAGCCAGAGCCAAAACAATCCTAATGGTGGTATACTTGGCTGTAGGTGCAAATGTCTCATCAAAGTCTTCACCTGCATTCTGCGTATATCCTCGAGCAACAAGGCGAGCTTTGTGCTTATCCAAAGTACCATCCCCATGAAACTTGACTTTGAAAATCCATTTCACACCAATCACACGACGATGTAAAGGTCGTGGCACCAAAGACCAAGTGTGATTCCTCTCAATAGAGGACATCTCTGCTTCCATGGCTTGCTGCCACTGCGGCTGTGAAAGAGACTCCTCTAGACTCTCAGGCTCATCAATCTCCTGGAGAGAACTCATGAGAGCATAATTCACTGTGTGATGAGATGTGGATGTCTAAGATAAACGGCAAGGTCCAAGGGTGGTGGTAGAGATCTAGTCATGGAGCTATGCATCAATGAGACCAGAATCCCTGTCACCAGCCTGGACATTTCCCAATCTGAAAGGGGTTTGGTGGACTCCAAGATGTTTAAATATTTGGAAAGTACAAGCTTTGGGAATGGGGGATTATCCTAGAATACAAAGGACCACACTCCTAAAATTTAGGAGAGTTGCTATTTTTGGCCCGACTCCGATGGAAATTTTATTCGCGTCATTACATCTGGAATTGAGGAGATACCAAGAGTTGGCAAAGTGCCTATGACAGAATGTCTACGAGTTGGGATATTTTTAGAGATAAAGTTTATGGAAGGACCCATCTCTTAGATTGGGACATGTGGCAAGAAAGTGGATCAAAGTGAGAAAAGTGGCCTGACACTTGTTAGAAAGTGGATCAAAGTGAGACAAGTGGCCTCACACTTGTCACTTCAGCTATTGTGTGGCTCTCCACTTGTCATCGTAGCCTTCTCTTGCCATTTTAGCTCATGGGAGGCCCAACTCTATAAATTGGAGCCCTCTCTCCTCATTAAATGAGGCTCTCTTGCTGCACACTAGCCTCTACCACCGTTGAAGGCTTCTCTAATGATGGCTACTCTCTTTCTCTCTCACTTGAAGGCTGCCCATGAAGAATACCGGCTGTATGGGACTGTTTTGGAGGCTTCAATCGCGAAGAAATACTGAAGGCAAGGGTATTCAATCATTTATTATGATTTCTAGCCATTGTATGTGTTGTACCAGCATTTGTACTTGTTGTACCTGCTGTACCAGCCACCGTACTTGCTGTACCAGCTTCTGTACTTGTACCTGCTGCACCAGCCACCGTACCGGCTGTACCAGCCACTGTACCTACTGTACCAGCCATTGTACCTGCTGTACCGGCTGAATGGAGAGTTGTACTTGCTGTACTAGCTCTATTGCATGAAGACCCGTGGTTTTTGGGGAAGAATCAGTACCCACACGGAGATATATGGATTATATTGTTGGCTCGGCAATTCTACAGCCTATGTTCCGGCTTGGTTGCCTTGTGTTGGGCTGTGTTATGGCATTTGTATATGGATAATCCGGCATCTCCCGTGGGGAGAGTAAGGCCCTCAAAGCTTGTACATGATATTATTCTCCTTGGGTAATAAAATACTCCACGGGGGGGGGTCGGCCCATTCCGGCCTCTACGCGGTGTCACTCGTGCAAGCTCCATTTTCAGCATTTGTGGATGTTTTGTCCAGCTTTATGTTTTATGCAAAGTGATGATGGATATGTGTTAAGGCTGTGGCCATGTTTAAGTGTTTTAATATGCATTGATGGTATCAACAAGTGTGTCAAAGGCCCTAGTCCCCTGGGCACCCGCCGCCGCGAGTTTCAATCCCTAAAGAGTTGCTGAACCCACCAACGTAGGCCACCCTTCCTCTCAAAGGCTGAAGAAGAAGAAGATCCAGCTGCGTAGAGGATTCATCCGATGCTGCTGGGAGAGGTGATGAAGTAAGCACTGGTGGGGGTAATCTTGGAGTCAAAGCAGAACTCGTAGAGGGACTGGGAGCTGTAAAAGCTGGTGCAACAAGAACTGGTAGCTGTAAAGTAGAAGCTAGCACCGGAGTTCAAGCAGGAGGAGCTAGACGTGGAAGAGGTATAAGATCACTAACATATGTCGGGCATGGATCATCCAAAAAGTCGAAAGACGTATCAAAAGACGTATCAGGTGGAGAGGAGTCGATGCCAAACAAGCTCTTATCAAACCGAGCATCACAGGAAATGATGATGTCATCAACCTCCAAATCCCAAAAGCGGTACCCTTTGGATCTCAGACTGTAGCCTGTGAAGAACATCCTCTTTGACTTTGGTGCGAGTGTGGTCCTCTTCTAATCTGGAACATGCACATAAGCAACAACCAAAAACACGTAGATGAGAAACAGAAGGCTTGAGTCCTATAAAAGCCTCCTCCGGAATCATCCCCTCAACTGCTTTTGTGAGAGAGCGGTTAATGAGATAAACTGAGGTAGCCACACCTTCACCCCAAAAAGCAAGAGGGACCTGCATGATGCAATAAAGAACGAGCGATCTCTTTTACGGTCCGGTTCTTCCGTTCCATAACTCCAGTCTGCTGAGGAGTGTAACTATAGTCTATTGGTGAATGCCCTTCGACGTAAGGAAGTTATAAAACGGTATAAACTCGCCATCATTATCAGTCCGGAGAAATGAAACTTTACCCCCATACTGATTTTCCACCATCACGATCCAAGTCCTGAAACTGGCAAAAGCATCTGACTTGTGAGCCAAAAAAAACATACCTAGACTTTGCGAGTGATATCATCCACAAGAAGAAAATATCAAGCCCCTCCAAGAGACTCAACCTCCATGGATCCAACAAGATCTGCATGTATAAGCTCCAGTCGTCAGGTTGCTCGATGTGTGGCCTCCTCCGGAAATGCATCTCAATGATGCTTGCCCATCATGCAGGATGAGCAGATGTGTGAAAGAGATCTGAGCTGAGGTAGCCCACTAAAAACCTACTGAGAATGGAACTACTACGAGTACATGACCGAAGCCAGAATGCCACAGAGAAGTATCTACCTCAAAAACCAAAGCCATCAAGGGGGAGAAAAGCTAACGAATACGGGAGTCTGTGGAATCTGAGAAAAAAAGTTGGTGATCTTGTAGAGACCCCCATCATGGACTCCATTGGCAACAACCGAGAGAGTCTTCCTATCGATCACTTCAATGACCTCATCATCAAAGTACACACCAAGTCCCTTCTAAGAAGCTTTGTATACTGAAAACAGATTTTTGGAAATTCGTGGTACATATGAAACATCATGTAAGGTGGCAGAGGAACCCAAAGAAACATTACCAACACCAGTGACAAGAAGCGAAGAGTTGTCACCGATATGAACTGAAGAAGAGAGAGCTTGGTAGTCCTCCAAGATATGGGCTTGATTGGTCATGTGGGCAGAAGCACTAGTATCACCAACCCATTCCACCGCTTCAAGTGTGTCATTGACCTCTTCTGGAGAAGTCATCTCTGTGATCACAAGGAGTGAATCCTATGAAGAAGTGGATGAATCTGACTTCCATGTATGCAACTTTGGCATATCCCTCCTCTGAAACTTTGTCCTTGCCCTTGCCTTTGGTGGTGTCCTTGTCAGATGCTTTGGAAGCATCCTGGGCTTTATACTTGGCTTTGGCTGCTCGAGAGTCATCCCAAACGAGCAAGTAGCGAGCCTCAGTATGAACTATCATGCCACAATAATCACATTCAGTGCTTTTGTCCTTGGACTCCTTTGAATCCTATTTACCCTTGGCTTTGCCTTTGTTTTTGTTGTTGTTAATGCTGGAGTTCCCTTTTACGCCTTTGCCTTTGCCCTTGTCAGAGACAGCAAAAGCAGACTCCGACTTGCCTTTTCCGTGAAGCATATACTTGTCGTGGAGATAACTTACGACTTCCTCAAAAGGAGGGAGAGGATCACGGAAATAAATATTATCCTTAAAAGAATCAAAGGAAACAAGCAATTTACCAAGTAGTTTATGGATGGGATTGTTGATGTTGCTCACGTACTACTCAAGCTGGCAGCTTGATATGAGTGAACTGTCCAATCTTCTCAATCAAGTTACCTGACTCATTGATTGTAAGCTTCTCCAAATCTGACTCCAATTTGGCAATCTTCACTGTCGAAACTCTCCCATACCTCCTCTTGATCTCCGTCCACATCTGATGAGCATTACTCCGAGTAGAGACAAACTGTGCCTATACAGATGGAGTCATGCAATGGATGATGATAAGACGAGTATGCTTCTCAAAGCAGGGTCCACCAAGTGAGGTGTGGAGATATCCATCCACACCAGCTCCTTCCAGCAATAACTGAGTGTAGAAAGACCAAGTATGACAGTTGGTTGTTGTAAGCTTCATGGAGTCGCTAACTTGGGGAGGATTGTAGGATGGTATATGGGTAGGGGTGAGAGCATGACGTGGATGCGAGAAACTTAGAGAAGAAAGATTGGGAAGAGAAACCACCTAGGGAGATATATGATACTTTGATAGCGGTGCTAGCAAGCACATTACGTCACAATGCCATCTATTTGCCTCATTGTTGGGAGATGCACCCAAGGGGGGTATTGTTACATGTGCTAACAACTCCTCTTGTGATGTTAAAGGAGTTGGGAAGATTGTGCTCACTGTCGCCACTGGTAGGACAATCACGCTCTCAAATGTATTGTATGTGCCACGGATCAAGAAGAATCTCCTGTCAATTTTGGCCATCGTTGGGTCCAAAATAGTTGTCCGTTTGGTTGATGATAGATGCACTGTACATGATTGCAGTGATGGAGATATCATAGTTGCAACTGGCACTTTATGTCATGGTCTCTACAAGCTTGATGTACATGACAGAGCTCCACATGATGCACTTGCAGTTGCAGCCACATCTAGGATGACAGATGCTTAGCTATGGCATGCTCGGTTTGGTCACCTAAACTTTGGTAGTCTACAATGCCTTCAAAGGCATGGCATGGTTTCAGCTTTGCCACCACTTGATGCACCCATTAACATATCTGTGAGGGATGCACATTGGGCAAAATGCATTCTGCATCATTTCCCAAAGATGGTTCAATGAGGGCTGCCCGAAAATTGTAGCTTATACATAGTGATGTATGTGGTCCGATGCGGACCATCTATTAGAGGATGCCTCTACTTTGTCACGTTCATTGATGACCTTTCCAGATTCAGCCGGGTCTAGAGTCTATGCTATGAAGAAAAAATCAGAAGTGTTTATGTGCTTTAGGCACTTTCAGCACATGGTTGAAAATGTGCCAAGTTGCAAAGTGCAGACCCTTCGTCCAGATAGAGGGGGGGGAGTACATGTCAAGAAAGAGAGTTTAATGCATACTTGTCAGAAAGGGGCATTCAACACCAATGTACCGTGCCTTATACACCACAACAAACCGATGTATAGGAGAGGAATAATAGGTCTCTCATGGAGATGGCATGATGTATGGTTAAAGGCCAAAGTTTGCCTCACAAGTTTTGAATGGAAGCTATTATGTGTACTGCATATGTACTTAACAGGCGTCCAACCAAAGCCTTAAAGACTATCACTCCTTATGAAGATAGAGGAAGTACATGTCGAGAGAGTTTAATGCATACTCGTCAGAAAGGGAAATTCAACACCAATGTACCGTGCCTTATACACCACAACAAACTGGTGTATAGGAGAGGAATAATAGGTCTCTCATGGAGATGGCACGATGTATGGTTAAAGGCCAGAGTTTGCCTCACAAGTTTTGGATGGAAGCTATTATGTGTACAGCATATGTACTTAACAGGCGTCCAACCAAAGCCTTAAAGACTATCACTCCTTATGAAGCTTGGCATAAAAGAAAGCCATATGTCGTTCATATGGGTGTCTTCGGTTGCTTGACTTATGCTCGTGTGCCTAAGCAACACCGTACCAAGCTTGCTGACAAGGGAATGAAATGTATTTTTGTGGGCTATAGTGCAGAGAGTAAAGGGTACCATCTCGCCATCCTACTTCTCAACAGATTTTGGTGAGTAGATATGTGGTTTTTGTGGAAAACTTGCTGCAGCTTGAGCTAGTATAGCACAGCTTGTTGGACAACGAGATAATCTGCAGGCGGGCCAAGATGAGAGAGCAGCAGCCGAGACTGGCAATGGCAGTAAGGCGCACGTGAGCAAGTAGTAGCTGTTGGCGGCGGCTGCAGGCGAACAGGCATGGCGAGCAAAGAGCAGGCAACGATGGTGGTGCAGCAAGGGAGCTGAGTCATGGGGATGGAGATGGCAGCGACGGTGGCGATGTCATGTAGGCGATGCGAACTAGTGATGACAATCGTCGAGATGACAGGTGAGTCTAGTGATTGCATTGGCAGCTAGTAGCACATCAACGGTTGTCACAGGGGCGGAAGCGGGTGCACTCTAGACACCAACTTGACGACAATCACAGGCAAGGACAGGCCAGCACAAGCAGGTGCAAAGCTGTAGTTTGGAGACGTGGATCTGATACCAACTATCGTATTTTAGGGTTAGGGTTTACAGGTGTACCTAAGGTGGATGGAAGATATTCATAGTGCGAGCATGTGCAAAGGTAAGAGAGAGAGAAAGAAAGATATATTAACATCTGCAAAAGACCGCAAGGGTCTATCGGACCAAAGTTACAATGAATCCACGAGTAACTAAATCATGGAATAACAAACTGAAAATGGAACAAGAGCTAAGCTAAAACTGAGCTCACTGTCAAGAAAGCCCTATGTGCTACACTTAGGCTCAACTGTAAAAGTGCAATACATCCTCATAAATAGAGATGCAATCCACGGGGACAATAAGTGTGTAGCAGGGTCTCGAGTGGTCGTTGACAGGGCAATAGGCTCTGTATCTGTAACTATGTACTGGCTGTCTATGTCCACAATTCAGGGTGCATTGTGCTATCATTGAAGGATCTCCCAAAGCTGGAGCTAGCAAGGGGGTGGTACTCTCGACCCTCTCGGTCCCGGCCATCTGAACTGTAGACCCTTTGTATAAATGTGATTGTTTGGAACAAGGCATCCACAACTAGTGGGGACGCCACAAACTCTACTAGAACAATGGTACGAGCTACTGATGGTTTTCTCCTGATCATACGTGAATACATCATAACCTGTAGCCTCTCCACCCTCCTCCAATCCTCTCCACCAAGATCGAGAACCCAAAAAGGTGCCCCATACATCACTGCCGGGTGTCACTAGGGTGTCAAAAAGCCATCTCTTGGTGAATGGTTCATGGAAGTGGGCCTGAAAGCACTGTCGCGCTCAAGTCTCACAAGAGCTGCATATCCCCTAGCAATCCTGGAATGTGTTGCTAGTCTCATCCAGTACAATGGCCCAGTGAAATGTGAGTGCAAAATCTCCACTTTCTCCCCTACATATGCAAATCCCATGTCTCTCAGTCCTAACAGTGAGGTATTGTGAAGACTATGTGACCTTGGTTTTTCCAAGGTTAACGGTGAGGTCCCTTTGCTCACAAAAAGCTTGCAATGCCTCCAGGTGCTTCTACAGCCCCTCTTTGGAGCTAGACATCAGCACAATGTCATTTGCATAGAGTAGGATAGGCACCAACATGTCTCCAAGTATAGCCCTCCCAATCTGTCAATAAACTCTGAAATCACATCTATGTATATGCCAATGTCACGTGCATGCCCGTGCCATGGCTTAATCTTCAGCATGAACAGCATAATCCCTGTCTAATCATTAGTCATTAGTGTAGTAGCATTGTCTACAGCATCTTCATCAGCATCAAATCACCATCATCAACATCGTCGTCGTCATCAGCATCATGGAGGGTCTGGATGACCAGTTGACAGCCAGCCACGCTGTTATACAGCAGTCGGCAGCCTTCGGGTGGGTCCAAGAAGCAGGCAGCTGCATTGGTTGAAGGCCAGCATCGGTTTTGGCAGCATCCAGTTAAAGTGCAGCATTTAATGAAGATTTTCGTAAATATTTGTCTAGAGCAACTGGCCGACAGCACCACAGCTGGCCGACCAGCACCTTAATGAAGTATATAAACATCAAGGCATAAATCATTCATTCATTCAGTCACTCAGTCATTCCATCATTCTTAGTCATCAGTAAAGGTCGTGTAGAAGGGCCAAGGTCACCCCTCTGGGACTGACTATAGGCCTAAGTCATGTACATGCAGTCATGTAACCTTTTTGTACCATATTAAATACAAGAAAACCCTGACACCCAATCTCTCTCCTTTGTCTTAATCATGCTTATTTAGCATCAATGTTCTTAATCAAGCTTAGGGCTATGGATCAGCACAGCAAGGCTTCCGTGCATGCAACACTAGTATCAAAGCATTCAGGCTAAGCCCACTAAGCAATTCCCCAAGGAAGGTGCACAGTTCCGGCAGAAAGGATGCAGTAGGGTAGTGGATGGAGTGGTCTGCAGTAGGCGAAGCCAGAGGAAGCATTCCCAAGGGTAGGTACGCATACCCAGTACCTCATTAAGCTCTCAGATCAGTCCAAAGGCCTAGCAACAAGCATGATCAATTCCAATAGGTGACCCGATGCTATGTCAAGGTTAAACGAAAGCAGGAATGGGGACAGTAGTTGAACAGATGCTCAGTTCTTCAACGAGACTTGGAAGTGGAGATCAACAGTAGAGGTGTTCAAACAATTAAAGTCAAAGGCAATAAAGTAGAAGGTCAAAGTCAGTAACAGTCCAAGGACGAAGGATGACAAAGTGTCCACCCCGTCATCAAATTTAGCAGAAGGGAATGTCACGTGCACGCCCATGCCATGGCTTAATCTTTAGCATGAACAGCATAATCCCTGTCTAATCATCGGTCATCGGTCATCAATGTAGTAACATTGTCTACAGCATCGTCATCAGCATCAGATCATCATCAGCAGCAGCATCATGGAGGGTCTGGATGACCAATTGACAGCCAGCCACGCTGTTATACAGCAGTCGGCAGCCTTCGGGTGGGTCCAAAAAGCAAGCGGCAACATTGATTGAAGGCCAGCATCGGTTTGGGCAGCCTCCAGTTAAAGTGAAGCATTTAATGAAGATTTTAGTGAATATTTGTCTAGAGCAACTGGCCGACCAGCACCTCAGTGAAGTATATAAACATCAAGGCATAAATCATTCATTCAGTCACTCAGTCATTCCATCATTCTTAGTCACCAGTAAAGGTCATGTAGAAGGGCCACGGTCACCCCTATGGGGCTGACCATAGGCCTAAGTCATGTACAAGCAGTCATGTAACGTTTTTGTACCATATTAAATACAAGAAAACCCTGACACCCAATCTCTCTCTTCTTCTCTCTCCTCTGTCTTAATCATGCTTATTTAGCATCAATGTTCTTAATGAAGCTTAGGGCTGCAGATCTGTGCAACAAAGGGTATCCTTGCAATGTTGCAACTTGCTCGTGATCATACTAGACATACCTCCAAGTGCCCTCACCTTCCCTGTCTCACTGACTCATATAATGCCATCACTCCCCAGATGATCTGCTTTGAAAATCCCAACTCTTGTAATCGGTGAAAGAGGCGAGCGCAGGGGACATGTCAAAGGCTTTGCGGAAGTCCACAAAGCAACAGAAAATCTTGCTCTTTCTGCTTTGGCCTCCTCCATCATGGTTCTCCCTGTGAAAATGTGATCCGGAGTGGAATAAGACCTCTCCAAAAACCAGCCTGCCCTCTTGCACTCATGCCATGCCTCTCAGCGAAAGAACCCACCTCAGCTGTTAGGACTGTTTCATTAAGTTTAGCCATCAGATGGCCGATCATGATAGTGCAGTAGTTATTTGGGTCTAGGGGGTCTCTCACTTTGTGAACCGGGATGATGGTGTTGGCTGTCCAAGATCCTTCACAAAGGGCACGGTTAAAAGTTCTCAGCCATGAAAGGGGCAAGTGTATTGCATGTGTGTATGATGTGCTCCCCTACAAGATCCCAGGTTGAAGCTGATGTATGGCCTTGGCTACATTTTGAGGTGTGAAGAGGCTAGATGAGATGGGGCGGGCAGGCTGTGAGGTGGCAATAAAAATGGGGTTTGGATTGTGGTAAAGCTTTCGTGTGTGCTGCTCCCATATCATGGGATCTTCAATGGGTGTAGGCAGCCTATGTTCCCTCAAAATATCCCATCCCAGCTTGCTATTGGAGGTCAAAAGACTGTGGTAAAGTGTTTCCTCATTCTCATTGAGAAACCTCCTCTTCTTACGGCGCGCGAGGCGTTGTGACATCTGGTGGGCTTGCTTCTCTGTAATCTGCCCCATGTTTTGTTGTTCTCAGAGGTCCCTATGGGCCGCCTTGCACTCTTCGTCATACCAACTATGGTGAGGCAAAGAACCTGATGGTGGCTTAGATGTGGAGTGGTGGTGGTTGGGAAGGAGATCTCGAGATCTAGGCTGATTCATGGAGAATATCTGTAAGTTGTGACGTGATGTGTGTTAGCATATTCATCCCCAGTCTCTACCCATTTCTGGTGTCCTTTTGGTCCCTTTTGCATGGCCCTTGATTGTGGGCTGGCCACCCCCTTTTTTTTCCATATTTTTCTGGGATTTTTCCCAGCCCATTTGGTATTTTACCAGTCGGCCAGCATATTCAGCTCCAGTCGGCCAGCCCTCCTCACCTATAAATAGGTGGGGCTGGCCTCTCACTTTTCATTCAATCTTGTACATATTTTGCTCCCTCACTTATGAGACTACTTGTCGCTTGCTTGGGACTGTTTTGCTTCAGTATATTCAGAGTAGTTGCTCCATCTCTCTCTCTCTCTCTCTTGCACTCTCTATTCAGCACACTCTAGTGCCCCTTTGCTTCCGCTATGTGCACTCTTTCAATGTGGGATGAGGGGGATGAGAGGTCTACGTTTGAGAGGCGATAGTAAATGTTGGAGCCATAAACCACATCTGCATCATAATCAAAATAGACTTTGGTATAGTGACTAATGGGTTTAGGGTAGGGCTTCTTTGGGAAGGAGCTAGCTATGGAGAAGGTTAGGCAAACATGATCAGCCCCCAAGGGTTTGGGTGGGACGTGAAAGGTGAGGATATCTAGTATCAAACCTAGCGTGCCCATCAACTAATCAACGGTACTCGATCTGCCTTTGTGTGGAAAGCAAGTCAGTCCCCCACAGGATGGCCATGTGCTGCCCCCAACTCCAAAAAGAATCTCCCATAAGCTTTAATGGCTCCATCATCCATAGAACACCTCTAATACCCCATCTCCTCTGTGTCCAAGTCCTGTAAGATGATGTGGTCCCACTCAAAGTCAAAGAGACTGACCTGACATGCTACACATCACGAAACCCTAGCCTTCCAGTTGTCCCTCGAAAACCCCATCTTTCTAAAGTCTAGACGGGCATTCATGCTTACGACTATAAGCAGTGATGTGCAAACTATGCCCCATGGTCAAGTTTCCCAGCGCTGTGCTTACTGGGGTAGTAACAAAGAGTAAAAGACAACCATGCATATAAGATAACTGAAGATAGCAGTTAACTCACCTGGGCAAGGTCACCGGCAGCATAGTCTCGTACTAACACATGAGCATTTGGCTGCACAAGTAGATTAATATCATGAAATTCAAACAACAAACGCAATATGCTGTTGCTAACTTCTAATGAATATAACCTAAGAAGGGGTCTTTGAACATACCTTCAAAACTTTCCTGATATTCTGAAGCACTTGAGGCATCTTACTTGGAGATATTGCAGATAAACAAAAAACCTTAAAACAAAAAAGAAGGTTAAAGTACACTTGAGCCACCTCAAAAAATGGGATTCTTTATGTCGATTATATACCAATTGTGTTTCTTACCAAGGTGACAACATCGACTGAATCAACTGGGATGACTGAAGTCAAGTCATCACAAGTCACATCACAAACAAAAGCATGGATGCGCTTCTCGGCATAATCTTTGTGAGCCTACAAGACATATAAAACCTTTAGTGATTTGGAGCGATAACATGCAAGCCAGGTCCATAGCCAGTTAGAGGTCACATGCACAAGAAAAGGTGAAAAATTGCACCTTTACCAAGTTGACAGCCCGTGGTGAAAAATCGCAAGCATACATGAACAGATTCGGATAGGTTTCTAGCAATGGAAACAAAGTATTGCCTACGCCACACCCTATCTACTCTGCCATGATAAATAGTTAGTCCTCATCCTTAAATTTAGATATCCATAGTCAACAAGAGAAATTCAAGACCACTTTTTTAAGAGAAAAGTAATGTAGCCATTTTGCACTGACCAAGCCTAGGAAAAATTAAACAAACATAAATGACCAGGCACTCTCCGGAAAAAAAAATCACCTTAAAGGTACAAAGAACGTAAGATGTACCTCCAAAACCACGTGCATTTGGCTCAAGAAACCAGATGTCCTCTCAAGACTTTTGCCAAAAGGTGGATCAGCCTGAGCTAAAGTTCAAATCCGCAACACAAGAAGTGTCTATCAAGAATATGCTTGCAAGTGAACCCAAAATTGTTATTAAGAACTAAATAAATAAATATATAAATCCACACATACATGCATGCACACATGTGCACACAGATGCGCCCACACACGTCACGGTGGCAGCATGAAGTGCCACGTCAAACATTTTGAGGGTGGAAATACAGTATTGCTAGCACCCACCAATTTCTGAAAGTAAGCCCCCCACTCCTTATGTAGGTAGTGCCGATCCTTGAAAAACTGCACAAATGTATGAACATTAGAAACACATGAATACATGAAGAAGTAAACCTAATACTATGATACACATCAACAAGATGTATGAGGCACACCTTATCTGCATTCCGTTTATAAAATATGTCCCAGTACTTCTTGGCATCCTTCTCGTACTTATCTGCATCATGCATTTGGATGAAATGTTTGATAAGCATGTGTTTGTATGCCCACATACCTAATGCTCTAATGGAAGTATGACTTAAACTTAATCAATTTAACACTTTAAAGTACTGAAATTAAAGAAAATCCATGACACATACATGTTTCGAACGTGTTCAGTAAGAGTATGAAAAGTACACGTCAAGATAAGGACGTTTAGTACGTTCACATTTTTTACTTTTAAAATATAAATAAAATAATATATGAAACGTTGAAAATTGAGGAATTTGGAAAATTTGGAAAAAACTTGGAAAACTTGAGGGGAATTGAGGAGACTTAAGAAGGGAAATTAGAGAAATTGGAAGAATTGGGAGAAAATTGGGGGAATTTTGGGAATTCGGCGGAATTTGGAAAAGTTGGAGGAGCTTGGTGAAAATTGGAATAAATTGAGGAAATTGCTGTTAGAATTGTGCATCTCAGTGTTTTGGGGCTTTACCATTTATCTCTCGTATTTTATTGTATTTCTCCTATTTATTTGTCTTGTGAGCAGTCGGCCAGCCCTAGAGGCAGCCGGCCAGCTCACTCATGCACTATATAAGGAGTTTCCCATTATTCACTCCTTCATCCATTTCCCTTGCACATAGTTCAACATGAAGTTGCTGGCCATTGCCATTGTAAAGCTTTAATGCTGTTATAAAAGGTGATCTTGTCCAACTCTCTCATTCTCCTTTGCACTCTCTCATATGTTTACTGTTTATGCTTCCGCCTGTGCTATCTCCTTCATGGTATCATACGCTTAGGTCCAGGCTGCTCCAAACTCTGCAAATCTGCCCACCTTTCCCTCCTTTTGCTGTGCATTTTTCTCCACATCTCTCTGGCTGTAGATCTGTGACAACAAGTGGCTGCTTTTCCCAACAGTGCTGCGTTTTCAGGCCTAACCAGCCGGCTGTTTGCTGCCGGCCAATTTTGGTGACTGTGTTTTCTCCTACAAAGGCAATCCGGCCAGTTCACTTGGCTGCATTTTCTTAGAGGCAATCCGGCCAGTTCACTTGGCTGCGTGTTCTTCTACAAAGGCAAAAGGTGGAGTTGTGGCTGTGTTTTCTGCACCAGCATCTGTTTTTGGGTGAGTTCTTTGCATTTGGTGCTGCCAGACAAGTGGCCCTACATTGTCTTCTTCCTCCACGCATCCCTGCCCTTCCGGTAAGAGGTTCCCGGTGGATCTTCTGTTTTGCTGCTGTCCCGCCTCTCTCTCTACGGTTTGAGGGGGGGCTGATTGTTCTTGGTGCCTCGCTTCGTTGGAAAGCACTTGAGAGAAGCGTTTGAGAGCTGAGATTTGTTCTTTGCTACTGTGGATATGGCTCCCCCCCTTACGAACATAGATGACAAGTTGAAAGGACCCAACTACGCTCATTGGAAGCTTCAAATGCGGGTCTGGTTCATCCACAAGGGTTTGTTGGACATTGTTCACGGCACTGAAAGGAAGCTCGAGCGTCCTCAAAACTCTAGGAGGTGGACTCAGGATCAGGAGGATTAATTTGCTCTGGAATTACAAGACTGGGAGAATCGGGACTCAAAGGCGCATTCTGTGCTTGTGCAAACCATCACAGAGGAGGTCTCACCGCCAGTGCAAACTCTCACCAATGCTCATCAGGTATGGTCAAAATTGGAGGATCTCTTTGCTCGAGATTCATCGATGAGGGCAGTTACCTTGCAGGGACAGCTCTACGGCTTGTTATTTCCTGAAGGTAATTCCATGCAGTCTTTTCTCATGAAGGCCAAGGTTATCCATGACCAGTTACTGGCTATGGGTGCTGCTTTGTCCTCTTCTCAGCTGGCTGCTCTAATCCTCACCAAGCTTCCTCCGAACTATGATGTGATTTCTCGATCTTTGCGGTGCCAAGTCACATCCACTCAGTGTTAGAAATAATGCCCTGACATTATTATGGGCAGTGGCCAATGTATTAGGACCGGCCGGGCACTTTTTACTCACTTTAAGTGAGGTTTTTTCCCCGCGCCCAATAAGGCGCCCAACTTACCGTTATGTGAAACGGGCACCAGTTAGGGTTATTATATGCCCTAAGTTTTGTAACAAACATATCTTCATAATTTGAGCTCCATCGTTTTGCTCCTTGCCTCCACACGTTTTGTTCTGTTTCTTCGTGTGCTCCACACCGTCTCTCACACTCACAATTGGTATCAGAGCAGGTTGTTGTTCCTGCTCCCGCCTTCCCTACTGCTGGTGAAGCACTTTCGTCGCGAAGAAACACCTCTATTGTGCTGGTCGCCTGCTTCTGGTGCTGAAAAACAGGTCGCCCTCCTTCTACAGACCTGGGCGACTGCTTTCTGTGTGTCTCGGGCACTGTTCTGGTGCAAAAAGCAGTGCTGGTCGTTTTTCTACAGGCCGTACAGCATCTGTGCAGCACGTGTGGCTGCTGGTTGCTGTTTTTCTGTTCGTACAGGTCTGTACGACCAGTTTTGGTGCTGTTTTCTGATAGTACAGCAGCCGTACAGCAGTCGTACAGCCCTATCTGCTGTTTTCTATCCGTACAGTTCTGTACAGCACCTGCTGGTTGCTGTTTGCTGTCCGTACAGCCTTCTGTACCGTCTTCTGCATCAGTTCGTACTCAGCAATCTGCAGCAGCAACTCGGGTGAGTCTACCTGCTGTATTTTGGAGCTTAACTGTGAATTTTGTCAGCAAATCAAGTCCGAAATTTGGGGCTTTTGCTGTTTTTATGTTGCTGCACACTCTGTGACAGCTCCCACAGGTTTTTTGTGGGAATCAGAGAAATTTGAGCCGCCAGAAATTTGGGGCTTTTGTTGCTGTGCTGTCTATCTGTGTGAAACAGACAGTCTCGAGCAATATTTGTGGACTCTTCTGCAGTCAGTCTCTTTTGCAGGTTACAGTTTGCTCTCATGGCACAGAACACCGCTGATGTGTTTGGGTTTTTAGCCCAGGAAGATAAGTTGGATGGAACCAACTATTCCCTGTGGAGCTTTATGATCAGGAATCTGCTAGTTGCAAAGAATTTGTGGAATTATGTAAGTGGAGCTGAGGCAAGGCCTATGCATGTGGCCCCAGCTACCCCTCCACAACATGGCAGGCAGCAGGTTGTACTACCAGCTCCTCAGGCACCTACACAGGAACAAACTAGGTGGGATTCCAGGGATGCTCAGGCACTCTCTTTGATTGCACTTTCAGTAAAGAGGTCCATTATTCCGCATATCCGTTCATGCAGGACATCTCAGGCTGCATGGGATACTTTGGAGCACATGTATCAGGCTCGCAATGAGGCTAGAGTTGCCTTTTTGAAGCGGGAACTATCACACTTGTGCATGGATGAGGGTGATTCTATGCAGGATCATCTTACGAAGATTCAGGATTTGAGAGAACAGCTCTTGAATATTGATGAAATCATTTCTGATGCTGAGATGGTCACCACTACACTTAACTCTTTACCGAGCTCTTATTTGGGTTTTCATACATCTCTTCACTTGTCCATGAGGGGTAATCCAGTCCCTCTATCCTTTCAGGATTTGGTTGGACTTTTGCTGCAGGAAGAGCAGACTCGGAAAAATGTCATGCAAAGAAGTGGTGAGCAAGCACTCTTTGCCAAGAACAAGGGCAAAGGAAAATCTGGTGCATATAAGCCTAAGTCAGAATCAGGACAGCCATCTAGTAAAGAGAAGGATGATGCACAGAAACCTAAAAAGAAGGGTAAGTGCCATTACTGCAAGAAAACAGGTCACTATATTCATGAATGTCCTAAGAGGATAGCCAAGGAAAAGAAGAAAGAGTCTGGTAATTCAGTTTAAGACTCTTCAGATGTGGATAACAAGAAAGATGATGCCACAGTCAATCTTGTGGAAGAGGATTGGTGCTTCTTTACTTGCAGCTATGATCCCTTAAATGAGGTTCATTCACTCAGTGTGAGTGAAAGTGGTGATGTATGGTTCTTTGACAGTGGTGCCTCAAGGCACATCACGTCCAGAAAGGATTTGTTTGGCAAGATGGTACCTTCTTCATGTGGCAGAAAGGTTACGTGTGCAAATAATGCTTCTTATCCAGTTCAGGGCACAGGGGATGTTATGCTTACAGCCATTAATGGCTCAGAATTTCTCCTTCAGGATGTATTGTATGTGCCTGGGATAAAGAAGAATCTTCTCTCAGTGTCTTCTTTTGCAAAGAGAGGGCTGGTTGTTTCCTTTGAGGATACTAAATGTATGGTCCGTGACAGGGAAAGTGACTTTGCTTTGGTTGCTACAGGGACCTTATGTCGCGGTTTGTACCGTCTTGATCCTTATGAGAGGCACAGTGCATGTGTTGTTTCTATCTCTACATCTGCTATGCAGGATGCAGAGTTGTGGCATGCCAGGTTTGGGCATGTAAATTATGGCAGTCTCATGGCACTTCAGAAGCTGAAAATGCTAGATGCTCTACCTAATTTAGAGACTCCTCCTAGACATGTGTGTGAGGGATGTGTTTTGGGAAAGATGCATCGTCAGGCTTTCAAAAAGGATAGAGTTGTTAGAGCTGTCCGCAAATTGCAGCTCATTCACAGTGATGTATGTGGTCCAATGAGGACACAATCCTTGGGAGGTCATTGGTATTTTGTTACTTTTATTGATGACTTTTCCAGATATGCCTGGGTGTATGCTTTGAAGAACAAATCTGATGTCTTTATGCATTTCCGACATTATGTCAACATGGTTGAAAATGCAACAGGACAAAAAGTGCAGACTCTCAGAACTGACAGAGGGGGGGAATACTTATCTAAAGTATTTGATGCTTTTTGTTTAGAGAAGGGCATAGTACACCAGTGTACTACACCATATACACCTCAGCAGAATGGTGTCGCCGAACGAAAGAATAGGTCACTCATGGAGATGGCCAGGTGCATGCTGAAAGCAAAGGGATTGCCACATAAGTTTTGGGTGGAAGCTCTTATGTGTGCCACTCATGTGTTGAACAGGTGCCCTACAAAGGCACTCAGATCTGTTACACCCTATGAAGCTTGGTTTGATCGGAAACCTAGTGTTGATTATTTTCGTGTGTTTGGTTGCTTGGCTTATGCACATGTACCACAGGAGCTTCGTGGGAAGCTTGATGATAAAGCCATAAAGTGCATATTTGTTGGCTACAGCAGTCAAAGTAAAGGGTACCGTCTCTATAATCCTGTCATTCACACGCAGGATTTTTGTGAGCAGAGATGTTGTTTTTGCAGAGAATTCAGCCCAACCCATTGCTGAATTTAAATTTCAGCAACCTCAGGAGTCTTTTGATGTATTTGAAGGGTTGATACCCATTGGCATAGGAACCACAGCTGATATACCGGCTGAATTTCAGAATTTGCAGCCACCACCTCGTGTGTTTGATGCTTTAAATCAGCCCCAGGCTGAGCCTAACATACAGCAAGCAGAAGAGGATATTGTTGTACAAGAGAGGACAGCTTTGCAAGAAGCTAGAACCATTCCTCGTTGGGCTATACAGACTCTTCAAGAGAGTAGACTTGCTGCTCCATTACCAGGTAGGACACGTAGGAGTACACGTGAGGCTGAAAGCTCTAACTTTTCAGAGTCAGCTTGGGTGAGTTCTCTTATGGATGAAGAGGAACCTGAAAGTTTTGAAGATGCAAGTGAAAATCAGCATTGGATGCAGGCCATGCAAGCTGAATTGGATTCTATTGTTAAGAATCATACATGGGATTTGGTGGATTTGCCTCCTGGCAAGAAGGCAATTGGTACAAAGTGGGTTTATAAGGTTAAACGCAAACCAGATGGTACCATTGACAGGTACAAAGCAAGGCTGGTTGCTAAGGGCTATGCTCAGAAAAAGGGCATAGATTATGAAGAAACTTTTGCCCCCACTTCTCGGATGACCACCATCCGTGTTGTTGTTGCTATGGCTGCACATTATGGCTGGTTTGTACATCAGTTGGACATAAAAACAGCTTTTTTGAATGGTGATCTTGAGGAAGAGGTTTATGTGATACAACCTCTTGGTTTTGCTATGTCTGGTGAAGAGCACAAGGTGTGCAAGTTGAGGAAAGCTTTGTATGGCTTAAAACAAGCACCGCGTGCCTGGTATGCAAAGATTGATGCATTTTTGACTAGCCAGGGGTTCACCAACAGTCCAACTGAAAGCACCCTCTACATCAAGAGAGATGGGGGGGATATTTTGATAATCATTCTTTATGTAGATGATATGCTGCTCACAGGTACTGATGCGGATAAAATTTCAGATTTTAAGTCCGAACTCAAATCTGCTTTTGAGATGTCAGATATGGGTATGTTGCACTATTACTTGGGCATACAGTTCATACAAAGTGAGAAGGGTATCTTTATGTTACAGTCAAAGTATGTACAGAGACTGTTGGAAAGATTCAAATTTCAAGATTGTAAGCCTATTTCCACTCCTATGGAACCAGGGCTGAAACTTACAGTACATGATGGCAGTGAATCTTTTGATGCTATTCTCTATTGTCAGGCTATTGGGTGCCTGATTTACTTGTGCAACACCTGACCGGATATTCAGTATGCAGTATCCCAGGTGAGCAGATATATGCACAGCCCACGGATGCTTCATTGGCAAGCTGTAAAGCGTGTGTTTCGTTACTTGCAAGGCACCAAGTCTTATGGCTTGATGTTTCCAGGGGGGGTGACTTGCATTTACTTGCATACAGTGATTCAGATTGGGCTGGTGACTTCGACACAAGGCAGTCTACCAGTGGTAATTGTTTCTTTTTGGGACACTCATGCATTTCATGGTTGAGCAAGAAACAATCTACAGTAGCTACCTCGTCTTGTGAGGCTGAGTACAGGGCAGCTTTCACAACGACAGTGGAATGTGTTTGGCTACGCAGACTCTTGGCAGATCTTCATCCTTTATTGGAGGAGCCTACTCCGATTCTCACTGACAGTCAGAGCTCTATTGCAGTAGCACGGAATCCTGTGTTTCATGCACGAACGAAACACATAGAGATACATTATCATTATGTCAGAGAAAGACTTCATGCAGGGGAGATCAGCATGATCTATTGTCCAACACATGACAATGTCGCAGACATTTTCACCAAAGCTTTACCTCGAGAAAAGTTTGAAGCTTTCCGCAAAGCTTTAGGCTTACTTCCTTTTGGTGATTGACATCATGCCTTGTACCCACATTGGCACTGCAGGGGGGTGTTAGAAATAATGTCCTGACATTATTATGGGCAGTGGCCAATGTATTAGGACCGGCCGGGCACTTTTTACTCACTTTAAGTGAGGTTTTTTCCCCACGCCCAATAAGGCGCCCAACTTACCGTTATGTGAAACGGGCACCAGTTAGGGTTATTATATGCCCTAAGTTTTGTAACAAACATATCTTCATAATTTGAGCTCCATCGTTTTGCTCCTTGCCTCCACACGTTTTGTTCTGTTTCTTCGTGTGCTCCACACCGTCTCTCACACTCACACTCAGTTGGATTTTGATGATCTTAGCTCCCTACTTTTGGAGGAGTCGTCTGTTCTCATCTCACAAGATAAGTTGAAGGTGTCAATCAACAGTTCTGACCAGGCACTTTCCTCAGTTCAGAAGAAAGGTCGGAGTCGCTGTTTCTCTTGTGGGAAAAGAGAACATCTGTCCAAGGATTGTTTGTCCAAGAAGAACGACAAGACCAAGGGCAAGGCTTCATCTCAGAGAAAAGGCAAAGACACGACACATGATACCGTGATTTGAAGTTCCAAGCATTCGACATCTAACAGGACATGGTTATCTTTGGTACAGTAGAGTTTATGAACTGGATCTGTTCCAAGTTCATTGTTTGAGGCTTTTGGGACATTATGTGTTCCGTCAACAATTGGGGATTATGGGCACGGTGTGTCTAGCAGCTCATCATCTATTTTTGGAGTTCACTGCACATTGTGTAGAAATTCATGGCCAAGCAAAGTTCCTTGTTGTTCGTGGTGGCATCTGAAAGAATGTGCACAAGCGGAAGCAAATAAACATGAGAGAGAGAAAGATTGCAAGCAAGAACAAGAGCTTTATTAGCTTGAGGTTATGTTAAAATATTGCATCTTCTTCTGCTGTCGTGGAGGTCCTATCGGCCTGTTTCTACAGCCGACCTGCTTGTTGCTCTCTTTTATTCATTCAATCATCTTACATTGCCTTATTTGCTGGCTCTTGTACTCTGTAACCTCAAGCTAATAAAGCTCTTGTTCTTGCTTGCAATCTTTCTCTCTCTCATGTTTATTTGCTTTCGCTTGTGCACATTCTTTCATGGTATCATACGCAGTGTGGAGAATGGTATATACAAACTTTCCGCACTCTCCTCTTTGACAGGTTCTCACATTGGTGATTTGGCTGACATGTGCATTTTCCGAGGTGTACTCGATACTGGCCATGCTGAGGTGTCCATGGTCGCACCTTCGTCATCAGTTTTCTTCTGACTTTTTTGCACACTTCAAGATGCAGAGGGGGTGTTAAAATATTGCATCTTCTTGTGCTGTCATGGAGGTCCTGTCGGCCTGTTTCTACAACCGACCTGCTTCATGCACAAGTATATAAGAGTTGCTCTCTTTTATTCATTCAATCATCTTACATTGCCCTATTTACTGGCTCTTGTACTCTGTAACCTCAAGCTAATAAAGCTCTTGTTCTTGCTTGCAATCTTTCTCTTTTTTCTCATGCAATCTTTCTCTCTCTCTCTTGTACTCTGTAACCTCAAGCTAATAAAGCTCTTGTTCTTGCTTGCAATCTTTGTCTCTCTCATGTTTCGAGGAAACAGGTTGGCAGGTGCTCTCTCCGAGGTGATTCCAGTATTCGCGATGCTAGAGGGTCCATGGTTGCATCTTCATTGACTTATCTTCTTCCAACTCTTGCACACTATGAGCTACAGAGGGGGTGTTAGAATTGTGCATCTCAGTGTTCTGGGGCTTTACCATTTGTCTTTGGTATTTTCTTGTATTTTTCCTATTTATTTGTCTTGTGAGCAGTCGGCCAGCCCTAGAGGCAGTCGGCCAACTCACTCATGCACTATATAAGGAGTTCCCCATTATTCACTCTTTCATCCATTTCCCTCGCACATAGTTCAACATCTAGTTGCTGGCCATTACCATCGTAAAGCTTTACGGCTATTATAAAAGGTGATCTTGTCTCTACTCTCCAGAGAGCAGAGACACTTAGAGCCCGCAGGAGACAGAGGACACCTGGCTTTCGGACACCACGCCTATACCAGAGAGAGATGACAGAGATCAGAGCTCAGTTTCACAGAGAGGGTACGGAGCGACTGGCTCGCTTCAGAGCACACCCAGGCATGTTCTTCAGGGAGCTGTGGACACCCCCTTCACTGATGTATACCATTTTATATCCCCAGTATGGTACAGGATGGAGCTAGCTAGGTTGCATATCATGATTGTATACTCCATGCATATAGCTTTGCATTCTCCTAGTAGTAGAGCTCCATCCCCTGCACACCCAGATTCAGCTTTTTTATTCAGTACTTTTTCATTTTGTTGGGATGACAGAGGATACCCCATACAGGTACTCCGATTTGTCTCATAGGCCGAGTTCGGTCTTTTGGAAGACGTTAATAAAATCTTTCTTTCTTTCTTTCTTTCTTTCTCCTTTGCACTCTCTCATGTACTGTTTATGCTTCTGCATGTGCTCTCTCCTTCAATTGCATGACATCAGAGAAATTAAGGAAATTGGAATAAACTCGAAAATCGGGTGGTGACATTGGAGAAATTAGGATAAATTTTTTTTTAAAAATGGAAGAAATGGAGTAAAGTTGGGGGAAAATTTGATAGCACGATGACGTTTAGGTTGAGTTCCTTTTTAAATTTGAACCCAAACAAAAAGAAAGAAAGAAAGAAAGAAAGAAAGTTATATTAACGTCTACAAAAGGCCAAAATAACCTATGAGACCAAAAGGATTACATAATGTCCATGGAATACATCATCAAGGGTACTAAAATGATTACATAATGTCCATGGAATACATCATCAAGGGTACTTAAATTTGAACCCAAACAAAAAGAAAGAAAGAAAGAAAGAAAGAAAGTTATATTAACGTCTACAAAAGGCCAAAATAACCTATGAGACCAAAAGGATTACATAATGTCCATGGAATACATCATCAAGGGTACTAAAATGAAATGAAAGAAAATGACAAAGCTGAACTACTAGAGCTGATCCATGTACAATAAGCATAGGCTCGCATATCATCCTAAGATATCCCACATGGGGCACTGCAACATGGCACTCAAAGTGGTAAAACTGAGCTCTGGGTCGAGGACATCGGGCTCACAAAATGGATCGAGCTCTCTTGCTTAGAACACCTCTAGGGCATGGAGCTGGAGCGTGGGTACCGGTGGTGGGCTTTGACGTCGTAGTCGAGGAATTGTTGTGGGCACTGTATTCTGATGTGGATGTGTGTACCACAAAGAAATCTGTGTGTGTGTGTGTGTGTGTGTGTGTGAGAGAGAGAGAGAGAGAGAGAGAGAGAGAGAGAGAGAGAGAGAGAGAGAAAGAAAGATATATTAAGCGTCTACTAAAGACCCAATGGGCCTATGAGACCCAAGTGGTACAATAATGTCCATGGCATATCTCATCATGGAATGGAAAATAAAACAGAATGAAAACAGAAATATAGCTCTCTCACTGGGGTGATACAAAACTGTCCATGGAAACTCGTCATGGAAAACTAAGAACATAAAAACATGGGAGCAACATCAGCTCCGAGTAGATGGTATACCACTCTCCAAAATGTCAAGCATGGGGTTGACGAGTATGGCCGAGAGGTCTCCCTCAGCTATGTCACGTGGAAAGATAGCTCGATGGCGATGGAGCATGTCCTGGATCTGGAGCTGGTAAGGTGATCGTGGCCGACGAGGGGGGGAGTCGAGGGCGTCGGGCACGCTGGAGTGCAAAGGCTCGGTCCAAGATAACTCCTCTCGGGCGAGGTAGGTCCAGAGCAGCTCGTGGAGGATCCTGTCACTAGCCTAGACATTTCCCAGTATGAAAGGGGTCTGGTGGACTCCAGGATGTCTAAATATTTGGAAAGTACAAGCTTCGGGAATGGGGGATTATCCTAGAATACAAAGGACCACACTCTTAAAATTTAGGAGAGTTGCTATGTTTGGCCCGACTCCGATGGAAATTCTGTTCGCGTCATTACATCTGGAATTGAGCAGATACCAAGAGTTGGCAAAGTGCCTATGACAGAATGTCTGCCAGTTGGGATATTTTTAGAGATAAAGTTTATGGAAGGACCCATCTCTTAGATTGGGACATGTGGCAAGAAAGTGGACCAAAGTGAGACAAGTGGCCTAACACTTGTTATAAAGTGGATCAAAGTGAGACAAGTGGCCTCACACTTGTCACTTCAGCTATTGTGTGGCTCTCCACTTGTCATTGTAGCCTTCTCTTGCCATTTTAGCTCATGGGAGACCCAAATCTATAAATTGGAGCCCTCTCTCTTCATTAATAGAGGCTCTCTTGCTGCACACTAGCCTCTACCACCGTTACAGGCTGCCCTAATGATAGCTACTCTCTTTCTCTCTCTCTTGAAGGCTGCCCATGAAGAATACCGGCTGTTGGGGACTGTTTTGGAGGCTTCCATCGCGAAGAAATACTTAAGGCAAGGATATTTAATCATTTATTATGATTTCTAGCCATTGTACTTCTTGTACCAACCTTTGTACCTGCTGTACCAGCCATTGTACTGGTTGTACCAGTCCTTGTACTTGTACTTGCTGTACCACCCATTGTACCGACTATACCAGCTTCTATACTTGCTGTACCGGCCACTGTACTTGCTATACTAGTCATTATACATGCTGTACCAACATTTGTACTTGATGTACCTGCTGTACCAACCACCGTACCGACTGTACCAACCACTGTACCTACTATACCGACTATACCAGCCATTGTACCTACTGTACCGGCTGAATGGAGAGTTGTACTTGCTATACCAGCTCTATTGCATGAAGACCCAAGGTTTTTGGGGAAGAATCAGTACCCACACGGAGGTATATGGATTATGTTGTTGGCTCGGCATTTCTACAGCCTATGTTCCGGCTTGGTTGCCTCGTGTTGGGCTGTGTTATGGCATTTGTATATGGATAATCCGACATCTCCCGTGGGGAGAGTAAGGCCCTCAAAGCTTGTACATGATATTATTCTCCTTGGGTAATAAAATACTCCAAGGGGGGGGGGGGGGGGTCGGCCCATTCCGGCCTCTATGTGGTGTCACATGTGCAAGCTCCATTTTCAGCATTTGTGGATATTTTGTCCAGCTTTATGTTTTATGCAAAGTGATGATGGATGTGTGTTAAGGCTGTGGCCATGTTTAAATGTTTTAATATGCATTGATGGTATCAACAAGTGTGTCAAAGGCCCTAGTCCCCCGGGCACCGCCGCGAGTTACGTTGGTATCAGAGCATAGGCTTTCTTGGAAGCCGAAGGCTTCCTTCTATCAATAAGGAAGAGAAAAGATCTCAAGTGGGGACCACACTTACCGTCATTGCTGTTAAGCATGGCCAGCCGCTTCATAGCTTATGAAGCAAGAGCATGAGCAGTAGACAGCTTGTTGATCTAAGGATTTATGAATTCACAAAATTTTATCTTAAAAGTGTGGAGTTGGCTTTATGTGCACACGTTTAGCACTCTTTCCATATGGATATTGTGGATTATATTATCAAGCTTACAGGCAAGCTATATAGAGATATATCTCAGGATATCTTAAGGATATGGTGACGAGATATTTCTTTTGGCTTCATAACCAACCTGGCAACGAAAAGCTAAGTATACTTTGAGTTTGCAAAGTTGGTGATTTTGCTATTTACTATGAAGTGTTTTTGATGTTCACTAACCCTTGTGCAGCAAAGTTGGGCATCAAACCAAAGGAGATGGGTGTGTTACATGAGGTTACTTTGGCTTGTCCTGGACATTCGGTTGAGGTTACATCGATCATTGGGAAACTGCGTCTCAGTGTGCAGACTTACACGGACAGAGAGGATAACTTCTTCATTATGCCTTTGGAGGGTTGTGATGTTTTGTTGGGTATGCCTTGGTGCCATAAGGTTAAAGCGGTGGTAGATACTTTCAACAGGAAAATCTCTCACTAATAAGAATAAAGAACACACTCTTGATGTAAAGCTTAAAGGGGAATGTATTCTTGTTGTATCTGCCTCGGCCATTGCTCGTCTAATAAAGAAACATCTTTTTGTTTACTTATTGTTTGTTAAAGAGAATCAGGATACTAACCTATTTGAGCTGGATAAGGAAAGATTGGATTTTCTCAAAGTTTTCAAGATTGTTTTTCAAAGGCTTTGCCAGGGGAATTATCGCCTGCTAGGCCTGAGGATCATGGGATTGATTTGATTCCGGGAAGTTCACCACCGAATAAGCCACCCTATAGGGTGAGTGCAGCCCAACAAGAAGAGATTATGAGCCAAGTGCGTGATCTGTTGGACAAAGGGTTGATTCAGCCGAGCTCTTCACCCTATTGTTCACCAGTGCTTTTGGTACAAAAGAAAGATGGTTCTTGGCGGATGTGCATTGATTACAGGACACTAAATAAGATTACCATCAAGAACAGATTCCCTATACCTCGAATCGATGATATTTTGGATCGATTATAGAGAGCAACTTACTTCAGTCGCATTGATCTGAAGAGTGGATATCATCAAATTCGCATCAGGCTAGAAATGTGCACAAGACAACCTTCAGGACAACTTTTGGACTTTATGAGTTTTTGGTTATGCCTTTTGGTCTTACGAATGCTTCAGCGACTTTTAACAAGATGATGGATTGGATTTTTTGACCCCACCGTGCTTTTGTGGGCACTTTCTTTGATGATATGATTGTGTTTTCTCACTCAGAGAAGGAGCATCAGGAGCATTTGACCAAAGTCTTTGAGGAACTCAGATTTGTGTTACCTTTCACCAGATGGCTGGGGTAGATGTGGATGATGCATATAGACGGAGGAACTGCTGTAGGACTGAAAACGCAAGGTACGACTGCTGTGGAACTGTAAACGCAGGGCTGTGCTGATGCTGGACAGAAAACGCAGGACTGTTTGCTGTTTTGGGGATTATGGAGGACTGTACGGCTGCGCCTATGTGCTGTCCTACTGAATTGCTGAGTTATGACTGCTGAATGGCTGCGTTAGTACTGCTGAATTGCTGCACTTATGGCTGTAGGGACTGCTAAACTGCATGCGTTGGAGAACCAAGGCTGGCTGAAGCAAACTCAAGCACTCCAAGGGCTGGATGAGACTAGTCTAGTGCTGAAGGCAAGGGAACTCCTAGGGCTGAGGAGGAAAGCTCTTAGCACACTGAAGACTGAATGGGAAACTAAGCCCTATGCAAGCCTATTTATACTAGATAGGGGTTGGTCAAGTTGCCTGGTCATAATTTAATAAACTTTATGTTTATAAATGACAATAAATGCCAAATAAATACCAGAAAATATGGAAAAATACCAGATAAATCCTAGTAAATTCCCTAAGGCTTTTGGGATGTTCTAAATGATGCACACGCATATGAATGCATATTATGCAGGATGAAGAGTGCTTTTTGAGCAAACCCTAAGGGTTCTACTGACTCTACATGCATGAATGATTCTCTCCAAGTGGGTTAAGGGACTTGACTGACTGACTGACCCGCTAAGGCTGAGGAATGACCTACGTAGCTCGTGCCTGAATTATCCTGGACTCGGGATGTAAAATGGGGTCACGGCGTACGACAAATATCATCCTACTGGGTTCTAATACTGTACAAATGTTGCACTGCTCATGATGAGCCAGTTTGTCACCATGCACTCTGCACTAAGTGCAGAGTGCATGTGGCATTCCCTCCTGCTTAGCTTGGTGGCAGGTTCATGGCTTCCAAGTAGTCCCCCAACAACTGGGGGTACTCCTAGAAGAACTCCTCGTCGAGCCATACAGCTTCGTGGGTGCCTCGATCTCGGAATTTCGTATAGAACTAACGTATCCGTCGACCGGAACCATGCTTCCATCTATGAAGAAGGATCTGCTCAGGCTCAATAACTTCTGGTTCGTCTACCACGTTTGGCTGTTGTTCATCTGAAACATCACACTTCTGGACCAACATATGGTTTTAGCCAAGAAACATGGAAAACATCATGCATTGTCCAACTGGTAGGCAACTTTAACTTCATGGAGACATCACTTAACTTATTAACTATTGGAAAAGGGCCAAAACTACGGAATGAAAGCTTGGGACAACGTTTGCCCACTTGTTTCAATCTCTGTTTCATGATACGCAAATAGACCCAATCCCCTTCCTTGAAGTGGACATCTCGTCTGGACTTATTTGCCTGTCTGCTATATGCTTCCTGAGCTTTGGTCAAGCGGTCCTTGACCGACTCAATGATCTCGGATAGCCTCTAAAGATGGAGACACCATTCTCGTCAAAAGAGAAGAAAAACGGCGACCAAAGACTGCTTCATATGGAGTCCATCAGACACTGGATGAATGAGTGTCGTTCAAGATAGCTTGGACCAATGGAAGATAATGTTCCCATTTGGACTGCTCGTCATGACAGTACTTTATGAGAACATCAAAGGCCAACTAGTTATAAATTTCTGTTTGGCCATCTGTCTGCGGATGGAATACACTAGACAACTGCAACTTAGTTCCGAAGTTTTCAAATAATGCCCTCCAGAAATGCAAGGTAAACTTGGAATCTCTATCTGATGTTATGGTGCTAGGCAAACCACAAACTGGATACCAATGCTTGAGAAACAGACAGGCTACGTCCTCGGCTGTGGCAGTATGCTTGCATGGGATGAGCATGCAGAATTTACTACAGCGATCCACAATGGTAAAACACTGAGTGTTACGGGATCCGGTGGATGCTGGTAGAGGCCCTACAAAGTCCAGACATGTCGATGAAAGGTCCGTCGGGGATAGGCAAAGGTTGAAGTAAACCTGCCTTCTTTGTATGGGGAACCTTGACTTTTTGACAAATCTTTCAGGCTTGTACATGTGCGTAGACATCACGCCTCATCTTTGGCCAATAAAAGGACCGTTCTAATTTCTCGAGGGTACTGCTGATACCCCTATGTCCTCCAACTAGGGAGTCATGGGCATCGTGGAGAAGAGCAGAACGCTTTTCCTAATTAACACAGAGACAGTTCTTGTAGTCAAGCCTGCCTTTCTTAATGGTGACTTACATGAGGAGGTGTATGTTGAACAACCTCAAGTTCCCAAACATGAGGGTAAGGTGTACAGATTGCACAAAGCCCTTCATGGTTTGAAACAGGCACCCAAGGTGTGGTATGGTAAGATTGATGCATTCTTTCTTCCCCTTGGATTCTAGAGATGCTTTGCAAAAAGCAATCTCTATGTCTTTGCTCAGGATGCTTTGCTCTGTTTGATTGTCTTATATGTTGATGATTTATTGATTGATGGCTCACATCTTGCCAAGATTGAACAGCTTCGGTCAAATTTAGCTTACCTTTGAGATGACTGATTTAGGACTTCTCCACTACTTTCTTGGGAAGGAGGTCTATCAGTATTCTGATGGAGTTTTTCTTAGCCAATATAGATATTTGCAGCAGCTCCTCGAGACATTTGGGATGACGGAGTGCCGTTCAATTTCTTGTCGGATGGATCCTAACTCCAAGCTCTCCCGTGATGAACAACTCTCCCCTCTTGGAGGACAGTACACAAAACCGGAGGCTTGTACTTACACCAGGCCCAACATTTCTTACAATGTCAATGTTCTCAGTTAGTTTTCTTCCACACCTCGACATTCTCATTAGCAAGCCGCTCTGAGGATTCTCCGCTACTTATCTGGTACCTTGAACTATGGTCTCTCTTTCAAAGGAGACACTGAGCTTATTAGATATTCAGATGCTGATTGGGCAGGTGATCAAGATACTCAACGATCCACTTCTGGTTATTGCTTCACTCTTGGTTCTGGTCTTATTTCCTAGAGATCCAAGAAGAAGAATATAGTTTCATTATCTTCTACTGAGGCTTAGTACCGTGCTTATTTTGATACCTGCTGTGAATGGTTGGCCACTAACCCAATGTATCATGCTAGGACAAGCACATTGAGGTGCATTATCACTTTGTGAGAGAAAGGGTTCGAGCAGGTGATGTGGATTTGGTTTATGTCAGCACAAAGGATCGAGTAGTAGACATATTTATGAAGGCATTGAGTACAAAGAAGCTCCCCTAGTTTAAGAGCTTACTTAAGAGTGCAGGGTATGGATAAGCTCGAGGAAGCTCAATACAAGGAGAAGGGTAGGTGTTTCTTTTGTCATACAAAAGGACACACTTCTCGGGAGTGTCCTAAGAAGACTACCGCTCCAAAGACCGCCGCTTCAGCCTCCACAGCTTCCGTGGTGAGCCCGACTCCCACACAGACCCTAGTGGCTGCCCCTAGTTCTTCAAATCCCAATGCTTCAATTGGAGCAATCATTAGCCGAGAGCTCGAAGATAAGCAGAAGGACGCCCATGACTAGGAGTATGAGCGCAACGAATTGCTCAAGACCTTTGACTACATAGGTGGCCAAAGAGTCGTCGTCTTGTTTGACGACAGCAGCACGGAGGACATGGTCATGGAACAGGCCGCTCGGCGTGCCCGTTTCGTCTTGACTTAGGTGGACAAGCAAGTTGAGGGTTTTAGCACAAGCATGACAACGAGCGTCAAGTATGAAGCTCTAGGTGCTAAGTTAGTTATTCAAGGCATAGAGTTTGTGCGTGATTTTATGGTTGCCCCTCTTGTAGGAGCAAACATAATATTGGTCATTCAGTGGTTTCACAAGTTCCTTCCTGATGTCAAGTGAGACAAGCACACTTTCCAGATTAGTCGGAATGTGTCAAACGCCCCAGTGACCATTAAGTGTGAGCCAGGAATTCCGAACTTTCCACTCATAAGCCACTTGCAAGCTAAACAAGCAATCAGAAAAGACACACATTGTGCGATGATATACATCTAGACTGCCTAGACGGTGGTCAGTGCTTCCGAGAAGTATTTGGCTCTCCATGAAAAGTTCCAGAAAACTTTTCTTCGGGACAATCTCCCTCCCCAGCTACCCCCGTCCAGACCAGAGGACCACAAGATCGATCTCCTCCCAGGCTCGGAACCCCCGAGCAAGTTTCCATATCGCCTTTCCAAGGCAATGGAACCGGAGTTGGACCGCCAACTCCAAGAATTGTTGCAATATGGCTTCATCCGTCCCAGTGTGTCACCATTTGCACCACCAATCCTATTTGTCAAGAAGAAAGATGGGTCTTCTCGTTTGTGTGTCGATTATCGTACACTCAATAAGCTGACTATCAAGAGTAGATTCTCGATGCCTCGAATAGATTATATTCTCGAGAGGCTGAATGGGACTAATGTGTTCTCGAAACTCGATTTAAAGAGTGGGTACCACCACGTGAGGATTGTGGAGAGGGATATCCCCAAGACAGCCTTCCGTACGGAACGGGCCCACTATGAATTTATGGTCATGCCTTTTGGCTTGACGAACACCCAGCCACATTCAACCGCATGATGATGCGCATGTTCCGAGAATTGATTGGAAAGTGTGTGTTCATATTTCTCGACAACATACTAGTATTTTCAACTACAGATGAGCAACATGACATTGATGTGGAGAAAGTCCTGAAGTTGCTGGAAAGCAACGAGCTCTACGTCAATGAGAAGAAGTCGGAATTTTATTTGTTCGAGGTTCACTACCTTGGATATATAATTAGTGCAGAAGGCATTCGACGTGATCCGGCCAAGGTGGCCGAGATCACATATTGGAAAGTACCACAAACTACTAATGACATCAGATCCTTTGTGGGTATATGCCAAGCATACTCCACCTACATAGACAAGTTTTCTGACCTCTTGTGGCGGATCTCACCGATCTCCTAAAGAGTGTCAAGACAAGAAGGCAACAGATTCGAATGACTCCACGAGCATTGGAGGCATTCAAGAACCTCAAGGTGGCTTTATCAACACTGCCTTGTTTAGCACTTGCCTCATGGGACGAGCCATTTCAGGTGATCACCGACGCGAGCAACATCGCAATTGGAGGTGTATTACAACAGAATGGTCATCCAGTAGCTTACATGTCTCGTAAGTTACTGCCCGCAGAGAAGAATTACTCAATCTACGATCGTGAACTCCTTGCAGTTATACAGGCCTAAAAACATTGGAAACATTTTCTTTATGGCCGTGACTTTGAGATTCGCACTGACCATCAGGCATTACGCTAGATTCAAACAATGCCAAGTACACAGTGGAGTGACTGACAGCACCGCTGGAGCCAGATATGATGGGGAGAAACCTGTCAATTAGGGTTTAGAGTTCATTGATGGGAGACATACACAGAGAAGCAAGGGAGAGAGAGAGAGTTGTGGGGATAAGTCAACTCATGAAAAGCATGAGTGTGTGACTCCCCTATCACACATGTATATTGCACTAGTACACATAGTGCACTTAGTACATTAAAAGTACTAAGTGTACTATGTACTATAACTTATGGGCTTGTACACACTATAAGGGTGGGCATAACGCCTTTACCCCAACAACCTCCCACTTAAAGGCAAAGTGCCCTTAAGTAAAGGAAAAGAAAAAAAATCAGCATGTACATGATAATATACAAGGCCATATCAAGGCTGAAAATGGCCTCATCCAATGCCCATCAAGTGTCTGCAATGAGCAAACCGCTCCGGAGGCAAACTCTTCGTCAACAGATCAGCCGGGTTGTCATCCGTATGAATCTTAACAAGCTGAATTTGCTTGTTCTCTATCACCTCTCTGATGAAGTGATACTTCACATCCACATGCTTCGTCTTTGCATGAAAAACAGGGTTCTTTGCCAACTGAATGGCACTCTGACTGTCACAATGCAACAATGGAATATCCCCTGTATAACCCAAATCAACCACTAACCGAGATAGCCATAATGCCTCCTTGCAAGCCTCTGTGGCTGCAATATACTCGGCCTCTGTAGTAGATAAGGCTGTGCACTTCTGCATCCTGGATATCCATGACACAGCACCTCCTGTGAATGTAAATACATAACCGGTAGTAGACTTCCGGTTATCTGGATGACCGGCATAATCCGAATCCGTGTAACCATGCACTAATGCATCCTGTTTGCCAAAGCAAATGCACAAATCCTGTGTGCCCTTCAGGTATCTCATGACACCTTTCACTGCTTCCCAATGCTTCTTGCCAGGGTTGGCCATGTATCTAGAAACCACTCCCACTGCAAATGCAATGTCCGGTCTAGTAGCAACCATGGCATACATGAGACTGCCACAAGCTGAAGCATACGGAATCTTGGCCATATCAGCCCTGTCTCTATCTGACTGTGGGCTGTCCATAGCACTGAGTTTCACATATGGAGGCAAAGGAGTACTAGCTTTCTTCCCCCCGTCCATATTGAACCTCTGCAAGACTTTGCCAATGTATTCCTTCTGAGACAAATACAACACATGCTGATTTCTGTCCCGAAGTATCCGCATACCCAAGATGTGATTTGCATCACCCAAATCCTTCATATCAAAGGTTTCATGCAGCCTCTTCTTCAAAGCATCCATCTCTTTACGAGATTTCCCGGCAATCAACATATCATCAACATACAAAATGAGAATCAATAGACTGCCATCCAAAGCTTTCTTGGTGTACAAGCAGTGATCTATGTCACTTCTCCTGAATTTCTGAGATTTCATGAATGTATCAAATTTATGATACCATTCTCGTGGTGCCTGTTTGAGCCCATAAAGACTCTTTTTCAGCTTGCATACAAGCTTCTCCTTTCCACTCACTGCATAACCCTCTGGCTGCTGCATATATATCTCCTCATGGAGATCACCGTGAAGAAAAGCAGTCTTCACATCCATCTGAATCAAGTCCAGATCATCATGCGCAACCAAAGCCAACACAGCTCTAAGTGTGGTCATTTTGACCACTGGAGAGAAGATCTCATCAAAGTCCACACCATATTCCTGCTTGAAGCCCTTAGCCACTAATCTGGCTTTGTATCTTGGCTTTGCATCTGGTGCAACTTTGAGCCTGTATACCCACTTGCATGGCAAAACTTTCTTGCCTGCAGGCAAAGGCACCAACTTCCAAGTTCCATTTTTATGCAGAGAATCCATCTCTGACTTCATGGCACGCTCCCATAGAGCTTTGTCTGCCCTTTGTAAAGCCTCTTTGTAACATGAGGGCTCCCCACAGTCAGTAAGCATCAAGTAGTCAACCCCTGGAACAAACCTGTCAGGGGCTCTGGAGGGTCTAGTGGACCTCCGTACCCAATGACCATCATTTGCAGGTTGCTGTCCAGCCTACATATCACCCATTGGTGGCTCCTGTTCCATGCCATAAGGCTGAAAAATCATGCCTGGTATCTCCTCCAACTGTGGTATATCCATAGGGATATCTTCTGCCATATCTGGCTGTCCATTTGGACCATTTTCAGCACCATTTAAGGGCTGGTTTTCCTGCTGTAATGGCTGATTTACAGCCCTTTGTTGTTGTCCATGATGTCCATCATCATCAAAGATGACTCTGCCAGGCTCCTGTTGCCTTGCAGGCTCCTTATACATGCATGTTTCATCAAAAATGACATCATTGCTGCGTATGATCTTTCTATTTATGGGATCCCAAAGTCTATACCCCATTTCACCTCTGTCACCATATCCTAGGAATATGCATTTATGAGACTTAGGATCAAGTTTGGTGCGCATTTCCCTGCGTATGTGCACGTACGCAACGCAACCAAACACTCTCAAGTGCTTGTATGACGGAGGCTTCCCTGTCCATACTTCTTCTGGCACTTTCCCACCAAGCCTCGTGTTAGGTGACCTATTTATAAGGTGAACGGCTGTCATAACAGCTTCAGCCCAAAAACCATGAGGTAATGCAGCATGTGACAACATAGAACGGACCTTCTCCTGTATGGTCCTGTTCATCCTCTCTGCTGTCCCGTTTTGTGGAGGATCATAAGGAGTAGAGAGCTCCCTCTTGATGCCTTTAGCATCACAAAAGTCCTGAAACTGTTTGGACGTATACTCTCCACCATTGTCGGAACGCAAAGCCTTCAGTGTTTTGCCAGTTTGATTCTCCACATGAGCAACAAACTTCTCAAACACTGAGAATGTATCACTCTTCAAACGAAGAGGATAGACCCACACCTTGCGTGTGGCATCATCAATGAAAGACACAAAATATTTTGCCCCTCCCAAAGAAAGCTGAGGCATCTCACATACATCTGTATGCACAAGCTCTAACTGAGCATCTTTCTGTCCAAGAGCTTTCTTGTGGGGGCACTGTAGTTGCCGACCATATATACAATGCTCACAAAATTGAAAACTTGAAAACTTTAGAGAAGGCAAGTAACCCAAACGAGACAATTGCTCCATTCCCTTGACACTCATGTGTCCCAACCGGCTATGCCACATAGAAATTTCCGGCAGCTCGGTTGCATTTACATTAGCATGGTGACAAACACCTGCATGCATGAAATAAAGAGTGTCCACCTTAGAGCCTCTGGCAACAACCAGTGAGCCCTTACTAATCTTCCACTTTCCACTACCAAATGTGGTAACATAATCAGCATCATCAAGCTGTCCAGTAGAAAGCAGATTCTTCTTGATCTCAGGCACATGCCTGACATCATGGAGCATAAGCTGTGAGCCATCTGAAAATACAAGCCTCACATCACCTCTGCCAAGAATTTTGCATGCATGGTTATCACCCAAATAAACTACTCCTTCATTGCCAGCAGTGTACCTGACAAACAAGTCTCTGCAACCTGTGACATGAAAGGAGGCACCTGAATCAATGATCCATGAGTGCATACCATGACCACCTGTAAGAAGTGAATGGGCATCAAGTGAAGACGTAAAGAGGACCTCATCCTCACTGCCACCTGCATGTGACACATTGATTTCTTCGATCTTGACTCCACTTTTGCCCTTTGGCTTTACATCTTTGGCTTCATCCTTCTCTTTGTCTTTGCCTTTTCCCTTTTCTTTCTGATCATTTTTCCATTTGTAGCATTGCTTTTTAATGTGTCCCTTCTTGCCACAATAATGGCATTCCAAATCCTTTTTGGAGCGAGACTTGCTCCTTCCCCTTTCTTGGCTTTTCCCCCTTTGCTGGGATCTCCCACGTGCATTCATTGCATTAGACTTGCCAACAGAGTTGTTTTTCCTGTTCATCTCTTCTTGAAGAAGAGCACCCTCAACATCTGCATATGACAGCATAGCATGCGAATTGCTAGTGGCTGTCCTGAATGTGTCCCAACTCTCTGGCAAAGTGCATAACAAAAAAGTGGCTTTGAACTCATCGTCCATTGCCAACTTTTGATTTATGACCTGGCTGACAATACCATTAAACTCATTGAGATGGGCTGTCATAGAAGCCCCTTCCTTCATCTGAAGGCCTATGAGTTTCTTCAACCAATACACTTTGCTTGAGGCACTTTGTTGGGCATACAAGTCCTGCAATCTCTGCCACATTCCCCAAGCTGTCTTCTCTTCACGAATGCTGAAAAGTAATGAGTCTGACACAGACAACATGATAGTAGATCTTGCCAGCTCATCCATATCTTCCCACTCTTCAGCTGTAAGAGAAGCGGGCATCACACCCCTTTCTTTGATAGGCTTGTGCTGCTTTTTCTGGAGCAACACATTGTAGCACTGGGTTTGCCAAATATCATAGTTATGCGAGCCTTCAAGCTTCTTGATGTGAAGCAATGAAGAGCTCTCACCTGTGGTTGCCATAGCAAAATACAACCTGTAATGCCTGACTCCCTGCAAATGTGCAAACACTGCACCCAAGATGTGCAAACACTGCACCCAAAGCACACAAAGTGCTCACAAATGTTCTCCCAAGCTTTATCTCCCACTGCGGAAGCAAGAATGCAACTTTTCTCCCACTTTTTGTGATGAAAACACCAAATTCTGGTTGCTGCAGATTTTGGACAGCACCTTAAATGTGCTCTTTTGCCTCTCCAAAGTACTGTACAGCAGTACCAAGTGCTCACCAATGATGTACCAAACCTGTCCCGGCAAGTACAGCAGCTGAATTTGAACCTTTTGGTCACTCAAAACAGTGTACAGCCATGCCAAAACATGCACAAAGCTGTGCCAAATCTGTACCAGCAGGTACAGTAGCAATAAATGCTCTCCTGGCTGTCCAAATGAGTGAAAATCAGATTTTTGCAGTCACGAACACTGCATAAAACAGTCCCGAACAGAAATTGGGCAAAAGCCCCTTGACTGCAAGCTGATTTTTGAGGATTCAAGGCATAAATGTCTTGCCTGCTGCTTTGCCAAGCTCAACAAGCATACGAACTTGAAAAGCCCCTTGATTTGAGATCAATTTCTGATCATGCATGGTACATTGGCGCACATGAAGGCATCCAGAGTGTTCACGATGCTTCCCCCTGGCCACATATACATCAAATACATGAAAGCCCCTTGTTTTACAGGCACATTGAGTGCTTGTAAGGCATCAGCACATTATCCACAGCATCAAATGCGATTGCCTGCATGCAAATCAACTCAATCGGCACAAAAGCCCCTTGATTTGCACTGCAATTTGCTGCAATTTTGCCCAAATGTGCAATTTTTCACATCATACAGCATGTATGAGTGCTTAATTGCACAATTACATCAAAAGCCCCAAATTTCGACATCCAATTTCCTGCAAATTGATCCTGATTTGACCAATTTCCTGCAAATTGATCCTGATTTGACCAATTTCCTGCAAATTTATCCTGATTGTGACCAATGTCACCCAATTTTGCCAATTTTGCTCAAAAATTGAGCAATTGGGCACCTGTACCTGCTCAATTGCTTGAATTGATAAGAAATTCGCAAAATTGAAGCAAAAATACCTCTGATTTTCTGATTTGCAGGCGAGTTTTTGTTGTTGCAGGAAAAGTGGGGTTGATGAATGCTGCTGCCTAGATGAATGCTGCTGCTGTGTACTGGACAGCACCTGGGGGGGTGTCGTGGTCAGCTGGTGGGCAGCAAGGGCAGCCGTACAGCAGGCTGGGCAGCCTGTGGGGCTGCGTGGGCTGGCTGGGCAGCCCTATGGGGCTGCGCTGGCTGGCTGGGCAGCCCTGTGGGCTGGCTGAACAGCTGGGGCAGCTGGCTGGAGCTAGGCGACCAGCTCAAGAGGCTACCAGGAGCAAGGCGACCAGCTGAGAAGAGGCGGCCAACAGAAAAGGAAGCAGCCAGCAGCAGAAAGAGGCGACCAGCAGAAGGGCAGCCAGCAGGAGAGCACGACCAGCAGAAGGGGGAGAGGGAGGGACAAACACCTGCTCTGATACCAGTTGATGGGGAGAAACCTGTCAATTAGGGTTTAGAGTTCATTGATGGGAGACATACACAGAGAAGCAAGGGAGAGAGAGAGAGTTGTGGGGATAAGTCAACTCATGAAAAGCATGAGTGTGTGACTCCCCTATCACACATGTATATTGCACTAGTACACATAGTGCACTTAGTACATTAAAAGTACTAAGTGTACTATGTACTATAACTTATGGGCTTGTACACACTATAAGGGTGGGCATAACGCCTTTACCCCAACAAGATATTCTGAGACTCGTAGGCGGTGGGCAGTGCCCAGGGAACTAGGACCTTTGACACACTTGTTGATACCATCAATTCATATTAAAAAACTTAAACATGGCCACAGCCTTAACACATATCCATCATCACTTTGCATAAAACATAAAGTTGGACAAAACATCCACAAATGCTGAAAATGGAGCTTGCACGTGTGACACCGCATAGAGGCCGGAATGGGCTGAACCCCCCCCCCCCCCCCCCCCCCCCCCCTTGGAGTATTTTATTACCCAAGGAGAATAATATCATGTACAAGCTTTGAGGACCTTACTCTCCCCATGGGAGATGCTGGATTATCCATATACAAATGTCATAACACAGCCCAACACGAGGCTACCAAGCCGGAACATAGGTTGTAGAAATGCCGAGCCAACAACATAATCCATATACCTCCGTGTGGGTACTGATTCTTCCCCAAAAACCACGGGTCTTCATGCAATAGAGCTGGTACAGCAAGTACAACTCTCCATTCAACCGGTACAACAGGTACAATGGTTGGTACAACCAATACAATGGTTAGTACAACAAGAACAATGGCTGGTGCAGCCGGTACGATAGCTAATACAGCATCAAGTACAAATGCTAGTACAACATGTACAATGACTAGTACAACAAGTACAATGGCTGGTACAACAAGTACAGAAGCTGGTACAACCGGAACAATGGGTGGTACAACAAGTAGAGAAGCTGGTACAACCGATACAAGGCTAGTACAACAAGTACAATGACTAGAAATCATAATAAATGATTAAATACCCTTGCCTTCAGTATTTCTTCGCGATGGAAGCCTCCAAAACAGTCCCCAACAGCCGGTATTCTTCATGGGCAGCCTTCAAGAGAGAGAGAAAGAGAGTAGCCATCATTAGCGCAGCCTGTAACGGTGGTAGAGGCTAGTGTGCAGCAAGAGAGCCTCCATTAATAAGGAGAGAGGGCTCCAATTTATAGATTTGGGCCTCCCATGAGCTAAAATGGCAAGAGAAGGCTACAATGACAAGTGGAGAGCCACACAATAGCTGAAGTGACAAGTGTGAGGCCACTTGTCTCACTTTGATCCACTTTCTAACTAGTGTCAGGCCACTTGTCTCACTTTGGTCCACTTTCTTGCCACATGTCCCAATCTAAGAGATGGGTCCTTCCATAAACTTTATCTCTAAAAATATCCCAACTGGTAGACATTCTGTCATAGGCACTTTGCCAACTCTTGGTATCTGCTCAATTCCAGATGTAATGACACGAACAGAATTTCCATCGGAGTCGGGCCAAAAAAATAGCAACTCCTAAAATTTTAGGAGTGTGGTCCTTTGTATTCTAGGATAATCCCCCATTCCCAAAGCTTGTACTTTCCAAGTATTTAGACATCCTGGAGTCCACCAGACCCCTTTCATACTAGAAAATGTCCAGGTTGGTGACATCCTCCCCAGCTTCTTAAAAGTTACCCGCAACTTTAAGCTTCAAGCCATATGTTCAATATATAATCATGTCCCATCAAGTGGGCGAGACGAAACAGTCTCAAAAATCCAATATAACTGAAGAATCTATGTCCCAAAGAAATGGGTGAGACTAAATAAGTCTCCATAAGTCCAGATATCATAATCCATGTCCCAAGTAAATGGGCGAGACAAAATAAGTCTCCTGCCAACAAGGCATCGGTCCCATAGTAGCAGGGGAACCCCGTTTCCACCCATTGGGAATGGTGGAACGCGTTCCCCCACCGCCTGAACCAGTGGAACGTTGGAAACAGGGGCTGGAACGTTGAGGTGGTCGAAAAGAGGTGGAACGGCAGGGAACGGTGGAGGAACGGGAGATGGAACGGGAGAGGGAACGCGAGCCTGCCGTTCCCCCACGTGGAAACGCTGATGACGTGGATTTTTTTTTAAAAAAATAGAAACCCGTAAGCCTTGCGCCAGTCGCTTTTCGAAAATTCGCACCCGGGTCCCGTACGCCTTTCGCCCGTCGCTTTTCGGAGTTCACGCCTGCACGAGTGTAGTCGCCGTTGCTGTCCACGACTCCACGAGTCCACAGCCCGTACTGTCCTGCCCGTACGGCAGCTGTTCTATACTACATAGTGATAGTACAGTTGCCCCACCCACCACTGGCAGCCAGGCCCCCAGCCCTTGCACTGTGCAGACTTGCAGTGTACACTGTACACTGTACACACAGTGACTACATTCATCTAAAAGGCAAGGCAGCAAGCTTTTCTCTTTCTTCTCTCTCTCTTTTTTTGTTTGAACTTTGAACTTTTGGTGTCTTAAAAATTACCTATGGTGAATCACAATCTGGACTGCACACTGCACAGTCTCTCCCCATTTTAAACACAAGAAAAAAAAAAGGACTCATTTCTCTGTAATGGTTAACTTTGAAAGCCTATTCAACTTTTTGCCCGAATTTGCAGACATCATGGCTTACTCGGGTTCAAAGCGATCGGCTTCGAATGCTACTTGGTGGGACGAGGTTGAAAGGCTAGAAAGGTATTCATCTAAGGGAGGTGCAACACGATGGAAATGCAAGCAATGTAACAAAGAGAAGTCCGGAGGAGCAAACCGTGTGAGAGCACATCTATGCCATGTAAACAATGAAAAAGCACAAGTGAACAAATGCCCAGGGACAACACCTGAAATGCGTAGAGAGCTTTTGGCAAAGTACCCAAGTGAAGAGGAGAAAGCATGTGCACGAAAGAAACCGGCAATTGATGCATCTTACTTCAGTAGACAAGGGGAAGATGTACACTTGGGAGATGGACAACAGTATGGAGGACTTGGGAGCTTTGCATTTTCCCAAGATTCGCAGTCTATGGGTGCAAGTTCCGGCAAGCAGCAAACCTTGGGAGCAGCTTGGGATCCCCGCAAGAAAGAGAGGGTAGATGCAGCTGTTGCAAGGTTCTTTTATCATGATCATGTAGCATTCAATGTTGCCAGGTCTCCATATTTCATTGAAATGGTCCAGGAGATTACACGGTATGGCCCAACATACAAGCCTCCTTCATATGAGACACTACACACCACCTTGTTGCAAAAGGAGAAAGCTGCAATTGAATGTGCTTTAGAGTCTGTGCATGAAAGTTCGGCAAAGAATGGTGTGTCACTTATTGCAGATGGTTGGAGTGACACTCGAAAAAGGTCCATTCATGGCATGGTTGCTTATTCTCGAGGAAGAATGCAATTCATTTCCTCACATGATGCTTCTGGGACTGGAAAAACTGCAGATCAGCTTGTGGAAGAGTGGGCCGAAGGTATTGAGAAAGTTGGACCAGAGAATGTTATTCAGTTCTTAGCTGATGGTGAGGCAACAAATAGAGCAGTTGGTCTTAAGCTTGAAGACAGGTATCTGCATATCACATTTAGTCCATGCTTTGCTCATTGTTTGAGCAACTTATTGAAGGATGTTGGCAGCTTGCCATGGGTTGATCCACACATTCAAAAAGGCAAGGAGATAATAAGCTTCATTCAAAACCATCAGTTTATTTTGAATGAATTCCACAAGAGATCGGCCAAAAAGGATCTCTTGAAGTACTCAAAGACACGCTTTGGTTATAACTTTCTCATGATGAAGAGGTTATCCAAAGTGCAATTGCCTTTGAAGCAGTTGGTTGTATGCAATGAGTGGATGGGATGGGCACTTTCTCGCTCAAGAGCCGGCATAGAGGTTGCAAGAACCATACAAGACTTCACATTTTGGGATGAAGTCAATACTATCAATGCTATGATGAAGCCGACCATGCGCTTGATGCGGATTGCAGATGGACGGGAGCCATGCATCGGCAAGGTTTATGAGGGGGCTAACCGAATGATCAAGAAAATAGGGGAAATGGGCTTGTCTGATGAGACATATGCAGAGGTTCGAGAATTATGTGAAGCACGATGGAATGGTTATCATTCTCCTATGCATGCTGCTGCGTATGTCTTGGATCCTGAGTTCCAAGGATGTGGACAAGAGGCCGATGATGAGGTGATGGATGGTTGGGAGACAGTGCTTTCTAGGCACGTTCGTGATGCAGATAAACGAAGGTTGGTGAAAGACCAACTTGGATTTTATCGCAGCAAGTTGGGAAGATTTGGATCGGCTGATGCACAGAGAGATAGGTTTAAGATAGGGGCTGCTTTATGGTGGGAGGATTATGGGGCTCGTACACCACAGCTTCAATCATTGGCAGTAAGGATCTTGTCTCAAGGTGCAAGCTCCTCTCCGATTGAGCAGCTATGGAGTGTGTTCGGCCATGTTGCATCCAAGAAGAGGAACAAATTTGCAACAAAACAAGTCAATGACTTGATTTTTGTAAGTGCGAATTTGCGCTTGCTTGGTGATATGGCATCTCCCAAACCAGAGAAGTTTATATTGCTTGATGAGGAGATATATTGCTTGATGAGGAGTCCTCGGATGATGAGGAGACACATGGACTTGCAGATCCTGGTCAAGATGGGATTGAAGATTTGGATGCTACAAATGTTGGTCTTGATGATATGGCTTTCTTGGATGACATAGATGATAGTCTCCTTGATGGCATCAAGGGCAGTAGCCATGCATGATATCTCCTTACTATTTGCATGTCACCTTGAGGCTTGGACTTTGGACTTGGATTGTTTCTTTTATCTAGGCTGTGCCATGTGGGCCACATTTTGTGCTTTTTGTCACTTATGTCATGTATGATGTGGGCTAATTTATTTTGACTTGTGAGATCTATTCAGTGTTAGTATCTAGCCATGCAAATTATGGTGCACTAGACTTTAGTGTGTCTCTGATTTGGTTATATAAATGAGCATTGTATGTTAAGATTTATTGTCATTTCTAGGAATTATCTAGGTCGTTCCCTGTTTCCGTTCCCCCTCGTTCCCGTTCCCCCTTTTTCTCGTTCCCGTTCCCCTGGTGGTGCTTTTGTTCCGTTCCCGTTCCCGTTCCGTTGCTACTATGATCGCTCCACATGACCCTTGACATAGACATAAATCCTGTGCCAACCAGGCGTCATGTCCACTTTACCACTTGCACTCCGTGTTGGTACTCTGACCACACACCTTGGATGAGAGGTGGGCTCAAGTAACAAAATAAAACAATCACTCGCAAAAATAAAACAATCACTCGCAGGCATAGATAACCTGGTGTTCCATAAGCATTTCTGCTACACATAGTTTATAGGCATTTCGGCCACCAATAGTTTGTAGGCATTTCGGCCACCAACTCACACTACGCTCTGAAGTGCCCATGTTCCCTTCCATCTGCTCTCTATTGTTCCACCCAGATATGGTAGAAACAATCTTCAAGAGAGCACGTAGGACAAGAGAACACTACACACGGCATGTTGTGCTCAACACTACCCTCTGAAGTGCCCATGTTCGCTTCCATTTGCTCTCTATTGTTCCACCCACACATGGTAGAAACAATCTTCAAGAGAGCACGTAGGATAAGAGAACACTACACAGGGTATGTGAACAATGAGTTTCATAAGTCCAATGCATCCCAAATAAAGGGAGCCATAAAGAATAATCCATAAACTTGAGGATGGATCCAAATCCCTAGAAAAGAAGACCAAGAATCCATAGACCTGTATACCATAATCCTTGTATAAAATAACTCTTACCACATACTCCGTGCTAACCACACACCTTGGAGTAGAGGTGGACTTTATCCATAAAAGCATCATATCCATGAGATAACCAAAGATTTCTTCTCTGTAAACTCGAATAAATTCGTCCATAGAAATTGCTTGTGAAGACCAATATCTATATAAATCTCGTCCAAGAAAGAAATCTCCATAGATACAATCCATCCCAATAAAAGGGAGCCATAAACATTGTTTCCCTAAAACCATCTCAAGGCAAACAACACCACCTTTCTCCTTGCATGGCTATACAAGGGTTAGTGAACATCAAAAACACTTCATAGCAAAAGCACTAACTTTGCAAACTCTCAAAGTATACTTAGCTTTTCTTTACCAGGTTGGTCATGAAGCCAAAAGAAATATCTCGTCACCATATCCTTAAGATATCCTGAGATATATCTCCATATAGCTTGCCTGTAAGCTTGATAATATAATCCACAATATCCATATGGAAAGAGTTGCACATAAAGTCAACTCCATACTTCCAAGATAAATTTTGTGAATTCATAAATCCTTAGACCAAGCTGTCTATTGCTCATGCTCTTGCTTCATAGGCTCTGAAGTGGCTAGCCATGCTTAATAGCAATGATGGTAAGTGTGGTCCCCACTCGAGATCTTTTCTCTTCCTTATTGATAGAAGGAAGCCTCCGCTTCCAAGAAAGCCTATGCTCTGATATCAATGAAACTCGCAGGCGGTGGGCGGTGCCCGGGGGACTAGGGCCTTTGACACACTTGTTGATACCATCAATGCATATTAAAACACTTAAACATGGCCACGGCCTTAACACATATCCATCATCACTTTGCATAAAACATAAAGTTGGACAAAACATCCACAAATGCTAAAAATGGAGCTTGCACGTGTGACACCGCATAGAGGCCGGAATGGGCCGACCCCCCCCCTTGGAGTATTTTATTACCCAAGGAGAATAATATCATGTACAAGCTTTGAGGGCCTTACTCTCCCCACGGGAGATGCCGGATTATCCATATACAAATGCCATAACACAGCCCAACACGAGGCTACCAAGCCGGAACATAGACTGTAGAAATGCCGAGCCAACAACATAATCCATATACCTCCGTGTGGGTACTGATTCTTCCCCAAAAACCACAGGTCTTCATGCAATAGAGCTGGTACAGCAAGTACAACTCTCCATTCAGCCGATACAGTAGGTACAATGGTTGGTACAGCCGGTACAGTGGTGGTATAGCATATACAATGGTTGTACAACCGGTGCGATTGCTGGTACAACAAGTACGGTGGCTAGTATAGCAAGTATATCAAGTACAAATGCTGGTACAACATGTACAGTGACTAGTACAACAAGTACAATGGTTGGTACAACAAGTACAAAAGCTAGTACAACCGGTACAAGGGTGATACAACAAGTACAAAAGTTGGTACATCAGATACAAGGCTGGTACAACAAGTACAATGGCTAGAAATCATAATAAATGATTAAATACCCTTGCCTTCAGTATTTCTTCGCAATGGAAGCCTCCAAAACAGTCCCCAACAGCCGATATTCTTCATGGGCAACCTTCAAGAGAGAGAGAAAGAGAGTAGCTATTATTAGGGCAGCTTGTAACGGTGGTAGAGGCTAGTGTGCAGCAAGAGAGCCTCCATTAATGAAGAGAGAGGGCTCCAATTTATAGATTTGGGTCTCCCATGAGCTAAAATGACAAGAGAAGGCTACAATGACAAGTGGAGAGCCACACAATAGCTGAAGTGACAAGTGTGAGGCCACTTGTCTCACTTTGATCCACTTTCTAACAAGTGTCAGGCCACTTGTCTCACTTTGGTCCACTTTCTTGCCACATGTCCCAATCTAAGAGATGGGTACTTCCATAAACTTTATCTCTAAAAATATCCCAACTGGTAGACATTCTATCATAGGCACTTTGCCAACTCTTGGTATCTGCTCAATTCCAGATGTAATGACGCGAACAGAATTTCCATCGGAGTCGGGCCAAAAAAATAGCAACTCTCCTAAAATTTTAGGAGTGTGGTCCTTTGTATTCTAGGATAATCTCCCATTTCCAAAGCTTGTACTTTCCAAATATTTAGACATCCTGGAGTCCACCAAACCCCTTTCATACTCGAAAATGTCCAGGTTGGTGACATATTCCAGCAATTGGGTGGTATGATTGAGTACCTTCCAGGAAAGGCCAATCCAGTGGCTGATGCTTTGAGCAAGAAGGGACAAGAAACTTTGATTCAGACCACTAGACTCGACCTTGTTGGTACGGGACTAGACGACATGAAGCACGCGTACGCGGATTCCGAGGAATTCGGTACACAGTGGGAACAGGCATTGGATGCCACACAACCATGCCACTTTTTGATACGCAATCGTTGGCTTTTCTACAAAGGCTGACTATGTGTCATGAAGTCATTCACGGCAGCTCTTCTCCATGACGCCTATGACGCCTTTACTAGTGGTCATAGGGGCATGAACTCGACTTTGGAGCAATTGGAACGGCAATATTATTGACCTGTGCTATGAGAAACTTTGGCCCATGCTCTACACTTCCCTCCCTTAATGGTGACTTATCCCTTCGGTCTTTATTGCCCTGTCGAGCGTAGGCCTCTTGCGCTTTAGCCAATTTGTCCTTTTCTGACTCCAAAATCTCATGGTAAGACTCCATCAATCTATTCGCTTCAGGTACTGAAGACGAGGTCTTGGTCAATAGTGATTGGAATGGTCTTCCAAACATTGCCTCATATGGAGTTTGTCCTGCACATGCGTCCAAGGTCAGGTGTGTGTTGTCCTGCACATGAAACAGTGCCAGTCCGCGCTGTGAGTCTCCCTCTGGAATGATGTCTGTGGTTCTGTGTATCTAGTATGATACTGGATGCCAGACCACTATATAGACAGTTAGGGTTTGCATACAGGAAAGGGGCCAGCCCATAGGGCTACTCCAAGGACAGATATGTGAGCATGGGGGAGGTGTAGAACCACCACCATAGGATCCAGGAAGGCCTTGGCTGTGCCCACCAGCCATGGGATGGGTTGGAAGGGCGGTAGGCCAGCCCTGGGGCCCCTGGACAGGCAGCCGACAGGGTGCCCAGCCCCTAGAGGGCTGTAGGCCAGGTGTGGGGCAGCCCACACAGGCTGCCCAGCAACCAGAATCAGAGGCGCATGGTGGCCAGCACCCAGTTGTGTGATGTGCAGGATAATTAGCATTAAATGCTGATATTTCAGGTCGTGAGGCTTATTATCGTCAGCCGCCTGGTTTTAATCCAGCCGACCAGCACCCTGGGGGGGTATAAATACCCATGGCACTATATTCAAGTCATTCATCTCATATTTCACCAAGTGATGAAGCCAATCAAAGGGCCAGGACAGCCAAGGAGAAGCTAACGCAAAGGGGTGAAGGATTGAAGGTCAAGGGCAAAGGATTCTCCTCAACCAAGAAGGTTCAGGTTCAGTCTTTTATTTCAGTTTTGCATCATTCTAATAAAAGCAAATACACCATTCGTGGTGGGGGCCCTACAAAGGTTATTCGGGACCCAATATTGTGTCCTCTTCTCCCTCTCTCTCTCTCTATATATATTTTTTCGCATATCTACATTTAGTTTTGTGCGTTAATTTTTGTCACGACAAGTGTGCTGATTTTTTGAGCATTGAAGTTACCGATCTCCCCCGAAGCTTCCGCATGTTACAGTTGGCCTTCACACTGAAGCTAGCCAACTAGCTACTAGGGTACCTTGTCACTTGTGTGAGGACAAAAGGATGGAAGGAGCAGATGTGCAAGAGATCATGTCATGTGCACAATGGGTATCTACCGTGTGCTATACGCATGCAAGACTAGTTTCGAGGCTTGGGAAAGCTTGGAACTAGGCAGGCTGATTGACGAGCTGAGTTAGGGATATACTAACGGGCGGGCACCCAAGTATGGACGGGCGGGCGGCCAAGTGTGGACGCCCGATGACCGGCCAAGAGCCTATAAAAGGGTGGCCAAGGTTAGTTATTGTAATATAGAGAGTCTCGCGAGTTTGTGAGAGCTCTATGGTCTTGGAGCCTGGATCTAGTGCAGACGTGCACCTGCTTTATGCAGCCGAGGCCGGCAGCAATCTCGAGGCCCGCGAGGGCAGCTTCGTGGCGGTATGGGACGTCGCGAGGAGGAGATTGGTCGGTACGTCATCCTAGTTAGCTCAGCTCGTGGCTCGGAGGGGACAGCCAAGACTGTGGACTCGCCCACGGCTGTCATGGTTGGGAGGTGAGTCAGGCCTGCACCCCCTTGCTTGTTTGTTGTTCGTTTGTTTGCAGGATTCGAGTTTCGAACCAAGATCGATCACGAGGGGATCCGTGGGGATTTGACAGTGGTATCAGAGCATACCTCGTGAACGAGCGAGTCGCTAGGTAGAGAAGAAGAGGTCGAAGTACGGTATGTGTTAAAAAAGCTTGCTGTTTTTTCTGTGCATACTGCAGTTTTCAATTTTGTATGTGTTTTTTCTTCATCAAAGAATCCCATGATGATGGGAGATGGTAGGTTGAATAGGGTTGATTGCTTTTAAAAGGAAGAGAAAGTTTGTTGTGCAGTCGCATAACTGCAGGGAGAGAAAACTGAAAAAAAGAGAGAGAAAAAGCAAGTTGCTTTCGTTGAACGCATGAGAGAGAGAGAGAGCGAACGAAGTGCTGGCGAGTGGGTTGCTGGCCGATTTGTGTTGACATGACAGTCGAACAACTACGTTGCAGGCGGGCTAGGCCTGTAGGCAGCCGGGGGGCCAAGCCTGCCAAGCCAGGCGGCTTGTGCAGCCACCCCAGGCCGGCCACGCAACGCCCAGGCCAGGCAGCGTAGCCCGCCAGGCCAGGCTGCGTAGCAGCCAGCCCAGGCCCACATGGCCTCATGGCAAGGCCTACGCGAGGCTGGCGCAGGTCGCACAGGCGCCGGCAGCAGTTGGCGACGGCGATGGATGACATTAGCAACTCGCCGACGGCGCTAATCCAAGGGGCGGAAAAAAAAACGCTACGAAAGCATACGTTTTTTTTTTACTGCTTTCGTTTTTTGTTTTTTTTAAGGGGAGTTTAAAATTTTTTTTAAAAGGTTTCAAAGTTCTCCCCTCTGTAAGATTTCCAAGGTTTTTTATTTTTTTTAAGACAAGAGAATATATATATCCATATATATATATTTATTTATTTATTTATTTATTCAAGAAAAAAACACAAAAGCTAAAGTAAAAGCTAAGCATAGCTTTTCGAGATTTTTTTTGGCTTTTGGGAAACCTTTATTAACCCCCTCACGTGGGCTTCTTGCCACACATCTCTCGAGTTCTCAAGTTCTCGAGTTCTCGAGTTCTCAAGTTTTCAAGCTCTCAAGCTCTCAAGTTCGCTCGCACTTTCATTGTGCAAAGATCGAATTTTCTCTCCACGTACCCTCTTCACGATGTCGACCCAAGAATCAGAGTTGGAGCCCCTCGTGGAACGCGAAGGCTTGCCGGCTACGTAAGGCACTGATGCCGATCTTTTTGACGAGTTTGTGTCAAAATCAGATTTCCAAGAGTTCAAAGTAGCTCTCAAAGCTTCTTCGACGGAACGTCAGGCACAAATCGCAGCCCAAATGCAGGCTTTGCAGAACTCCATCGCTCTATTGACCACTACCCTCTCTACTTTCTCGGGAATGGATACCTTGGCTTCTGCTTTAGGCCCCAATATTACTCCGGAACTGTTTGGGGGCGAGCAAAAGCAACGAACCAAGGAGATCGTGGACACGTGGCTACACAAGTGGCAAGTTCACTTTCAGTTTCATCCATATGATGATGGAAAGAAGATACAGTTAGCAGCAGGTTTCCTGTCCGGCAAAGCCTTGCTTTGGTGGAAGAAACTGAACCCAAAGCCAACGACTTGGACACAATTCGGAGACATTTTCAAGAAAGAATTTCTCAAGAAAGACGATGATTATGATGTTGTTGCCCGATTTTCAGCTTTGACCATGACCTCGCAGCACCTCACTTATGATGTCTACCTCCAGAAGTTTCGTGACTTGCAGATGAAAGCTACAAAGATGGATCCCACTACTCTTTTGGGGTTTTTCGTAGCTGGTTTACCCGACTCGTACCGATTACAGGTTAAAAATAACAAATGTAAAACATTGGAAGAGGCCATTCATTCAGCTCGTATCTATGATGATACGATGGTCTCTTCCAAGTCGAAACCCGTTATCGAGCAGGGGAACAAGCATAAAAGAAAGTTCTCCGCACCTATGGCTAACAAGACAGAAGACAAGTCTTCAGACCAACCTTCGAAGAATACAAGTTCAACACCAGCGAAGAAGAAACGACTCCTTAGGGCTTTGAAGCTCAAGAAGGAAGGACGTTGTTTTATCTGCGAAGAAAAAGGACACATGCGTAACGAGTGCCCAAAGAAAAAGGGTACCAAGTCAAACGCAGGACCCAAGCCAAAGGCAGCTAACCAGTTGTCTTTGACAGGTACGTCAATTACTGTACTTTCTCGCCCTAGTACTTATTCTGATTGTCTGTTCAATTCTAAGGTATTTGGCATACATGATCTTCTCCGAGTTTATGGAGAAGTGAATGGCCATAAAATTCACATTCTGTTAGACCCTGGCAGTTCGCATAACTTTGTTAACTACAAACTTGTGTAGAAATTGAGTCTTGATACGACACTCAGCGACCATACCTATGAGGTACGTCTACCTGCGGGCAGACAAGTTTGGGATTGCTGCTTCCAATCCAGATTCAGGACTACAAAGATACTCTGGAATGCTATGTTATGCATCTGGAAAATGTAGACTTGTTATTAGGGATTGAGTGGTTTAAGACTCGACGTCCAGATAGATTGGTCTATATAATGGATTCTTCTTTGTACACCGCTTTCCATTGTGTATTGATTCCACTTTCTTCTTTTCTCATCCCTTCCATGGATGTGAATGAATTAAGTGTGTTTGAAAGCAAAGAATTACAGAAGATACTTGATTCGTTTCAAGATGTATTTCCTAAGGAATTGCCATCGGGTTTACCACCTGAACGGGCAGTAGATCATCGTATTGACTTGATCCCTGGTGCTCATCCTGTGAGTATTTCACCTTATAGGATGAGCCAAGCTGAGGAAGATGAGTTGGCTAAACAACTCGAAGATTATTTGAGGATGGGCCAGATCCGTCTAAGTAAATCACCTTGGGGTGCACCTGTGTTGCTTAGGAGAAAGAAAGACAATACTTGGAGAATGTGTATAGATTACAAGAGATTGAACAAGCTGACAATTAAGAACCGTTCTCTCCCTAGATCAGATGACCTAATTGACCGGTTAGCAGGAGCGAAATATTTCACGAAGATAGATTTACGTACTGGTTATCACCAAATACGTATTCATGAAAGGCATGTCGAAAGAACCGCCTTTCGGACTAGGTATGGCCATTACGAGTTTCTCGTATTACCTTTTGGGTTAACCAATGCCTAGCCACTTTCCAGCAAATGATGAACGATCTTTTTCGTGAACATTTGGGAAAATTTGTGGTGGTGTTCCTGGATGATATTTTAATATATAGCCGTACTCTTGAGGATCATGTCAGACACCTCACGATTGTCTTATCTATTTTAAGACAGAATCGACTATATGCCAAGTTGAGTAAATGTGAGTTCTTTATGACCGACATCATTTACTTGGGACACAAGATCACTCGAGATGGATTGAGCATTGACTATGACCGAGTTCAGAAGGTTTTGGACTGGCCTATACCACGAACAGTGAAACAACTTCGTTCTTTTCTCGGTTTTGTTGTTTTTCTTAGGAAATCTGTACGAGAGTACTCTCAGCTCACACTACCGATGACCGACTTATTGAAAGGTCGTGGACGTAAGTCCAATCAGCCTATCACTTGGAATAACGATTTGGATATGGCCTTCAGACTTTTGAAAGATAAAGTCAAGAAAGCACCTATCTTAGCATTACCTGATCCTAGTCGGCCTTATGTTCTTGAAACTGATGCCAGTGACTATGCTGTCGGGGCTGCTTTATTTCAAGATGGTAGACCGGTTGCTTTTGAAAGTAAAAAGCTAGACGACACTCAATCTCGTTGGCCAACCCTTGAGAAGGAGCTTTATGCTGTGATTCATGCTCTCAAGGTTTGGAGACATTATTTATATGGCTCCAAGTTTGTGGTATTGACTGATCATCAGTCAATCAAGTATGTGTGTGATGCGGATGATTTGAGAGGCAGGAAAGCTCGTTGGGCAGAGTTAATGCAAGATTTTGATTTTGAGATCCATTATCGGAAAGGGTCCATGAATAATATTGCAGATGCGCTTAGTCGGATTAGAGAGGTGAATACTTTGTCGTTCACCGAGATTTCTACTGACTTATTTCAGTCATTGAGGGGGCTTTGCAAGACTGATAGTTATTTTGGTCCATTTTGGCAGAAGATCCAGGACGGGAGCTCATTGATTGACCAAGACTCGATGACTGAGCAGTCTACTATTCAAGCTGCAGGAGGTCAGTGGATGATTCGGAATGGTTTACTATTCCCAGTTTATCGAACAATTGTTTAGACTGTACGGGTTACCGCAGGACATAGTCAGTCCTCAATCTGATGGCCAGACTGAAAGAGTGAATCAGATTTTGGAGGATATGCTTCGAGCATATGTATCCAAAAGACAAAGTTCATGGGAGGATTATCTTCCTATGTTAGAATTTGTATAGAACAGTACTAAGCATACGAGTACAGGATTTAGTCCTTTCATGCTTATGTATGGTTTTCAACCAAGATCACCTCTTACAGTAGGATTCTCAAGACTTCAGCATGATGCAGCACGTAATTATTTGCAAGATATGCAGGAAATGTTACAAGTTGCGAAGGAATCTATTAGAAGTGCTCAAGACCGAGACAGGTTTTACTCTAATAGACATCGTTCACCCAGAGAGTTCTCTGAAGGAACGATGGTGTATTTGCGAGTTCCGAAAGATTCCGAGACTTTACGGACAGGTCGATCTCCGAAATTATCCCCTAGATACTGTGGACCATTTCGTGTTTCACAACGGATTGGTTCAGTTGTATATGAATTGGATTTGCCTTCTCATGTGAAAGTTCATCCTGTATTTCATGTCAGTAGACTTAAGGAAGGACTGGGTGGAGCAGATCAGTTAGTTACTCCACAAGAAATTATAGATGTCCAGGACATGACATTTGTTCCGCACGAACCTGAAAAGATTCTTGGCTTTCGTGAACGAAGATTGCGTCATACGCTTATCACGGAATACAAGATCAAGTGGAAGGATCGTGTTGAGGAGGACGCTACATGGGAGACATTGACTTCTCTTCAGAGAGATTATCCTGGCTTTTTAGTGAGCTCAGGAGTGAGCTCTTAGAGGAAGGGGAGTATGTCATGTGCACAGTGGGTATCTACCATGTGCTATACGCATGCAAGACTAGTTTCGAGGCTTGGGGAAGCTTGGAACCAGGCAGGCTGATTGACGAGCTGAGTTAGGGATATACTAACGGGCGGGCACCCAAGTATGGACGGGCGGGCACCCAAGTGTGGACGCCCGATGACCGGCCAAGAGCCTATAAAAGGGTGGCCAAGGTTAGTTATTGTAATATAGAGAGTCTCGCGAGTTTGTGAGAGCTCTATGGTCTTGGAGCCTGGATCTAGTGCAGACGTGCACCTGCTTTATGCAGCCGAGGCCGGCAACAATCTCGAGGCCCGCGAGGGCAGCTTCGTGGCGGTATGGGACGTCGCGAGGAGGAGATTGGTCGGTACGTCATCCTAGTTAGCTCAGCTCGTGGCTCGGAGGGGACAGCCAAGACTGTGGGCTCGCCCACGACTGTCATGGTTGGGAGGTGAGTCAAGCCTGCACCCCCTTGCTTGTTTGTTGTTCGTTTGTTTGCAGGATTGGAGTTTCGAACCAAGATCGATCACGAGGGGATCCGTGGGGATTTGACATCATAGCAAATCAACACAGCATGAAATGGATGAATGAGTGTATGAATAATGGTAAAGTAATCGAGTACAAGAGGGCCCTCTGATGTGAGGTGACTCTGAGTAGTAGACTGGCAAAGAACCAAACCAAAGTCTAGGCTGTCGGCTAGACTGCACAGCACGGCTCTCCACATGAGGCTAGATACTGGGATCCCCTACAGGTACACTGGCTGTAGGCATGTATCCCCCTCTGGAAGCAAAGTCTGATGAGCTCGGAAAGGAAGGACGAGATGCCAAAGGTGTAGAGGGTAAGTAGGTGTCAACAGGCTAATCGACTCCCAATGTAAGACCACAAACAAGGCTCTCTGATGAGTAAGAAGTCCCGTCCTCCGTGTGGTCTAGATCTGGGTAAGGAGAATCAACATCTGGTGACAAAGACTATTCCTCCGGAATCATGGGTAGACGATCCATGTTGTGTGCTCTCGAGATCTTCGTTCCCTTTGCTCACGATGGCTTTAATACCATGAGAGGACAAAAGGACGAAAGGACCAGATGTGCGAGAGATCAAAGTAAATAAACACAGCATGAAATGGATGAATGAGTGTATGTATAATGGTGAAGTAATCCAATACAAGAGGCCCTCTAATGTGAGGTGACTATGAGTAGTAGACCGGCGAAGGAGCAAAGACAAAGTCGAAGCAAGAGGCTCGGTTGATGACGAAGGCTCGCGTTGACGACGACGGGGGCACTCCAAGTGATGTAGAGGTTCGTTGTGTACTGTTGTCAATGGTGAAGCAAGATGCTAGGCAATTGCCAGGGCCCAGAGTAATATTGCGCTGGAGGCAGAACGCTGATGATGATCTGCGTCGATGAGCTAGGCTACTTGGTATGTTGCGTTGGCTAGTTAATGAAGGTTCAGCCAGTTGCTACTTTCGTATGATGTGCAAGAGACCTTGCGGTGATCAACCAGGAGTTGTGTGATGCGTAGGAGGTACGCCAGTTGATATGATGGTAGAGCCGACGAGTTGATGGAGTGTGTGGCCGAGTTGTTGCAGTGGTGGAGCCGACGGCTGTTGTTTGTGTTGGTTGATGTAGACGATCGATATGTTGGTTATGCTAATGATTACATTGGTTGACCACGTGTGGAGAAACACTGCAGTTGGATACTGTGTGGGCAGAGCCGGTTGCAGGTTGATGATGATTAATTTGATGTTTTGGTGAATAATGAAGCGCTTCTTTTACATGATGAGGGGCTACTGGTTGGTCCAAAGGAAGGCTATCGGCCATCAGCAAAAGACACAAAAAATGCTAATAAAATGCCTTTTGGACTGGTTGTCACACACCTTGCTGGCTACCGATTGCTGCCTAAGAGCCTATATGGCTGCCAACGAGATCCCCATACCCTCCATGATGATGATAATAATCATGATGGTGATGGTGATGGTGATGATGATGAAGATGATGACGATGATACTAAGGATGATGATGATGCTCTAAATGCTTTCTTAATTGCTATCCTAATCAAGGATTATGGTGTTCATGTTGAGGATTCTGCCATGGCATGGGTGTGCACGTGACATCCTCTCTTGCTAAACTTGATGACGAGGTGGACACTCTGTCATCCTTCCTCTCTAGACTACTGACTTCTGACTTTGATCTTCTACTCTGACTTTGACACTTTTGTTTAAACACCTTCCACTTCTAATCTCCACTTCCAAGTCTTGCTGAAGAACTGAACATCTATTCCACTGTTGTCCCCATGTCCACTATCCCTTTCCCTTAACACAGCAATGGGTCACCTGCCGGAACTTATCATGCATGTTGCTAGGCCTTTGGAACCGATCTAAGAGCTTAATGATGTACTAGTTCTGAGTACATACCCTTAGGGAATGCTTTCCTCTAGCTCCGCCTGTTGCAAACCACTCCATCTACTACCCTGCTACATTCTTCTGATGGATCTGTGCACCTCCTTGGGACTTGCTTAGTGGTTGAGCCTGAATGCTCTAATACCAATGTTGCATGCGCGGAAGCCTTAGTGTACTGATCCACAGCCCTAAACCTAATTAAGAACAAGATGCTTAATAAACATGATTAAGATAGAGGAGAGAGAAGAAGAGAGATAGTTGGTGTCAAAGTTTTCTTTATCATATGGTACAAAAAGGTGGTTGTATGACTGTACATGATCTAGGCCCTTGGTCTACCCTCAAAGGGGTGACCTCTCGCCCCTTCTACATGCTAGATCGTGACTTCTAGTCCTGAATATGCTGAATGTGCTGAATGAGGAATGCAATGATGACTTTATGCTTTTATATATGTTGAAGGTGCTGGTCGGCCAGCTGCTAGGGTACCTTGCTAGCTGCCAACTGCTGCCTAAGAGCCTATATGGCTGCTGACTGGATCCCCAGACCCTCCATGATGATGATGCTGATGATGATGATGATGATGATGAGGAGGAGGAGGAGGAGGAGGAGGATAATGATGATATTGAGGATGACGATGATGCTCTAAATGCTATCCTAATCAGGGATTATGCTGTTCATGCTGAGGATTATGCCGTGGCACAAGCGCACACATGACACTAGTTAGGTGGCCCGGAATCAAGATCTTGACGACTCCTAATTTATTTCTAGCACAACTTATTTCTTCTATTGGATTTGAGAGCACTTCTGCAGCATGTTGCCAGTTTGTCTACATATTTTGCATGTGTTAAAATTTTAAAGTCTGAAGTTTGGACTTTGCCTTTCTTTTTATCTATGCTCTCGTCACTGTAGGAACTTTGACAGCAAGCAATGCACGATTTGTATGATACAAGGTATGTGTTTTACTATGAAACTCTCTGTCTCTCTGTCTCACTAACAGAAGACTCTCACACAGTGGCCTTTCTTTCTCCTGCTTAGACAAGAGAGCAGTAGCTCTCATAGGCAGCCTATCGTGATAGAGCTACCGAACATGTCTCTGACGGTGAACGCAGGCTGGCCGATTCCACAATCCAAGAAAGGTTAGAAGCCTTGGCGAGTGGGCGCATGAGCAACTCAGTTACCACTGATGGTTGGATGTTTCTCCTCTTTGAAAGAGATACATAGATCCTATGTGACTAGGTGCTAATGGCTCGCTCTGTGTGTATGGGCCCATACAACATGGCAAGAGTCTTTTCAGAGACGTAGCCACCGAGGCCATGCTCAAACATAAGCGACAATCTTCATCTCTGTGGCATCATTTGCACACACTTACTTACACTAAAACCAATCGATCAATCCAGAGAGAGTTCGAGTTTCGTACCGCGCCAGAACTCCGAAACGAGGTCTGTTGGCGGAGGGTAGATCTGCAGGGTCGTCTTTTCTCCGGCGGCATCCTCCTCACATGCCATGTGCTGCTACCTTGGATACTCGAATACTTTTCCGACCTGCGGAGAGTACTCTGTGTGTGTGTGTGTGTGTGTGTGTGTGTGTGTGTGTGTGTGTGAGTGAGAGAGAGAGAGAGGGACTTGGAACATGAAGACGATTCTTCTTTTAACAATGTTACCAGTAAGTGGGTTTTTAACCTGGGCGGGTCCGCTCAGTGAGAAAGAGGACTTTAGGGCTAACCAATCTGTCTCAGAAGAAAGATTGTCTGATGAGAGAGAGAGAGAGAAAAAGAGAGAGGGATTCACAAAGACCTCTAGATAAATCCATTTGTTACGAACCTCTAGAAGTGATCTTTGTTTTGCCTCGTAGCGCAAACCGTGTGTATACTAAGGAGACAGCTTGAATGATCCTCGATAGATATCCAAATGGGTAAGATGTAGGGAGGAGGCATCTAGGGTATACTCAAAGGTGGTAGAGTATTAAATATCATGGTGGGTGGAGGCATGAGAGCTCTTGAATCAAATTAGAAGCCATTAAGAACACATGAATCAATAGAAAAAACATGCTAGAAAGATGTCACCTGAATACTCAAAAAAATCTTCATAAAAATGTTATATATTTATAGCCTTAGAGAGAGTGTCTAGATCCGAAATTTCTAGCCTTAGAGAAAGCCTCTAGATAAGAAATTCTCTACACAATGAAGTCCTCCACCTCTCCTAGGTGTACTCCACCTCTTCTATGATCACACCTAACACTCACACAACTCATACCATTTAATTTTTCTAATTACTTTCAATTCTAGGTTTCACACACCATTTCTACCTTTGAAACATCACCTAAGTTTCCAACACAATTTTACTCTTAACTTACACAAATGCAAGATTACTATTTTAACACCCTCTCTTGATTGAAGCATTGGACTAGCCTAGAGCTTAGCTTCATTCCAAGCTATTGGGATACTACCCAAAATTATCGTAGGTCAGACTCTGAAAAAGATATAGTTTTGGAGCTTAATGTGTTAGTTTTGTGAGATTATTATTATTTTTAAAGCTTTAGATCATTCTACTTTCGTACTTGGAAGGGGAAACCCCTAATTTCTTTGGTGATTTCATACTTGGAAAACCCTAATTTCTTTGGTGATTTGCATGATTTTGAAGCTCGCAAGGGTTTGATTTCATTACATCATTGAATTTAAAAGAAACTTAGCATTTATGGTTAGGAGTGTAATAACATAAGCCTTGTGCTCTAATTGGTGTGGATTAGAGTGAGGAAGTTGGTTTTTGTTCATGCATTTCATATTTTTTTGTGCATCATTGGAATTATTAGCTTAGAAGCATCTAAAATCAACAAAAAAAACAATCAAAAAATACTCATAAACACCTTGATCACTCCTTATTAAGTCCCAAAAAAATCAAAAACTTAAAAAACTAGGCCATACCATTTCTTGAGTTGGGAGTTGTGAGACCATAGTCTCGTGGAAAAAAAAGACGTACATTCATAGACCTGAGTTGTGAGCCCCATACACTACATGGAATTCGTACCCAAGTAAGCCTATTTCATAAAAATAAAAAATTGTGAGCCTCTTTTATAAAAAAATCGGTGATGAGCCCAACCAAACGTGAGCGGAGAGCCCACACAAGACGTGAACCAACAAGCATGAGTCCATAAACATGAGCTAAGTCTAGCTCACCATACCTATGTGAGCCTATTTTATATTTTAAAAAAGGCATGAGCCACCAAACATGAGCCTAGCTAGACATGAGTTCACAAAGCATGAGTCGTGCCCACATACCTGAGACTATAGATGTGAACCCACAAACATGCCCACATACATGAGCCTATAAATGTGAACCCATTGATGTGAGTCTACAAATGCGAGTTCACAAACACGAGCCGTAAGATGAGAGCCCTAGAAATGTGAGCCTAGAAAACTAAAGGGTTCAAAAAACAAAAATAACAAAAATAACAAACATTTAAAAAAAATTTATAACTTGGTCTAAATATCAGGTCTCAAGGCTGCACGCTAATAGAGACTAATTCACAGAGAGACACCCTTTAAGCATATGTGGGTGCTTGACTCCAAAAGAAGTGGCTCCTCCTTTGATTGCATTTATGTTTTCCCATCCTAGATGGATTTTATCAAGTGTGCTACAACATGCTATTGGGGCTATTGATAGCCAACTCCAAGTGCTTCTTGCATGACTAGATATCTACATGTGATGATTGGAGAGTCTCAGCATGTGTCTTGTTCAAATCCTCTATTTCTTTTCTAGATACTCTATCTGCTGCTTTTTTATTTATTCAAACTTATGCAACTCTATTATCTGCTCCTTGGCCAGCTTAAATCTACCTTAGTTTGATGGAGCTTTGCCTTAAGTTTATTTGATTGTTCGACCATATTTTTTGTTCATAATCTTCTCGAGTGTCCTTTCTTGTTCGCTTATTTGTGCTTTCAACCGTTTGGATTATGCTCTTTGTTCTTTTAGGTATTTCATATTGGACTCGAATGTTGAGATGATTATGTCTAGCTACACACTTATGACCTTTAGCTTATCTTCATGTTTTTTATGCTGCTCCTTGAGCTTGGTTTTTTATGTTTTTTATGCTGCTCCTTGAGCTTGGTTTTCTTTGATCTTTCTGTGGTTAGCTTATCCTCTATTCTAATCCACTATGTATGTGGCAATCTAACACTAACCCTTCATTGTCATCATCTTCTTGTAGTGGGGTTATGTAAGATTCTATATCTCTATATTTCTTTTCAAGGTAATTTTTTTGAGCAATCATATAACTTAAAAGGCTAGGCTCAGTATGGCTTGGAGATATCAACAGAAGGTTTATGAGAAACTATGGTACAGGCATTTGTAAAGCAAGTATCTTCTCTGTACCTTGCTTGGCCTTTCCTTTGATTCCTCAACATCTTCAATTCTTCCATGTTTCCTTGAGCATCCAACCTCATGTACTTTAGTGGGTATCAACTTTGTTACCTTTACTTCAAGAGCAGTTTCTTCTTCTAAATCTTTCTCTGTCCTTGGAAGCTCTTCTTGTGGCACCTTCTCCTCTTGCAGTATCTCCTCGACCTTCCAAGCATCTTCCTTGTCTTTTTTTCTTTTGCATTATCCTTTTTTGGTGGTTCTTGTTGTAGTGGGGAGGGTACTTGGGGCTCTTTAAGGATTGTAGGCTACATTGGCTCCTCCAGTCGCTTCTCTATAACTTCCACTATGTGTTGGACAAACTTTACATGAAATAGTAGAGGCTTTTGTTGTTTACAAGCCAAGGATCTCCAATAGGAATTGTGGCCTGACATTTGGTGAAAGTGAACCACTCAATTCTTGTTTCAGGATCTATTCCAAAAACCATAGTAGAGAATTTAGTTGGGGAGGGGGGTAGATCTTCCTTTACAAATTCATCTCCTTCTTCTAGCCTCTTGTCCACCCTTTGGGCATGGCCTAACATGTATCTTTCCTATCCTTGCACCTACCTTTTTCTTATGTTCCATACCTTCCAAACTCTCCTTGGTGCCTGGTATGAGAATATTTGCTTCTTTTAAGTCCTCTACTAGGACGCCTTCTTAGCTTATCTTTCTCGGCTCTATAAAAACTTCTTCCTCTTCGGTGGGTAATGGAGTACCTGTAATATGGCTTAAAACATTTGTGAGTGAGTACGGGTTTACTACCTTGTTTTGGTACTATGGTAGATATGTATAAAGCTCCTTGTTCACGTAATAAGCATCCTTTAGATATACATAAAGCTCCTAGTTCAGGTAATAAGCTTAGCCATCCTTCAAATTCATGTGGATCTTCTGTAATTTGTGAAGGTCAATTCTATTATACCTATCCATGAGCTTGATTTCCATTAGCCTTGACTTTTTTGTCAATTCATCATGCCTTCTCTTTGACATTAGCATTGACTTTTTTCCATTAGCATTGACTTTTTTGTCAATTCATCCTGCCTTCTCTTTGACATTAGTATATTTTCAAAGATCTTTTTCTTAAGCATTGTATCAAACACGAGATCCTTTCACTCCACTCTATGCATGTGTGTGGCTGGCGATAGCTGCATGGCTTGCATGATGTCATCTTCCTTGATCATAATTCTCCTTGTGGACCCATCAGGTAGTGTTACCTCACCTGTCTTTATCTTATCATAAGATTTTATGAACTTGGCACAGAGATAGGTATTAATGATCTAACGTGCATGTTAGTCTAGTCTAATTGCCTTCAACTACTTGGCTTTGACTTTTAGGGTTTCTAGGAAAAGTAGGCACTCTGGTGAATGATACTGAAAAAAGAGATCTTGCCTTTAGTGGTGGATACATCTTTGTTTATAATCCTCCTGACCATATTTTTGATACGGCCCGAGGTGGGTAAGCTTTTGTTCGCTCGATACTTTCTTTTTTTCTTTTTTCTTAGATAGGGTGGTTCCGACCTCTCCAGAGGCTTCAACCTTCGAGGAGTGAATCCTTGTGCTCCCTCTTATGGGAGTCATCTTGTAACCATGAGAATTGATTTATCAACCCTAAACTGGCTGGTTTTTTTTATTTAGTGTGTTAATGATACAAGCTACTGTTAGTGAAGCTTTAGGCATGATTAATGATGCCATAAAAACAAGTTCTTTCTAGGCATGAAAAATGAGATCGGTTTTTCACGGCCATAAATATCTAGAGATATTCATACCAAAAAAGGTTAGTAATTTAGACTAAAATCAAGTTAAAATGGTTCATTTATATAAACGGAGCTAAGATTAAGTACATTAGAACCATTTCTATAAGAACTTTGATTGACATGTAAAACTAGTATGGTTTTTAATGACATGAATATCTGATATTGACATCAAAAATAGTAATTAAAAATAAAAAGTTAAAATGATCAATTAGTCATCAGAATATGAATTTAATAGGTAACAAGTCAGTTCTAAACACATTTTTTGACGTGAAAAACCAAACTAATTGTTCATGGCCATGAATATTGAAGATATTCACACTAGAAACTTTGTTTTGACAAGAGTATGTACATGATGTGATGTTATTAGTAATGCAGACTATGTACATGATGCGATGAAATTAGTAATGCAGACTATGTACATGATGCGAGGAAATTAGTAATGCATGTAATGTTTAAGATTTTTGGGTGTGAGAAACTAGTTTGGTTTTTCAAAGCATGATTTTTGAGAAGATAATCACATCACTATTTGATACAAGATGATGTTAGAAAGATGCATGGGAGTTAGTGGAGGTGAAAGGTATGAGAAAGGATATCTTTCTAAAGTTTTCTTTTGGCATGAAAACCTAATTAGATTTTTTTATGGCCGTGAATATTAGAGGTATTCACAGTAAAAATTTCTTTACTAAAAAACAATAGGGACACCTAGAGGTGTGTCAATGGTCAAGTCTTTGCATGTTCCCCTTCATTGAATGAGGTCACTTTGGCATTATATCAACTAGGTTTTTCATGGCATGAACTCACATCTAAATAGAGATGTATATCTTTTGTTAGAGTGTTTAGGGTGGGCTAAAAGAGAGTATAGATTATAAAGTAACATTAGTAAGACTTAGTTTGTTAAAAAACCTTTTTAGGGTTTCTAATGTTGGGGTGTGTATGAATTTGTATGATGTCATGCTTGGTAGACCTTCATGAGGGAGGCTATACTAGTGCATGATTGGGCCTTAGACCAAGTCTATTTATAAAAAGGTGCCCAAATTCTAAAGGTGGATTCACAAACATGGAAGACTCATCCCATGGAGGGTAACCTCTTTGGAAATGGGTCGGTTACCACCTAATCACACCACATTGGTGCAAGTGTGTGGAACTAAAAATAATTCCAAACAAGGGTGAGGACGAAGATATATAATGTATGCATCTCTCCCTCATTCATATTTTAGTGAAAACTGTTGTTGATGTGATCGATGTATTCCCTGATTGGGGAATAAAGTACATGGATTTGGACTCACAATGAAGCAAAGTCCTTCAACTTCTATCCTTCATGATAAGAGTTAAGACTATTGTCAATAAGCTTTGACAGTGTAGCATTGCCAAAAGGGAAACACGCATTAGAAAATGGTTAAAATGCTATCACGCTTGACAGTGTAGCATTGCCAAAAGGGAAACACGCATTAGAAAATGGTTAAGGTTCAAATGCTATCACGCTTGATGTAACAACATGTTATGAAGAAAAGGGACATATGCATAGTGGATAAGATACATCGAGGCTACAAAGGTGCATGAGGAGTTTTTTGAGAATTGGGGTGAAGAACTAGAAAAGATTATGACCTTTGGTAAGACATAAGAAGGATCCTTGACACTAGAGAAAGTTGTGGTTATAGCGGATGATTTGTTGTTGGAAGTAGGACCTGAAGAAGGGGTTGAGCTTAAATCTCTAGGAAAGTTTGGTAAACAACTAAAGATCAAAGGGAAGAAGTGTGTTTTGCAGGAGAGTTATGTTGCTGTGGGTAAACAGCTAGACATTGAGATACTAAAGACAGTTAGTTGGAAGGCAGTATTGGATATAGCCAAGGAGGTTAGTGTTGAGTATGATGTAGACATGCACATTGTAGGTGTATTAAGTGCATGGGGTGGAGCAGGTAGTTGGTACTACCCCTGTACCAGGTAGCATGAAGGAATTTACTGTGAGTGGTTTATAGAATTCTTTGAAAGCTTTGAAAGGGTTTCATGATTTATTGGTGGAGCAGGAGAAGAAGATAGCCAATTTGACTATGGAAAATCAAGGTCTTTAGTCACAAGAGCGGGTATGTGTTCAGTATAGGACTTTGCTGAAGCAGAAAGAAGAGGAGTTGGTCCAACTTTGTGGCCAAATGGATAAGGAAACAAACAAGTATGACGTTGCAAGTGGAGGATTTTCAGAAGCAGGTACTAAAAGATAAAATGTCTTTGAAGTTGTTTAAAGAGTGGACTATAGAATTGTAGGAAAGGATGCATGTAAAGCTTAGTGTTATGTGTGAAAAGAATGTGGTCTTATAGATTGAGAATCAGATACTTAACTAGAGGATAGAGCCTTTGCTAGCAGTGGAGAAAAGATTACTTCTGGAGTAGGAGGAAGTGGATATTAAGGGAGTTCTTATCTGAAGCACATCTGGGTGTTTTGAAGAAGACTTTAACTCAGGTTGGCAAAACAATGTGGAAGGAGATCAGAGAAAGAGTTGAATGATGGGTTGTCAAGCCATATCATTCTTTGCAATCAGTGTTTGTGTATGAGTATGAACCACAATTGGTTGAGTAGGTTTCTAAGTTGCAAAAGCATTATGAGGACCTTATCTCTTATATATGTGGCCTTAAGGAGGGTATAGCTAAGGAAAGCAAGTCCTTGAAGACTAACATGTACAAAGGGGGGAGCAATATCTGTAAACTGATCAATAAGTGGAAAATCCATAGGAGGAATTGAAGGATGCTGGAGAGTCTAGCATAGTGAAGTGGATATGTTGTAGTTTAAACGTGTGAAGCTAAAAGCTGATACACAACAATGTCAAGAGGAGAAAGCATGTTATAATGATGTTGTGCAGGTGAACACTGCAGATCTGGTGGTCCTTGATGATTAGGCTATGGACAAGGAGATCGATGAAGTACCAGTACCACAACCCGTGTGGCTGAGAAGCTGTAGGGTGAAGATAGTGTTCAAGAACTTGTAGCCGCTCCAATTTTGGAAGCTTGAAGTGGATTTTGGGAATGGAATGCACTTTGAGTTATCAAAATCAAGGGAATTGGGTTCAAGTCAAGATTCTGCTAAATCTAACCACCACCAGGATATGCCAAGTGTTGAACCTTAATCTAGAATAAGCCATATTAGTAGATTAGGTGGAATATCCAATTCAACGTGTAAGTTCATGGAAAATCTGTGAATGGTTATAAAACCTGAACATGTCTAATGAATGTCATAGGAAAAGGGTAGTTACTATTAGATTAAGATATATATCCAGGTGGTGCATGATGTTCACGGTACGTACTTGCATTTTTTCAGATGTTCATGGTACTTACATTTTCGCTCATGTTGAGTTTCAATTTGTCTTTTTCATTAATGCAAAAAGATACAGTGTGTCAATTTCAAGTTCAAGAGTTTGCTATTCTACGAATTTGGGTTGTATTGTGTTCATAATGCATTCGTGCTCTGAATATTAAGTCTTTCTTGATTTACTTACTTCTTTATAATGCAAGAATGATGTCTTGCTTTAAGTTCTCCAATATTGGTGTGTTCTTGATGAAGAAGTGGTGTATATTGCAAGTCTATTCATTGCCGTTATAAGTTTATCTAATTATCATTTTAGCATGATACTTTTATTTTTGTTGTGCAAGAACAGAGCATTAGCCACCCATGTACATATATCTTATGTACAAGATGATACTAGCCTAATCTACATCAGTGTATCCATACAACTGCAGCGCTATACCAGCCTCATAGAGGAGACCATAACCCATTGTGGACCTCACGTAGTGTAGTGTGTGCCTCACACCATCAAGGAACCTGCATAAACTGACTCTCCAACCTAAATGTATAGTTCAAGGCTGGCCTAGTGATCGTCATGTAGATCAAGATATCCACTATCTTCGTGTACATAGTGGGATTCTCCAACATCTCACTCATATTCGTAGTCATCTTGCCATCCTGATCTACTGGTATAGAAATGGGCTTACCATATTTGGACATGTCCAAAGCATACTGTCACTGTGTGATAGACATATGCCCTCAAGCGTCTTGATTGATGACCTCAATGCCAAGAAAGTATCTTGGCTCACCCAAATCCTTCATGTCAAACTTCTTCTTGAGGAGACCCTTCACATGCTAAACTTCATGTTCATTATGACCCCCAACAATCAAGTCATCCACATAAACGGTAATGATGACAATATCCTTATCACTCCTTTGTATATAGAGTGAATGACCTACATTTGCCATATGAAAGCCAATGGTGACAAGATACTCTACTATTTTGTCATGCCATGCTCTTGACACCTATTCAAGACCATACAAGGCTTTACGTAACCTGCACACATAATTTGGGTGACTCAAATCCTTAAAACCAGGTGGGTGGTCTAAATACACTTCTTGTTGTAACTCACCATGCAAGAATGTATTCTTTATATCCATTTGATGAAATACCCAACCTTTTGATGTAGCCCCACTCCAATAACAACTCTCACGTTTGCCATCTTGGCAACATGGTTGAATGTATTCTCATAATCAATGTCATAGGTTTGAGCATAACCTTTTGCAATCAATCTAGATTTGTACCTGCTGCTACTGTTATGCTTCCATCTGAGTTGTGCTTCACTTTGTACACCCACTTACATCCAATGGCTTTTTTATCCTTAGAAAAAGGCACTAATTCCTGTCTTATTTGCATCTAATGTAGCCATTTCTTCATCCATGGTTGCATCCCGATTTGTGTGCCCAATAGCATACTCAAAACATATGGGTTCAACATCCTGCACAACCTTTGCCAATGTATGCATGATGGTGAGCTACATAACCATCATACATCAATCTCTGAATAGGGTTGTTCACCCTATTCAACCTGTGTTGTCCTAGATTCATTAGTGTCGTCTCGCAAGCTACCTTAGCCGTCCTTATACTAGGTGTCTTGACACTTGGAATCCCAAACTCCTCGTCAAGGCTCTGCTCTAGACTCTCCATCAACAAATGAATGCCCTGTTGAAATTTCAAGCATACCAAGGAGCCCATCGATCTTTTCTTTGCGTTTACGTGATGCACTTGCTAAATTTACAAGACTGACATATAGACGCAACCTGCCACTCCATGGTATCTATCAATAGGCCCACTACTAGAGGATTCTCTTGGTCCACTCAACAACCGTGATTATTGATCTCCATTTTGTGTAACCACCTGTTCTTGTGCATCAGCCCCAATCGAGTCTTTTACATCAATATACCAGCTACTCATCTCATAAAAAACAACATCCCTACTCACCCTCATCTCATAAAAAACAACATCCCTACTCACCCTCATCTCATGTGTGATAGGATTGTAACACATGTATTCCTTTTTCTTAAGGGATTAACCAATGAAAACACATTTTTCAGCCTTTAAATCCGTCTTACTACGTAGCTCATGGAGGAATATGTACATATGCAATGCATCCAAAAACTTTTGAGTGTAAATATACAATGTATCCAAAAAACTTTCGAGTGTGATAAATCCAATTTTTTGCCACTGTACTTCTCATCTGGAGTCATATCATTACTGTGGGAGTCCTATTCATAATGTAAACTACAGTTTGCAAAACTTCTTCAGTCCAATAATGACGAGGAATGCTCTCCTCAGCCCCATTAATGCACAAGAAACTTTTGCAATGTGCTTGTTTTTCCTCTTAGTAACACCATTTTTCTGCAGAGTATATCTGCACGTTGGAATATGGTGGAACAAGAGCGAAATCCGTTCTTGTACATCAAAGCATGGTTGTTGCAGATAATTGTTATGGTCACATTTCAGGTGCTGCAGGAATACCAGAGGAGTTTCAAGATGCTAATTTTGATAGTTGGCAGATTCAAGCAGATTTTTTGACTGATATAAGTGATATTGTGGATGATCAGGGAAATCAAAATTTTGACTCTAAATGTTTTGAAGGACATATTTTGATGTCACAGGTTGATATTCAGCAAGGATATGTTTCAGTTACAAAGAATTTGAACAAGTGGATTGATTTTTGGTCTGAATCAATATAGGTCTTATGGATCAGATTGAGCAGGGAGATTGTCAAGAGCAAGTTGTTAAAGAGTACAAAGCAGGTTTGACACATTTGGGGGATCAACATATGATGCCTAAAATGCGGGCTGATGAAATTTTAAGCTTAAGTTTGATGGATGTGCATTCTAAAATGGATGTGGGAAAAGTTGTTCTCAATTCAAATATATTTTTGTTGAATGATGTGTGCTTTCAAGTTGATGACAGAATGGAGGTGAATTTGTGCAAAATGGATTGTCAGATGTGGATGACAAATTCTAAAATACAGATGATGGCAGATTGTCAAAATTCACATATTCATGTGTTGCAGATTTTGGAGTTGCAAATTGGTCAAAGAGGATTGCATTATAGGATGCATAATGATCAATTTTTATGGTTTGTGGATCAGATCACATCTAAACAGGTTCAGACGATTCCAGAGGATTATATGCGGATTATTTTCATGATTTTTATGGAATTTTCAGATTTTAGAGCAAAGTTGGTCTGTGTGTATCAACACAGGTTTCTTGCATATTGGTGTCACATTTTCATAGCAGATGGCCAAATAAACCTACACAAGTTGATTGAGACTGATTTTGCTCGCTGGAGGATTCAAATGGAATGTCAAAATCTTATGTGAGGGAAGTTGCAAAAGTTGTCAAGGGTCAAAGTTTTGGTTTTGAAGTATCTGAATCTCTGATGCTGATGAGAAATGTTCAGTCTAACCTTCAAAATGTTTTCATTGTGAAGAAAGTTGGTGATCAATTTGACTATTTGGCAAATTTGAATTCATATTTATTTGACGAAGGTAGTTTTGATAGCATTCAACTTGGAGGATGTCAAGTGCAGATATTTGATGAATGTGAAGCAGGTTTTACAAATCTGATTATGTCAAAACAGGTGTGGAGGATTAGATCAGGTTCAAGGCAGAATTATGATGCAAAATTTTTAAGTGTTCTGGAAGTGTTATCTGATTTGACAGTCAGGTTTCTTTCATTTTGTTTGACAAGGGAGTATGGTCCGATTTTCAAAATGTGGAGGAAGCATGTTTTCAACGTCAAGGCAGGAAGTCATATCAATAGACAATCGGCAGTGCAGCAAATTAGTCAAAAATCAGCAGTGGAGCATTATGTTTCAAATGGAAAGTCAGCGGATATGGAAAATTTCAAAGAGGAGGATGTTCTGATGACATTTATGTTGATTTTGTTTTATCTTTGCAAGATTCTTTGCCTATCTAGTTTACGGATCAAGGGATTGTGGATTCGAAGTCAGCCTATGGATCAAGCCACCGAGCTGTGCCAAGTGTTTAAGGCTGAAAATTAGATGCTACTTTTGTCTACTTTTTTGTCTTTAAATTTGTCATAATCGGATGTAGTGTGAAGTGTCTTTTGAAATCTGGATGGAAGTTAGAAATGTCATGCGAAGTAGTAGTGGTTATCCGCAATAGAAGAAGGGGGATTTTTCATTCGCAGATATGGAGATTTATGTAATCAGATAGTTGACAGTTATTTTGACAATGAAGATGCAGTGTGTTTTGTCAATCTGGTTGTCACTGGCGTCATTTAGTTTGTCAGTTTGTTTGTCTCAGAAAGTCTGAATTTCCATTGAAGTTTGTGAAAGATGTGATAAGCAGTAAACAATCCTTCCTTACACAAATGCTATGTGTAGCATAGTCTATAATAGGGTTGTACATATGTCTCCAAGGCATACCCAATATTACATCTACGCCTTGTAAAGGTGTAACTAAGAAATCCCTTTTTTCTATTAAGGAATTGATGCTTAAAGTTAAACCTTTCACCTCTTGCATGCAATTATACTTGGTTCCAGTAAATGTAACTTTAACTCTATAATGTGTAGGTGAAGGTTGAATGTTAAAAGCTCTAATTACCTTTTCAGAAATAAAGTCATGAGTGCTACCATCGTCATGCAAAACAATGACTTCATGCTCATTAATTTTTCCTTTTATTTTGAGTAGCGAATGAGCTTGAGGTTTACCTTCTGCTTCTGAATAGTCGGGGTCAGAGTTACCCTCTTGCTTGAGCGATTCTTCTTCATTGTCATCTCCTTCAAGCATATTGACTCGTGTCGCAGGTGTCGAATTCTTTGCATGTTCTGGGCAATTTGGTGCTATATGTCCTTCTTTATGACATTTAAAACATTTGATTGGAGGACCTTTGGGCTTGCCACCATTGACTTTCTTTGAATTTGATTCACCTTTGACCATCTCCTTGCCTTTGTCAAACCATGGCTTATGAAAATTTCTTGAAGCATGAAAAGGTTTACAAAAAGGTTTAGAGTGGTTACTCTCAAATGACTTGGCCTCTCTAGGAAAACCATTTTTGCGTTCAGAATTTGTTGCCAAAGATATAGCTGTAGAAAGTGAATGAGGTTTAAACATATTCACATCGGCCCTAATTGTAGACTTAAGGCCCGAAATGAATTTCCTCTTTTGGTCCTTCTCATTGACTTTCTCCACAACCTGTACCTATAGTAATGTATTCCAAAACTTCTCCACATATTGAGACATGCTTTCTTTTTCAAGTTGATGCAATGTATCCCATTGATGCCTAACTTTAGATTTAAATTGTGAAGGTAAGAAATGCTTTTTCACTAGCCTTTGAAACCTTTTCCATGAATCCGGTTTGTCACGTCCTTGCTTGATGACGCTCTACCATAAAGCTGCGCTATCCACCATGTGATTAGCCGCACGTTTGATCTTGTCCTTCTCGGAAAATTTCTCTCCCGAAAAGTAGTCATCCAATTGACTAAGCCATGCCAAAAGGACTCGAGCATATTTCTTGCCATCATAATTCTGAAATGAAAAAGCTTTACGACTGATTTTAGAATCTTTCCGTGAATTTTGTGCTTGAAGTGTAGCATTGACAGCTCTTTGGATGGTGTTGTCTTCGTCATCATAAGATGGCAAAGAGTTACGCTTACGCCTTCGACTCGTGAGCTGTTGCTCCAATTCAATTCGCATCTCTGTCTCTTCTACAATTCGTTGTTGTAGAGATTGGAGTTGCTCTTGAATTGAAGGTGAAATAGGAAAATTTGCCATAGTGCTCATGCAAACAATGTAAATAAGTAAAATTGATATTATTTGATGTATGTAAATAAAGCAAATGATTGTACTTATCTCAATTCTCCCGCAATTCGATTTGTGTTGAAACTGAACAAAGACTTTGGTTCAATGGTTGGGTCGAATTCCCTTCGTTTTACACAAGTCCCAAACAATTTCGAGAGTGATTTAGCATTAGGGCCAAAAACGGCTAAAAAAGGGCTGTTTGTTAATCTAAGGATTAAGAAATTGTCCAATTTGTGAATTGCCACGTATACAAAAGTATGGCATTCTTGTCTCCTCTAAATGTCTTCTTAACGGTTCTATTTTAGTGGCGAACGGCTAAAACGGCTTAATTTAGATGTTTACGATGGCTAACATTAAAGTTTGGGTCCAAAATAGTGACATCTTGTTCCATTTTATATTTCAAAAAATCAAGCAGGAAGATACGAAATCTTCTCTTTTCAGGCTCTGAAAACAACGCTATTAATGACAAATCACCAAATTTTTTCAAACGTCTACTTTCCACCTTCCCTCCATTTTGGTATGGCTCATTTCCTTTTCCACCTTCCCTCCATTTTGGCATATGGCTTATTCTCCTTTCTTTGCATTTTCAAAAGACTCACTATTTTTCTCTCATCTGTGAGCTTCTATGGCATCCTCACGTCATCCTTCTCATAATATAACTTCTTGTGATTTTCATAACACCAGAGAGGATGGTGTTTGGAAACCCATGTCTTTTCGTGTGAATGATTGGATAACAATGCTTCCCTCTTGCAAAGGTGCCCACAGGATGAAAAGAACCAAGCGAAATGAAGTGAAATCCCATTGGAAAGGTCGTGTTCTTGCCTTCAAAGTGACCAACAATGGCTGGCTTGCAAAAGTTCAACATGTCTGCATGGCCAAAGACATGGTGTTGAGCTTGGATGAACATCCAATTCTCCATTCTTACTGTAATTTAACAAAACTTTATCTATTTGATACAACACAATATTTCTCCTTCTGATATATTTGTTGTTTGTTTAATTTTAGTTATCTTTTCATCAACAGCTGTGGAGTGGCAGCCTGTTGAGAGCTTAAGTGGCACATTCAAAGCAATTCACAAGGGGATTGCAGATGTAATGTATGCAGACAAACCACCTTCATTTTACAAATCAGTGGATATATTTGTGTATTTTGCAGAATACAGGGTTCCATCAAGAGAAGGTGTTCATGGAGAATTATATGACATACCTATTTCCACATTAATGTCACTCGAATGGGAAGTTCCTGATCCAAATACCATAAGAAGCTTCAAATCTAAAATCAAAGATGATATTCTTAAAGCTATGTCTCCTGGAAGGATTTCAAGAAGGATAAAAAATCAATGGTTCTTGCCTATACATGTCTTTGTGGCATGTTTCAATACAATGGAATTGGAGAGGACAAGAATGATGTGGCTTAATAGAAGACTATCTACGACTGATCTGGACACTGTACTTGGAGAAGGATGGAGTACCAAGGAAACTTTTCATACTGGCGACAATATCAGTTGTAGAGTAAGCCCAAATTCTATGTCTATCTCATACCAACTATGTCATCAATCCCTAGTTTTGGGCTATGACTATAGGAGATAGAAAAGCAAGCTTGGTAGTTGGGTCCCTTTGGATTTTGAAGAGAATTGTCCAGAGTTTGAATTTAACATCATAGTCCATCCATTCATAGATCCTAGGAACCTTATAGTAACATCAAACTGGAGACTACAACATGTAAGAGAGTCGCTTGAGTTTCTGGACGAAACATCACCTAAATATAGATTCAAAGTATATGATATTGTTGTTAGTACAAGGATGGAGAGTGTAACCTCATGCATCACATGTCTTTCCCCAAAAAAAGTTGTATTTGAGCCACTTGCAAGGGCAAGTTTGTAACCTCATGCATCACATGTCTTTCCCTAAAAAAAGTTGTATTTGAGCCACTTGCAAGGGCAAGTTTGTAACGAGGGCTGACGAAGCGGTCCCTGAGTGAAGTGCCAGGACACCTAAGGAGGATCCTGGAGGGTTCTCACCAGGCGATGCACGGGCTCGTGGTGCCGAGGACACCCATGCGTATGTCGAGGAAGATATTATATGATAGACCAATGTTTATTGTAATCTTTTGAGTTATGACATCTATAACCAATAACTGTTTTTTGTCAATGGATTTTTTTATAAGTTAAAGTTTAAAGAGGAGTGTGTGTGTATCTGGATTCTAAAGCAAAAGTTAAGAAAGGCATTCAATTATGGGTGGGTGAGTACTTGTCTGGTTCTACCAATTATGGGTGGGTGAGTACTTGGCAGTGGCTAAAACCCATGGGCCGGATGGGGTGGAATTAGTAGAGTTTTAATAATAAAATTGATTAATAGGAATACGCTTAGAACTCGGTGGTTAAATAAAAGCCTGAAAACTTCTCAAATGAATAGATCAACGGTTGTGCCTAATTCAATTAGGAAAAAAGCGTTGATTTCTTCAAGTTAAGTCTGTAATATATTTTCTTCTATCTGGTTTAATCAGATGAAGGTTAGTCCTTGACCCTGTTAGAAAATTCGTTAAGAAATTAAAAAAGGTGGAATCGTCCCCTTTTTTCGGGCAAGGAAAATTTTCCCGGTTTTGGAATGACCATCAGATTAGTCTCGTGCCCGGACATTCGAGGGCGAGGCCCCGAGTGGGAAACCCTACCCCACGCAAGAGGAAGCTACTTCCGCTGCTACCAACCGGGAATCCCGGTGTGCAGAGGGGGCAGTGGGATCTCACAATCCCATTCACCTTTGATGCAATGTGTAAATTCAATATAATTGATATTTGTATTAATTACTCTCGACATGTACAAAATTTTTTCATGCCGAATGTTAACAAGGCATTTTTGTATCTCCATGTTGTAATGATGATCTCTATGATATAGTTGATAGCACCAAGTCTCGATTCACATCATATTCATTCATATCCATCGCATTCATTCTCATCACCCTTCCATCACATACATTCTATCCACATAACATTTAATCGCATCTATCCACATCATATCTCATTCATACACATCTCATCTCATTCATCCACATCCATTCAATTGTTCACTTGTACGACTACCCACATCTATTCATACATTTATATCTATCACTTCACATCCATATATATTCATGTCACATCACATTCTTTCACATACACATCTACATCCATTCTTTCACATACATCCACATCCATTATTTCACATAAAAACAAATCCTTTATGCATCTTTCTATGCATAAAATCAATTTCAATTAAAATCACACTTTTGAAATAAAAATAAATCCTTTATGCATCTTTCTATGCTTAAAATCAAATTTAATGAAAATAACACTTTTGAAATAAAAATAAATCCTTTATGCATCTTTCTATGCATAAAATAAATTTTAATGAAAATAACACTTTTATAAAAAAAACAAATTTTTCATTATGCATCTTTCTATGGATAGAAATTAAATTTAATGAAAATAACACTTTTATAATAATTTTTTTTTTCATGATGCATCTTTCTATATGCATAGAAATTAAATTCAATAAAAATTTCTCTTCCCCTTTTACATAACCTTAGTCTCTTAATACCCCCCCTCAATACCAACTATGAAAGAAAATTTGAATAGGTGGTATTAGACATAGTTTGCCTTTATAACATTAGGCATACAAGGTTAGGAATATAGGTGTGGTTACATTGAGATTTAAAACAATTTCTCAGTGGAGTTAGAGGCTGATACAAAGTTAGCCTCTGATATGTCCCGTTTGTTTACACTTGTTACATTTCATTTTGTTGGGATATTTGATCCAACAATTATTTGCCAAATGACCCACCTTTTTGCAATGGGCACATCTTACTTTGATCACTTGATGTGACAAAGCTTGTTCGATATTCGATGAAGTGGTTGCATTTGAAGATTAGGCTCCTCCCTTAGGCCTCTTTTCTTCATCAAGATAAGATTGAATGACTCCTTCAAGGGTGGGATTAGGTATGTTCTTCAGGGTGTTGACTAAGGTGGGGTACACCTTCTTGACTGCTTTTAGCAAAACAACCACTGCATCATCTTCATCCATTCTCGCATTCACTGATGTAAGTTGAGCTATAAGGCCCTTCAAGTGAGAGATGAAGGCTCCAATTCCGTCTCTCTCTCTCTTTGAGTTCCAAGCTGAAAAATTCAATTTTAAGTGAGATCTTGGAATTCTTACCACCACGAGCTCCATAGAGTTTATCAAGCTCATCCCATTTCTCCTTTGCAGTCGGAAGTTGGTCCACATGGTGAATGAGAGCCTCATCAAGATGAAGAATGATGATGGCTTGTGCCCTCTCATCATCTTCAATATCTTCAGCCAATAACCTTAGTGCTAGAGATGAATGGCCAAAAACCTTTGGACATCATCTTGTATTTGACAAGGACTTGCCAAGTGTGGAAGCCCTCTCCTGAGAACTTCTTAATTTGGGTGTTGTCCTTTGACATTGGGTACTGAAGGAGGTTACTAGAGAGTAATGGGCTGATTTCTGAAGAAGAAAAAACAAAAAATTTATGATATTTTGGCCTAAGTAGAAAGAGAAAGGCTTATGAGAGTGCAACAACCCTTGATCAAGCCAAGGATGTTGCATAAAAAGGAGATTAAGATGGTAAATTTTATGGTTTAGCACTTAGGGTTTGTGCCCAACCACTAATTTTGATGGAGATTAACTTCATAAGGAACACTTGTTTGGTGATTAAGATCACCATTAGTGTTTAAAAACATAATTAGTGCTTAAGAGCACATTTCTAGCATCTAATGACACTTGCATTGGTGATTAGATTCACCATTAGTGTTTAAAAACACTCTTAGTGTTTAAAAACACTTTGGAATGACTCTCCTCTGTTGGATTAGTAGCCTTATTAGTGTTAATCAACACTATTAGTGCTTATAAGCACACTTTGAAAAGTTTTGTGCACTTGAAGATGATGTTGATGATGGAGCTTGATGAGAATGAGGCTCATGAATACCTCATGGTGTATGGCCACCACTTCAAACTCAAAAATAGGATCAACAACAAGCCCTCACAAGAGCACTTAGGTGATTAGAGCAAAGAAGAGGAGATTAGTGAAAGAGAATCACTATTAACAAGCTTGAGCAAGCTTTCATGGGAAAGTGAAACAGTAGGTGCCTGGTTTTTCTCTTATTGTGAGAGCATGGAGCAGCCATTAGGGCTAAAAATGAAGCTGTAGACTCTTGAGGCTATGGGCTTCAAAAGCCCTAAGCCCATGCAGCCTATTATGCACTACAGACGTCAAATTCATGTACGACATTGATGGCAGCCAAGAACTGCACTGGCCTGCACAGGGGGCAATGCCGACGGAGAGAGGGCGATTCGGCTGATGAGCTGTACAAAAATGTCCACCCGAATGTCCTCTTCACTTTCTTAGTTTTGAGAGCTCCCCAAGAATTTGCCTCCACGAGCTACTAGAGCTCCTCCACTGGCAGGAGGTTCAGCTCCACACAAGAAAAAGTGATAAATTTGACCTATTCTACACCACAAAAAGGCCTAATCAACCAAAGCTCTAGATACCATGTTAGAATTTGTGGTGCTCATGCTAGATCAACTATGTGGAGGAGAGAGACTCACAAAATACAAGAAAATATCTTGCTTAGTAAGTTGCTCAAATACAACTAGGCTTCTTGCTCCATACAAAATACCTTCTAGCTCCACCTTTAAATAGGTGAGCTTGTGGACCATAAGTCCATTCACACACACACCCTTCTCTTTCCCTTTTACATAACCTTAGTCTCTTAATAAATGGATGTGGATGTGGATGTGAAAGGATTTGATGGGATGTAAATGGATGTGGATGTGGAAGGATTTGATGGGATGTAAATGGATGTGGATGAGATGTGATGTGGTGTAAAGGAATGTGGATGTGAATGTGATGAGATGTGGATGAAATGTGATGTGAATACATGTAGATGTGAATGTGAATGTATGGATTGATGTGGATAGACATGCATGTGGATGATTGGATGGATGTGGATGAATGAGATAGAATGTTTATGGATGTGGATTAATGAGATAGAATGTGTATGGATGTGATGAGATATGGATGGATATGGATGTGATGTAATGTATGGATGGATATGGATATGATGTAATGTGGATAGAATGTATGTAATGGGATAGAATGTATGTAATGTATGTAATGGGATGGGAATGCAATGAATGTGATGGTGGATGTGAATAAATGCGATGAGATGTGAATGGATGTAAATGCGACGTGACGTAAATAGATGTGAATGGATGTGATGTGATGTGATATGAATTAGGATAGATGTGATGTGATATGAATCAGGATAGATGTGAATGGGTGAGATGTGATGTGATGTGATGTGAATCGGGATAGATGTGAATGGATGATATGTGATGTGAATAGATGTGATGTGATGTGATGTGGATATGGGTAGATGAGAATGGATGAGATGTGATGAGGATAGATGAGGATAGATGTGGATAGATGTGATGGGATGTAATATCATGTGATTAGATGAGAATGGGATGTAATATCATGTGGATAGATGTGATGGGATGTAATATCATGTGATTAGATGAGAATGGATGAAGGACGATGGGAATACATATGATTGGATGTGGATTAAGCAAAGTGAATTGATTTAGAAGAATGTGGAATAACGGGAAATGATGTGGAACGATGTGAAAAGATGAGAGTTCGTTAGAAACTGTATTTATGACCTATTTTTAAATAACTATTTTATGTCAAGAATGTTGGAGAAGCATTTTGACCATCTTGTGAACGAGGTTGTAGAGACCTAAGTGATAAAGTTGCAACAGCTGATGGAGAGTCAATGGAGGACGTCTTGCATAGCAAGGTCGACCGAGGTCTTGACCATTGATTTAAATGGTGAGCTTCCGGTATGGTGGATGAGGGACCAAGGAAGCGGCCTATGAGTGAAGCGCTAGGTGACTTGTGAAGGATCCTAGAGGGTGCTGACCATACGGTGCTCGGGCTCTGGGTCGCCGAAGATACCCATGCATACGTCAAGGAAGAAAATGGAATAAGGTGTTAGAGTTGTTTTTTGAACTCGGGCCTGGATCTGGTTGATTGACCTTGCTTGTCCTCAACGGATGAGTCCATGGCTCTTTTATATTGATCTTGTTGATCTTCAATGGAGACTCCATCTGGATTTTCTTATGTGATTATATTGCGGGGTACTATGAGCTAGGAACTATTGAAAAGGCCCCTGAGTGAACAGGTGGTGAGCGTTCTGGTTACCAATGATGCCATAGGTACACCAATGAAGGAATGATTGGAAATTAGAATTCAACCGGATATTTTGGAGGATTATGATCAGTGATACTATGGTTTCATTAAAAGATTGTTTTAAAGACAGCTGAATTTATAACAAATACAATTTCATATTGGGTGTGTAAGTAGTGTGACTATCTTTTTGTATGAAGCGCTGGCTAGGGGGCATGGGAACTCTTTCCCTGGTACCCAGGAAAAAACATAACCAAATACCTAAATAGATCCTATCACTACAGTGGTTAGGCGGTTGGCGAACCCATGGGACTGGATGGGGTTAGGCTAGACTGATGGATCCCTAAAATGAGACTCAATTCTGTTATGGTACGATAGATGAAGTAAATCCCGGACAGTCCTTGTTCTATGGAAAAGAATCAACGACTGTGCCTCTCAATGAGGAAAAAAGCGTTGGTCTCTATGATCCAAGTGCAAGTTCTTTTCTTGATCTGACCATGCGACTTACAGGTTCAGTTGGATCAGTTCGGTTAGTTAAGACTCTTGACTACGTTAGAATAAAAATATCCTAGAGGAATCACCCGTGCTTTTTGGGTGAGGGAATTTTTTTCGAGCCCTCGGTTTTGGAAGAACCGAGGGATTAGTCTCTTGTTTGGATATCTGTGTGGCGGGCGAGGCCCCAAGTGAGAGGCTCTGCCCTGCACAAGAAGTGCTACTTCCGCTGCTAGCACCCCCAAATTTGTTGCGCAGAGGGGGCAGGGATCTTTCAGGTAGGCATACCACTTACACACCCAATATGAAATTGCCATTATAACAGATTCGAGTGTCTTTAAAAAAATCTTACAATGAAATCATAGTATTACTGATCATAAACCTACAAAATATTGAGTCCATTGTTTTGCAAAATATATCATCCAGACTCTCCGAAGACCAGCTGGTCAACCAATGAGATCCAATATCAAAATTCAATTCATAAAAGTTATTCTTTTCAGTTCATCCGTATCTTTCTCGACATACGCATGGGTGTCCTAGCAACTGCAAGCCCGTGTATCACCTGGTCAGAACCCTCTAGGATCCTACTTAGGTGTCCTAGCACTTCACTTAGAGACCGCTTCGTCAGTCCTTGCCCATTGTAACCAGAAGCGTACCATTTTAACCATATTGAGGTTGGTCAAGACCTTGACAGGCTTTGCCAAGCGACGTCCCTTGACGCTCCCCGTCTCGCAACAACGAGTCTCTTCTTAGTTAAACACATACCAAATGCTTCCTCCAGCATTGTGGCATAAAACAATCCAACACGGTTCTATGCAAGTAGAATTTTTGGTTTGAGATTGGTTCCACAAAACCCTTTTCCCATAATCTAGATTTGCTTAATGAGAATCATTGATCTCTCATCAGGGTAATCTACCCATCATTTGACTGAATTTCCAACTAGATTCTTGATGATTTCGGTTAAGGAAAAACTATGCTAACTCAATGGTAGTTTATTCTTTGTGTCAAGAATTGGAATTGGTCACGAGGTTTTTGCTTGATTCAGATTCAAGAGATGGGCAAGTAGTTTACTGGCCGCCCCTCATTACAGTCGTGGTCTAACCAAAATTATTCGGTTTACTTCTAACTTTGATTCCTAAGGATTTTCTTCAGATAAAAATCTACTAAACTTCTAACCATAAGGAAAATTCTAACTTTATGAATTTCATATGAGAATATCGGGCTTTTATAGAAATACTCTTCTTCCATTAATCTAATTTTGGGTAAATATCACTTTGGTGATTTATCCACATAAAATATCTAAGAATATTCTTTCTACCAATTTAATTATCAACCCTAATTTTCTAGGTGGAATTATGGTGAAAATTCCTCTTTTGTTACCAAAATTTAATTTAAACCTTTCTCTACTTAAAATACCATAAAAATTCTTCTTTTAATTAAATACAAATATCCATTTTTTTGAATATGCTTAAAATTCCTCTTTTTGTATTTAAATGATTGAATTCCAAATGTCATAGGAATTCCTCTTTTATCATTTAAAAATTCTTATACATAAAATAAATTTATCTAAAATTTATCTTTTTTAAATTAAATAAAAATATCCATTATTTTAAACATGCCAAAAATTTCTCGTTTACCATTTAATCATAATACTAATCTTATTGGATTACTATAATTTATGCTTCAACATATGTGCTTTCTACATGTAATGGATTTTTCTTTAGATATTTTTTTATATTCAAACAAATCCATCTCATAATGTTTAGTGAAGGAGCAGTGGATCATAATGCTTTTAATGACCAAGTAAAGAAGAAATGTGGTGAAAATAGACATGGATAAAAATTACCCATCCAAAAGGACCGAAACAACGCGATCAGGAACAAAAGTCAGCATAAGATGTTCCATATCACATTGTTGTGGTCATTTTTTGCATTGAGAGTATTTTTCATCAAGCACCCAAAACGACCAGAACAACACGATATGGGGCATAAGCTAAAATAGGATGTCCCATATCGCACTGTTGTGGTTGTTTTTTTGCTTTAAGAGTATCTTGCACCAAGCACCTAGAATGATCAAAATAATGTGATATGGGACATATGCCAACATAGTATGTCCCTTATCCCATTGTTGTGGATATTTTTTACTTTAATACACTAGGCACCCAAAATAACCAGAACAACATAAAATGGTACATAATCTAGAATAGGATGTCCCATATCACGTTGTTGTGGTCGTTTGTTTGCTTTAAAAGTATCTTCCAAACCTAAATGCTCAATGGGCATTAATCTTAGAACTATGGAAAAATGAACTAATGTTGTAAAATATCACAAAATCAAATCAATCAAAGAAAGAGCACAACAATGCAATATGAGACCTACACTAACATAGAATGTCCCAAATCGCTTTGTTGTGATTGTTTCCCACATGATAAAATCTTACAAACTTTAATAACTAACTATAATTTTTAAGGTTTACTTTTGATAGAGGCCACTTACAAGTTAGAGTCACTTTTTTTCTTGTAGCTCTTTGCATAATATACATTTTGCATGCCTTGATGATACCTATATAACAAAGAGAATCATGTCACAAACTAGCATGTTATGCATTTCGAGATTCATTGTTGGCTCATTCATTTACATCCTTGTTTTGTACTCTAAATTAAAATTCAAAGGGTAAATTTATTTGGTTCTCATCAATGATACCTTCTCTTAATTGTTGAAGAATGTTATTCTCGCCAATAGTGATTGTTGAAATTAATCTATCATTGAATTTGACTGCAATTCCAATTAGAAGAGAAAATTACATTTTTCTCTTCCTTTCTATCCCATCCTTCACCGAGGATTTCAATCATATCTCTCTCCTGCATGTTTTCACATACAACCATTATCTTCATAACTCTCATTTTATTAACTTTGCAAACAAATTAAATAAGCTTACAATTTGGTTTATGTCCAGGAATATCTTGTGGACAAGAATCTCTTCGATACATGTTTTGTTGATCCCATGTCTGAATCCTTGGATTATTTCTTTCCAACATGATATAAAATCATTAGTGGCTAATCCTCTTTGCTTTCTTTTCTATAATGGCAATAGAAAAATCAACCTCCCCTATCAAAACCACCCCTTTGAGATTGTCAAGGGATTCCATGCATTTTCTACATCATGTATATTATAGATTGTAGTCATTTGGACATTTGAAGATGGCCTTCTAAATCATGTTGCCATATCAAGGAATGTAAGAGTGCAAACAAGAAATGACATTTGGTAGTGATGAGAGTGCAAAAAAGTGAGAAAATCACGCGTGTGTTGTTAAATGTGGGAAACGTGAGTTGAAAAGTATAGGCGAGAAATGTACATTTAAGCCTTACAAAAATGTTAAATGCTGACAACATCTGACATACAAAAGGGAAAGAAAGAGAGAGAACGTCCATTTTAGTTCTTTTTTAAAGCAAAGAAATCTACCTATTTTCATATTTTTTTCTCTTTTTGTTGCATTTCTACGTTACGTAGGCTTGTTGCCCATTGGTTGGACGTCTATTTTTCTTTTCGCTTAAAAAGGCCCAATAATGAGTCCCATTTTTCCCTAATGAAATGGGTCCTTTTAGATCCCATTAAAATAATATAAGGCTAGCCAATGAGAGTGCTTAGATTCTAGATCCATGTAACATGGATCTTTTTTGTTTAAGTGGTCCCCACAATTTTGAGCTAAAAAAAGAGGAATAAAATATATTGGCATAAAACTCAAAAATAGAAGAATGTCAGACTTGAATACCACCTACCAAAACGTATGTCAGAAGGAATATCAGGAAAAGAGGCCAGACTGATTGAAAGCTAGTTTGATTGAATACTTTCTCCATAATTTGAACTTGGTTCTCTTCGTTTTCCACCTCTCTTATTACAGTGCCACTTATTTCTGCCATATCTACTTCATATCTTCTTGTTCTTCTCTCAGCCTCTTTTTTCTTCCATGATAATAGTCTGGTAAACTTCGTTAATCTATGTTTGCTAATTATGATTTCTTTGTGATTTTATTTTTTTGTTATATTCGTTAACTTTCCTGACCATGATGTCATTTGTGAAAACTTATACGGTTATTTATGAACTTGACTACAAGGAAAACGGAGTGCAAGGTTCACAACATTTCTTTAAAGTTTTATTTTTGTTATTTAGATTGTTGAGCCCAGTGAAATGGTAATAATGTTGTGTTTTCCCTTTGTAGATGAGCTCTAGGAGAAAACACATCTGTAGCATTGGAAGTGTGGAGCTTTTCAATAAGAAGGATGTTGATGGTAGCTGGATCCCTCAGCGGTTTAGGAAGTCAGATTGAATCATGATGAGATCCAATACTCGAGGAACATCTCAAGGTAATTTAATGAAAAGACATTGGTGATCCTAATAAGCATTGGAAAGGTAGGATCATGGAGTTTTGTAGTTAGCAAGAAGCCAAATGGTGCAATCGAGATCTTTGCGTAAGATTCCTCCCCAGCCCCTCAAGATGTCAAGTTTCTCCCCCTGTAATCAATCCCCTTTTCAGAATAATAACAGATCTTGTTTCTATCTACTATTTTGGCCTGGAGAGAGAAAATGTCTAGAGGGAGGTAATTCAAAATTGAGATATTTTTGGATATATAAATCCTCCTAGTGTCTAAAATGATTTCCCCTGAAACAAAAATGCAAAAAGAACTTTCCAATGTGCAATTGGAATTAATTAAAAATAGGTATAAAGGACCTTAGCCTAAGGGTCCAAATTTTTAGAAATTTTTCAATTATGCTCCAATTAAGGTTCTTATGGACCAATAAGATTAATCCAAATGTAGGGAGGAGATAAATTGAAGAATAAAGAAAAACTCCCAAAAATGAGTAAATGCTCACATAAGATGAAGAGTTGACTGAGTATAAGGTTTATTAGTTAAAAATTAAGAAATATTTAGAGGAAATGATGCATTTGTGACACCTCAGTGTGGGGATCTTCCCTCATGAAGGAGGCGCCTATTTCACATGTGTGGAGGAGTTTTAAACTCAAAAATAATGAAATATTTTCATCTTGTTTCAACTAGATCCAAAAAGTAAGCTAAGACCAAACTGATCTGGAAAATTCTAGAATCAGTTTGCTTGGTTAGAGGCTCACTTTTTCCTATAAATAGATGCCTCCCCCTTTGTAAAAGCTTAATGGTGTTTATGCACTGTTACTCTACTCCTACCCAGAGCCATTTACATTAAATATTTCAATTATTTTTGGCTTAATCCTCTCCAAAGAAATTGGTGGCCACCCTTGCTTCAAACAAGAGTAGAACCCTCAATCCCTCAAGCCAAAAAAGGAAAGCTTACAACTCCATGTAAGCTATTTTTTTTGACTTTTTAATTTTAAATCTATGGTTTTCTTGATTTTCTTGTTTTATAATTGATTGAAGTAAATTCTAATGCTATGCCTTAATGAAAAGGCCACCCCCTTCTCTTCTTTACAATTCACCTTTTTTAAATCCTATAATGATTTACAGAAAGATTAATTAAACTTTTCTTATTATTTACTCTCTTGATTTTTGAAAATTGACTAGATTAGAGTCCTTTACATCTAGAATGGGTTAATTTAAGTTGAAATTAGAATGATAAAAATGAGAAATGGTCAACCATACAAAGGAAGTTATGGCAAATTTTTCTAGAATTTTAAGAAAGTTTATTTCTATGTTATTCCAAAAGAGTAATTCCCACCTTTTGTGCATTCTAAAAGAAATATTCTAATTTACTACATGTACATATTCGCCTATGAATATGCATGGATATCACTGATATTAATTATTAAAACTAATTTCTATGCATAGAAAGATGCATAATGAAAATTTTTTTATTATAAAAGTGTTATTTTCATTAAATTTAATTTCTATGCATAGAAAGCTGGATAATGGAAAATGTTTTATTATAAAAGTGTTATTTTCATTGAATTTTATTTCTATGCATAGAAATATGCATAATGGTCCACTAGCTCACCTATTTAAAGGTGGAGCTAAAAGGCATTTTGTATGGAGCAAGAAGACTAGTTGTATTTGAGCAACTTAATAAGCAAGATATTTTCTTGTATTTTGTGAGTCTCTCTCCTCCACATATTTGATCTAGCATGAGCACCACAAATTCTAACACCATTTACACACATCACATCCTATCACATCCACATCCACATTCATTTACATCACATCACATCCTATCACATCCACATCCACATTCATTTACATCACATCCTTTCACATATTCTCACATCTCATTCTCATCTCTTCATTCATATCCACATCATTTTATATCACATCCTTTCACATATTCTCACATCTCATTCTCATCTCTTCATTCACATCCACATTCATTTATATCACATCCTTTCAAATATCCTCACATCTCATTCTCATCTCTTCTTTCACATCCACATCCATTTCACATTTAGTAACATTTTCTAATTTTGATACCGATGAGACTTTTCTAATATTTCTGTCGATTGCTTGGCCTAGGTAAAGGTTCTTTTTCTCAACGGATATTTTCATATTCTTTCTTAATTTTCTCAAGTGAAATATATTCAATATTCTTCTTTTTGAGTAAAAGATTCATGGGATTTACAAAAATTAAATTTATCCATATTTTTCAATAATGCTCAAAATTTCACTTTTAATAAATACTCATAATTTGAATTATGCTAAAAATTTCTCTTTTTCCCATTTAATTTCTTGTATCTCAAATATAATGGGAATTCCTCTTTTTATATTTAATTAATTGAATTCTAAATATCATGGAAATTCCTCTTTTATCATCAAATAAATTTATCTAAAATTCCTCTTTTCTTTAATAAAAATATCCATTAATTCAATATGCTAAGAATTCCACTTTTCCCATTTAAATGATTGAATTCCAAATGTCATGAGAATTCCTCTTTTATCATTTAAATAATTCTCATGCATAAAATAAATTTATCTAAATTTTCTCTTTAAATTTTAATAAAAATATCCATTACTTCAATATGCTAAGAATTCCACTTTTCCCATTTAAATGATTGAATTCCAAATGTCATGGGAATTCCTCTTTTATCATTTAAATATTTCTCATGCATAAAATAAATTTATCTAAAATTTCTCTTTAAATTTTAATTAAAAAAATCCATTAATTCAATATGCTAAGAATTTCACTTTTTCCATTTAAACGATTGAATTCCAGATGTCATGGGAATTCCTCTTTTATCATTTAAATATTTCTCATGCATAAAATAAATTTATCTAAAATTTCTCTTTGAATTTTAATAAAAAATATCCATTAATTCAATATGCTAAGAATTTCACTTTTTTCATTTAAATGATTGAATTCCAAATGTCATGGAAATTCCTCTTTTATCATTTAAATATTTCTCATGCGAGATGTGATGTCATGTGAATCGGGATGTGAATGAATGAGATGTGATGTGAAATGGATGTGATGAGATGTGATGTAAATTGGAATAGATGTGAATGGATAATATGTGATGTGAATGGATGTGATGTGAAACGGGATAAATGTGAATGAATGAGATGTGATGTGAATGGATGTGAAATGGATAGATGTGAGTGAATGGAATCGGGATGTGAATGAGATGTGATGTCATGTGAATTGGGATATGAATGAATGAGATGTGATGTAAATTGGGATAGATATGAATGGATGATATGTGATGTGAATGAATGTGATGTGAAGTGGGATAGATGTGAATGAATGAGATGTGATTTGAATGGATGAGATGTGATGGGATGTGAATTGGGATAGATGTGAATGAATGAGATGTGAGGTGAAATGGATGTGATGTGGATCGGGGTAGATATGAATGGATGAGATGAGAATGAATGTGATGTGATGAGATGTGGATATGGGTAGATGCGAGTGGATGAAATCTGATGAGGATAAATGAGGAAAGAAGTGATGAGATGAAAAATGATGTGATTCGATGAGAATGGGAATACATATAAAATGGATGTGGATTTATGTGGAACAATGTGGAAAGACGAGAGTTCATTATAGAAACTGTATTTATGACCTGTTTTTAAATGACTGTTTTATGTCAAGAATGCTGGGGAATCATTTTGGCCGTCTTGTGAGAATGAGGTCGTGGAGACCTAGTTGATAAAGTTGCAACAACTGATGGAGAGTAAATGGAGGATGTCTCACGTAGTAAGGTCGGTACCAGCCTTGGTTCGATTAAAATGGTGAGCTTCCGGGTACAGTGGATGAGGGACCAAGGAAGCAGCCTATGAGTGAAGCACTAGGTGACCTACGAAGGATCCTAGAGGGTGCTGACCATACGATGCTCGGGCTCTGGGTCACCAAAGATACCCACACGTGCGTCGTGGAAGATATTGGAACAAGGAGTAAGAGTTGTTTTCTGAAACCGGGCAAGGATCTAGTTGATAGACCTTGCTGGTCCTTGACGGATGAGTCCATGGCTCTTTTATATGGATCTGTTGGTTGATCTTGCTATTCTTCAACAACAGAGATTCCATCTTGATTTTTACAAGTGAATATATTGCTAGGTACTATGATCTAGGAACTATCGAAAAGGCCCCTGAGTGGACAGATGGTGAGCGTTCTGGTTACCAATGATGCCATAGGTACACTGATGAAGGAATGAGTGGAAATTAGGATTCAATCGGATATTTTAGAGAATTATGATTAGTGACACTATGATTTCATTAAATGATTGTTTTAAAGACAGCTGAATCTGTGAAAAAAATAATTTCATATTGGGTATGTAAGTGGTGTGACTAGCTTTAAATTTGCATGAATATCTGGCTAGGGGGCCTGGGAACTCTTTTCCCCGATACCCGAGAAAAAACCTAACCAAATTCCTAATTGGATCCCATCACTACTACAGTGGTTGGCCCATGGGATTTGATGGGGTTAGGCTGGACTGATGGATCCGTAAAATGAGACTCAATTCTGTTATAGTACGATGATGAAGTAAATCTCGGATAAAATTTGTTCTATGGAAAAGAATCAACGGTTGTGCCTCTCAACAATGAGGAAAAAAGCGTTGGTCTCTATGATCCAAGTGTAAGTTTCTTCCTTGATCTGACCGAGTGTCTTTACAGGTTCGATTGGATCAGTTTGGTTAGTGAGGGATGACCTTGACTACGTTAGAGTAAAAATATCCCGGAGGAATCACCCGTGCTTTCCGGGTGAGGGAAGTTTTTCCGGGTTTGGTTTTGGAAGAACCGAGGGATTAGTCTCTTGTCTGGATATCCATGGGCAAGGCCCCGAGTGAGGGACCCTGCCCCATGCAAGAAGTGCTACTGTCGCTGCCTGCTAGCACCCCCGAATCCATTGCGCGGAGGGGGCAGGGCCAAAAATACCAAAGTACTTGGTTTGCTTAAAATTATCACCTATGATGATTACGCGCACTTGGTAGGTATATTTTTCATCATGCCTGTAGGAACTTTAAAAGAACATGTCATTCTTGGATGGACCTAGATGATAGTGGCTCAATGCCAATTTGATTGGGCCACAAGGAGTGTCTGAGTGGGGGAAAAAATCCTAACCCTACACTTTAAAACTCTACGAACACTGCCTCCACATCACATGTGTTGGACTAGTATATCATTTGAATGCTACAAGGACAAAGCCTCAACATCAATAAAATCCAATGCCATTCCCTCCACATCAACATCCACTTCACCATCACAAGGTTCTTCATCTTCAAGCTCCATATCTGCATCTACCTCTATACAGAACTAACTACTAGTAGGGCATCAACAAAAGAAAGCCACAACCTAACCTTAAGTGGGTCCCTAAAGTCTCTCCACCAGCTCTCAATTGCCAACCCACAATCAAAAAACCCAGGAGGCCCCACCGTAACAAAAGTCAATACAAACCACATGTTACCTCTCGATGGATTCTAACTCATCTTCTTCAAGCTCAATGCTTCACAAGGGTAACGCATGGACTTGGGTGCCAAAGAGGATGCAAATTTCTATAGCGTCCTCATCCACAGACATTTATGCCATCTCTACCAACCCTAATACCAGAGTAGATAAGGGAAAACAAAACAACAAGTTCTGGCATCAACATGAACACCTCTCTAGGAACTTGCAAGTCATATCCGTGCTATAAAAGTCTCTTACCACCCTTAATCCTTGATTACTCACTAGCATCCATGAAGTCTGGGGATGACCTGCACAATAGGAAGGGGGAGTTTCCATAAAGCCTAAATTTTAACCCCCCTTTACATCTTCACTCCCTGATAGATCTTCATGTCCATATGTGAAGGGAATTGTACATCTATATATATTTATAAAAAATATACACACGAACTAATCCTCTCACAACCCAAAAAAGAAAGAAATATGGAAAGAAAGAAAGATAAGATAAGAGAGGTGCACAATAACAATAGAACAAGAGAATGAACAATCTCAATGTGTTGACTTTTTTTGTAAGACTGATTGTTGATGTTTCAGGTATAGCAATGGATTTCTCTTGGCATGACACAAATGCAGCTATCTTAGTCTCGGACTATCATGAATGGTATTATTAGGGAGTGACTAGCATACCACCTTTCAAGACCCTTTTTCATTAATTTTATGAATCTTTAAGAGAGACATGTTGTGAACATGCATTTGTTGAATTAATTTTACTGCAATTTCATCTCATCGCTCCATGCCATGCATGTGAGTGGGGTATGCTATTTACATTGTCCCATCTTTGCTAGAGTGTAGAACCTATTTTTAACACTATGGGATAACGTTCCTTTAATCCATGGTAGGAACTTAACTCCGCAAAGGCATGTGATGACCTCAGTTTTGCGAAGGTCAACAATGGACTTGATTAAGTCAAAACACCCCTTGAGGAAGCAGATGAGCGATGGAGGAAAGAGTGCTATCGTGCACTCACCCCATCACTTCATGAGATAATTTTACCCACACCATGTCCATTCTGGGGTAGTACTAAGGGAGTTTATTGTGGAGTTTTAGGGCATGAGATGCTTGACCACCATACTTGTGGTGTCTGCCATTTTATAGCTAGAATGCATTGAGACCATTACCTACTCATCCAACATTAGGTTATATCTTAGAAGGCCCAAGTGAGGAAGAAGATCCACCTAGTGATGTTGAATCAAAGCTTGCTTACGAGCTATAGTTATCTGATGAGCTTGCTAGATAAAGCTATTTTTATAGGTTATCGAGCTGTCACTCTAAAGATTTCCATCATGGAGTGCACAAATCCATTTTTATAACACACACAACCTCGATATGGATTGGAATTTTTGACTTGCTCAGGTGTATCTGAAATTAAATTAATCTTTTAAATTTTTATTCACTTTAACTTTGTGCATTCATGACATTTACTAGACTAAATTCTCTTATGCTTGTTGCTTTTACAGGAACCCTAAGGCCATATTATTTCATAGATTTGTTTTTAGTGAAGCCTTTAGGTATATTCTAATCCTTTAGGTTAGTTGTAACGAGAAATATTTTATATTTAAAAAAAGACAAAAACAAAACAAAACAAAAAAGTGACCAAGATGATAACTATTGCCATATGATCTTGGTTCCTTATAGCAATACCTTGAGGCTGATGCCTTGGTCCTCATGGGGTAGGACCTTTGGTAAATAAGCTAATAAAGAAAAGGCTCTTCTAGTGCCATAATCAGGAGATTCTTGGTGGTCCTTTGATACTCTTGGAAGAGGTCTATGGGGCATTAACTTGGTCTCCACTAGTTGGTTGCCTTATCCTTATATATTTAGAAATTTAAAAAAATCACCTCAATAAAATCTAATCATTCTCCATATTACCAATAGACTTAGCATATACCTTCTAACTTCACAAAGTCCAAGTGCCTGAACCATAACTATAGGCATGTGATTAAGATCGGCTCAAGTATGGATAGACTTATTACCAACCTCTAAGTTAAATTGGCCTTAACTTTCCTCTTTATGAACAAGTGATTAACATTTAGCTAGTCATAACCAAAAAAGAAAGAATCTCGATGCATGCACATCCTTTTATTTCAATTCCTTGTTTAAACTTATTCTTTTTACAAGATAACTTTTACTTGTTGACTTGTGTTTTATGCAGGTATTGTAATATGCCTTCCTATATGTTACATAGACTCATCTTCATCAACATCTTTCGAGGACAGAATCTATAGTAGGAAGAGGGGCATGTTAAGTACTACTACCACAAACTTCTACATAGGCAATGTAAAGAGTAGAGTAGAGTATAGTAGAGTAGAGTAAAGTAGTTTATTATCATCCACGGAAGGCCAAATTATGACCCATGGGACCTTTCCAGATATACAATGAGTCTCCTCCCCCATGGTAGGAAAGGGTAGCTACGGTGAAAGAACGATCTATGCAGCGTGGTTCTCCCGAAAGCATAACATGTAGGTGATGAGAGCCCCTAACTTTGATATAGGAGTAGTGGTCAGAAATTGGTGAAGTGGCCCCTCTAAAGGGATATCAAAGTCAGCCCGTATGTGTGCATATGCTGGGCATGTCATAATCATGTGCTCCTCTAATTCTACACGCTCTAGTCCACACAGCTTGCATAACCTCGTCTCTCGTGCCTGTCCACTCCATGCACTGTCTCGATCAATAAAGTGTGTGATCGAGTTCAAAGTCTTCGTCTAAATACCACTGAGAGCGGGTTGGCTATGTATGGCTGCGTGTGTGCCTCTGCTTGCATGTAGGATTCCCAACATGAAGGATAGATATGCATACTGTAATAAGCAAGTTTGCCATTTGCTCCCTTGCTTTGATGTTTTGCTTGATACGCTCATAAAGAGAATGTGGGGTAGAGAGAGAACTTGAGTTCCTTGCAAGCAAACACACATACACACACACACACACACACACACACACAAGAGAGAGAGATGGATGGCTAAATTTTCTTCTATCTTCTTCTCTTCTCTACAACCATATAACTAAAAGATAAGAGTACATACATAAAGGGAAAGTACTCTCCTACAATAACATACAAAATGGTCGGTCTATAGTGTGAACTCGACTATATGAGTTGGCGCTATAACTATGCCATAACTCTAGTACTCCAAAGTGGTTGTCACATAGTTTGTCATCCACCATTGGCGGCATATTGACCATAATCTCACCAACCATGCCAGTGGCATAAGTGTGGAAGATGTCTCCCAGGAGAGTCATCAATGTCTGCCGTAGGTAGGCACTAGTTAAGCTCGATATCTCAACACAATGTTGGCCTTTCTATAATTTTCAACCAATTTGGTCCATGTCATCAGAAATGACAATTTTCACTTAAAAAAATCTTGTAATGTATTATTTTGCATGTTCTTTTCTATAAAGGCATGCCATGGGATCCTAGGCTGAGAGTGCTAGATTTAGAATAGGTGTTTACACTAGTTAGAGTGGCCAAATGAGCCCAAGGACCAGACTTTTAACATTGGCTGCCCAAGAGTGTGAACCCTAGAGGTCACCTACAAAACCTGAAATGTAACTCTCACCACTCATTCTCTTATGCATTATCTAGTGTGCTCTTCTCTAATCTCTTGCATCCTTGCATCCTGTGATCAATCTCTTGTGTGCCTGGATATTGTTGTGTGAGTGAGTGAGTGAGTGAGTGAGAGAATTGAGCCATGAGGAGTATGTGGAGGGGCGAGGACGAGAGAGAGTGAGTGAGAGAATTGAGCCATGAGGAGTATGTGGAGGGGCGAGGACGAGAGATTGAGCTCTCGAGCAAGTGAGTGAGTGAGAGGATCAAGCCACAAGGAGTATGTGGAGGGGTGAGGATGAAGGATCGAGCTCCCAAGTTCTCTTCATGACCAAGCTTCCTGAGAGAATCTTGAATGCGAGCAATCCAAGGTGAGTGACACACCACGACTCCATTTATGTGAGCGAGCTATAGCATAATAGTTGCTGATTGGCACTTGTGTGTGCTCTCAATGGAAAAGGAGCAATGTCCCCATGACATTGTGAGTGTATCCTATGCCTTGTGGTTAAAGAAACCTCCATACACTCACCACAACTGTGCACTTACCCAAAACCTAAGGGCTTACTCCATTGTGCACAAGGAACCTTTGTGCACATATTATGGCAAAATAATGGTGGAGATGAAACCACATCATCCACTTCATCACCCCTCCTCCGAGATCCTAGAAAGCAGTCTTGGAGCTTTTAGATCCATTCACTGTGAAATTTCCCCCACCATTCAGACAACCTTGACCTGGAAATGCTTTGCATTGTCTAAGGTTTCCTACTCCACTCCCAAGTTAAAACCCCCCTTTTCAACCTTTTAAAGGATGTCTAGCACCATGCCATTTTCCAATTACCTAAATTAGCCTCTTTCCTTGACAAGATCGATCTCACGGCCTTCCACAACCTATCCCCACCATGAGGCGTGGATCCCCCTCTTATCCTCCATTTCATTAAATCCTACCACAATATGGATAATTCAAGGAAGGTTGAGATGTTGGATGGGTAACTTTGCTGAATCCCACTCACTGAGGATCTCATGCATAATGCCCTACATCTCTTGGTCCATGCATTCAAGTTCCATAGTGGGAAGGGAACCATGTGTGAGGATTGATACCTAATGACAACCTCAATTATAATGGGGGTAATTATGATGACATAGTGCTCCCAAAATGGGTCCTAGTCTCATGACCTCAACCTCCCAGCTACTCTTCCCCCTCTGCACATCATCTCTAAAGTGCTGGCAGTGGAAGTAGCATCCTTGCGCGCAGGAGGCCAGAGCTTCCCACTCAGGGCCTTGCCCACGAAAGTTCGAACAAGAGACTAATCTGACGGCTATTCCAAAGCCTAACCCAGAAAAAACGTCCCTCGCCCAGAAAGCATAGGCAATTCCTCCAGGAAAATCTTCTAATGTAGTCAAGAGTCTTAACTATCCTTTGTATTCCAACCGAGCCCACGGGTCACATGGCCGGATCAAGGAGGAACTTGCACTTGGTTCATAGAGACCAATGCTTTTTCCCCCATCAAAAGAGGCACAGCCGTTGATTCTTTTCCATAGAATAAGAATTATCCAGTGACTTACTTCAACTATCGTAACTTGAACATAATTGAATTTTATTATAGGAATCCATCGATCCAGCCTAACCCCATCCAATCCCACCAACCACCCAACCATTGTATTGATAGGATCCATTATAAAAATTTGGTTATGTTTTGTCTTGGGTACCAAGGAAAAGAGTTCCCAGGCCCCCTATCCGGCTCTCATGCAAAAATTAAATACACACCACTTACCAATATGAAATCACCTTTTTTATATATTTAAGATTCAACTATTTCCAAAACAACATTGCAATAAAACCACAGTGTTTCCATCATAATCCTCGGTATTCTAGTTCCAAGTCCAATTTCCAATCATTCCATCCTCAGCGTACCTATGGTATCATTGGCAACTAGAATGCTCACCACCTGCTCACTCAGGGCCTTTTCAATAGTCCTAGCTCCTAGGAGTATAATCTCATAAAATCCATATGGACTCTTCGTTGAAGATCAGCTAGATCAACCAACAATGGCCATTTAAAAGAGACATGGCCAATCAACCAAATCCATGCCCGTGTTCAGAAAACAACTCCAACTCATTTTCTTCCTCGACGCACGCATGGGTATCCTGGGCGACCCAGAGCATCATATGGTCAACACCCTCTAGGCACTGGAAGCTCACCATTTTTCTCTCTCTTCTCTCCCATTATTAACATCTCTTAGTGTCCCCCACTAACAAAAATTAATCGCATGTAACCTTGTCGATGATTGCTGAAAACAAAGTGAGCCAAAAAAGAAAAAGAAAGGAAAAGAAAATAAAAAAAGGGCTCACACGTCAACAAATTGCACTTTTCTTTCATTTTTTTCTTTGTTTAAGCATCTCTAGATCATAATTTCCCTTGAGCATGGATAAGTTTTGTACAATAAACATTTCTACACTGCGTGTTGTATGTAGCATGTTATCAACAAACTAATAGGTGATAAAATTAACGTTACTTTTAGACCCAATATAATTTGATGAAACTCTTACATGGGGTTAGCGGATTGTCTAAGAAAATAAATTTTCTTTGTATACAAAGTTGATCCAATGGTTGAATTTAAACATATTTTGATATTAAGATAGGTAGGTATATGGAGTCCATGGCTATAGAAGAGGTTTATTGAAAGAAAAGATGTCTCTAGATTTAGATAGAAATCCAACGTTCCAAACAGTCAAATTTTAGATGGTAGCGAGTACTATAATTTATCAATTTACTTTATTTTAATCTAATAGTTTGATTTAGAGTTATAGTCTTTGTAAAAACACGGTTTTCAGTTTATAACACTTAGATTTTGAGCGATGAAAATGACAACAATTGTCGTTTTGAAAAATTGATAAAAATTTAGATTCCAGAATCAGGCTTTGTTGACAAAGTGGATTATGGAATCCAAATTTTCATTGAGACTAACATTTCTATCTATGACGTTGAAATTTTTGTCCAAAAAAAGAGAAATTTTGGTCCATAATAAACAAAAATTTCACTTTTATTAGATGAATAATTGAGTCCGTCAAAAAATCTCGTCGATGGAAAAAACTTTCGTCAAAAAATTCCATCAACGGAAAAAATTCCATCGACAGAATCCAAATTTCCGTTACTGGATTGAAATCTTCGTCAAAAAATTTTCATCACGGAATCCAAATTTTTGTACAAAAATTTACATTCCATAATCCAAGTGGATTCTAGTATCCAAACTTTCATCGACAAAATTTTTTCCATTTGATGGAATTGTGAAAATTTTCGACGGAATTTTTCCATAGAGACGAAATTTTTCGACAAAATTTTTATAATCAATGGACTAAATTTTTTGTAAAAGTGATATTTTCGTTCATCATGGACCAAATTTTCTCTTTTTTAGATGAAAATTTCACTCTCATGATAGAAACGTTTAGTGTGTCCGACATTTTGGATTCTAGAATCCATTTTGTCAACAAAGTGGATTCTAGAATCCAAATTTTCATCAATTTTTCAAAATGATAGATGTCATTTTCATGGCTCAAAATCTAACTGTTATAAACTAAAAAATTGTATTTTTGCAAAGACGATAACTCTAAATCGAACTGTTAGACCAAAATAAAGTAAACTAATAAATTGTAGCACTCACTACCATATAAATTTGATCCTTTGGATCATTGGTTTTCTATCTAAATCTAGAGAAATCGTTTCTTTCAATAAGCCTCTTCTATGGCCATGGACTCCATATACCTACTTAACATAAAATATATGCTTTAATTCAATGATTAGATGAGGTGCAATGATTGGGATGAAGTTAGTTAATTTTTTGGAGAAGAAAAAGTACATTTTTATAATTCTAAGTAAAGAATGTATTATGCATTACATAGACATGCGTGAATTATTAGTAGTTTTAAAGAATATTAGATTTTGTATTGACCTTGTTTTTTCCATCTTGTTATTTGACATGAAAAGTGGAAAAATTTTCACGTTTAATTAGAAATATGTACATTTTCTTAAAGAAGTTTAAAACTATGCTTATTTTGTAAAATTTCTAAAAACATTTCTCTTCAATGTCTCTAAAAGAGTGTAAAATTGATCAATATTGAGGACTAGTGAAAAATCAAGGTAGCTTGTTGTAAACGATAACTTGTCATTTCTCATGGCTCACTATTATGGCAGATTTGATAAAACCAAGCTGCACAAATAACACATCGTATTACTTTGAGAAAGAATAATACTTTAAATTAAAGTTTAGGGCATGGACATAGAAAATCGTAAAATAGCCTAAATAACTCTGTTGTTGACCTCCTTGTGCATTCTGGATAACACTATCAATCTTCTCCACATCGAAAGGAAAGTATTGAGGAGTGTTGCGCACCAGTAACCTCACAACAAAGGAGGGGGCCAAATACCTCAAAGATTCAGCATTAGAATTGTGCAATTATTGACAGTCAACTTCTCTCCTCTCCCTTTCAATACTCTCCCTATCAGCCTCTCTATTTTTGTCTTTATTATTGGTCTTTTGTACATTGTGTCATGTGTCACGTGAATGATTGAACTTTGTCTCTTCACTGATAGTAACTCTTTCTCTTAGGGGAGGGATCTACATGTTACCTTTCATCTTTGTGTTAGTGAGGTTCACTTGCTCTAGGTTCTTGTTTTATCTAAACCTAAGAATTCATGAGTGAGTACATGTCCTTTGACATCACTATTACTCGATGTGCATGGGCAACTAGAACGTAGCTAACCTCATGCAAGCAACCCAACACTGAGCACTGCTAACACATACCATAGTGGTTTCTTTCGCACATGGATTTGACAAGGAGCTAGAATGGGAGCTTTGAAATTCCACTCTGCATGTGCCTCTACACCTTTCACTGACCAAAGGCTAGATATATTCTTTCCTAGTGCATCTTTTTGACCTATTTTAGGATCCTTGGATGAGGTGTCCCTCGCAGTCCACTTTGTTCGGGCCATCTATAACAAAATCGAATGGATGAATCAAATGACTAACCAAGAAAATTTTTGGATAAAAATTGCTAACGTGATATGTAGACAACCAACACATTCAAACCCATACATTGCATTGTATTGCATTTACAATCAAAGAAACTCCAACATGAAAAATAGGCTCAAATGACAAACAATGAGTTGTTTTTGGATTAAATTCACTACAACGCTAGGAAGACTTCCAACACATTGAACCCCCATATCGCGTTGTATTGAATTCACAAAGAAGGAAACTCCAATACATAAAATCGGCTCAAATGACCAACAAGGATAAATTTTGAATAAAAATCACTATAATGCAATATGCAAATAACTAACATATTCAAACCCATACATCACATTGTACCGCATTCACAATCAAAGGAACTCCAACACGTAAAATATGCTCAAATGACAAACAAAGAAAACATATTAGATAAAATTCAACGCGATAAGAAGACATCCAAGACATTGAATCCCCCATATTGTGTTGTATTGAATTCACAAACAATGAAGGAAACTCCAACATGCAAAATCGGCTCAAATGACAATAACGATAAATTTTGGATAAAAATCACTGCAACGCGATGCAAACAACCAACATATTCAAACCAATACATCACGTACTACAATCACAATCAAAGAAAGTCCAACTTGCAAAATAGGCTCAAACGATAAAAAAGGAAATAATTTTAGATTAAACTCACTACAACACGATAGAAAGACTTCCAACACATTGAAACCCCCATATTATGTTGTATTGACTTCATAATGAAGGAAATTCTACACATGTTAAACATCTATTTTACAAATACCCATACTAATCAGTACAACACGAGATGAGAGCCCGTAAGTGCATTGTCCTCGTGTTGTAGTGATTATACTACAGGAAGAGCGGTGTTGGAATGCTGTGTTTTTTGTTAGGAATATCTCAAGAGTCCACATAGAAAAGGAAGAAAAAGACATTGCGCAAGTTAATAAACATTGGATTGAGAAATGACTCATGAATAGAATGTAATCCACGAAGGGATGAGATGGCATAGACGACGAAGAGCAGATCATGCTGACGAAAATCAATGAAAATAAGCTACTATTTACGAAAAGCTTGCTGCTTAATTCAATGATTAAGGGCTTAACAGAAGAGGTCCCACCTTAAGTAGGTGTGACGTTTTATGATGACATCAGAAGTAATGGCATTAGGTGCACGTGGCATGCAATGATGATGATGGAATGCATGAGTGACATGTGTCTATCACTCGTGTGAAAGAACTTGGGCGATTGCCAATGTATTCTTGCCACATGTAAAGATTGTGGGATAATGCACACACTCCCACATGCATTATTTATAGTGCGAGTTTCAAAAACTCTTGGCTTTTTTTTTCGTGCAACTATTTTCTTACTCTTTCTTACTCCTCTACGCGAATGGTGTGACAAGTTGTTGGCAATTATCCTAGGTGATAATCTTCTTGATACTGATCCATGACAATCTCTAACCCTTTGGCAATTTTAAGGTGATTTTTGAAGTCTTATCGGTCTTAGAATGTTCTTTTCATAATTGAAAAATTATTATGAGCATCATTCCTTTATCTATGCAAATCATGTATAATTGAAAAACAATTTTGAGCATCAGTACAACGTGATGTAAGGCATCATTCAAGAACGTTCACCCTAAATCAGGCTATATTGACTTGCGTTACAAGGTCAGTATAGTGCAAACCCTACGAGCGATTAGGCGACTTAGTGTTATTCTACGAGATAGTAGGTATTATACATTTCTTGGTAAGTTAAGAATTAGGTGGTTAGGACCTTTCAAGGTATTAGAAGTGTTTGATCATGGCTCTTTGAGTATACAATATTTAAAATAGGAGAATGAACCATTTGGGGTAAATTGATTATGAGTGAAACATTATATTACTTGAGTATGAAGTAGTTAGAGTTTAAAGTAGTTAGGTTATTTGAAGGTATAGCTGCTAGAAGGTATAGGAGTTGTTATTTGTAATTTATGGTGCTGTTGTCATGTTTAATTGGAGATGAACAGATATTTTAGATGGACTTTACGTGGATTGGTACAAGTACACCAATCGTGGATGAGAGCAGCATATATGTTTTCCATTAGGGTCCCTATAGCATTCCTTCACTTAAACTCATTCTCGTTACTTGTATACATATAGGGGTGAGTTATGTTGTGCTATTCATTTTGTCCATTTTTTTCTTCTTTAGTTTCAGCCGATTACACCATGTAGACATTGTGAGAGATAGATGGTGAGACTAGCGTCTCTTCTATGCTAGCAGTGCCGCACCTACTTTAGACGTTATGGAATGGGCTATGCTAGGGTCTAAATAGGAGTGACTCCTAAGAGGCATGATGAGCGCAATGTTTTTCGTCTTGAGAGAGGTATACATCAGCTCAGGTTACCAGGACCAGAGATAGAGGCCAAGAGATGGAGGGTGGCGAGATGTTATAAGTTGACCTTTCCGTTCTTGAGTTCTTGTTACCATTAGTTTGTGGATTTTGGGGTAGTATGTAGAATTTTGGTGTTGCTAGATTTAGTGATGATAGTAACCTCCTTGCTATACCTCTTTTACCTTGTTTTCCTGTGTTACCTATCATTTTTTATAGCTTGTGAGCCTTGAAGTCTTTACAGTGGAGAGACCAGCTCTATGTGACTTTTGTTTAGGTTGAGTATGATTAATTGAAGTGTTACAGAGTGAAAGAGTATGAACCATGTGGTCTTGGTAGTTAGAAGACCTAAAGTTTTAACCTTTTCTTAGACGTTGGTGTTAGTTCCTTTATGCTTAGGCATTCTTTGAGGTGTGTCGATGGAGTATGCCAAGATACTCGTGCCGTGTTTCTAGTGAACCATTTGAGACTATTATTTTAACTTTATAGGTAAATTGTGATTGAGAGGGTGAGCTACCAGTGTTTTAAATGAAAAAGAACTAAAGAGTTGGATACTATTAAAAAACAACAACGGGAGGAAATGAAAGAAACTTACAAAATGAAACAACAACCCAAGAAGATAACTATCGCTATGTGAGATTCTTAGGAGGTTTCTACTAAGAACACCCTTACCGAAAATGTTGAGGCTTGGAGCTGATGCCTTGGTCTCTATGGGGGGGGGGACCTTGTGAAAAATTAAAAAAATGATGAGGGGCGTTTCGCTTAAAAAAAATAAGTGATGGAGTGGTAATGCTTCATAGAAACCCGATTGATTAGCAATTTCATTTATAGAGTTAGAATATGTAGTTATGAAGAGATATTGTGTAGTGAGACTAAGTTCATAACCGTAGACATAGCTTAAGTAGTGCTAAATTAGGTGTAGAATGGATTAGTGCTAGTTCTTGAGTTAGACTTTAACATTCATCTTTGTAGGATTTCTAAATGGAGATAAAGACCAATTGGGGCTATACTAATTAGGAGCTGAGTAATGAGTGAGTAAAATTTCAAGAGGGTGGTTATACAATCGAATTAGTATTAGTATTACTATTAGTATGAGTGTGTGGTTATACAATCAAATTAGTATTATTATTAGTATAAGTGTGTCTTTTCAAAGAACGAGTTATTGGTGGTATTCTTTATATGTAGATGTTATGAAAAGTGAGAGTAGCACAACCAGAATGAAGACATGATACAATTCTTGCAAGGACGCTTCGTAATTAAGTGTGGGGGGAATGATAACTCCTAATTTTGGGGCTTGATTTGCCTATTTTTGGAGCAAAATTAAGTAATTTTAACTATTTTTGGGATAAAAGTTAGCAAAATTAGCTATTTTCAGTAGGAAAATTAGGCATTTTTAGGAAATTTCTCATCTTTATCATTTTAGTTATTTATCTCTATTTTTAGAACATTGAGCTCATTTTTGGGCTATTTTGATATATTTTTCGTCGAAACGGTTTCATCGAAAAAATTAATAAAGTGTCGGGAGGCGGGAATGGTGTTGCTAGGCCTTGACAGGATGTAGAATCCATTGGGGGATGAAGAAGTGTGCATAAATACCTAATTCATATGTATCTAGAGTGTTCAAGACCAAATTTTGGGCTGCCCGGATATTAGAGATGTGAAAAGGCATGAATAAGTGTGAAGAGATCTTTATTTGTCAAGTGAAGGAGGGAAGTTACATCAAGAGATTAGGTATGGAGAAAAAGGGAGAGAAGAGGGATTTTTTCTTGATTCTTGGCTATACAAAGGCTAAGTTCTTGCTTCTTGAATCATTCTCCAGTGACCCATGATAGCATTAATCTATAGCCTAATTATCACTAGTTCTTCAGATCTTGCTTAATTATGGACTAATTAGAGATATTAGGGAAAGAATTCAAAGACTTGGCTGAAAGTTGCTATACAAAGTATGTTTTTGACATTGCAAGAGCATTGGCAACACCATTACAATTCCACCACGTCTCCCAGCGTTGTCACACTGTCGCATTGCACTACGGGTCCTCTTCCCTCCTCTCACCTCACTTCACTCACACACACTCACTAGCATGTAATAGGGAGAGAGATTAGCGAGAGGGTTAGCAAGAACAAGACTCAATTACACAATGGGAGAGTATGTTGTATTATGAGAGAAATTCACTTATATACATGGCCATAAGTATTCACACTCACTTAAAATGTGGCCAGCCGGGCACTTTAGGCTCATAAGAGGGCCAATTCTATTACAATGACTACTCTCATAATATATCCATGAAGTACATCACTTAGGACTTCATCCTATCTTGCTACCACATGCTCTTGAAGCGGGAATCGCATAAATACTCTGTCACACCATTACGGGCACCCGTCCAAGTTGTAGCTTTGGACAATATTGCTTTATATCTTGAATGTATGACCCTCTGGTGTATCTACCATGACTCCTTGATGTAAGATAATGGCGGTATCTCTTCTTAATCCTAGAATGGGATTAATAATATTTTTCTTGAATATACTTTGAAATGGCCATAATTAGTGATTATTAAGAGTTTCAACATGCAATTAAGGAAATTTTGATTATCTAAGTTATGTTACATCATAATGTGTTAATTTCATAAGCCATATCACTAATTAAATATGTTTAATACCTTAGTTAATCCACTTGATTAAAAATTATAGAATGGAAGTTAATAAAGGAACCCTAATATTAAATGATCATGTCTTAAATATGATTCAAAATAGATAAATACCATACCAAAAAATAATGCTATGTTGACTTTTTTAAGAATTATTGAGTGTTATTTGCTATTTATTAATTAATTTCTAAAATTAAGATAGAATAAATAATTATTTATTATGAGAGAGTTAATTAAAGAATTTGTCTTAGTGGTGATTATGAGAGGAGTATTTGATCATGTATTACTCATATAAAAAATTTGAGTATATTTTGATTTTTTTTACTCTCAATAATTACAAAATTATTAGTTATTTTTATGAGTAAAAATTTGAATAAATATTTTTAATAAATAGAAATTTATTTTTCCTTACTTCCCAAAATTAAGGGTAGTTTTAGGGTTTTTATGGAATGTCAAGGGAGTGAGAAATCATTAGAAAATATTTTTAAATTTAAAAAAATAATTTTTTTATCTTTATTTTGGAAAATTAATATCCTTAAACATATAGTGAATTTAGAGAAAGTTTAATAGTAAACTTAGATTTATTTTATTTTTAATATCTCTATGTTAAAGAGTTTGAACATGTAATGTATATTTTTTATAGTTGTAGTGTAAAATGAAGTTATGATTGTCTATTTATTATAGGGTTAATAAGTAGAGTTAGGTAATTAATTTCCATATAATTTTTAAAAGTAATATACTATTTTTAACGAGTTATTGTGGTATTTAAAGTTTTATGTTTTTTACATTTCATTTGTAGATACATGCTTAGTAAAATGGAGCCAATTTGTTGCATAACAAGAAACATTAATAATGTGAAATAGTTTTGAGTATTGGTTTAGGGAGATAAACATGATTAGTTCTTTTTAGGATATAGTTTAAGGTTAGCTAGGAGTGGTTATCCACAAAGTAGGTGGCTATAGTGGAGAGGTAGCCCTCGATCTTTTTGATGTCCTTCTCTTTATATTAAGGAGGAGTTGCCTTTGGCTTTAATAGTAGGGAGCATGTGGAAATTCCTTAGAATCTATGATTCAAAAGGACCACTATCCACCCTTTTAGTCTAAACATTATCCTATAAAGAATTAAAATGTAAGTATCTATTCAATAAGCTTGGAGGTGATATATGGACTACATTAGACTACAAATAAGTGAGCTTAAATGTAAGTGGATAACAATAAATTACCTTTTTAGTATCAACCTAATACTTGGCTAACTAGTGACCTGTGTTTATGAAGAGTAATCTAGTGGGTCAAGAAGGGGCTAAACGTGTATCTATATAGGAATGTATATGTGGGGTGGCCACCATGACATGACTGTGTAAGTCCCCGATCATAGTATCAGTGCCAACATCGTTTGTAGGTGTAGACTTGCCTCATTAAGATGAATTGATAACTATGTAGAAATTACACCACCTTCCATGGCCATTCGGGCTCACCTTGGGCCCCATTCGGACCTCGTAATGATAGGACAAGGTGTCCAATAGTAAACTCTACCAACTCTATGTGTGAGCTATTATGAGATAACGGTCCAATGTAGCATGTAGTCTATTTAGTAGTGTGCCAAATCTAATTTCCAAGGTATCTCTAGACCATTTGGCCTCCTAGGCCATCTTCTTGTGTGAATAAAGAGATATCGGGCATCCGTGCTACTCAACCATGGTAGCACTCCTCATAATGGGGGCAGTGCTGCCTAGACAATACAATATGAGGGTGGAGCATTGATATCTAACATTTTCTTATATATAAAGGTTAATATCCTTAGATAATATTTCATTGATAAATTTTCTATATCTATCATCTCCGATACTTTACATGTTCAAACTTTGAGTCTCCATGAATGTATATGATCTACTCCATGTTTCTCAAGGTGTAAACAATATTTTAATAATCTACATGTTACCGAACATTTTAGGCAAATATTTGCAAAGCTTATGGATGCAACTTTAGTTTCTAAATTATGTGGTCTCTTATTTTATTTTTTAAAGCTCACAAACTAGATTGCACATGAAAAGGATTAAAGAAGAATGTAACTATTCTAGGTAGGATAATATTTAGCCGCATTTGGCATGTATTTTTATTGGGGACAAGACTCTTTGTGCATTTTTCTTATCCAAAAACACCATGTATGTTCACTAATCCAAAGTGAAATTCTCAACTATTTTTTTAAAAAACATAGAGAATGGAGTTTTTGAGAGTAAGAATAGTAAGACAAATATGATAAATTCCAATCTTACATTGGAAAACATAGTATAATAGTGACTATATAAAGTCTTTTCTCATGTAAGTCTTATAGGTGCCACTATAAGTTTTACAGGTGTCACTATCACAGCTTCTACCTTTTAATTACTAACTTTTTCCACCCTAAAAACTTGATTCTACTATTGAAACCTAAATCATTTCAGCATTAGAAAGTTCATGCTTAAAACCAACATATATGTATGCACATAAACAACATATATGCATACACATAAACAACATATATACATGCACATAAACAACATATATGCATGCACATAAACAATCCATGCAAACAAACATCTATAGCTAAGCCATTTCACCCTAAGCATAAGAGAATATAGGTTGGTCTACACTACAACAGAATGAGGGTTTAGCAACGAAAATAGTAGTGCTTTTATAACTAGAAGGTTGTGAAGATGTCGGGCCTATATCACTGCTAAACACGCTGCTATTTTCGTCGCCAACAGGTTCGCTGCTCAGCAGCGAAACTAGTAGTGCTATATCACCTGTGCTGAGCAGCGAATGTACTGCATAATAAAAAAAAGCTAGGGCAGACTAGGGAATCTGCACAGGACTCCCCAGTCTGCCCCAACTCTTTTTTTTTTCTAATGTAGACACAATAAAACTAACATAACTTCACATCATCATGGACAAGTGTAATGTAAAACTTACAAATACCAAAAAGAAAAGCCATTTGCAAACCATGGTTTTAGGAATGTCAAAATTCAATTACAATACTTAATGGAAATACATTAAGTGTATATTTCCAAAAAACTCATATACAAGATAAAGCATAATAAAAACCTATGGAGCTAGGGGCTATCTAGATCTCATGCTATGTGATTGGTATTGTTCTTGTGTGGATCCAGCCCCTTGGCTTCACATTTCCATTGCTATCGGCATGGACATTTGCACCACCGTTTCTAGTTACATGATCCTAAAACACAATAAAACTAACACAAGTGAGAAATAATTTTGCAAAAACAAAGAGGTTTAGGAATGTACTTACTTACCAAGCATCTCCTCTAGTAATAACAATATATCCTTCATCTTGCACCCTATTAAATAGAGCTTGCAAACCCCGTTGTAATGTAAAATCATATTCCTCTTGCGTAGGGGGTGGTCCACACTTTCAAGCTATAGACATATAAACAAATGAACATTTTAGAAAGTTGATATTTAAGATAACCTTGTTTAATTACAAGATAAGATGCAATTTGAGGCTAATATATACTTACAAATATTGTTGGGATATCGATTCCTCCTTCATGTGTAACATCACGCCTCAAGTTATTTGCCATCTATTTAAGAAAAAACATAAATACTTAAAACTCTTATGCATAGGAAGCTATCGGCATGCGTTTCGTGTTACCGGCATGCATTGGTTGCTACCGACATGCGTTGGAAGCTACCGGCATGCATTGGTTGCTACCGGCATACGTTGAAAGCTACCGGCATGTGTGTTGGTTGCTACCGACATGCGTTGGTTGCTACCGGCATCATGCGTAGGATGCTACCGGCATGGGTAGGAAGCTATCAACATACGTAGGTTGCTACCGGAAGGTGTAGGTTGCTACTGGCATGTGAAGGAAGCTACCGACATGTGTAGGAAGCTACAAGCATGCATTAGTTGCTACCGGCATGTCAGTAAGTACCAGCATGCTTAAGTAGCACCCGGCATGTAATGGGATCTTTCGGTGCATTCTGGTAGCTATGTGCATGTCTAGGTAGCACTCAATGCATAAGGCTCATGCATACTATGTGTAAGGTTTATGCATAGCATTCATAGCTTGCACGAGGCTATGCATTCGTAGCTTGCATAAAGCTATGCATAAACCTTGGTCCTTATGCATAAGCCGCCACATACATGAGGCTTATGTATTAGCCATATGGATACGCTTAATACTACATAAGCCTCATGTATGAGGCTTATGCATGAGGCTATACATAAAGCCTCATGTATGCGGCTTATGCGTGAGGCTTATACCCGGCTTATGCATTAGCCATATGCATAAGCTTTATACATAAGACTTGTGCATATGGCTTTATACATGACTTATGTATATGGCTTTATACATGATGCTTATGCATACGGCTCATACATAAGCCTTATGCATAAGCTTATGGATAAGGCTGTACAGAGGCTTATCGCTAATGCACAAGCTTTATACATAAGGCTTATGCATGAGGCTTTATGCAAAAGTCTCATGCATAAACCTTATGTATAAGCCTCATGCATGAGGCTTATACATTTGGTAATGCCTAAGTCTTATGCATGAGGTTTATGCACTACCCTTTTGTATGAGGCTTATGCATAAGGCTAATGCATAAGCTTTATGCACTAGAGCCTCATACATGATGTTAAGGCATATGGCCACCTCTAGTAGAGAGGAGCTATGCTATCCATATAGGGGAGAAAAAATAACAAATCCTAAAACTTACAAACCCTATAACATGTAAAAGCATGAGAGAGGAAACATAAAATAGAGAGATCTCTTACCTTATGAGGCTTGTATGTGTGGATAAGGTAAGAGAGAGATCTCTTACCTTATGAGGCTTGTATGTTATGCTGAAAGATTTTGCAGCATAACATAGAAAACTTATTGAATCTTTCTTTTTCCCTAACCCTAGCTTCTAAATAGAAAACATAATAGAGAGCTTTGATGGAGAGCTCTCCATCAAATCTTTTTATTAGGGTTTCTATGTAGAAGTTAGGGTTAGGGTCAACCTTCAATGAGAAGGAAAAAAGAAGAAAAGAAAAACTTAAAAGAGATGAAAGAGAAGGGAAATACTCACAAGAAAGCTTTCATGGAAAGCTTATTTGCATAGAAAATGAAGGAAAACAGTAGACATACCTTGCTTGAGCTTGAGGAGGATAGGGTAGGAGAGGTAGAAGTGATAGACAAGGTAAAAACCTGTAAAAAAAACTCAGAGTACAAGTTTATTGTATTCAAAAAATAAAATTACATGGCGGCAAAGAAGCGACAAAAAAGCGGGATATTTTTACAGTATAGCAGCATTTTTTCGCTGCTATAGACGCTACTGAGTAGCGCTTTTTCACTGCTATTAGGTAGCGAAAAAGCGTTGCTGGGTAGCGATTTTTCGCTACTAAACGTAATGCTTAGTAGCAAAAAAGCGTTGCGAAGCTGCGATAGATCGCTGCTAAGCATCTTGAAAACCCTCGATATTTTCCTTTCAAAATCGCCAAAAACACTACTAAAAAATGCTGCTACGCTCCTGATGTGTTATAGTGCTACTAGGAGGCTTCCATAACACAATTTGCATAGAAAAAAGAAGATAACTATACCTTGTTCTCTTCCACTACTTATTATTTCCACCTTATGAGTTGGACTATCTCTAAACCTACACAATTTGCATAGAAAAAAGAAGATAACTATACCTTGTTCTCTTTCACTACTTATTATGTACACCTTATTAGTTGGACTAGTTACTCACTTAGTGCAATAATGAATACATGGGATAATTTTAGCGCACAATGCCCCTTTTTTAATGGGGTCTTCAAAAACATGAGACTTTTCTTGGTCAAAACTCAATTGATCCATTTGAATTCACTTATTATGAGTGAAAAGCAAATGTATTTACTACAAAACACATCATATGCATGCTCATGCATATGGAATAAGAGACCCTCTTGCCTGATATTGGGAGGACTACTTGGGAATGGGGAGAACTAGTAGGGTGACAATGTGTGTGTGTGTGTGTGTGTGTGTGTGAGAGAGAGAGAGAGAGAGAGAGAGAGAGAGAGAGAGAGAGATTATTTAGGAGTGAAAATAATACTTATTAGCTAATCATAGCAATAATTAATCGAACCTTTGTTTTGGAAGATAGTAATATAATTTTGTTCTTTCTAATCGGAACCTAGGCTCTACATGATGTTAAACTATAACTATGTCTACCTTTGAAGACACATGCCAAAAAGTTTTAAAGAATTTATCTCCTCCTATCCAAAAATGTTTTGGGTCCTTATTCAGGTTGAGTGTCTCTTAATATATTAGTGCCTAGCGGCGGGCACTAATATATTAATGGATGACTAAGGTTTTAACCTTAGTCATGGGCTAAGGTTCGCAATGGCACACCTATTAGGCACAACCCCCTCACATCGGGCGTGACGTACATCTCTCATGTTCGAGCATAACATAACGGCATCTCTCACGTCATCTTCCTCGCAACTCTCTCTCCACTCTCTCTTGCATGATGGGGATCTGTCTTATACACAGCTCTCTCTCTCTCTCTCTCTCTCTCTCTCTCTCTCTCTTTGTTGCAGCTTCAATGCGGGGGCAAAGCTCGCTTTTAAACCCTTCATCAAACAATCATGATACTCAAGAAAGTCGGTGCTTCGAACAAGTGATACTCCAAATTTTAAAAAAAAATACTTCCTCTAAGGTCTTGTTCCATATGTAAGGTTACCTCTCGAAGTAATTAATTAATAGCGCCCAAAATTGGGCACCCATATTAATACACCTTAAAGATGGATGGGTCTTACTTGCTATATTTTTTTCGTCTGATTCTCCAATATGTTGGACTCTATTATTGTTCTCACCTAGCTTAAATCTGCTAAAATGTGTGGTTATGGAGTAGTTTGTCATAACCCAAACTTGTTCTAGCTTCGATGTACAAGAAATAAATGGCATGTTTTTTTTTTGGCTAGATTAGTTATTGAAAGGAGATGTACAAGAAATAAATGGCATGTTTTTTTTTGGCTAGATTAGTTATTGAAAGGAGATGTCATTCGATAGGCTTGAACCCACGATGTCCAGTAGGCTTGAAAGGAGATGTCATTCGGTAGGCTTGAACCCACGACGTCCCATTCACCTCCCATTCGGTAGGCTTGAACCCACGACCTCCCATCCCATTGGACTTGGGCTAAAGATACAACTCATGTATCACCTACGATTGTTGATATAGGTTATTGGTCTTGCACTCTATAGTGGAGAGTGGGTGTTTTTATAATAAAAAAGTTTTTCACATTTGCACTGTTGGTTTATGCCCAATGATGATCACAAATTGGTTCCTTTTTAATTACCAATTAAAAAAAGAGAATAGATAACGAGATGTTTGGCCAAGGAAAAGTCAAGTCTGTCTTTCTAAATGTTTACGCTTGACCATTTGGTCATAATTTTGAAAGGTAATTACTAATAATGACGGTCACTCACACGGAAAGTAGGGACACGATTTGAAAAATGATAAAAAATAAACTGTGTTGTGGCATGCGCCCCCCTGAAGTTATAAAACGGATGCGGGAGACGAGAACATTCATGCTTTGCGTTATTTTAATATCTGGATAACATTTTACGTGCTTTTTATTATTGAATATCAAATGCGAAGTTAATATATATATATCCCGTGAGACATGATGAATGTTCTGTCTGCTTTAGATTGGGCACTGTAAGAGCGCCTCATGAGTGGGAGCGTGCGATGATGAATCTTTAGTGATGATGATTCTTTGGACTGCGACTGCGACATGTGTGTGTGTGTGTGAGAGAGAGCTCAGAGACAGACAGAGAGTGTGCGCGCGAGAGAGAGAGAGAGGGGGGGAGAGAGAGACTTGCAGCTGGCAAAGAACGCTACCCTCTCTCACACAACACACACACACACACACGGCATCTCGCAAGAACACTTCTCTCTCTCTCAACACACACACATATGCACGCCCATATATCTTACACACACACTCTCGCACACACATGCACGCACACGTATCTTACACACGGCCACCCGCGCGCGCTCGTTTCTCTCTGTACCTTTTCCTCTACCCGCACACATTTTACGCACTGTACGCAGCTACGCACGCACCTGTGTGTGTGTGAGAGAGAGAGAACGAGTGTGCGCGCGCGAGAGAAAGAGAGAGAGCGAGAAAGAGAGAGAGAGAAAGAGAGAGAGAGAGACGAGCTGGCAAAGAACACTCGCTCTCTCTCTCACACACACACTCTCTCTCTCTCTCCGACGAGCTGGCAAAGAACACTCGCTCTCTCTCTCACTCACACACACATGCACACACTCTCTCTCTCTCCTGCAGCTGGCGAGAACGTTACTCTGTCTCTCAGTACAAACACAACCCAAACTTAGATGCGCAGCTCCTAGTGTTTCATCAATCAGCAGCCACACGCCCCGCACGGGTGGTTAGTCGATGTTTTGGATTGGTCCTTTTTGAGCAAGAGATTAGCATGGCTTGGGTATGATAATTAGTGATGCGGAAATGAGTTGCATTTTCTGGATTATGATGATGGCCCGTGCGCACTCGTTTCTCTCTCTCTCCCCCCTCTCTCTCTCTCACACATATTTTACATTCACAGACGCCCGCACGCACGCTTCTAGCAATACATCGATCCTTCAACCCACCGCCGCGTGGTTCTCAAAGTTTACAATTGTGTAAGCACCCCACGAGGCGTTTAATTCACGTACCAAATACTGCGCGCGAGAGAGAGAATCATGCATAAGAATGAATATATTACAACGAGCACTGTGGTTACAAAGCGTTTCAACCTATCCAATCTAAATAACTATACCATCACCAAAATAACTAGTAGCTCTACCATGCCCAAGCCTTACCACATTATACTCTATATAAAATGATAATTATTAACGAAACGCTACATCATTCTGGTGGAGCTATTCTCCAAAGTGCCTTCCATAAATAACTTAAGGCAAACTTCTTATGAACAAGTCACCTACGTCTTTATAAAAGTGGAACTTACTAGGGAGCATCAGATAAGGGGGAACTTTGAGGTGGGCTTGGAGGTGGTGTAGGGATTGGAGAGCTCTCACCTAGAGGAGGCCTCTTGCCTTTGCGCTTTGGGTCATGGTGAGTATTAGGCAAATCTGGAACATAATCCGCAAATAGGCCAAGCTTTCTAGAATTCATTGCACTTGTAATGGAGAACCCTTCATTCTTCATCTACATGAAAGTCCCCAAATGGTTTGTTATTAAATTCATCTACTTGATTCAAGACTAAAGATCAAAATCAAACTAAACTAGCAGTTATTGGTATAAATAAAGGCATAAGATGTGCATACTTGGTCTTTGTAAGCTTTTACATCCCAAACTTGTACAAATACTTTAGATATTGCTGGGCAAAACAAGAGGTTGTGAGAGAGAGAGAGAGAGAGAGAGAGAGAGAGAGAGAGAGAGAGAGAGAGAGAGAGAAATGCACGCAAGTGCACGTGCACACACACAAATAGGGAACTTCACTTACAATCTATTGCAGGTTGGAGCTCCTTTGCTGTTGTGACATCGTTTACTATCAATATGAGAAAAGCCGATAATAAGAAAGACATGATCATGAGACTAAAGTGCCTCATCTTATGCTCTCTATGCATAATGAGAAAAAACTTATCACATGCAATCTGAAATGCAAGAAGTTCACTACATGATTTATATTTATATGTGTGCCTATATTAAAATATGTGTGTCTATATTAAAATATACAATTTAAAGATTTTGATAATCATTTTCTCACAATCCAAATCAAAACTTTTGATATGTTTAATATAGTTATCTACAAAATTCATCCAACAAAAGTGTAGGTAGAACCACCGAGACACCTTCCCATATTTTAGATGTGTATTTCCTTACGTAGAGATTTTACCATACATTGTTTTGCACAAAGTGTTGAAAAGAACCCATCCAAAAAGTATGCAAATCTTTTGTCGTGTTTAATTACAGAGGTAACACCACCAAGGCACCTATCCATATTATAGATGTGAGTTTCCTTGCATCAAGATTATAGTGTATGTTTTTGTTATGAAGTGTTGACAAGAACTCACTCAAAAAAGGCATGCAAATCTATGTCGCATTTAATTGCTTCCCCATGCAGAACAAATTCAATCAATGTGATTGAGAATATAACATTTTAAAATTATCCACTTTCATATTTGATATCTTTTCTATAAAAATCGTGGCAATGTGGATAAGACCTTCTTGATTTCATGACCACCAACGTGGAGTCTTAACTCCAATTTATTTTATTTTATTTTTGGCCTCAAGTTGTCACCTCATAAGTTCTTTTCATATAAAGTGGGGAGAAAAAAATAACTCTGTATGTTGTACAAATGAGTGCCTCTAGAAAAGTAAAAATTATGTTGTCAAAGTATGGTAAAAGTTTGAATGAAAATAATTTTTTAAATATTAAAATACGATGTTGCCTTATTCTCTTATAAGTATAAGATAATTCTTGATAATACATTTTTATTAAAAAGTTAGTGATATATTTAAGAAGCTAAAAAATTTATGATTTTTTGCGAAAATATTCAAGAAAAATTCTATCATCATTTATCTAAGATATCATACATTTTAATTTTAAACTATTGCAAATCTCTCTATCTGTGTGTGTGTGTGTGTGTGTGTGTGTGTGGGTGGGTGGGTGGGTGGGTGTGCATGCATGCATGTGTGTGCGTGTGTGTGTTTTTGTGCACTCATTTTACATGTAAATTTATTGTTTTAAAATTCAATATTGATAATTTTTAAGTAACAACACATTTCAACACCTCATCTAACAAGTCATTTATTTTGGGTGACACAAATAAGTGGACCTATAGTATAATAAGTGACCAAAATGCTCGTACAATAAATCATGAAAGACATTCCATGCATTAAAGTGATAAAAGATTTGGTAAACTAAATGACAATATATATGATGTCAAAATGGCCATATATATTTTATTATGAATTTTTATCTGCATCATAAAACTCCTAAACTAAGGGCTTAAATCAAATGGAGATAATTATAAAGAAAATGTAGCGTTTAAAACATTGCTGCTAGGGTTTTGAATAATTTTATCTGAAGGTTACCTTTTTCCTTCTTGTTTTACTTGAAATTGATATAGCTATGCCTAGAGGAATTTTGATTTCATTAAAATAATAAATATAGGAAGCTTTAAAATATAAAAATGTGAAATACATGCATGTGACTAGCTCCTTATGTACTCATTAAAGGTGACCTCATGTTTTAAAATACTAGAAATGTAATTTTTTATATTTTCTCATAAAAATATTATGATAAAATCAATAATTTGTAACACTTTGTAATTCAAAAATGGAAAATTTTCTTTAATAAGAAAACCCCTTTGATGTTATTACTAGGTTTTTTAAATTCAACATTATATAAAAAAATATCCTTCTATGTCCACACAACTATATTTGACTCAAAAACTTCTTTCACCCAATGAAATCCCACTATTTAGTAATCCATATGAAAGAGTTGGTTAATAACAAAAAAATTCTTAACCCTAAAATTATAGATTTCCATGCATTTATTTGCCTTCTAATTCCCATCTCATATGGAACACTACACATAACCACACTAGGGTTGCAACTTAGGAGGGTTGGGGCCACTTACCTTAAATTATTCTTACGTTATTGTTGCCAACTCCTTAGCTACCTTTGCCACTACATCTTGTTTCTTTCCATGCTTCTTGCAATTAAGTTTAGAAAAGCTAGATGTTAAGAAAGCCTTCATCATCATCAATATATTTTTCATAATCCAGCCAATCTTCCACCACTACTCTCTCTGGAAGCAATCATCCAATATGGCTAAGGCTTGGACACTTCCTCGAGGCATTCACTTTATAGAAAACTAGCATATCATGCGCATTCGAGGGGTATATTCAAAATTCCTTATTTAAAATGACCCCTTTTTTCTATACAAGGTTATTACATTTTTGTAAAATCCATCAAAAAATCTCCTTATTTAAAATGCCCCCTTTTTTCTATACAAGGTTATAACTTTTTTGTTAAATCCATCAAAAAATCCCCTTACGTAAGTTCTCACGTGATACATTCACATTATTATGAATTGACCCCCCCTCCCCCACATTATTATGAATTGACCCCCCCTCCCCCACTCCCTACCCCCTTCTTCTCCTTCCCCCCCACCTCCTGCCCACTTCCTTCTCCTCTCCCCCACCCCCTACCCCCTTCATCCCCTAGGGCACTTTCTATGTTCTCTATAGTTCTTAACAAACCCTCTACTTAAGACATTCTATGAAACAATTCTCTATAGTTCTTAACAAATCCTCTATTTAAGACATGCTATGAGATAATTATCTTGGCCACATCCTCATAATCTCTCTCATCATCTAATAACTTGGTAATAAAAATGCACATATTTCCTATATATTCTCTTAGTAAATGTAGCAAGGTTGGTTGCTTGGTACACTAAGTGGTGGCTCTTCAACATGATTTTTATAATAATTTTTAGGTCCAAAGATGACCCACAATGCAAAATTTGCTATCATGCTATATATCATTGGAAATCTCTTAAAACAAAGAGAATCTTGTTGTATAATCTCCCTCTGAGACAACTTATGGTTTGTTTTGCAAACATTTTACCGCATGCCCATTTTTTAATGCTACTACTACTAAAAACCAAAAAAAGTGTAGCACGTTAACATGCTTCCACCCAATCAACATACAGTAGCATGCACTCTCCATACACACTGGTCATCAACACACACTAGCATGCACACTCCACACACCATCAACACGCACTAGCATGCACACTACAATTAAGCAAGCAAGAAGGCAAGAGCTTAAGAGAAGAAAAAACTTTTGCACATGAGAAAGAATCCCCCATTCACATTGTCAAAAGTTGTATATACAAGAGGGCTTTGCCCAACTTCCCAACTTAAGTGGGTTCCCAATGCCTATCTCTATCCATATATACAAGGTTTGTGGCTATGGTTGGCTTCAATACATTAACCTACACATAATGTGAATATAGGTGAGGCTAGAGGCGGGGATTTTGGGTGTACAGAAAATAATTAACAAACCCCCTTGCCCATACCTGTTTCTATCCTCGAAAGATGAGAAAGGTGGGCGTACTAATGTGAGGACCTTCATTTCATCTTCATGAATTTCATCTGGTGGAAGTGTTGCACTGCTTTTAATTTTTGGAAAGTTTTTACCATTGTTATAGGTGAACACAAAATTGTAGCCTAAGAGAATGAATTTTAAATTATTGGAGAGGTTTTACCATTGTTACAATAAAAGGCTAATCAAACCCCGAGATGGCGGATTTTCCGACCCAACCCACAAAATTGGTAGACCCCAAAAAGAACCATTAGGATCGTTACAATGGCCCTTTGGTAGCTTACTGCTTGAGCCACTCTTTATGAAGTTACTCATGACACGATGCCATGAAGCACTGCACTTACAAGTTTGCCTATTGGGCCCTAGGAACATTCCCTTTCCCCAATTTAGAAATGCAGATTTCTTGGGGTTACACGACAATCAACAATTTTGTTTTTTAGTAATAGAAATAGTAGCAGCTACTTTGGCTCACATAGCTCAAAGGATAGAGCATTCCTATATATCAGGAAACTAACCAATTTGATTCCGATCGTGGGTTGGTGGGAGGAACAAGCAAGAATGGTTCAATACAACATCTAACAAGCAAATCAAGAATTTGACTTTGAATCCTGGACCTTAACACCTTGTTGATCATCACGATCAGTATTCAGAAACGAATGGAGAAGCGATAGAACGTGTGGAACCGCATATTGGATTACTCCAGTGCAGCATGAAGAGTGAACACAAAATTGTAGCCTAAGAGAATAAATTTGGAAGAAAACATCTCCTTAAAATCTTGCATTTGGAAAGCTTTAAAAAATTGGATCCTAGCAACAAAAAGCCCATATATCTAGCCTGGTGTAGGCCCAAGATTAAGGTTAAAGGCAAGGCCATGCATACTAGAGGCTCATCATACTTATTGTCGATGTCCGTGAGACTCAACACTTGCATGGTTCTAGACCACCTAGAGTTGACTCTGGAGGAGATGTGACTAATGCAACACACTAGTGCGTTGCGCCCCATTGATTTGCCTAAGCTAGGGGAGATGGTCATGTGACAGCATAGAAGTTCATCCCTATGTTCGACGGGATCCCTGGCATGACTCATGTTCTTGTTTTCAGATAGGAGTCATGTCTAGATAGGATTGGCCGGATTCCAGTTGGAAGACATATCCCGATAGGCAAGTACTTATCATGGACAAGGAAGCAATTAGACTTATACGGTACAGAAAATGGAGTTTCACAAAGAAAAATCACTATATCACTAGATTGGAGGCTTATCCCAACAACACAACACGGTAACACTCTCAATTGTCCCTCTCTAGTCTCTTCTCTATCTTCTATATACTCTCGATATAGTTCTCCTTTTTTCTTTTACATTTGCTCAGGTACTACCTGCTGCCAAGATCAGTTACAAGGTTGTTACAAGAAAGAAGATTCATGCCCGAGAGTTTGTTGCCCAATTGATACACTGGGGGGCAAGGCTTTTGGTGGCAGCCGACGGTTGGATGGCCACCAACACCTGGCGATCACCGTGGGACACTACGCAAACAGCAAACGAAGCCCATAATGACTTATTGTCGTTGTTGCTGTGCAGAATCACTTCATTCTTGTTGAAAAAACAAAAATTTTATATCTGGAATTTGGGTATGCTCAATTGTGTGAATTAATTAAGGATTAGTGGTTAATTAGAGTCCTTGATTAGTGTAAAGAGAGAAAGATTAGTAAAAGGATTAGTGGTTAATTAGAGTCCTTGATTAGTGTAAAGAGGGAAAGATTAGTGAAAGGATAAATCTTGGATTAATCCTTAATCACTTTTTTACATAACTCATTAAGGCTAATGAGCATTCAATGAGTAGATGCTCATGAGTTGTCAATTTGTCTATTTTGGGAGTCATTTATGAAGGGTGTAAGGGGTGTCATTAAAAGGTTGACTTTTTTGATTTCCACTTAACTTTTTAGGAAAATGCCCATATCTCTTTCATTTTAAATTCAAAAAATATTCCCCTCAAAAAGGGAAATTCGTGTTTCCCACTAGACTCAAAAAAAAAATTAAAAAAATTAAAAAAACCGTGAAAGACAATTCCAACAAAAAATTCTGGCCGTGAAAGAGAAATCCGGCCAAAAAGGAAGGCAATTTTGGCAAAAAAAATTCGACAGTGGAAGGCAAATCCGACAAAAAATTTTGGCCATGAAAGGCAAATCTAATGAAAAATTTCGGCCGCTGTGAAAGGTAATTCTGGTGAATACTTCTGACCGTGAAAGGCAATTTCGACGTGAAAAGGGATCCGTCGGCCAACTCTAGAAACCACCCCTATTTGGAGTCTCGTATCTCCTAAACCATATATCCGAGAAGATGAAAGCGCTCTAGGGCTCATTGGAAAGCTGACATTGAACTCTTCGACTTTGGACATAGTCTTTCGAAGTCAAAATCGACCATTTTGGCCTCCGACTAGCAACCTCAAAATTTGACTCGGAAATCGAGGTTAAAAAAAGCCCAAAAACCACGAAAAATCATAAAAATTAGTACGAAAACGATGACGAGCTATATTTGGGCTACTTTTTGAGAGTCTATAATGACAAAATCACGGACAACTTAGGGAAACAAAGTTATAGTACTCCAAAAATATAACTCCCTCATGCAGAGTTTTTCAAAATTCCTTTTGGAACACTCTAAAAAACGTGCTGTGATACAGGGAAAAGTTTCTCAAGAAAATTTTTCGTCTTGAGACAGATGGAAAATAGGTTTTAGGATCTCCTCTTCCATATGGGAAGTTCCTAGCATACACTTTTTTTGGAAAAATATCTCTAAGGACGTTCACGTGCGTATAGTGCCTAAGCTAATTAGGGCAAACGGACACCCGTTTGATCCAACGAAGAGTACGCCAAGCCTCTTAGGCTGTACGAGCTGTGGGAAAGTGTAAAAAGCAAAAAATAAAAATAAAAACAAAAAATAAAAAATGTAATTGCTCATTTTAAGGAGCATTTAGGCACTCCGACATGGCCATGATAGAGGGAGTGCCAAGGGTCACACAAGGACTAAACCCAATGGCTGTCATCTTCGAGCCATTGAGATCTACGCCACCAATTTACCTCCCCATGCCATTGGCCATGCCTACAACAAGCGTGTCATCAGGTTTTACACCCCCCTATGACTTCGATCCCACCGGGCTTTGGTCCCTTGCTTAACATTCCCACAAATCCTATAAGTTCCAACCCTTTCCTAGATGCCCACACCTTGGACATACTGACTAGTCTAGGAAGGGGGTGGCCAAAGGACTCACTGAGTCTCTTCCAACACAAGAGCACTCACATATGGCCTCAGTGATTCATATAGAAATACAGCCGTACAAATTTCTAAAATTATGGGCAAATATGATGGAGCAACAGACCCTGTTCAATTCATTCAAATGTTTGAATAGAGATATGAAACCTTTGGAAATCCTAAGTGCCCCACTAAGGTACATGCGTTGAACTTATGCTTAGAGGGAAAAGCTAGTCGATGGTTCATCGCATCGATGCCGACGAGATCAAGACCAACTTCAAAACCTTGAAATCATCCTTTATTACATGGCTTTTCTAGACAAGGTGATCGGTGGAGTGTAGTAATAGAACTCTATTCAATTGAGTATCAACCAAATGAATCCATTAAAGATTTGATCCTTAGGATAAAACTCTTGGACTCACGTTGTGAGTCACAGGAAAAATTAAACGCAATTGAGGAGATGTTTCATGATGGGATTGAAGAATAACAGCTTACACAACTTAATCATTGTATCCAATCTGGAAACATTTGATCAATGTTATAAAGAAGCAATACGTTTAGATGACAACATGCTAGAAGATGATCATGCTACGAGGTGTTCCTCATCTAAACCAAGTGAAGCAATGGAAAAAGAAAGATCGATAAATGGAATTGACATTCCCCAAATTTTATGCAACCTTGCTTTAAAACCTTATAGAGCAAACATCTCTAAGAGAGGATGAAAACCTTCAAAGCCAGACAAACACAAAGTTGACAATACCATACTGCGAGGAAGAGGATCCGACTTAAATGGATATCTATGATGCTGAACGCAAAAGGATACAAGCCTCTTCCACAAAAGCCCCTCTACACAATGCCCTACCATCTGTGTCAACAACCAAATCTAATAAAGCCTCTACTCCTTCAACCCCATCCTCACCTACAAAGTTCAATGCCAGAACCTCGCAATCAACATCTATTCCAAGTTCCCACAGCCAAACCATATATATCTAATAGGGAACTCAAAGGAAAGGCCTCAGATCCTATGCATCTTCGCGACAGACCTCACGCGATGAAAGGAGACAACCACATGCTCAAAGGCCTCATCATCGATAGCCAATCCATAAGAGATTCTAACCTCATCATCAACAATGCCAATGAGTCTCAAGCCAAATAAGAAGACACATAGAATATGATCATCACTCACCCAAAATGTTAGAATGTGTTCAAAGTTGTACACGGCCTCAAATGAGCACAAAATTATAGAGAATCATGAGACAGACGTATAGTCCTTATATATGTGTATAAATCTCCTTCAAGCATCTTTGTGTTTCTTGACAAGTAAACATCCATTAACATACTTTGTCTCTCGATCATAAACACTGCTCAAAATGGTGTTACATTACTCTATATAATAAGCTACATGGTTTTGTTGTATTTACATTGAACCTTTTATAAACAACTCATATATTGAAATCAAAGGAGTCCCCTTAGAGTAGGATGCACACCAACTTAGGTTCCAGTCCAATAAAATACCACAAAAATTACACTACAGTTTAAGAAAACTTTTGCCATCAAAATGTGGGTGGAGAAGTAGCTACTTCTTGTAGCTCAAGGCTACTATGAAGGTGCCAATCAAATTTGGGTGCCTCGACAGTCAAAACCTCTTCCTCAAAGTAGCACTCGAAAGCCAAGGAAGAAGAAGAGCACTCCACAACATCGTCCACAAAAGCCTATGCGAGTTCCTCAAAGAACTCCACCAATGCAACAAGTGTGGGTACCAAAAACACTACTGCAAGCACAAGGGTATTACCAAAGAAATACCAAAGCTTGGGTCCCCAAGCATATCACAAAGTCCCTTAAGCTTGCACAAAGAAGAAAGCCTCAACACCAAGCACATCGGCCACCACCAAATTATAGTGTTCATCAAAGATGGGTGCCTGTGCATGTACGTCAACAACAACAAGGATACTATGATGGTAATTCCATCACATGGTTACTAAATTCGAACATTGTGAAGAAAACGTCACCAACCGACTTTAACCCCAACAACTTCACCTAAAGTTCGACAAGAATGGAGGCCCAAGAAAGAGTAAGAAAATCACTCAACCACTCTCGTGCATTCAGCACCAATGCAAGATCTTGTCTGCTCAAGCAAACAATCAGCAGCAGTCTTCCCTATTGCTCAAGCAAACAATCAACGCAAGATCTTGTCTGCTCAGTAGCAGTCTTCCCTACTGCCTCGACATCATTTCAACAATAAATTCAATATCAAATAATGGAGACTTAGGAGCACATCAAGAACAAAATAACAATGCTCTTATCACCCCTCTGGAAGTGAGAAATGAGCACACAAGAAGTTGTTGCTTGCAAATCATGACCTACATGACCCATAAAATTTAAAAATAAAACCCTCAAGGTCAAAACCTGCAACTTCACCAAATTAAGCCATATCACGCAATAGCCACTACATATTTAATAAGCTTATTACTTACTATTCTTTTGGCTAAATTAATGTAGTAGTTGCTCTATGAGAGTACATATCCATACTCATGCACTGGAGAACATTTGCACCAAAGCCTCACCATCGACAACTTCTAGGTACATCTCTGGATGGGGGGCCATGGTAGGCAAAAGCCTGGTCAATGGTACAACCCATCGCCTGGAATTTTCCTTCACATTACAAACCTCTCCAAACGACGCCACAATCTTCTCACAACTTAATGATTTTTAATCCCTAGTGAAGATCTCTATATTATCCTCAACGTAATTCTTTCAATCCTCACCAACAAGTGGCTACTTCAACACAGAGCAGTTCAATAAGAGTCTATATGACTCAATTCTTGTACTTCATGTAAATTTACTTCATTATAGCACTTAAATATGCATAAAAACATAAAAAGCACATGAATAGAAGAAGATAAGATCATGTCCTGCTCAATAACAATTGACAAGAATCCTACCACACAAAGGGACATCATCACAAGCCAATTACTTCAAAGGATGAATGTCGTTTCAATGAATCAAATGAGGAACTAAGAATTAACGTCTCATTCTAATGATTAAGTCTACGTTCCTCATCAGGATCCTTCTCTCTCTTCTCTCCCATTATTAACATTTCTTAGTGTCCCCACTAACAAAAATCACATGTAACCTTGCCGCGCTGATTGCCAAAAACAAATTGAGCCCAAAAAAAAAGGGGGACTCACACAAATGTAAAAATGCAATTATTTGCAAAAACAAAACCTCACCCCCCGCCCCGTTAAAAATTCCCAATAAACCACTAACCTCCTTATTCATTAACTAGCTTTTCTTATTTCCTCCGGAGGAACAAAGACCGTTGAACATCATTCAACATCACAACCATCGACAAAGCTTGTTCATTCTCCCCGCATAAAGTTTTTCAACACGATCACGAGGACGCGATTGCCATCAGGAAGGGGGGAATGTTAATCCATTTCTAGGATTATCAAGAGATACCGCCATTATCTTACATCAAGGAGTCACGGTAGATACACCAAGGGTCATACATTTAAGATATGAAGCAATAGTGTCCAAAGATACAACTTGAATGGGTGCCCGTAATGGTGTGATGGAGTATTTATGGTGATTCCCACTTCAAGAGCGTGTGGTAGCAAGTTAGGATGAAGTCCTAATTGATATACTTCATGGATATATTATAAGAGTACTCATTGTAATAGCATTAGGCCTCTTATGAGCCTAAAGTGCCCGGTCGACTATAGTTTAAGTGAGTGTGAACACTTATGGCCATTTATATAAGTGAATTTCTCTCATAATACAGCATACTCTCCCATTGTGCAATTGAGTCTTGCTAATCCTCTTGCTAATTTCTTTCCCTAATGCATGCTAGTGAGTGTGTGTGAGTGAAGTGAGGTGAGAGGAGGGATGAGGACCCATAGTGCAACACGACGGTGTGACAACGCTCGCGGGAGACACGGTGCTTGGAGACCTCAAGGGTTATGAGCTCGGCCATTGGAAAGATCCTCACGACAGTTGCGGTTCACCAGGTAATCTCTTTTTGGATGTGTTTCAAGGAAGGTTATGGTGAGCCATAACAATATCCATTGATGATCCTTTGTACAAAACCAGTTCCTTTCCCTTCTCCTTACGCTGCTCCTACACCCTCTTCCCATCACCTTTCCGTAGAGTAAACTTTTTCTTTCATGTCTCTAGTTCCATTTTTAGCTGCTCATTCTACGCTTGCAGCTCCTTTTCTTTGCTGGTGCCTACTCCACTCTGTGCTGCCTCCTTGTTCCCTTGGCTATGTGTGTAGCCGTTTTCAGGTCGGTTCCTACCAGCTTCCCTATGTCCAGATTTTTGGATCCTCCATCCATATTCGTATCTTGCCCTTGAAGGGAACCACCTGCCTGCAAGTGGGTGTGGGGGCTTGCATTGCTGCTGTTAGCTTCTTTAGGTATTCACCCGACACCTCCTTTAGGTCTTCCACTGCGTGGATTTTCCATTATTCCATTTTCTCTTATTCTAGTTTGTAGACTTCCGGAAACTCCTTGGCATCAAGAGCTACGAGTATGGCTTCCGCCTTTTCTACTCTTGACTAGCTCCACTTTGTCTTTATCCACCTTGGCTTGCACCTCTCTTATGATCTTGATATGTTCTTCTTTGATTAAGAGGATCTAGCCCTCAGCCCTAGCTTGGCTTTCCTTGGCTATGTCTATCTCTTCTTTCAGTTGCCTGTTTACCTCTTCATTCCTTGCTAGAACCCCTTTTATTATTTCCATATCTCTTCTTGTCTCTTCATTCTCTTTCTGGAGCCCAAGCAATTATCTTTGCATCTCCTCCATCTTGCATGTTTCCTTTCTTCTTTTGTCCAACTCATCATGCAGGGGTTCCTCTCCTGGCTCCTCATGGCCTAGATGATGCCATCCTGTTCTTTGACCACCGCCTGCACCTTGGTAATCTCATTCAGTTGGTTTGTCATACACTTTTGTAAATAATTGAGGCATCCCTGCACCCAGTCCATTTGAAAGGACTCCAGAAAGTTTGCAGGGTCGGGTGTAGGGGGCTTGGGTTGTGCTTGATCCAAGTGCAGGGGTTCAGTGGACCACCCACGATTCCTTGTTATGCTTGTCCCAGGTGTAGGCATTATGTGTCTACAACCTCCTATTGTGCTTGCTCGTGATATGGGTGTTCTGAGGCTGATGATGTCTCTTGCAACTGCTCTTCTAGATTCTGTGTGAGAATGCACTTGCCAATATCAACAAAGTCCTCCTTCAACTGTTGGCTACCTTTTCCTTCTGATGTCTTTCCCTTCTTCCCCTTCTTCTTCTCTCCAAATTTGAAAGCCCTCTTTTTTCTGGACATTGTTTGTTCGGAACTCCCTTCTTGCTAGGGTCTTGACTCTATCTCCTCCTTTCACCCTGCATCTTCTTTGTTGCTTGCCTCCTCCTTCTAACTCTCCTCCTTTTGTGCTCCTGGTTGTGCCTTAAAGAGTGCTGTCAGGTAGGGGTCGATATTTGTCTTGGTGTTTGGGCGGGTGACCTTTCCGATCTTGTCTTTCAAGTTGTTGTAAAGCACCTCCGCCCAAGCCACCTTCAATCCCACCTCCGCTGCCTTCACTAGTCCAAAGGCGCTTCTTGACATGCAGTATGGCTTGTGGGTGAGATTGATCATCTCAACCACAAAGCGCATATGCTTCTATCTATCCTCATCTGGAGTTCCTGTGATTTTAAATTCTTTGGGCTTTTATTCCAAAGGGCTAAACTCCTTGATCAAGTCTTCTTCATCGGCTGTTTTGACCTCTCCTTCCCCTTCAGGCGAGTAGTTTTAAGACCTAAGACACATAAAGGGGGTTGAACACCCTCTTCTCACCCAATGGAAGCGTGATTGTGCTAGACTTTTCTGCAGCTGCTTTGTAGCTTTGTAATTTTGTTGTAGCTCCTCCTAGGGAAGCTCAGCAAAGTCCTTAGCCCCATCCTCTCTAGCCATTCGGAATGCTTATCCACCTCCTTGTATACAGTGGAGGATAGAGGTTCAAACTCTAGCACCATGGTTCCTGCTTTGGATATGCTGCGGCTGAGCAGCAATAGAAAAGGCAAGGAAAAGAACTAAGTTTGGCAGAGAGAGAGTCAAGCACGCGTAGAGAATTTTTGAAAGGCGATTTGGAAACTAGGCCTTTGATGGAGAAGCATTCGGCCATTGTCTGCACCTTCCCTAAGGGCAACCATAATTGTTTCATATTTTCATGATTTCCCTAGATCCTCCTCGCTATCCGACCATCAGGGCCATGCACACTATTCAAAAGGCCATTAATGGCTGGGCCAAGAATAGGTGAGGGTGATGTGACAAGTTCCCCTTCACGTCCATGCACACTTTTTCATGGGCGGTAACATTTACTTTCCCGCCAGCACCATGCTGCTTGCCACCTTGCTCCTCGGTATCTGTGTATATAGTTATCATATTTACATATGGGAAAACTATTTTTGCGCTATTTTCTCTACAATTTTTAATTTCTCAGGAATCGTGTACTTCTTCCTTTCTCTTGGCTAAGACCCGGATTCTAGTTCTTGAAATGTTTCCGAATCAGGACCTTAATTCCTTTCTGGAACCCCTTTTCCTTCATCTGGCATCTTTCCATGTAGGGCTTCAGTCTGTATCCATTTACCAATTTCCTGAGTTTTTTGCCATCTAGACTCGTTAGCTCAAAAGTTCATGTCCCCAATTTCCTGACAATCCTGTATGGGCCCATCCATCTCATTTTCAATTTTCCTGGGTGAGGTCCCACTCTTGATGTGAATAGGAGGACAAAATCTCCTTCCTCAAAGATCTTTAACTTTGCGTACTTGTCCACTTGTAGCTTTCTTCTCCTTTGCACAATTTCTGATGTCCATGTGCTATGCAGTCTCTTTTCATCTAGCTTTAGCAGTTGTTCCATCCTGTGTACCTCTGATTTTTTTGAAGAGAGCCTTTCAGCCCACTGCTATCCTGTGACTTTGTGTCGTTATTTAGGAACTCCATGGGCACTACTTATTCCAGTACATAGACCATGCTAAAGGGTGCAAGTTCTATTGTATTCTAATAAGCCATTCGGAATGCCCATAATGTTGAGTGCAGCTTCATGTCCCAGTCATTCATGTTCTCATTTACTGTCTTGATCAAGATTCCCTTGAGGATCTGATTGGTGGACTCTACTTGCCCATTGGCTTATGGTGGGTAGTAGACGGTCGACTTCTTATGTATTATCATGTGCTGCTACATTAGTTTCGTGATCACTTCATTTGATGAAGTGACTCCCTTGGTCACTGACTATCTCTATAGGGCATCTCAATCTTTTCATTATGGTTTCATAAAGAAATTTTACTATGGATGATGTTCCATTGTGCTCTTATGACTCTCTAGTTAGCATTCATGACACTAGTCAGTGTGTTCTTTCTTTCTAGACTTCTTTTGACTAGCTTACTCTACTGTCTATGTAGGACTTACCCTAGAACTGGTGTATATCTTTCTCCTCCCCTACCTGGCGTATCATGTCCCTAGAAGGATGTTTCCGATCGAGACCCAGACCACCCAGTTGGCTTAGGAGGAGATGCGTCTAATGCAACTGTGCCCAATGCGATAAGCTAACACTAGTGTGTTACGCCACTGAGATGCCTAAGCTAGGGGAGTTTGGTCATGACAATGCGGAAGTTGGTTCCTATGTTCAATGAGATCCCTAACATGATTCATGTTCCTGTTTTTGGATAGCATTCATGTCTAGATAGGATTGGCAATGGACCTAGATTCCAATTGGAAGACATATCCCGACAAGCAAGTACTTATACACAGACAAGGAAGCAATTAGACTTATACATAAAATGGAGATTCACACAGACAAATCACTGTATCACTAGATTGGAGGCTTAGCCCAATAAGTACAATGCAATTACACTCTCAGTTTTCCCTCTCTACTCTCTTCTCTATCTTCTATATGCTCTGGATAGTTCTCCTTTTATCGTTTACATCTTCTTGGGTACTACCCATTGGCAATATTAGTTACAAGGTTTTTACAAGAAAGAAGATTCATGCCCGAGAGTTTGTTTCCCAACAACAGATACATTGGGCGACAAGGCTTGGTGAGCGGTCGGCTGGATGACCACCAACACTTGTGCCACTGCATGACTCCCTTGTCATCCTTGAAATCTTGCAAGAAAATTTTTATTGTGTCGAGGAATGCTATTAAAACTTGGGATGGCTGCTTCTTATCCACTATGGCCACATCTAGAGCATCCTGATAAGAATCTATGAATTAGACAACAAGTTTGCACATCCATTCCTCAGTTCGAAGCATTTCAAAGGGGATGACTCAAATTCTTAGAAGTTAAGTAGATTATTGGTTTTCTTTCTTCTTCCTTCATACTCCTTCCAACACATGCATTTGTGCCATAGCATGTATATCAGGTTGATTCTTTGGTTGACTGGTGTGGTGCAATACCTCTACAATACGTGGCCCAACAATCAAGATTACGGAGGTACTTGAGATGTCACTTTGGCTGTTTCTTCACTCATCTCTGCACTATTTAAAGCTCTATATCCCCCCCATGCTCTTGAGTACACTATATCCATTATTTAAAAGGATGTTCAAGGTATAACTATGCATAAGTGGGACCTCTAAACTGTGCACTCCATGTATTGGTTCCCTTCAGGAGGAAGCTTTTTGGCCATTTTGTTAGACAGCAACATCATAGCGGTAGGTGGGAAAGATCTCTTGGTGTCTCTTCTTCTATTCTTTCCTCTTCCTCTCAAAGAATAAATCTACTAAGTTGAACTATCTTGGTAGAGGATCACGAGCCCATGGTGTCTCTTCTTGTATTCTTTCCTCGACCTCAAAGAATAAATATATCAAGTTGATCCGTCTTGGTAGAGGATCACGATCCCACGGTGGTGTGGCTCTCTGTGGTACCTTTCCTTCATATTGTAGTTTATTACCCTCTCTTAGTCCACCTTGGTGTTTCCTCAAATGCATGGTCATGAATATCCGGGAACTCTGTATCCTTGGGCTGACCTTCTTGCTCTCTCATTGTTCCTTGGAAAGCTTTGATTTCTTTAGGCTGCTCTTTAGTTTTATGGCTCTCGAGGGTGGCTCTATGTCATCTCCTTTTAAACCCTTGCTAGCATCCTTGGCCTCCTTGTTTCCCCTTCACTTAATCCTCCAAGGTGTGAACCACCCTATGGTCTATACTTCCATCTTTCTAGTTTTTAATGAATTTATATGCTTAATCTCCCTCCATTCTATTAATAGTGGGATAAGAAACTTGTAAAGTAGTGAAAAATAATGTTTGGCTATCTTTGCTCTTCTATTTAGGCCACAATGTGGTGGTAGATAATCACCACACAATGATTGGGTGGTGGTGCAATGAAATAGCTCTCAAGGCTTTGTAGGTTGCTCTCTTTATGGGTCCATGTCTCTACATGGTCCCATCATGGCATCGTTCATGGGCGGGTTGGTTCTGTAAATTGATCGGCATATTCTAAGATTAGTTGTTTTGCATCTGCCTTTGCATAAGGATTATTCAGGATGGCATACCATGCATGATAGTTTAGCATGATCATATGAATGCCTTGATTGTATATGTTTATAAGGTTTTCTAGGTAGATGTCCCCCTTTGAATATCGCCATGTTAACAAAATGCATATAATTTGTCAATACTTTCTTGTAAATCTCTATGAACATCAATAAATTTAATAGCTAGTTGAGGTAATATCCCTAATAGTAGATGATCATTGGGGACACAGTCTGTAAAACTGAGGGGAAGTATTTTGTGCAGGGTTGTGATGTTAAGTGAACACCCACCTCCAGGATGACCTAATCCTTCTCTACCTCCACCCCTATTGACTCTGTGTGGAGTCTAGGCTTAGGCCCTTCCTTGTTCTTCTCCTTATACTTGAGCCTTCTTTGTTGCCAGTGGAGAGCCTCATTCCTCTTCCCTTCTCCCTTGTTGCTAGGGGGAACCTTGTTCCTCTTCCCTTCTCCCTTGTTGAGCCTAGTGGGGAGCCTCATTCCTCTTCCCTTCTCCCTTGTTGAGCCTAGTGGGGAGCCTCATTCCTCTTCCCTTATCCCTTGTTGAGCCTAGTGGGGAGCCTCATTCCTCTTCCCTTATCCCTTATTGCTAGTGGGGAGCCTCATTCCTCTTCCCTTATTTCTTGTTACTAGTCGGGATCTTGGTCCCTCTTCCCTTCTCCCTTGATGCTGGTGGGGAGCCTGATTTCACTTCCCTTCTCCCTTGTGTCACTTGTGTAGGTTTGTTGGTGGGGGTGGGAGCTTGGCTACTCTTCCCTTCTCCCTTGTGTGTCTCTTATGTGGAGGTTTTCCCCTCATATGGGTATTTCCATTAGAGTGAGCAATTGGTACAATGCCTCCAACCCCAAGTAATTATTCTTGTGAGACGTAAACTTGCCCCTAGGTACTTCCCTCCTTGAATCAGCAATTTCTCTAATTCTCTATACACCAGCCCAATAAAATTTTATATTGCCACTTCTGCATCCTGCTCCTTGTAAGCCCTATAGAGTTTTAGGATGATACCAATGTCTACCTCTGTGAGTGGTTGGGTTTGTAAAATGAAATGTGAGTGCAAATGTCTTTGGCAGGGGTGACTAGATAAGGTGGTTTCACATCGGACCAGTGGGGCTTTGCTAGCTTTGTGGGCTCGAATAAGGAAACTCTTTACATCTCTATATCATTATGCTTGATCCATGTATGACCAACCTTGGGCAGTCTTAATGCATTCTACATGGCCTCTATTGTCAACCTCAATATATTACTCTTTTCCCACCTAAACTTGGATGAGGACCACGTGAAATTCCTTTATGGTTTCTGTTGAAGGATTCCATAGCCTAGAAACGTCGGAGGAAATCCATTCCCCACGGTGACAATATGAAGAAATTAAGCAATCCTACTTTCTATAGGAGCCTGTTTGAATTTGCATCCTCAAGGAATGTAGCTTAGGGACAACACCATTACATAATAGGCCTTGTCTCTATGGCCATCCTTGACATGGAACTTCATGTAGCCATTCACTCTTTCTAATTCTTCCTCTCTGAAGAAGTACCCTACAGTCTATGGTGATGTATGGGGGCTTCCATTCTTCTAGAAAAATAATGGCAAGGTAGAATTGCATAGAATCAATTTTGATCATTACACTTAGTGATGAGTAGCAAATCGACTAGCTGAGTGAAGAAATTAAATGGTTGAAGGTGCCAAGTGTTACTGCTAAGGAGCACATAGAGATAATTAATGATTTAGATGTAGGAAATTTGATAAATGATAATTAATGTGTGGATTTGAGTGTGTCCAATAGGGATTGGGTGCTCTTGATGATATAAAAGATGGTGATCAGAACTTGAATGATCAGAATAGGATGATTGAAATGCGACGATCGGGATTTTGTCGATTCGAGTGTGTCTGATCAGGATTTGTCTAATCGAGAAATTGAGCGAATTGAATTGGGAGATTGTGATTTCAACGATTTGAAAGATGGAGACCGAATTGGGTGATTAGAAGTGGGCACTTGTATTTTTACCTTTTTGTTCCCTTTGGATTTCTTCAACTTGGTTAGGTGACTGTGCAAGGGTCACGACATAATTAAATTGCCTAATAATGATGTGTTTATGTAATATAGGCACACCTATGGCAATTGGATGCATAAAGCAAGTGGTGCAAGTTTAGTCTGTGAGGGTTTATGGGTAGTCGATGATCAGGTTTCTGCATCGATGGTTGTATGTATCATGGTTAGGGAGAGGATCTTGTCGAGTTCTCATGCGCGATGGGTCACATTAGACTAAGAAGAGGAAGTTTTCCCTTCCTCTTCACTTAGGCCAAGAAGAGGAAGTTGCATTATAGTGAGGGAGAGGATCTTGTTGAGTTCTCATGTGCAACGGGTCACATTAGGCCAAGAAGAGGAAGTTTTCCCTTCCATCCTCTCACTAGTTCCCCCCATCCAGAAACATACCTGAGAGGATTTTTGGAGTTGAGGTTTCAATTAATTGTTGTATGTATTTAGCGCATGAGTGATACCTACTCCTTCAATTAATTAAAGGAGTTTTCCCTTCCATCCTCTCACTAGTGTCCCCCATCTAGAAACATACCTGAGAGGATTTTTGGAGTTGAGGTTTCAATTAATTGTCATATGTATTTAGTGTATGAGTGATACCTACTCCTTCACTTGTCGACTTAGAGTAGGACTTTGATCCTTATGCCTATCACATATCCCACATAGGTGACTGAGCTTGACCATTATGCTTGCCTTTCTAGTACAAGCACCTCGACAACAAAAAAGGACCTTGTGAACAGGTATGTGCACACATTTTGGCCTTCTGTAACCCGAATTTGGGCTCATGCCAACTTGGCAAATTCTGGCCTTTTGTAACTTGACTTTGGATTGCCAAGTTGGCACAATTTTGTCTCCGACAACTTGGCAATTTAACGAGTAGCCCTTGGGTCTTTCTTTTATCTTGCCTTGCTTAGTGCTGCTCTTGAGTAAGCAGCAAGTTTCTTTGTCCTTTGATTCAGCATGAGGGTGACAACATCCTCTTTACAAACATTATTTCTATTCATGTCAAGATTGAAGACTTTTTAAGCTTTTTTGTGGAGAGGTTCCCTTGTCTTATGTTAAGACTTAGAGGAACTTTCTTCATGTTGGAGGTTGAGGGGGGGTCTTGAATTTACCTTTAGAGTTTTTCTTGCTCTTCAATGGTCGATTGTTTCTCTACTTTAGCTTTGCCCTTATTGGTCCTTTTAGGGACCCATACTAGTTAGCTTATGGATTGGCTTTGACCATGATGATGATTTTTGGTGTTCTTTGACTCATGTGCTCTGTTGTCTTCAATGGCCCCCCTTTGTGGACTCAATCCTTGGCAACTAGATCAAGCCCTTTCCTTGTGATAATAACCTTGGGTAGCATCAAGGGAATGTTTTGTGGTTATCCATCCTGTTGAGATATCGAGCTCATCTAGTGAGGTGGTAGGCCCCACACTTACACCACTGGCATGGTTGGTGATCATGGGTGATATGCGGCCAGTGGGATGACAGGCTGTGTGACAGCCATTCTAGAGATTGGCATAGTTATAGCGTCAGCTCATTTACTTGGGTTCACACTATAGAGAACCCTAGTATGTATTTACTTGGGTTCACACTATAGAGAACCCTAGTATGTATTTGGTTGAGTACCTTTTCATATAGTGTGTACTCTTATCTTTGTATATGGTGTGTTGAGTGTTGTGTGAAGAAGAAGAAGATTTTTAGCCTCTCACCTTGTGTGTTCTCTTTTAGGGTTTTGTGAGTGTGTGTGTGCTTGCAAGAGCTCAAGCTCTCTTCTCCCCTGCATCTTTTCATGGTATCAGAGCCTGGTTCATGCTAAGGGCTGAGCTGCAAGCAAGAGAAGCACAGGAAGCAGTACGAGGGTAAGAGCTTCATCTACTCTTTCCTATTTGTGTTGGCGACTACACCCTTGTCGAGAGCTCTACAGGAGGCACCGGTAAACGATCTCTAATTGAGGAGCTTTCTTCGCGGGAGTAAAGCTATAGGGCAACTATTCTATCCAATCAGATATCAATTTTTTGGGCCGAAAATGCGTTTGGCAAAAGTTGTACAGGTTGTAGAGCCCACATGCATTGATGAGGCTGTTGGAAATGTGTGTTGGGAGAAAGCTATGGATGAGGAGATGGATGCACTATATGGAAATGAGACTTGGGATTTAGTGCAATTGCCTGAAGGCAAGGAAGCCATTGGATGCAAGTGGGTGTACAAAGTAAAACATAACAGTGATGGAAGCATAAGCAGGTACAAGGCTAGATTGGTAGCCAAAGGATATGTGCAGACATATGGCATTAATTATGAGGAAACTTTCAGCCCAGTTGCCAAGATGGCAACAGTGAGAGTTGTGATAGTAGTGGTTGCGTCAAAGCAATGGTCTTTACATCAGATGGATGTAAAGAATGCATTCTTGCATGGGGATTTGCAAGAAGAGGTGTATATGTTGCAGCCACCTGGTTATGAGAATGTGAGTCACCCCGAGCATGTTTGCAGGTTGAAGAAAGCCTTGTATCGCTTAAAACAAGCACCAAGAGCATGGTCTGATAAGATTTCTGAATATCTTGTCACTATTGGCTTTCATGTAGCCAATGTAGATTTCTTGCTGTATGTGAGAGAGACACAATGATACAGGGGTTGTGCTTGTTGTCATCTATGTAGATGACCTGATCATTACGGGGGACCATGATGTAGAGATCTTTGATGTAAAGATCTTGCTTAGACAAAAGTTTGAGATGAAGGATCTGGGGGAGCTCAGATATTTCTTGGGCATTGAGGTGATTAGGTCACCACATGGTATTGGATTACTGCTGCACAGACAGTATGGCTTGGAAATGTTGTCCAAGTATGGTATGATAGGCTATAAGCCTATCTCAGTGCCATTGGATCAAATGGCAAGCTGAGTGCAGATTCGGAGAGATTTTGGAGGATCCTACTATGTATAGGCGCATAGTAGGAAGCTTGATCTACATGATGATCACCAGGCCAGATTTGAGCTATGTTGTTGGGTTGGTGAGTCAGTTTATGCAGGTTCCTCGAAAGCCCCATTTGGATGCATTGAGACGCATACTGAGGTATGTGAGGTCTACTTTGCGTTGTGGACTATTTTATGAAACTGGGATAGAGATATGTGTACATGGGTACACAGATGCTGATTGGGCTGGTAGTATCTAAGATAGAAGATCTACTAGTGGCTTCATGTTTTCTTTGGGGAGTTTTGCTATGACTTCGAGTAGCAAGAAGCAGCCTACAGTTGCTTCTTGCTACTGTAGCAAGAAGCAGCCTACAGTGGCTTCATGTTTTCTTTGGGGAGTGTTGCTATGACTTCGAGTAGCAAGAAGCAGCCTACAGTTGCTCTATATACAGAGGCCGAGTACAGATGTGCTCCTATGGCAGCATGTGAGGTCGCTTGGTTGAGAAAGCTACTTGTTGTTGCAGATTTGGGTCTATCAGTGGATAGACAAGTTGTCATTTTCTTAACAACATTAGCAGTATACAGTTGGCCAGGAACCTAGTTTTTCATGCTCGCACGAAGCATATAGAGATCCACTACCATTTTGTCAGAAAGAAGGTTTTGGCAAAAGAGACGTTGACCTTGTTTACGTCAGCATACAGAATGATCAGTTCGCTGACATCTTCACTAAAGCATTGGGTACAGAGAAGCTCCACAAATTTAGGGCTTTGCTTGGTGTACATGAGATGGAGTTGAGCTCGAGGGGGAGTGTTGAGATATCGAGCTCATCTAGTGAGGCAGTGGGACACTGATGACCCGCCTGGGGGATAGGCCCCACACTTACACCACTGGCATGGTTGGTGAGATCATGGGTGATATACGGGCACTGGGATGATAGGTTGTGTGAGTGACAGCCATTCTAGAGACTGGGATAGTTATAGCGCCAGCTCATTTAGTGGTCACCTCTTTACTTAAAATTGAGAGTTGTGGTCCTTGTCCTCTAGCCAACGTTGGAGTCATGCTTAGCCATCCATCCTCTTCCAAGGATTATTTCTTTTAGAATAGTTCTTGTTGTTGCAGTCATCATGATAAAGAAACTACGAGGATAAGAGTTTAATGTGGAAGTTAAGTTTTACAACAATTCACACTCACTATACAACGCTGAGACAATTTGGACTAAGGCCTTTGTGGGATTACGGACTGGTTTGCCTATTGGGATCCATGTCTCATCATAGGACATGAGGTTTCTTTGTGATCCAATATATAATAAAGAAATCTTAGCTATACTCTTTGTAGTGGTGGGAAAGTGTCCAAGCAATGCCGTACAGGCTTTATATCTTCTTCATCATCATTAGTATTTACATTAACCATGTGGATAGGTAGAATACCTCTCCAAAATTTAGCTTTCTTCTCATGAGCTTTGGCTTCTAGTCGAGCATCTTTCTTTGTAGTAGTTTGGAAGTGTCCAACAAAATCCTTACAGGCTTCATATCTTCTTCTTCATCATCAGTGTTTACATTAGCTATGTGGATAGGTAGAATACATATCCACAATTTAGCTTTCTTCTCATGAGCTTTGGTTTCTAGTCGAGCATGTTTGTTCCTTTCTATTTCTTTCTTTTGATATCCTCAACTTGGTGGATGGCTTCAAGTTGTTCATAGTAGAGAGGTCCATAGAACTTCCTAAGTTTACTCTTGTTTAGGAATCCTTCCATTTGGACTCCATCCAAATGTTTCTAGTCCAGAAGCATTAGACTCCATCTAATGTTTCTAGGTAAATAGTTCCTCCTAAAGTCAGTTCATAGATCCTAAAAGAACACATCCCTCTAAGCTTGAGTTTCCTTTTTTTTAATAGATTATAGAATAGGACCAAATCCCCTACCTTGAACCTCTTGGTCTTCAATTGTTGAAAAGTAGCTAGCATTTTTTTGAGCCCAAACAGCATTACTTTATAAGCAAAAGTCACATCCTTTGTAAACGAAGGTAATCTTGTGTTGGTCTTTAGGATCTATGGATACTTGGTTATACCCGAAAAATCCTCCAAGATGTTGTAGAGTTATTACTTTGCTACTCCGGCACATGTTTAGTGAACGGCAGTGGGATAGTGATCCCTCACTATGGCCACATTTACCTTCTTCAAGTTCAAGCATACATAGATCTTGCCATTCTTCTTTGATAGCTATAAATACCGGTGAAACCCAATATGATCTTGTATATAAAACCTATAGAAATGAGTCTATAAAATTCTTCCTTGGAATAGGTTCATTATATATGTATAGCTTTTGTTTGAAGTCTTGGAATAGGTTTCCTTATATATGTACAACTTTTGTTTAACTGGGCTTGCATCGTCTAACTAAAGGGATCGTATGTTGGAAGACTTCTAGAGGGACTCCCCTCAGATCTAAGTAAATCTATGCAAATACATCTCTGTAACTTTTGAGCAACTCCATTAGTTCTTTCTCGTCCTCACACAGATTAAATCAGTAGATATCCAAACCTTTTTGGGCTTTTCCTCTGGTAATGCTAGGTGCTTGGCATTTCCATTTTCTTTCATTTAATGCTAGGTTAGTAGATATCCAAACCTTTTTGGGGTTTTTGGGGTTTTCCTTTGGTAATGCTTGGTCAAATTTTTTGGCCTTTTATTTCATTTAATGCTAGGTCAATTTGTTTTTTGGCATTTCCTTCCATTTATCTCTTTTCAGTATTGGTGTGTACACCTTTTTATTCTTAATCTTATAATACCTGTAAAGTGAAGGGACTTATCTCCAGTCTTCTTCTTGGTCACTATCCCTGAAACTAGATTCTTCCGTTTGGTTCATCCCTTACATATGGCTTTATTTCATCTTCTCTATCCAGACTTGGAAGTCCTTTTGGAGCGACTAAAATAGAATTATACTTTGTTAAAGTTTTAGCAATCTTCATATCTATTTTCAAGATGTCATGATGTGGTTTCCTCATTAGATACTTCCAATTGGAAAAGCACAAGGCTTCAACATTGTGTAAAAAATTATCATCATTCTTAAGGCTATTTTGTTATGCATGAATTCTTTTAGCTTCTTTAAAGAAGCATCTCTACTTTCAAGGAACTCTTAAGGCTATTTTGTTATGCATGAATTCTTTTAGCTTCTTTAAAGAAGCATCTCTACTTTCAAGGAACTCTCAAAGGAGTGCTTCATGTTCTTTTGACACTTCCTCATCCTCTTCATATAGTTATTTCCTAACTCTGAGGCATAGCTTGGCTCAAATATTGCATTAAAACCTCTGACTGGTAACAATGTTACCTTTCTTAGGAGTTGTTTCTGTATAGTTTTCAATCAGTCTAACTTCTTCTAGTTTTGTGAGTATAATGGATATGGTTATGATATTAACAATAATGTCATTATTTTCTTTGTGTTATGTTGGTCTAGGGCATATATCCATAATGGCAAATAGGTGCATCTAGTTTTCTCCCTCTTCAAGGTTTGGCAATGAATCGATTGAAGTTTCCTTATATCTTGCTCACGCTTCTTATAGCTATTCTCATTTACTTAACATATATTTAAGCTCTTCAAGCACATTATTGTATTAGACCTTAATAACTGGTCACATCTCAATAGGAATGGTTCTTTCAATTCACCTTAATGATACTACCCTCTTGGTGGAGGTTAGATATCATCTCTTTCCCAGTCATGGACTAACATCTGTTGATGTGCATGAAAGGGTGTCCAAGAATAATATCATAGTTAGTGGGCCTTCCAAATCAATAAATGCAAAGGTATGCTCATAGGCTAGGCTACATAACATTACTTTCACTTTATTCAAGATTCCTATAGGTGTTCTTATCTTTAGGAACTTGAGGCTACCTTGAGGACAATCTTCGAAAGCTTCAAGGGCTTTCTTCCCCATTTTGGCCACCTATTTTTGGTGGCTATGCTCACTCTCACTCCCCCATCTAGGATTACAGTCATGGTCATGCCCTTACCTTGCTACATTGACATGTATATTGGTGGAATTCATTTAGGATTATAGTCATGGACATGTCCTTAACTGTTGCCTACACTGACATGTATATCTTTAGTAAGTTTTCCTTGGTTTCATGGTTAGTCTCACTTGAGTTTTCAAATGGCTTGAGCTGATTTCTCATATATTGGTGGACTTCATCCTAGGCTTATGATTTCTCATCCATTAGTGGACTTTATCTGAGGCTTTTGGTTTCCCTTTTAAATACTCAACCATTGAGATAGTCATACGGGGTAGAGATGTTCGCTCTTAAAGCTCCCTTTTAATAATCAACCATTGTGATAGTCATAGGGTTAGAGAAGATTTCTCTCAAAGCTCTTGTTTCTTCTTTATGTTTAGACCTTATTAACAGCACATTAGCTATGATCATGGACTCATCCTCTAAGCTGAGGTAATAACAAGGCATGGTCCTTAAGAATTTACTTTAGACCATCATGGTACAACCATGCCCATTCTCTGAATCAATTCTCTCTGCATTCTTTCTTATCACAGATTTTTTGAAAGCTACCTCTCGTGAATCTTGTGTTCCCCTCAGGACATGGTTTGTAGCATTCCTAGGTTTCCCACATCTTTTGGATCCAAAGGATCCTCATTTTACCAATGTTGTCCTAAGAGGACCCTCAATTGTTTTGCTAATATTTTTATGATTCCTAACCTAATACACTACCCTCCTAAGATGTTTCGATGATTGGCTCTAGGGGCCTTGGTGGGGAGTAGCAGGAACACATCATGCTATTTCCACAAACGATTCCTACCCTAGGACCTTGGGAAATTCTTAGCTTGAATGTTTCAGATGTAGGCTCATTTGGCACTGCCTATGCCTTTCCCTTGTTTACAGTCCCTACACTTTCTTTTCCCTTTTTTTCTTTTATGGGTTTCTAATACAAATGAGGTTACGGATAGGAAAGCCTAATCTTGCAATTGTTTGGCTTGGGCTCTTGTCACACGATGTTCAATGGTACTTCATTTTTATCACCACATCAAATGATAAATTCAGACATCACACTCACTATACACAACCTTGTTTGTAAATTTTATACTCATTAAGGGATTTTGAGTTGTTGACTTGAGATGTCAGTCTCATTGATCAAGTGATTAATGCCACACTTTGTACACCATCTATTTAGAGGTGATGGGCTAGCACTAGCTACATTTATTCTCATTGGTAAACCGACCATTTTGTGAGGGCCTTGGCATCATCTAAAGCAGGCTAGTGGAGCTTCCTTGATGCAATGATATCCCTTGGTTTGTAAGCTCCAGATGCTATTTGGATTAGGGTGCTTAACTAATTCATGTCTACGTTAAATGCCTGAGTTGGGCCATATGATGGTCACAACAATGTGGGCTCCCAATTGTTGAGTCTAGGTACTCAACATAAAAGTATGGCATGTTAGGAGGTTCATCAATAATCAGCTCATCCTCTACCAACTTCATAGGAGTAGTTCTTAGCAGGGCCAATTGAGGAGGTAACATCGGAGGTGGGATCTACATGTCCCTATAAGGATTCTTAACCATAATCTGGTTCTTGCTTGCATAAACTACATCTACACCATTGACAAGTGGTGCTAGCAAAGCTAATGATTGTCACTCCAAACATCCTCATCATTCTTTAGGTGTGGTAGCAATTAGTTAAATCATGATTCCATATAATCTATAGTATTCCACACTACTGCTTCACTCTCACTTTGAGGACTAGGAATTCATAGGTTGTGTGGTTTCTTCTACAACCATATAATCTATAGTATTCTCACACTACTGCTTCACTCTCACTACTGCTTCACTCTCACTTTGAGGACTAGGAATTCATAGGTTGTGTGGTTTCTTCTACAACCATCACACCACATCAATTCTTGTCTAGAAGATAAATGAGAATGGTTCGAATATCTCGATCTAGCTTTAAGTGCTTTGATTATAGCATTTTCTATGTCTTTCGCACTCTTGTCCGTCTTAGCCTTCTTTGACTCTTGGCTTTTGATATTGTGTTCCATCTTAGTCAATGATTCAAGCCGTAGACTATTGATGGTTGGGATGCTAATAAAGCTACCATCAAAGTCTATGGAATCCAAGCAACATTCCACTAGAATTTGATGTCTTTTGTAATGTAATGCATCATGTAGTTTCTTACTTCTTAAGCCTTCCAAGAATAGAAAAATATTTCTCGTCTCATGTTTAAGATGCTTGAATGGGTATAGTTGGGTTATTGAGCTATGCTTTGACACATGCTACCTTAGAGAATCCTACTATGAATGCTAGCTCTAAATCTTCCATGGTTTCCCTCTTGGAATCTTCTAGCAATTGAAACCCATGTAGAGCATTACTCTTTAAGGTTAAGGGAAAAGCATTGATCTTGGTTCAAGGATCAATCAATTTTTTTTGCAGTATAAATCTATTTAAATGTAGCTAAATAGCTGTAGAGATCTCCCAATCCATCAAACTTTGAGATTACCTTGGCTATGAGAGAGGATCTTATCCTAGGATGACTATATTCCACTTCCTCTCTCAATCTCTTGGTTGGTCTCATCAATGCCGCAATAGCATCAATGTTTCTTCTTATTTATAGGGTTATGTGATTTTCAAACCCAGTCTCCATTAGTTTTATAGCTAGCTATTGAGCCATCATGGTTGTATGTTCCATTCTAGGAGGTCTTTGTGTATAGGATGGTCCCATATATCTATATGCTAGTGCCCTAAAAGATGCTTCTCTTGGTTGTTCTGGAGGTATAAATCCTAAATGAAAGATCCCTGCCCCCTTTGCGCAACGAATTTCGGGGCGCTAGCAACGGAAGTAGCACTTCTTATGCAGGGCAGAGCCTCTCACTCAGAGCCTCACCCACGAATATCTGGACAAGAGACTAATCCCTCGGTTCTTCCAAAACCGAACCCGGAAAAACTTCCCTCGCCCAGAAAGCACGGGCGATTCCTCCAGGATATTTTATTCTAACGTATTCAAAAGCCTTAACTAACCAAACTGATCTGACCGAACCTGTGACCGAACCTGTAAGTCACATGGTCTGATCAAGGGAAGAGACTTGCCCTTGGATCATAGAGACCAACATTTTTTTCCTCGTTAAGAGGCACAGCCCGTTGATTCTTTTCCATAGAACAAGGACTATCCAGAATGTACTTCAACTATTAACTTAACAGAATTGAGTCTCATTTTAGGGATCTATCAGTCTAGCCTAACCCCATACAATCCCATGGGTTAGCCAACCGCCCAACCACTGTAGTGATAGGATCCATTTAGAAATTTGGTTAGGTTTTGTCCTGGGTACCAGGGAAAAGAGCTCCCAGGCCCCCTAGCTAGTGCTTCAAGCAAACTTCAAGATAGTCACACCACTTACACACCCAATATGAAATTGCGTGTTTCACAGATTCAGCGTGTTTCATAGATTCAGCTAGGGTACCAGGGAAAAGAGCTCCCAAGCCCCCTAGTAGCTGGTGCTTCAAGCAAACTTCAAGATAGTCACACCACTTACACACCCAATATGAAATTGCGTGTTTCACAGATTCAGCTGTCTTTAAAACAATCTTTTAATGAAACCATAGTATCACTAATCATAATCCTCCAAAATATCCAGCTTGAATTCTAATTTTCAATCATTCCTTCATTGGTGTACCTATGGCATCATTGGCAACCAGAACGCTCACCACCTATTCACTCAGGGGCCTTTTCAATAGTTCCTAGCTCATAGTACCCGGCAATATAATCACATAAGAAAAATCCAGATGGACTCTCTATTGAAGATAAGCAAGATCAACCAACAGTTCCATATAAAAGAGCCATGGACTCATCCGTTGGAGGACCAGAAAGGCCAATCAACCAGATCCATGCCCGAGTTTAGAAAACAACTCTAACTTCTTGTTCCATTTTCTTCCTCGACGTACGTGTGGGTATCTTCGGCGACCCAAAGCTCGAGCATCGTATGGTCAACACCCTCTAGGCTCCTTCGTCTCGCAGGTCACCTAGCGCTTCACTCATAGGCCGCTTCCTTGGTCCCTCATCCATCGTCCGGAAGCTCACCATTTAAATCAAACCAAGGCTGGTCAAGACCTCGGCCAACCTTGCTACACGAGATGTCCTCCATTGACTCTCCGTCAGCTATTGCAACTTTATCACTTAGGTCTCCACGACCTCGTTCACAAGATAGTTAAAATGCTTCCCCAGCATTCTTGCCATAAAACACTCATTTAAAAATAGGCCATAAATATAGTTTCTAACGAACTCTCATCTTTCCACATTGTTCCACATCATTTCTTGTTATTCCACATTCTTCTACATCAATTCGCATTGCTTATTCCACATCCAGTCATATGTATTTCCATCGTCCTTCATCCATTCTCATCCAATCACATCATATTACATCTCATCCAATCACATCATATTACATCTCATCACATCTATCCACATCTATCCTCATCACATCACGTCACATCCATCCACATCACATCTCATCCATTCACATCTATCCAGGTCCACATCACATCTATCCACATCACAACATATCCACATCACATCTCATCCATTCATATCACATCACATCCATCTACATTCATTCAGATCCACATATCATCACATCATGTTCACCTCTATTTACATCACTTCACATCCATTCACATCTACCCAGATCCACATCACAAACATCACATCTCATCTATCCACATCATATCTCATCCATTCATATCTAACCAGATCCACATCACATCTCATCCAATCACATCATATTACATCTCATCACATCTCATCCAATCACATCATATTACATCTCATCACATCCATTCATATCTAACCAGATCCACATCACATCTCATCCAATCACATCATATTACATCTCATCACATCTCATCTAATCACATCATATTACATCTCATCACATCTATCCACATCTATCCTCATCACATCACGTCACATCTATCCAATCACATCATATTACATCTCATCACATCTATCCACATCTATCCTCATCACATCACGTCACATCTATCCACATCACATCTATCTAGATCCACATCACATCTATCCACGTCACAACATATCCACATCACATCTCATCCATTCATATCACATCACATCCATCTACATTCATTCAGATCCACATATCATCACATCACGTTCACCGCTATTTACATCACTTCACATCCATTCACATCTACCCAGATCCACATCACAAACATCACATCTCATCTATCCACATCATATCTCATCCATTCATATCTAACCAGATCCACATCACATCTCATCCATTCACATCTCATCACATCACATTCACATCTCATCACATCACATTCACATCTCACCACATCCACTCAGATATCATCACATCACATTCACATCTCATCGCATCCATTCACATCTCATCACATCCATTCACATCTCATCGCACCATTCACATCTCATTGCATCCATTCACATCTCATCACACCCATTCACATCCATCACATTCATTGCATGCTAGCTGAGTTTGGTTTGAGACCCACATATAGGGTTCACCTATTCTTTTGTACTTAGAGTTCTTTTGGCTTTCACAACTAAGAAGAGGAAAATTGTTTTCAGCCTCCACCTTTGTGTATATTCCCCCATTGTGTATGTAAGAAAGCTGCAAGTGAGACTCCTTCCTTCTCTCCCACTCCCTTTACATGGTATCAGAGCTCAGTTCATGGTAAGGAGCTCAAGAAAGTTACATTCCATCCACATCTATCCTTATCACATCACATTCATTCCATCCATATCACATCACATAACGTTGAGCCTCATCTTGAACCGCAACCAGCACCTCCATTGGAAGAAGTTTAAGGTGTGTAAATAGGAGCTCTAAATGACATATGCCAAGCTAGTTATGGAAAGGGAAAAAGAGAACTTGGTAGAAGAAGCACTCAAATACCAACAATAAGTCAATGAAGGTAAAGATGATATAGAGTAATTGACTTCAAAGTATGCATGCGGTATGATATTGTGTGTTGATGGTGTGTAAGGAGTTTGCCTGCTTGCTTGTTTAAGTCAGAGTCATTGAGCAGTGGTTCAAGCTTCCTAGCTTAACCATTGCCTTTTGACATGAACAAATGGTGCTCCATTGTGCTGCTGGGGGTTGAAGTAGTCTTAGATGAGGTAAGGAAGTAGAGCTATTTTTCTACTAAAAAATCTTATATTACTCCCACTCTATCTTGTCCTTGGCTGTAAATCTTTGGTTGAATGTTGAGGAAAGGTGTTCTAATATAGGTTTGGAGTTGCATTGTGTGATTGATTGTGTTATTAGTGTGATTCTTGTGTTGTGGTGCCAGAACTATTGTGCCTCATGTGTTTCTGTTTCATTGATCTAAATTCAAGTCCATTACAGGGATCCACCACACCTACTATAATGTTTGAAGGTTTTTTTAGTGATGGTGGAATATCCTTTGACACATAATCATCTTCTTCATCCTCTACTATTGTCTTCCTTAAACCATGCACATCCCATGGGAATTATAGTCATCTTAAAGTGAGAGCCCTTTACCTTCTTTTTCTTTTCCATTCTAGCTAGGATCTCCTTGGTTTTGGCTATAAGAGCATTGGGCTCCTACAGGGTCTCTTCTATTGCTTCCTTATCAAACCTAGAAGGGCTTTACAATCTCTTCCTTGGTGGGAAATGAAACATATATGATGTGACTTAGCACTTTCATTAAAAGATATGGGCTCATTAATTTGTTCTGATGTTGAGGCAAGTAGTTGTTGAGTTTCTTGTGAACATAATATGCCTAATCATGCAATAAGATTTGTATGGATCTTATGAAGCTTGTGGAGATCTAACATGTCATCTCGCTCAACTGGTTTTGGTGGAGACTACTCTCTCATATGCTATCTCTTTGATATTTCTTATTAGGTCTTGTCCTTGCCTCATCTCTCTAGTCCTCTTCTTACCCATCATAACCTAGACACTTGTACCAAGTACATGGTTGTCCAAAATTCTATCCATTATCCATGGATAACCTAACCTCATATTAACAATTGCCTTATCAACCAACCTCATTACATATCAACACTTAATAACCTATTCCAAACCATGTGTAAGAGTTAAAGAAAGAAAAAGAATAAGAGTAAAAGAAAGTGGTGTATAAGTTTTCACCAAAAGAAGCTTATACATGGACACATCTTTTGCCCAATCCCATGCACACCACTTGTAATATGCTCAATGGTTTTTCATTTAGTAGAAACATTTAGAAGGAATAGGATCCAAGATCATCTCAAACATGTGTACTAAACCTCATTGTCATCGATAGCTATTTAGGTACATTTTTGGATGATGGGAGAACTATGACGGGTTGGCATGTGGATGATGGAATTCTCACTTACAGCTTTAGAGATTTTGCCTACGGTATCTCAATCTATCTCAACTTTTCAATACAAGAAGTGGTCTATTGACTACACCTTGACGCTAAATAAATGGTAAGCTATCCATCTTCCTACTCTTAGGTGAGAATATGGATAAGAGATAGCGACTTGGGTTCAGGACTGCTAAGACTCATAATCATCTAGGTTGCTAAATAAATGGTAAGCTATCCATCTTCCTACTCTTAGGTGAGAATATGGATAAGAGATAGGGACTTGGGTTCAGGACTGCTAAGACTCATAATCATCTAGGTTGCTAAGCCTAGACTAATCATGCTCTCACTCTCTACTCTTGCTCACTTAGATTAGTACTTCTCTCTTTGTTGTTATGTGACTTATAGTCATCATCATCTTGGTTGCTATGCCTAGACTAATCAAGCTCTCACTCTCTAATCTTACTCTCATATTCTTGCTTACTTACATAAGTACTTCTCTCTTTGTTCCAAAGTTAAGAGCTTACCTTAGCCTTTTTTGAATCATGTATTGTTGAGCCTTACCTTAGAGCCACAATTGCAACTTCCCAATATGGTTACACTAGGCTCGTCCATTGCATCCTCACTCCATTGTCATGTTAGAATACTTCTTTTTTGCTAATGGGGTGAAGGAAGATATATTTTTCCCTAGATGGAGGCAAATGGAGATTCATATTCATAGTGATTCTCTCTCATAAAAGGTAGGGGAAGAAGAAGAGGCCAATGCAAGAGACAAACCTATCTAGCATGCATTGATCATAAGCAAGAAAGATTCAATAGCATACATATAAGCAATAATAGAGAAGCAGGGGAAATGGCAACAAGGTAAAGGTTATGTACTACTTAGCGTCAAAATATCTTACATAAAAGTAACTAATTGTCACACTAAGCTAACCAACACCATATTGGGGAATATGGGAATTTCCTATAAGTTTGGGACATGTGGTCAAATCTTTGGATTAATCATAACTTGAACACCGTTACTCCAAATTGAGCGCTCTATAGCTCACTAGATTCCATTTTCCAAGCGCTTTCCAACAATAGGTCACATGATATGGTTTTGAAAAACTTATAGGCATGTTATCCAGGTCCCACCTTTTTAGTATTCAAAAAATGAGAGTTGGGAAATTCCCAAACTCACGAATATAGTGTTAGTTACCAAAGTTAAAAATGGTTTGGCCAGTATCACTAGGATTAGATAAGTATCTATATAAAGTCTATAGACTTTACCTATTTGACATTAAGCTCAGGATAAGCCCACTTTACATAATCATTATGCTCAGGATAATCATTAAGCTCAGGATAAGCCCACTTTATAAGGTAATGATAATGTACTACTTAGTGTTAAAATATCTTACATACAAGTAACTAATTTTCACACTAGTAGGCCAACCAAACTTAAAAATGGTTTGGCCACTATTACTAGTATTAATAAGTAAGTATCTATATGAAGTCTATAGACTTTCCCTATTGAACATTAAGCTCAAGCTAAGCCCACTTTATATGTTTCAGCATCGTTTCATAAAAGAAAAGTGCATGTTCGAGTGGGTAAGATGGTAAAGTGCCCTATAGTAGGTTGGGGGATGTGAAACCATGTTTGAGTGGGTAAGATGGTAAAGCACTTTATAGTAGGTTGGGGGAGGTGAAACCATGTTAACCTACAAAGTGGTTTACATACCCCCTTCCTATGTGAGGCCTCATTCTCCCATCACCCAAGTTGGTGGGGAACCTACTACTAGGGTAGAAAGGTGTGGATGGTCCATGATATGCCATGAAGTTGGCATGTGAGGTTAAGTTATATGTCTTGGGATGATATGTAGCCAGTTGTGCCTCAACTTGAAGGGCCTATTTGTGATAAGATTCTAGTAGCCCTGTTGGAAGGCAACTTATTGACGTGGCATAAAAGATATAGGTGATTTAGAAGTTCTTCATGTGATGACTCCTTTTATCATGGGCATGGGTGGGTCTCTTTAAGTTTGGCAGTTCAAGTAAAAGCAACCCGCACCCTGTAAATAGCAAGGGGGCTGAGTGCTAGACCTCCATGGAATGATTTGCATGGATGAGTTTCTTTGGTAGAGGGTGTTCCTCCAGATATTCATAGCATGATTCTTAGAGATTGGGCTTCTTCATATTAAATATGTTAGCCAAGGTAAGATAATGGGTATGTTGAAATGAAGTCGAAGAAAATGTTATATGTATGAAATCTCTTTGGAGGAGGGTGCCTGCAAAGCCAAGGGTTTTTAGGTGATGGGCTATATCACAGGTTATGGGGAGTTCATAGTTCATAGTTCATAGTACATATATCTAATCGACGGGCAGATACATATGGTCATAGGTAGTCTGATGGTCCGACGCCGCGCCTGCCCTACCATATAGTGTATAGTGTACTATATATGGAGGGACTTATGTAACTCTAATCATTGGGTTCATTGTGTTCAAGCACTCTTAAAAGAAAGGCATCCTCCATTTAGAGAGTCTGTCTAGATCACCATCAAAGCTCCTTACCTAAAAGCATACAAGTGTTGTGGGTAGATGCAATTAGTTTGTATTTTTGTGAGACAATAATATTGTTTACTTTCCACTTCTTTTTAAACTTGAGTGCTTTGTATTGTCTTGATCTAGCTTCCAATGTTGTGTTTTATTACATGGCATTAGTAGAGCATAAGCTCTAGGCAAAGGTTCCCTTTAGCATTTCACTATTTGAAGACAGATTCGGAGAGATGGCCCAACCTAGAAATAATACAGTCGTTCGTGCTTCCATCTTTTGGTGATGGGAAGTTGGATGGGACAAAGCACACTCTTTGAAAGTTCAAGATTAGGTCGATTCTTGATTCATATGAGTTATGGGAAACCACAGTAGGGGTTTACGCAAAGCCAAGTACTACTCTAGATCCAACATATCCACTAGAGGTCATATCACCAGATCTTGTTCTTGCTTTTGGCATGGAGGAAAAATAATGCAAATACACTATGTGCCATCATCACTAGTGGCAGTAATTTGGTGATGACCCCAATTCACCATACTACCATAACATATAAAGCATGGCAAGTTCTAAAGGACTAGTACGAGATGAGAAATGAGACAAGGATTAAAAACCTTGAGCTTGACATTTGGATGGAGAAGTAGCAAAGCACATCATATCACAGATAAACAATATCTGTAAGATCAGACAATGATGGTGAGGATTACTAAGACTATTGCCGGTGCATACTAACTACTCATCTCTTCGAAGACAACATGTCTGCTTACTCGCATCTCACGAGTGGTAGAATTATAACATCTATAACCTTTCTGCTCCATAGCATAACCAATAAAGATGCATTTCTCTACCTTTGGATCTAACTTTGTTCTTACTTCATCAGGAACATGTACATATGCAATACAGCCGAACACTTTCAAGTGAGACATATCCGGTCTTATGCCTATAAACTTATGTTCAGGCATCGTACCATGAACAGTGCAGTGGGTGTCTTGTTCATAATGTACACAGTAATTGCTATTGCTTCTGCCCAAAAATAATGTGGTATATTCTTTTCAGCTATTGAGGATGTGCCTCAGGATGTTCACATATTTAGAAGGTTAGAGGAGCAAAATATGGCTCGAGAGAATCTTGTGAATTTTTCTCTTATGAGACAGAGGTACTCAAGATTTAGAAGCCTTTGGTAACCTTTGTTTTGGAAGCACAAGGGGATCTGAAGTGAATGGAATCCATGCAGGTAGAATATGACTCCATCCTGAAAAACCACACTTGGTACCTTGTAGATTGTCCTCCAAGGCATAAGGTAATTCGTACTAAGTGGGTTTACAAAGCAAAGTACAAATTTGATGCTACTTTGAAAAAGTACACGGCACGGTTGGTTGCCAAGGATTTTGCACAAGTTGAAGGTTTTGACTTTCAGGAAACTTTTCACCTGAACAACCAAGTTAACACATCAATCCACACCATTCTGACATTGGCAGTGCAAGGGGAGTGGCTTGTTCTCCAAATGGATGTAAAATATGCTAATTGGAACCTCGAGGAGGAAGTATATGTAGAATATCCACTTGGGTTCATGGTTCTCGATTTTGAAAGCAAAGTTTCCAAGTTATGGAAGGCACTCTATAGGTCCCACAAGCATGATACCAGAGGATTGATGCTTACTTTGTGAGTATTGGTCTCTTATTACGTAGCCCTTCAAATGCAAATTTGTCTTTTGTGAGCAAGGGAAGTATGTATATGGTCATTTTTCTCTATGTAGATGACCTCATCTTGACATGAGATCACCAGAAAAGGATCTTACAAACACAATATATGCTTAGTGCAGAGTTTGAGATGACAGATCTTGGGCTCATGTATTTTTGTATGGGGATTCAGGGCTAGCAAAAGCCGAATAACATTTTCATCTCTTATCAGAAATATGCAGGTGAGATACTCGAGGCATTTGGCATGACTAAACGTAAGGCAATGTGTACCCCAACGGAGATTGATCTAAAACACTTCATCTTAAGACACCTTAGACCTTGTGAATGAGACCTTTACAGGAAATTGTTTGGTAGTCTTATCGTCTTGTGTAATACTAGACCATATATCAGTTTTATTGTTGGTGTTTTGAGTAGGTTTTCCAACAAGCCTCAGGAGAAACATAAAAAATCAAGTATGCAAGTGTTGCGATCCTGAAAATCTCTTAACGCCTTTTCTCTGCCAAACCCTAGGGCTTCAAGCAGGTCTTGCTTTGTAAACCCTACTATGTGTGATGAGAGTTTAGTTAGGGATTCTTAGCATACTTAGCACCATCTACAAGTAGTGAAGAGGCCACTTACAAGTGTTTACATTTCCCCATTACCATTACAATCACCATTAGCTCCAAACTTTGCCTTCTGTCGTGGCATGGTTATAGAAAATTAAAGAGTACACTAAGCTTCATTTGCAGAATGTATTTGCATCTTTGTGAAGATTATCTCAAGAGTTTTGTGAGGATCTATTGGGCACTACAATTGAGGTCATTTGCTTAGTGAAATTGCATATTTGCCATGCCAAAAGTACAAGGAAGACCCCTCTTTTTCCATCACTTGAAAAAGAGGCAATATCAAATGTGGAGGAATGAACATGTAAATGATACATCATTGGACAATACACAAGGGGACAATGACAGTTTGAAGGCTCAAAGTAAGGCAGCAAATACGGAACAAGCTCAAGTGATTTTTTTGGACATCAATGAGGGTGTTGCAAATGTGCCTAATACTCAATTGAGCAATGAGATGCAATATGTTGCAATGATATCAATGATGGATAATTTTTCTGACTGTCGTGCTCCTGAGTACCACCACATATCCCTATGGAACCATGGCCATGGAGGACACTTCTTTAAGGATGCTAGGGATCCCCCAATGATCTAAATGGTTGTGTTGTAGATGGGGGCAGGAGAAGCTAGTTACATCCATGTGGTACAATGCCAATTATTTTGTAGATTCGCCTTAGCATGAGCATCCTCACAAGAGTTAACCATGTAAACCAAATATCAGTATGGGGTGTATGTTAAAATGTAACTGATTAATTTTTTCTACCCATTGGAAAAATGAAATTAATTGATTTTCTTTCTTTTACTCATTGTAGGGTGTCCTATTTAGATATCCTACCAATAATAAGAAACGACATTGGTTTTAAGTTTAATTTTTTTAAGGTGTTCTTTTTTTTAATTAATATGAAGGGAGTGCGTTTGTTTTTGGAAACAAATGCAACTCAAAGTTCTAGCTTTTTTGGGCGGTAGTCTCTCGGCCGTTGCTTATGCGAGTCCTCGTTTGTTACAACGGAGAGCGCGATGAAGCTGTTGTTGCTGTGTTTTTTGGTGGTCGTAATCAGCAACCATATTCCGCTCGCACACGCCAAGTTAAGGGCAGCACCGCCAGTAATACACATGATCAGCGGCGCAATTTGATCGAGAATGGGCTGGGCAGAATGCCGCCCATGGGGTGGAACAGCTGGAACCACTACAACTGCAACGTGACGGAAGACGGCGGACGCCATGGTGGCCAACGGCTCGCGAACTTGGGCTACCGCTATGTCAACATCGACGACTGCTGGGCGAAAATGAAGCGGGAAGCGTCGGGGCAGCTGGAGGCCCGCCAGTCCACGTTTTCGTCCGGTATCAAGGCGCTGGCGGACTGCGTGCATGCCAAAGGGCTCAAGCTGGGGATCTATTCAGATGCGGGCACTCGAACGTGCCAAGGCCAACCGGGCTCCCTCTACCACGAGGACCAGGTCGCCGCCGCTTTTACGTCCTGGGGCGTGGATTACCTCAAGTACGACAACTGCCACAACAAGAAGCTTGACCCCTCCTGGCCAGCAGCCGCTCCATCCTCTACTCCATCTGCGAGTGGGGCTGCCAGGACCCCGCCACATGGGCCCCTGCCCTCGGCAACAGCTGGTGCACCACCCAGGACATTACGGACACGTGGACAAGCATGCGCTCGAGGGCGGACCAGAACGACGCCTGGGCAGCGTACTCCGGCCCCAGCGGCTGGAATGACCTGGACATGCTGGAGGTGGGGAATGGAGGCATGAGCAAGGACGAGTACGTCGCACATTTCAGCCTGTGGGCGCTCATGAAGGCGCCGCTTCTCGTGGGCTGCGATGTCACCGACATGGACGACAACACCATGGAGATCCTCAGCAACAAGGAGGTGATTGACGTGAACCAGGATGCTCTGGGCATACAAGGCAGGAAGGTGAGGCAGTCCGGGCCTTCCAAGAAGCTGGAGGTGTGGAAGGGGCCGCTCTCTGGTGAACGGACGGTGGTTCTGCTGTGGAACCGCCGGCCTGAGCCTAGCGTTGTGAGGGCGGAGTGGGCTGACCTTGGCTTCGATAATGCCACGGCTTTTTCGAGTCCGTGACCTTTGGGAGCACCAAGACCTCACGGGCACATGGACGGGTAGCTTTGAGGCTTCTGTCAACTCACACTGCTAAATTGCACGTCTTCACCAAGGCCACATAGTAGATTTTTTCAATCCAGGAACTTTAATCAGTATGCAATCAGGTTGTATTATTGTTATTATTACGATCATTAACATTAGTTGATAAGACTTCCACAATTGCTCTTGTACTACCTTGGGCTACATATCAAAGGAGCCCCGAGTGTTCTTAATTAATATTAGTTTTCAAAATCACATCTTCGTGCCTCAAAATTACTCACTGTAGGGCCAATGAAGCATATGTGTTTGCCAAAGGCATTTACTTTGTGAGGTTATATTGCAGCAAAATCTGATGTTCACCTTGACGTCCTCATCTCTACCGTCTACCTTTTACTTGCCTGGTACATGCACATTCTTGATTAAGTAAAACCACCTCCACATCCAATTATCCTAGGCTACAATAACAACACTGGGAGATTAACAACTTTCTAATTTGCATTAAGTTTCAATACTGACTACATTACAAGCAAAGTTAAGAATAAGAGGTGAGCAAAAACGGAGGTATGAGCATGGGTGCTGGGTGTTTGCAAAAGGACATAAGCCACCAAAATGACTCAACGGTCAGTCAAAGCAAGAAAGCATGGCACTACCCTTCAAAACTGTAGTAAACCATACCAAGCTGACCTCTATAATTGTCCTTACATAAAATTTGCACTAATTGCTACAACCCTCTTGCAGCAATGCCAGCTTTGCCTCCTTGTTGGCCGCCTTCTTTCGAGCTCTCTCAGCTGCTCGCCGCGCACGAGGCCTAAGCTCTCTCACATTGCGAGGGGGCATTTCAAAAGGCTGCAAGGGTTTGTCTGCAAAAGGATGTTGATCATCCACGAAAATTCTCAGCTTTCTTGCTCGATCCTGAAAAACCAAAGCTTGACCTTGAGAGTAGCAGGGGTGGAGGAGGAGAACATACATCCTCCATAGAGTAAGTGCAACTGTAGATCATCAAGAATGCAAGGAATCCCAACTTACATCTTGTAGCCTGTTCTTGGGCAGCATTCGAAACACAGCTTTACGGATGACCTCAGTTGGATCCCTTCGCATCTGGTCTTTCAAGCTCCTCTCCTTCAGGTGACCTACATACCTGCATTCACCTTACTGAAAGTTAAAAGCAGTATTGCATATATTGTGCTTTATTTTTAAAACCTTGCAATCTGATAAGAGGGGGGTAAACCCTTGCTGTCTACCCTTCCTGCTCCCACACATCAAGAGAGAAGCCAGTGCACTGTCAGGGCAGTCACATATGCAAAGAAAGATCCGATGAACAAAGCATTAAAGGGGCTGCACGGATGCCACATGTGCAAACTGCACCATATGGCCACTTGTACCAATGCTACAGATGCAAATTGCAGAGATTGTGTGGGAGCTCTGTAGGGACAGGCCTATCCCAAATGTTGGCACTCACCTGTACAAACTGCTGGTAAAGACAGCTGCAGGGCAGTATGACAAGAACCCATGGCCTATTGCAAAATTTAATATCGTCCGTTTCAAGCTTTTTCAATATTGAAGATCAAGGGGAGCAGGAGATTAAGATTTTGGTGATCCTCTGACCGCATGAACTCATTGATGGAGTTAACCACTACATCAAGAGCCCATCACCATTAAAGTGTTGGGACAATCATCCTTGTTGAGCATGCTATACCCTAAGGGAGGTGGACCATCCCATCTTCGCTTCCAAGTGCAATGGACATTCACTCACAGCAAGTGTATGCCTACATGTATGACAAATTGTGCATAGCATTCTATGGTGAACAGTACTTTTATTTGATCGTTTGTGTGTGATATGCATGACATATCTTAATCCACAACTTTATTTGTTTAACTGATTGAAGTTGATAATCTAACCATGATTAATATGGTGCATTACGGGAGAGCCACCACTACGAGCTCTCAGCTAGAGATCTCCCTTGCTAGGAAGCCCACGCAAAACCCCACCCCCCACAAAGCTTCTACAACCAATCTCGCACCCTGTTACATACCTGTTGATGCTAACCACAGGGAGAGTTGATCTAATCTTGGGTAAGGGGGGCCAAAAGATTAGAAAAGCAGGCTGATTACAGTCGCCTAACGTTATAAACACATATAAGTCAACAATCCCATAAGTGACTACTTTATGCTTTTATGGGGAATTACTATATATAAGTGGAATGAGTGGATTGCCACCACGCAGCTCCCTGAAGCTCTCGCTCGCCCCCCCTGCTCGCGCTGACTGCACGACCCCCCCCTGTTTTTTCCGCCTTCGCGCTGCTCCCCCCTCCCCCGCCTGCCATCGCGCTTGCCCCCCCCTCCCCCGCCTGGCTGTTCTGCGCGCCCCAGTGCTGCTGCGCAGCCGCCCCCCTGCTCCAGCTCCTCTTCTTCGCCCCCCCCCCCGTCTGTCTTCAGCGCCCCGCCCCCCCCTTCAGCCGCCGTTGCCTCTTCTTCCCCCCGCCCCCCCTTCTTCGCGCTGCAGCCGCCTCCCCCTAGGGTTTTTGTCCTCGCTGCCTTCCCACCGCCTCTTTTCCTTTTCTGATTTTTCGTTCTCCCTGGGGTTTTCTTCACTTTTTGCCTTCCGCCTTCCCCCTCCGTTCTTTGTGTGCAGCTCGGTTCCAGCAGGCTCTCCGCATTCGCTCCGCCTTCGACACAGCTTCAGACTCTGATGGAGGCTCCTCCTGCCCCGCCTCAAGAGGGACTCCCCCGCAGCCCCCTCGCCCGCCCCTGAGGACACCCCCATCAGGCTCTCTCTTTCGCCAGAAGAGGAAGCGAGCCTCACCGCAGAGGTGGAACGCCTCCAGGCTCATTCCACCATCTGCCGTATGGTCGGCACTCGCCCCAGCAGAGGGGAGATCCGGGATCTTCTCCAGGCCCGCCTTCTTGCAGATGTGGGCAAGATCCTGGACGTTCAGCTATTGGGCCGTGGACATTACCAGATCGAGTTCGAGACCGCCCACAGCGTGGCCAAGGTCCTAGCCATGAGTCCCCTTGACATCAGGGGTGCTCGGGCTTTCTTCAGACCTTGGCAGCATGGCTTTGACCCAGCAGCGGCCGAGCAGGGAGAGCGCCTTTTCCATGTTACAGTTTGCTTCCCTGGACTCCGCCGGGAGTATCTTCCGCTCCTCTTTAGACTAGGAGCATTGGTGGGTTCGGTACTAGAGACTGGCCCCACAGCAGCTTCAGTGGTGGCCAGAGCAGTTGGGCTACCTTCGGTCAAAGTTTTGGTGTCTGACATCTCCTCCCTTCCGAAGGTCATTCAGCTACCTAGGATAGGGGGGGGATGGATTGATCAGAGAGTGGAGTTCTCGGGGCTCCCGAACCAGTGCTTCATTTGCAGGCAGGTCGGTCATCTGGCCAAGGCCTGCTGCCCTCGCAGGAGACCCCGACCCTCACCGCAGCAGCAGGCCCCTGATGGCCCGCTCACAGATGCGGCTCGGCAGGCAGCCTCCGGGACACCTACTCAGGCCACAAAGACCTCGGAGTGGCAGCCTGGACAGGTGCGCCGTCGAGGGAGACAGCCACAGCAGCACGCCCAGAGACCGCTGCAGCAGTCGGCTGAGTCGCCTCGGCACTAGACAGCGCTCGGAGGCTTTTGATTACGCCTTCACACGGCTTTTTGGAGCAGAGGGCCCCCATGAGCCAGCACCCATCAGAGTTCATGTAGTGATTCCTCTGGCCCGCGGGGAGGAGGCACTTGATTCAGCGGTGGCCTTCTCGTTCCCTCTATGTGGCCCATGCGACCGGGAGTGGACTCTAGAGCTCGCTCTTAGCACTTTGAAGACTCAGGCAGTTGAGTTTTCTCATCATGTGAGCGATTTGGAGGTGACAGATGTGATAGGCCGACTATGGGAGTTGGCTCATTTTTTCTTGGATCTCGGGAGTGTGGATGCCTCAGGGATTCGTCATTTGGTCGTTCGCATAGTGGCAGACTTAGCACGCGACCCTAGATATGTATGTATACACGAGGTTGCTTTGTCTGAGCGGGAGGCAGTCGCCATGGGAGACAGCCACTGGCGCCTGATCCGTGATTCTTGCAGTACACCGGGTGGGCAGATTCGCAGCCGCTCGGATGGGGACTATTCTCCATCCAAGCCGCTTGCGAAGGCCCGTCATACGGCTGAGACAGCATCCACCTCAGCAGGTCATCCATGAGGATCATCTCATGGAATGTACAGGGCCTTGGCGGAGCACATTATATACGCTATCGTGGTTGCTTGAGGCAGGAGCTCCAGAGATGCCTGGTTGGTGGCAGCATTGATATTTTGATGATGCAGGAGCACCACTTGGGTGAGAGCAGGATCCGGAGATATGGTTCGGTGATGCCTGGTAGATGGGACACCTTTTGGTCTGCAGGGTTTGGTCCTTTGGGTGGACAGGGAGGAGTATGCATGGTCATTGTAGATGTATGGCGGCAGGCCATTGTGGATCGAGGGATCATTGTGCCTGGTAGAGCACAGTATGTCATTCTGAGGATGCATGATGAGCTAGTGGGCGTGCTCAACGTCTATGCGCCCAACCATGCTAGTGCCAGAGCAGAGTTCTGGACCCAGGTTATGGGAGCATTGCCAGAGGCTGCACATTGGGTGACTTCAACATGCTTGAGGACCCGGCTTATAGGGTGGGAGGCAGTCATGTTACAGTGCACGGCACAAAGCTTGCAGCTTGGGAGCGATTTTGCATGTCACTGAGGATCACTGATGCATGGCAGCATGGGGCCTTTTCCCGCTCTCAGGACAGTCTTAGTTTCTCTTGGTCGGATCGCCCGGCAGGGAGGGACTAATCTATCACGGATTGATTGCTTTTATGTGGACGACTGGTTAGGGGAGCGAGGGGGCTCCGATGGCATTCTCGCTGGCACCTCATTTTCAGATCATGCGCCAGTTATTTTGACACTTGAGGAGAGGACACCGGAGGCCAGCTTGCAGTTGAGGATCCCAGAGAGGGTACTTACAGATCCTAGTCTCGCAGAGGACATTGAGAGGATTTGGCATGATAGTCAGTGCTCTGACCAAGATGCAGCAGGCCAGTGTGCCCAGGGACTCATAGAGCTTAGCTCTTTTCTGCACGCTGCAGCTTTGACACGGCTGGGAGAGATTCGCGAGCGGGAGCAGCGGCGGCTGAGACGCAGCCTTGCTTCGCTTCAGCGCCTTCAGGAGCAGCAGCCAACATGTGAGTGGGTGGCGTCCCAGCTGAGCCAGGCACGCCAGGAGACGGCAGCTGCTGTACGACAGCAGGTACAGGCTACTGCACATCAACTGGCGCAGGTGACTGCAGGGCGACCAGGTACAGGCTGCTACTGTGCAGGCAGCTCTACAGGCGCAGACCGGTACAGGTGCACAAGGACAGCTCTGTCCAGCAGGTACGGTCGGGTACTGCAGACCCGTACGGACAGGTGCAGGCGGGTACAGTCCTGTTCAGTCCTGAACAGCTCTAGACGGCGCATCATTAGCTGCAGCAGGCGGCGCATCATCAGAGTACAGTCTGTGCATAAAGAGAACAGCTGCAAGTACTATTCTGAGGTGGCTGCAAGGGGGGAAAGTACAAACGAGTACACACATGTGCTGCAAGTACAGATTCGTACAGACAAGTGCACACGTGTGATGTAGAGTTGCTGATGCAGGCTGCAAGTACAGACTGGTACGGTCAGTCCCTTTGGTGCAGAACCAGGCATAAAAATTGGTAAGCTCTGAACATATCAATCTTTCTTTCTTTCCACTGGCTTATGTCTGCTGCAGAGTTGTTTCATCTGGCCCTTTGTGAGAGGAAGAGTATAGCAGTTTGAAGGGTGGAAACAGAGATTGGACAGTGGATGTGTATTTGAGCTGAGTTTGAAGCCATGTTCATGGAACAGCCAGATGTATGCTCAAGGCTGCCCTATTGAATTGTCTTGGTTGATCAGAGGAAAGCTAAAGGCACTTACCTTTTTACAGCAGTTTGATGCTGCTTTTTCTGGTGGTAATTACACGGAATCCTCTAAGGTGAGAAAAGCTGCGACTTTTCTCAAGGGCAATGCATTGCAGTGGTGGTCCACTCTTCTTTTACAGGGCATAGCACCATTTACTTGGGTACAGTTTAAGCAGGTGTTCTCTTCCGTATGGCTCACATCTACTTTTGAGGTGGATGTAATGACAGCATGGCACAAGTTGGATGCATCAAAGTGTGAAAATCTGGAGGATTATAATAATAAGTTTTGGGAAGCTTTACTCCCAGTTACTTCTTATCGTGCAGTGCCCTTGTCTGAGCAGGTGGAGAAGTATTGTTGTGGGCTGCCCAAGGAAGTGCGTGACTATTGCATAAAGACTCGAGTAACAAATATGTCACAGATGATAGAGAATGCTATGACAGCAAATGCGTTACTCACTGGGGTCTCATCTAGATTTAAAGGAAGTAAAAGCTCAAGCAAGAAATCTGAAAAGTCAGGGCATGCTTCGCGTGATGCAAAAGGGTCTACAAAGAAGCAGTATAAGAAGTTACCAATGCCCAAGAGAACTCGTGAGGAGAGAGAGGCTTTGATGGATGCTCGGAAATGTTTTTACTGTACAGAGGAGGGACATATGTCTTTTAATTGTCCCAAGCGTAAGTCCCAAAAGGACTCTGACACTAAAGGGGAGCCCAAGTCTAAGAAACCAAAACCTTCTGCAGGGTTAGTTCCTGATCTTGTTGGGGAACAACCAGGTGGTGAAGAGACTGAGTTGTGCAGGGCACGGGTGCTAAAGCCAACTTTATTTCACCGGATTTAGCTGGCCAATTGGGGATTCATGCAGAGGAGATGGGGCCTTTATATGAGGCTAATATGGCTTGTCCTGGGTATGCAGAACCCGTTACTCCTATTATTGGGAAGCTCAGCCTTCATGTGCAGGGTTATGTGGACAGTGAGGAGTTCATCATACCACTTGATGGATGTGATGTTTTGTTTTTTTTTTGTTTTTTTTTTTTTCCGAGAAAAGATCCTTTCATTAGTTATATAAAAACGCCCGTAGGGCTACAAAAGATCTCTCCTGCTCCTAAGAGAGAGAAGAGCAGCGAATACATCATGGCAGCCCGGGAGACTCTCCCTAGGTGCTGCAAAATACAAGCATCAGTATAAAGAACTGAGCGGCTAAATCATACAATAGGGGGGGGGAAGAGCCAAACAGGTGGCCTGTAGTGCCAACGGGGGGATCCCATGTGTAAGGTGTAGAACGGGCCACAGCGCCAAGTGGTGTGAAAGGCCTGGCGCCGTAAGATCGCCTCATCCGAGTCTCCCCGGATGCGGTCGTACTGTCCTCGCAGGGTGTGGATCAACTCCTGCCAAATCCCCCGAACAGTCTCTGCTGGTGGCTCCAATCTCCCCTCAAAGGCCGTAAAGCACCGAGCCCTCCAGGTGAACCAGATGGTGAGGCTGCTGAGGAGCTCCCATCGTAAATCCCTCTCCTGTGTCCAGCTGGCGGACGAGAAATCCGGTGCCGGAACCAGGCGAGGCTGGCCCCTAATAAATCTGATGGCCTGACTGCCCTGCTCCATCTCATAGCCCATAGCAGGCCCTGACGAAGTCGACCAAGCAGCGGCACCCCACGTAAACATACCCTCTGGAGAGAGGGGGGCCAGAATACGCAGCATCCGCAGCCAAATCTGCTGTGCCTGAGGGCAGTCCCAAAGGCAATGTCTCTGTGTCTCCATAGGGTGGCCGCATCGGACGCAGGCCGCCGGAAGACCGCTGTAAACAAGCCAAGTGCCAACTGCTGAGCCCCTGTGGGCGACCAGCCACTGAAAAGCCGAGATCCTGCGGGCCTGCCGACTAGCCCAGAGCCGAGCCCAGAAATCCTCCAGGAACTCCTGTGAGAGTCCCTGCAATTGCCAATGTCCCGCTGCCGCTGGAGAAACCGTCCTCCTCGCCGTCAAAATATGCCGTCCCAGCCGAACAGTATACTGGAAAAAGGTGATCTCTGTGGCCTCAAGGGATGCATAAGGATCATGCCACTCGTACTCCCCGGGGTCCCACTGTAGCCGGGCCAAGGGGCGCGCTGCATATGCCCATATGCGCCAATCCGGGAGCACATCAACAGGGTCGGGGTCAATATGCCACTTCCGAGAAGCGGCAGCCACTACCCGAATCCTCTGAAAGGTGCACTCTGCAACCAAAGGCGACTCCACCTCCACTCTCTGGAGTCTGCCCTCATCCTGAATCTCATAGTAGAGGCATCTGCCATCCTCAGTGCTAGCTCTGACAGCAATCAGGATCTCCAACTGTGTAAAGGCTCCCATCCACCGTGGAGCCACTGGCTCGAGAGGTGTGAACCACTCCTCTGTGAGTGCCTCCTGAATATCATCCCTCATAATCAACCCCCCTCTAAAGTGACTCAGCCTCTCCACCTGGATCTCCTCTGGTAGACTGCAGAAAGCCTGCCAGTCTCCAAAACTACGAGCTGGGCCTGCCGCTAAAGGTCCCCAGGCTAGACGAGGCCGAGAACCCAGCATATGACCCTGCTCCGTACGAACCGCTAGGCTCCAGATGAGCGGCTGCTTGGCCCGCTCCTCAACACAAGAAGGAGGCCGCTGGGAGAGCCCCGGTCTCAGCAGCTCCCAAGCTCTCAGGATACTCAAAGCAAATCTGTCCTCCCATCCTCTACTGAGGCCTGTCCTCCTCATCTCTACGAAGATCCAGCGAATCTCTGGTGCCCAAGTACCCCCTGCAAGGGGCGCCCGAGCCTGCAGTCGCTGCAAGAGGAGCTCTTTCCAAGGCTCAGCGCCTGGAAGCAACCCCCGAACAATAAGCTTCCCCAATAAGGCTCTACTCTGATCGACTGGATCTATAATGCCCAAACCGCCCTGAGCCAGCGGAAGTGAAATAACTGCCCATGCAACCTTTGCCGGAGCTGGCTGACCGTCCCGCCCAGACCACAGAAAGTTCCTGATCAGCCTCTGTACCTGGCTGATGCAAGAGCTCGAGAAAATCCAGCAAGACGTAATGTACCACATGGTCGCTAACAGCACCTGATTTGCCACCACCACCCTCCCAGCCAAGGATAGTCGAGCTGTACTCCAATACAATAGCTTCTTCCGAATGCTCAGAAGAAGCGGGGCAATCTGCTGCTCAGGTGACAAATCGAGGCCAATCTGGCATCCCAAATACTGCACTGCTGTGCCTGGAGGAATAATCCATCTAAAACCGGGGTCCGGGCTCCATGCCGGAGTGGGAGCACTACTGATCCAAAAGGCCACTGTCTTGCGCCAATTGATCAATGCTCCCGAAGCTGCACTAAAAACCTGGAGCGACTGCTCAGCCCGAATAAGATTGGCCTCTTGGCCATGCAAAAATAAGCCCGTGTCGTCTGCAAACTCAGCATCAAGCAAATCCTCCCCCCGGACTGGGAGCTGAAGTCCTCTCAAACCAACCTCCTCTGCCGTCAAATACATACTCATAGCCTCCGCAAAGAAGAGAAAAAGGAAAGGGGCGAGAGGACACCCCTGACGGACTGATCTGGTCAGCTCAAAACTTGGCCCCCGTCCTCCTGCAATCAGCACCTGGCTGCGAGCTGTGGAATACAGAGCTGCCACCCCTCTGATCCATCCTGGCTCAAAGCCCAGGCGAAGCATAGTGCCCTCTAAGAATCCCCAATCAACTCTATCGTATGCCTTCTCAAAATCGAGAAGCATCACGACCAAGTCCTCGCCAAGAAATCTAGCTCGGGCCGTCGCCTCCCAGAAAGTAAAGATGTTGTCAAGGATACTGCGCTCCTTGACAAATCCTGTCTGAGTAGCATGAATCAACTCCCCCAGGAAGGGCTCGATCCTCAAACTCAAGGCCTTTGCTAAGACCTTGTAGACAGTATTGAGGATCGTAATAGGCCTCCAATGCCGAATGTCATCTAATACTCCCTCCCCCTTGGGGATAAGATAGATCAAGCCCTCTGAAAAGCTCTGCGGCATCACCCCAGTGTCCAAAACATGCTAAAAGCCCCTGCGGAGGCCTGGCCCCAAAAGGTCCCAATAGCGCATAAAAAAGGCCGGCGTCAGTCCGTCCTCCCCTGGGCAACTATGTCGCGGCAGGACCCTCAAGGCCTCGGCAAGCTCAATCTCTGACAGAGGCGCACCTAGAACTGTACGCATATGGTCTGTGACCCTCCTCTGCACATGGGCCCACACAGTCTGTCTGCAAACATCTCGATCCTCAGTGGCTGGCTCCGCTGAAAGCAGGTCACTATAAAATGTAGTGGCAATGGCTCTGATCTCCCTGAGCTCAGTAGCTACCGATCCATCCGGTCTACCAAGCTGGCGGACTCCTGCTCGCGCGTGACGGGGTCCAGTGATCTCAAAAAACTCCCCAGTCACTCTATCACCAAGCTGCGTCCACTGAGAGGCCTGACGACGATAGTAAAACTCACGTCTCTGCTCCTCTACCTCTCTAACCTCCTGGCGTGCCTGGCTCAGCTGGGACGCCACCCACTCACATGCAGGCTGCTGCTCCTGAAAGCGCTGTAGCGAAGCAAGGCTGCGTCTCAGCCGTTGCTCCCGCTCGCGAATCTCTCCCAGTCGTGTCAAAGCTGCAGCGTGTAGAAAAGAGCTAAGATCAATGAGTCCCTGGGCACACTGGCCCGCTGCATCCTGGTCAGAGCACTAACTATCATGCCAGATCCTCTCAATGTCCTCAGCGAGACTGGGATCTGCAAGTACCCTCTCTGGGATCCTCAACTGCAAGCTGGGCTCCCGTGTCCCCTCCTCCAATGTCAATATAACTGGCGCATGATCTGAAAATGAGGTGCCAGCGAGAATGCCGACGGAGCCCCCTCGCTCCCCTAACCAATCGCCCACATAAAAGCGATCAATCCGTGATAGATTAGTCCCTCCCTGCCGGTTATCCGACCGAGAGAAACTAAGACTGTCCTGAGACCGGGAGAAAGCCCCATGCTGCCATGCATCAGTGATCCTCAGTGACATGCAAAACCGGTCCCAAGCTGCAAGCTCCGTGCCGTGCACTGTAACATGACTGCCTCCCATCCCATCTGCCGGGTCCTCAAGCATGTTGAAGTCTCCCCCAACACACCAATGTGCGGCCTCTGGCAATGCATCTGTAACCTGAGTCCAGAACTTTGCTCTGGCACTAGCATGATTGGGCGCATAGATGTTGAGCACACCCAATAGCTCATCATGCATCCTCAGAATGACATACTGTGCTCTACCAGGCACAATGATCCCTCGATCCACAATGGCCTGCCGCCATACATCTGCAATAACCATGCATACTCCTCCCTGTCCACCCAAAGGACCAAACCCTGCAGACCAAAAAGTGTCCCATCTACCAGGCATCACCGAACCATATCTCCGGATCCTGCTCTCACCCAAGTGGTGCTCCTGCATCATCAAAATGTCAATGCTGCCACCAACCAAGCATCTCTGAAGCTCCTGCCTCAAGCAACCTCGATAGCGTATAAAGTGTGCTCCACCAAGGCCCTGTACATTCCATGAGATGATCCTCATGGATGCCCTGCTGAGGTGGATGCTGTCTCAGCCGTACGGCGTTCCTTGGCAAGCGGCTTGGATGGAGAGTAATCCCCATCCGAACGGCTGCGAATCTGCCCACCCGGTGTACTGCAAGAATCCCGGATCAGGCGCCAGTGGCTGTGGCCCATGGCGACTGCCTCCTGCTCTGACAGAGAAACCTCGTGTATACTCACATATCCAGGGTCGCGTGCCAAGTCTGCCACTATGCGCACGACCAAATGCCGAATCCCTGAGGTATCCACACTCCCGGGATTCAAGAAAAAATGAGCCAACTCCCAAAGTCGGCCTATCACATCTGTCACCTCCAGATCGCTCATGTGGTGAGAAAACTCAACTGCCTGAGTCTTCAAAGTGCTGAGAGCGAGCTCTAGAGTCCACTCCCGATCACAAGGTCCACATAGAGGGAACGAGAAGGCCACCGCTGAGTCTAGTGCCTCCTCCCCGCGGGCCGGAGGTATCACTACATGAACTCGAATGGGTGCTGGCTCATGGGGGCCCTCTGCTCCAAAAAGCCGTGTGAAGGTATAACCAAAGACCTCCGAGCGCTGTCTAATGCCAAGGCGACTCAGCCGACTGCGGATAGATGAAATCCGTGAGGCCCTAATCGGCATAGGTCTCCTCTGTGATGCTCGAGCGAGGTCAGTGCTCAGCGCTCTCCGGACTGCAGGTGAGCGCCAGGGAACTGCCAGGATCTCCCGGGAAGGTGAGGCGGGCGGAGGGGGAGGAGGGGGAGGCGAGGGAGGTGGAGAGGGAGCCGCTGCCGAAACTGGAGCGGGGGCGGGAGGAGGCGATGGTGGAAGCGAGGCGATGGGAGGGGACGGGGGTGGGGGGGGGTGAAGGAGGGGGAGCTGGCATCTCCTGGTCCTCGGTCGCTGCAGGGGTCTCCTCCTGAAGGGGAGCAAAGCTGTTCCTCACGGGAACCCAGTGAGGCCGAGACTGTGGCTGCTGCTGCAGCGGTCTCTGGGCGTGCTGCTGTGTGGCTGTCTCCCTCGGCGGCGCCCCTGTCCAGGCTGCCACTCCGAGGTCTCTGTGGCCTGAGCAGGCGTCCCTGAGGCAGCCTGCCGAGCCGAATCTGTGGGCGGGCCATCAGTAGCTTGCTGCTGTGGTGAGGGTCGAGGTCTCCTGCGAGGGCAGGCCTTGGCCAGATGACCGACCTGCCTGCAAATGAAGCACTGGTTCGAGAGCCTCGAGAACTCCACTCTCTGATCTATCCACCCCCCCCCCCTATCCTAGGTAGCTGAATGACCTTAGGAAGGGAGGAGATGTCAGACACCAACACTCTGACCGAAGGTAGCCCAGCTGCTCTGGCCACCACTGAAGCTGCTGAGGGGCCCGTCTCTAGTACCGAGCCCACCAATGCTCCGAGCCTGGAGAGGAGCGGAAGATACTCCCGGCGGAGACCAGGGAAACAAACTGTAATATGGAAGAGGCGCTCTCCCTGCTCCACCGCTGCTGGGTCAAATCCATGCTGCCAAGGTCTGAAGAAAGCCCGAGCACCCCTGATGTCCAGAGGACTCATGGCAAGGACCTTGGCAACGCTCTGGGCGGCCTCGAACTCGATCTGATAATGGCCCCGGCCCAGGAGCTGTACATCCAGGATCTTGCCCACATCTGCAAGAAGGCGAGCCTGAAGAAGATCCCTGATCTCCCCTCTGCTGGGGCGAGTGCCGACTATACGGCAGATGGTGGAATGAGCCTGGAGGCGTTCCACCTCTGCGGTGAGGCTCGCTTCCTCTTCCGGCGAAAGAGAAAGCCTGATGGGGATGTCCTCGGGGGCGGGCGAGGGGGCTGCGGATGAGTTCCTCTGAGGCGAGGCGGGAGGAGTCTCCATCAGAGTCTGAAGCTCAGGCGAAGGCGAGGCGAAAGCGGAAAACCTGCAAGAAACGGGCTGCACACAAAGAGGCGGAAGACCGGATGAAAATGAAGAAAAACAAAACCCCCTGGGGGTGAAAAACAGCACGAAAGAGGAGGGAGGGGGCGAAAACGAAGGAGAAGCCCTGGGGGGGGGGGGGGGGGGGGGGCGGCAACAACGCGAAAGGGAGGGGAGGCGGGGCGCTGCTGAAGGGAGGCGGGCGCGAACAGGCGAAGAGGTGGGGGGCGAACAGGCGACAAAGGGAGGGGGGGCGAACAGACGAAGAGGCTAGGAGGGGGGGACGAGATGGCGAGGAGGGGGGAGGCGCAGCAGCGAGGAAGGAGGGGGCGCAACGGCGAGAAGAAGGGGGCGATGGCAGGCGGGGGGTGGAAGGAAGGGACGCGAGGGAGGGAAGGCGAAGGGCGCGCAGTGCAGGGTGGAGGCGAGAGCTTCAGCGAGCTACGAGCTTTCCTCCATGGGCCATGGATCTTCCTTATGAACCGGATGTGATGTTTTGTTGGGTATGCCATGGTGCCATAGAGTACATGCGGTGGTGGATACATACAATAGGAAGATTACTTTGACTCATAGAGGGAAAGAACAAATTTTGGATGTAAAGCTAAAAGGAAAATCTGTTCCTATTGTATCAGCTTCGGCAATTTCATCAGTAATGAAAAAGCATCTTTCCGCGTACTTGATTTTTGTAAAGGATGCAAAAGATGAAAAGTCTAAATCTAATTTGTCTACGTTAGATAAAGACAGGACTGATTTCTTATGTGAGTTCCAAGATTGTTTTTCCGAGTCATTGCCAGGAGAGCTTCCTCCGGAAAGGCCAAAAGATCATGCTATTGATCGATCTAATTCCGGGTAGTACTCCACCAAATAGACCGCCGTACCGTGTTAGTGCAGCTCAACAAGAAGAAATTATGAGTCAGGTACAGGAGTTGTTGAATAAAGGGTTGATTTAGCCAAGCTCATCACCCTTTTGCTCACCTATGCTCTTAGTGCAAAAGAAAGATGATTCATGGCGCATGTGTATTGATTATAGGGCGCTGAACAAGAATACCATCAAGAATCGATTTCCTATTCCGAGGATCGATGACATTTTGGACCGCTTACAGGGTTCCACAGTCTTTAGTCTGATAGACTTGAAAAGCGGGTATCATCAGATACGTATTAGACCCGAGGATGTGCATAAGACAACATTTCAAACCACTTTTGGGTTATATGAGTTCTTGGTTATGCCCTTTAGTTTGACAAATGCACCTGCCACATTTAACAGAATGATGGACAGGATTTTCCGGCCTCATAGAGCGTTTGTGGGCACATTCTTTGATGATATGATTGTGCATTCACACACTGAGGAGGAGCATAGGAAGCATTTGGCCATTGTGTTTGAAGAACTCCGGAAGCATAGGCTGGTCATTAATGGCAAGAAGAGTGAGTTCTTCTTGGAAGAGATACACTTCTTGGGGCATATTGTGTCTAAGCATGGAGTCCGTATGGATCCTTCGAAGGTGGAAGCAATTCTTAATTGGCCAGATTTGAGGACCGTGCATGATGTACGCAGCTTTTTGGGATTGTGTTCCTATTAGAGGCGGTACATACGGTATTTTGCTGAGATTGCTTCGCCTATGAGAGTCGAATATTGCAGAATGCCGAGAAGCATTTACAAGTTTATGAGAAAGAGATGTTGGCTGTAATTCATGCTCTTTCTACATGGAAACACTATTTGCTTGGGGCTGATTTCACTGTGCAGACAGATCATCAGACCTTGCCTTATTTCCTCACGTAAACTAAACTTTCTGAGAAGCATATGCGATGGGCCAACTTTTTGTCTATGTTCCACTTCCAGATTGTGCATGTGGAAGGCAAAAAGAATGTTGTGGCAGATGCTTTGTCACGCAAGCCACAGGTCTCAGCAGTTTCACTTGCTTACCATCATGAGCTTGATGAGATGAAAGAGCAGTATGCCCATGATGGGGATTTTGGAAGGCTCTATGATCAGATATCTGAGGGTCAGCGGCATGATCATTATACTCTCAGAGATGGGTTTTTGTTGATGCATGGTAGATTGTGTGTTACCAGGCAATTACGACTCAAGGTTATGCTTGAAAGTCATGCTCCACCGTATGCAGGTCATAGAGGTATTGACGCCACGGTAAAAGCAGTTGAGACTTTCTTTTATTGGCCAACCTTGAGAAGAGATGTTGATGCTTTTGTTAGGCAATGCATCGTATGTCAGAAGGTGAAGTTTGACCGTCAAAAGACACCAGGGTTACTTCAGCCTTTACCTATTCCAGATAGACCATGGGAGAGCATTGCCATGGATTTTATATTTGATCTTCCACGGACACAAACGGGGAATGATGGCATTTGGACTATCATATGTAGGTGCAGTAAGCAGGCCCATTTCATTCCCATGCGTAAGACGATCAAAGTTGATCATATGGTGAAGTTGTTCATGGCGAACATCTTCAAGTATCATGGCTTGCCTTTGTCTATCATTAGTGACCGTGATCCACGGATGACGAGTTTATTCTGGAGAGAGTTGTTTGACAACATGGGTACAACTGTCAAGTTTTCATCTTCATTTCATCCACAAACAGATGGTCAATCGGAAGAGGCTAATTCTACAGTGTTAGATCTTCTTAAGTGTTATGTGTCAGAGCACAAGCAACAATGGGAAAAGTATCTTCCTTTGGTGGAGTTTGCTTATAACAACACTGTCCATACCTCGACGGGCAAGGCGCCTTTTGAGATTGTGGAAGGAGGGAAGAAGGTACCACCCATTTTGCACACAAAGGATAAGATCTTTGAGGCTGATCAGTATGTGGAGAACATGGATGAAGCTTATCGGAGAGTTAAGTTGGCACTCCAGAAAACTCAGCAAAAGCAAATGAAAGTAGCAGACCGTCATAGACGTGCATTAGAGTTTGCATTGGGTGATTGGGTTCTTTTGCAATTTGAAAAAGCTAGGCTCTAGAAGATGAAGGGTAAAGAGCGCTTATTCCCTAAGTTGAGCATGCGCTATTATGGACCTTTTCAGGTATTGGAAAAGATTGGTGAGGTGGCCTATCGCTTGAAGCTACCAGATCATTGGAGGATTCACAATGCATTTCATGTGAGTCTACTTAGACCTTTCCGTGGGGATGTCCCTGAGGATGTATCAGATGAGGCTCAGCCGGAAGTTGAGGAACTTGATGAGGTTCTTATTCTAGAGCAGATACTGGCACATAAGGAAAGAAAGGTACGAGGTAAAGTTTCCCGTCACTATCTTGTGAAGTTCAAGAACTATTCACCGATGGATGCGAAGTGGATGGAGGAAGGTGACTTAACAGATTCACCTCAAGTTTTGCAGCTTTATCTCGATGCCTTTGAGTTGGAGCCGACTCTTGTTACGGCTCATTCAGGTTCAGCAGAGCATGGGTCTGGAGCATTGCCTGATGCTCACGAGGGAGGTAGCACCTCCACTCCCTTGATACAGATAGGCTCAAATGACATCTAGAGGTCGCTTGGTGCAGCTTTTGTCTCACCCGAAGGTACTGATGGCTGACACTACATCTGTTTATGGGACTTCTATGATATATGTATACTAGTCACATTGGATGTTGTGGTTGTGTATGGTTCACAGTGGTATACAACTTGGACTACTACTACACCATTGGTTTGCAGTGAATGTTGTTACATATGCACGGCTTAGAGAGATTGGGACGCTGATCTTGCCATATTGTACATTTCACTTTGGATATTTTGCTATATCACTAGATTGCAGTCGAGGACGCTTGCCATTTTTCAAGAGGAGGGTATGTCATGACCCTCTGAAAGTGGAACAGCACAAGTGTGGGCATGGTGGTTGGTGAGCAAGATAAATATTTAATGATTCATATTTGGGTGCCCGGACAAATGGTATTATGTGTGGACATCCTCAAGTGTGAAGGGGGACCAGTCACCAAGGACTTTAATATTTTTAATGTTTTAACCTTGGGTGGCCCCTAGGCATAAGTGACCCTTAGAAAGTTTGATAAATTTTAGAAAGGGGCCACTAGGATATTTTTGGGAAAGGGGCAACTCCACTTTGGGAGGTACACGCCTCTCTCTTCTCTCTCTCTCTTGCTTTTGGGGAGGAGTCGTGTAAGCTACCTGCGTGGAGGAGAAAGAAAGCTCTACTGCGTGGAGAGTAGGTCGTACAGACCAGGTGGCTGCAGGCCGTACAGAACAAGCGGCTGCAGATTGACTGGCGGCTGGTACAGGCGGTGCTGGCGACAAGGGTACGGACAGCAGGTACAGTCAGGTACGGTGCAGTTCCGTACAGCTGGTACAAGCGGCGGCTGCTGTACGACAGCAGGTACAAGCTGCTGCACATCAACTGGCGCAGGTGACTGTGCAGGGCGACCAGGTACAGGCTGCTACTATGCAGGCAGCTCTGCAGGCGCAGACCTGTACGTACAGATACAGGTGGACAAGGATAGCTCTGTCCAGCAGGTACGGTCGGGTACTGCAGACCTGTACGGACAGGTACAGGCGGGTATAATCCTGTTCAGTCCTGAACAATTGCAGGCGGCGCATCATCAGCGTACAGTCGGTGCATAAAGAGAACAGCTGCAAGTACTATTCTGAGGTGGCTGCAAGGGGGGAAAGTACAAACGGGTACACACATGTGCTGCAAGTACAGATTCGTACAGACAAGTGCACACGTGTGATGCAGAGTTGCTGATGCAGGCAGTTGCAAGTACAGATTGGTACGGTCAGTCTCTCTGGTGCAGAACCACGCATAAAAATTGGTAAGCTCTGAACATATCGATCTTTCTTTCTTTCCACTCGCTTATGTCTGCTGCCTGCAGAGTTGTTTCATCTGACCCTTTGTGAGAGGAAGGGTATCGCAGTTTGAAGGGTAGAAACAGAGATTGGACAGTGGATGTGTATTTGAGCTGAGTTTGAAGCCATGTTCATGGAACAGCCAGATGTATACTCAAGGCTGCCCTATTGAATTGTCTTGGTTGATCAGAGGAAAATACAGCGTGTTGCTTTTGTGGGACACAGATCTGTATGTGAATCCTCTATGCTAAGAAGTCTTGAGGACTGCCAGATTGGACATGCAGGTTTACTTTCTTTGCCCGGCTTTGTTGTACTCAGTTATACATTTCATTGAATTTGAATAAAGAAATACCGATAGGGGCACCAAGCTTTGGGGCCAACAGGTGTCGATTTCCTTTCAATTTTGGAGTATTTTAGCTCTTGTTAATTTGTTATTTATTTGGACTACAATTGGAAGGGTGACTGCTAGTCTACCGCACTTTGGTTTCTACCAGAGGCCGGTTTCAAGAAGTCAGTCAACTGGGACTGTCTTCCTCCGCTATGATGTGCGGGTGTCTGAAGTAAGAGTCTCATAGGCCATATGGCGCTATGCCACCATCTTGCCCTCTATGTATACATGGCCGTCTCTGTAATGTGCCTTTTTCCCTTCAGCACGTGCTGCTTTAATTTGTGGCATGCATGATTTCCTATGTTGTCTCTGCATCCAAGTTAGGTCATCATCAAAGTAGATGGGGTCCCCTGGTAGGTTTCTCAGAATAACTCTCTATCTCATGAAGGTTTGCCTGCTCACTTCGTCTGCGAACTGTAGCACGAGGGCTTTACTTTGGGTGGGGTCCTTGGGTGGGGCTGTCCTCCATATCTTGGTGAATGGAAGTGGTGCATCCTCCGCATGGCCTAATTTCATGCATAAGTTGCAGCCGTCCGCCTCAGGGGTGCACCCCTCTGTCTCTGGAATACCTGTTCAGGCGACGGATTCTCCTCATCTTCTCTTCATCTAGTGTGGATTGGACCATGTGCGTGTCCTCTTGTACTTCTTTCTTAATGTTTTTTTTTACCACTTCACCCATCCTTCTCTTACTGCTTCCATCTTGCCCTCCAAGGTTTTGGTAATCGTCTGGGTGAGCTCCTCCTTCATGGCTTCGTCTGCCTCGAGGATTCCCCCTTCTTCTGGGCGTTCACGCAGTGAAGCTACTTCGCCTTTAAGCTGGGCAATCTCCTCCTGCATTGTTTCCTTTTCTTACTTCCATGTTTCTGCCTCGGTCTCCAGCTTAGCAATGCGATCGAGGAGGCTCTTCTGGACAGTGTTGAGGTTGCTGTCCGTGGTTTTCTTCAAATCCTTCAATATCTTTTCGAGCTTTTCCATACGTGCCTCCATGACGTTTCTTCTGTCGTTAATCCTTGTGGGCTGTGACTGTTACTTCAGCAGACCAGGGTTGGTCTCAACATGGTGCCGACCTTCAGGAGAGAGAGAGCGATGGAGGGGACAAAGGGCGGGGTGCAGGTGGGCAAGAGGGCGCACAGGTGGGAGGGAGGGGAGGGAGAGATGGGAGGAGGGCAGAGAGAGAGTGCAGGGCAGGCAACGTGAGGGGGGGGGCGCAGGCAGGCAGCAGAAGGGGGGGGCGAAGGGCAAGCAGCGCGAGAGAGCACAGGCAGGCAGGCGAGGCAGGAGTGCTTGGCGGGTGGGTGGGTGGGTTGGTGGGTGGGAGGGGAGGGGCGGAGAGTAGGCAAGGGCGAGGGAGGGGCTGGGCGAGAGTGGAGGGTGGGCGAGAGGGGAGTGCTAGGAGGGTAGGCGATGGGGAGGGCGAGGGCGAGGGGGGTGGGGGAGGGCAACACAATGCTGAATGTATTAGAATGATAAGGTTGTGCGTACACAACGACAAGTATACAAGGCATACTAATAAAATGTTGTCCATATGGTGTTCTTTCACACTGTGTGGTCAAGGAGAAAAACCCTTTCAATATAGAAGGTAAAAAGTGCCCCTTATAAGCCCATGTTCACACCTAGCACTACCACTACGAGTTTTCCTCAAATCCCCCCTGTAATGAGTTCTCCTACAAAATCCCCCATGAAGTGATAGTGTGAGAATGTACAAGGTAGCAAATCAATCTCCAAACGGGAGTAAGCTCAAAGCTTTGCGGAAAGCTTCAAACTTCTCTCTAGGCAATGCCTTAGTAAACAAATCTGCAAGTTCTCATGTGTAGGACAGTAAACCAAATTCATCTCCCTTGCATGTAGCCTCTCTAACATAGTGATAATGTATCTCTATATGCTTCCCTCCTCAGGCTCCTCTCCTGCTCCCGAAATCCCTCCAATCTACTCTAGGCTGCATCTTGTAAGAAAACATTGATCTCCCCCATGCCATCATCCAAAGTGCATGCTCTAGAGCCGGAGGAAAAGTCCAGTCCCGCCCATATCTGCTCGATCCAGCTGCAGATCTCGAGGTCTTGAATGAGGCTATCTGGAATCCTGGAGCTCGCATGCCTGTCATGCCTCCATGGGTCCTCTAGGGACAAAATAACTGGGGTATGATCTGAAAAAGTAGTGCCTGCCAAGATACCAACCATGCCACCACGGGTGCAAGCCCACTCGTCGACGTAAAACCTATCCAGCCGAGAGAGGTTGGGGCAAGTGCTCCTCCTATCCGATTGAGAGAAGCTAAGACTCCCAGGGCTACGCCCAATCTCTGGGAGATGCCAAGGGTCTTGTCCCCTAAGAATCGGTATCATCTCCTCCCAGGCAGAGTACTCCGCTCCTAAGACTGTGGCTGTGCCACCTCCAAGTTTGTCCTCTGCTGCCTCTATCATATTAAAGTTACCCCTCATGCACCAAAAATCAGCCTGGGGCAGAGCCTATCGGACAGTGCTCCAAAAGATAGCTCTACGTGCAACAGCATTCGGGGCATAAATGTTGAGGAAGCCAACGCTATCCTCACCAAGCAGAATGGTGTCCCTGAAGGGCCGAAGGATGGAGACCAAAAAGTATGACTCCTACCTCGTAAAATCTTCCCACAGTGGCGGGTGCGCCCCTCAGTAAGGTGATGCTCTTGGAGGAAAAGAAGGTTGATAGGTCCCCCCACCATGGCTCGCTGAAGCTCTCCTTTAAGGACGCCTCATCTTTGAAAGAACTGAGGCCCCCCTAAACTTTGAATGTTCCATAATACAATCCTCATATCAATCTCTGTGTGAGGCAGAACTATCAGAACTGCCCTCCACTCGAAGAGTCTTGGGCGCGGGTTTAGACGAGGAATAGTCACAATCCGTCCTGGTACGAAGTTGCACCAAGTGGACGTAGATCCTGCCCTCCATGTACTGCCACTCTGTCCAAGCGTGAGAGTATGCATACTCTGTGATCCATCGATCACAATGAAGATACCTGTAGGAAGGGGGAGAGGTATTGCGATAGAGGTATGCATGAACACACAAAGCAGCACCTCCAGGCTGGAGGTCACCATCTCCCCTTCTTGGTCTCTGTGGGCTGATCCACCAAGCACCCTCCTGGCTAGAGGCCACAGATGAGTAAGAACGTCAGTGATGCAGAGATACTGAAGATGCTGTATTTGCTCAACTCCCTGGCCCTAACCGACTCTGGATCCCACTCTGTCGCTCAAGGGGAAAGAGAAGATCATTGCGCCATTCTCTTGCGTAGAGGATCTAGAGTGGTGGAAGACCACACATATCCGAATAGGGGCTATAGTCTCCTCAAACTTGTCTGTCCCTTCCATCAGAAGACACCGGAAGAAACTATAATCCGCAGGCTGCCCCAAGATCTTGGGGGCCCCACCTAGAGACTCAGGTAGGAGAGCCCTCACCGGCGAGGCCGCAATGGTCATCTCCACCAGCTTTGAGAAATGATGAATCAAGCGACGAACGGAACTCACCGGCTGTCTCCTCTCTGGATCAAGGACTACAGGGGGCTAACAAGAGTGCAATGGAGAGGCGGAAAGGGGGGGGGGGGTGATGGAGCAACTGCAGGAAGAGTCGGAGGCGAGCGTGGAGGAGGAGGGGGAGGTGGCGAGGGCAAGGAGGCTAGTGAAACCGGCCTTCAGAAACTTGATGGGCGATGAGCACACTTAAAACTCTTTACGAACTGGAATAATAAACTTGGGGGAAGAAGAAAAAGAATATGTGGAGCTAGAGTGCTCCTGCACAAAAGACCAATTGGCCCCAAAGCATGGCGCCCCCGCAGGTATTTATTTATCACTTGAAGTCGACGCAGCCCTTGTAAAATTCTCGAGAAGATTCCGCCTTGCTTCACGTGGAGGAGATCTCCTTGAACTTTCACCCAGTTTGTGTTCTGGGGAACCAAGAGCCTTGGCCCCTTTTTATACAAGTTTAGGGGTGAAAAGCTATGCTTTTCTCCCTTAGAGAAAAATCTATTACAAGTGCTTTTCCCAAAAAGAAAGAACTCTTCGAATAGGTTATTCCCTTCTTTTATATATATATATATATATAAATTTAAAAAAAAAAACATATGGCACTAAGCGTTTTCGAAAAAATCCACCCTGCGTTTTTTGGCTGCCCGACGTTTCCTTGCGCGTTTTGCTGCTGCCCGGTGCTTTTGCCTCTCTTCCTTGCGCCAGCTCGCCTTCACTTTGCTGCCCATCGCTTCGCCTCTCTCTCTCTTGCTTGTGTGCGCCCGCCTGCCTATGGGGGTGCCCGTGCCTTTGAAGCAAGCAGCCTACGTGGCAGCACTTGCAGCCATGACAGCCCAGTAACCACGTCAGCTCTAGCCAGCATGTGCAGCCAGCCGCCACGTGTGAGCTTGTCACCTGCTTGTACATGTGCCACGTGGCAGTGCCACGTGTCAGCTGCTGACTGGGCTAACCCACAAGAAGTCTTGAGAGAGAAACTGCTACACTTGCAGCAAAGTAAGAGAAAAACACATATATATATGCCCATGAACATGCACACATATGTACACACACACACACCAAACATGTATCTGCATCCACACACGTGTACAAACTTACACATGCATATACAGGATTAACATGATCAGTGAATGCTAATCAAGATTAAACATAATCACAATGCTTAAGAAAAAGAGGTAAAATACTCAGTCCTGTAACATACCCCCCTCTTAAAACAAAACAATCGTCCTCGATTGTTCATTCAAAGGATCTGCCAACTCAAACAGAACCTAAGAGAGCAACGAGAAAGCTATGTCCTGCCAACTGAAACAGAACATCTGAATACATAAATCAAGAGCATCCACCTCGTGAATAGTAATGTCCCCCTGGATGCTTTACTTGCTCCACTCATGGCCATCTCAGAGGACCCACGATCAGCAGTACATCATGAACATGAGTAAACATTGATGCATATCAAATGAAAATCTAGAATAGGCATCCCCATTCTTTCAAAAGATTCGTATATCCATGAATCAAACCATGTGACTAGTACACATATATCATAGAAATCCCATAGGCAGATATACTGTCCGTTCAGTATCTCAGGTGTGCTGATATAAGAACACCAAGCGACTTCCAGATCTCATCCAAGTGAACTCTGTGACAAGGGAGCGGAGTCACCCCCCTCTTGAGTAACAGGTAGTACTCCAGAATCCACAGCTGAACTTGTTGAAGCACTTTCTAAGGTAGGCTCCAAACCAAAAGCCTCGAGGTAAAGTTGTAGTTTCCTCGGTGAATCTACCAAGTCACCCTCCTCCATCCAGTTCGAATCCATAGGTGAATAGTTCACAAACTTCACCAGATATCAACGTGGAACTTTTCCTTTGACTTTTCTTTCTTTATGTGCCAAAATCTGTTCTAGTTGAAGAATCTCATCTAATTCTTCAACTTCTGGTTGTGTCTCATCAACCTTATCTGTAGGCACCTCACCTCTGAAAGGTTTAAGAAGACTCACATGGACTGCATTATGAATCCTCCAATGATCTGGTAGCTGAAGACGATAAGAAACATCACTCATCTTCTCAATCACCTGAAAAGGCCCATAGTACCGCATACTCAGTTTAGGATATAAGTGTTGTTTACCCTTCATTTTCCTGAGTCTAGCCTTCTTAAATTTCAAAAGCACCCAATCACCCAAATCAAAAACCAATGATCGACGGTAAAGGTTTGCTGCTTTCCTCTATTTCTCTTGAGTCCTTTGAAGAGCCAACTTGACCTTCTTGTAAGCCTCATCCATATTCTCCACAAAACGATCTGCCTCGAAGATCTTATCTTTTGTATGCAAGATCGGAAGCACGCCTTCCACAATCTCGAAAGGTGCCTTACAAAGTGTGAATGGTGTTGTTGTAAGCAAACTCCACCAAAAGAAGATACTTTTCCCACTGCTCTTTATGATCCGAAACATAACACTTTAGAAGATCCAATACCACTGAGTTGGCAATTTCTCATTGCCCATCTGTTTGTGGATGAAATAAAGATCAAAGATTAAATCCATAGCAATACTCTCCCACGGTCTATCTAGAATAGGCAAAGGATGAAATAACCCAAGAGTCTTTTAACGGTCATACTTCATCTTCTGGCAAATGATACAATCACGAACAAAAGCATCAGCATCCCTGCGCATAGTAGGCCAATAAAAGACTGCCTCCAAAGCTTTTACTGTAGCCTCAATACCACGATGGCCTACATAAGACGGAGCATGGCATTCTGTCAAAACCTTTTGCCTCAACAACTGAGATGTGACACAATTTCTCATGCATCATCAAGAATCCTTCCTTGAGAGAATAATGATCAACTCGCTCTCCTTCAGTCAAACGATCAAAAATCCGCTCAAAATATGTCATGAGCATACTGTTCTCGCATATCATCAAGTTCATGATGAAAGATAATAGAGACAGCGGCCAAATGTGGTTTCCTAGACAAGGCATCCGTAACCATGTTCTTTTTTCCATCCACATGAACAATCTGAAAGTGAAACATGGACAAAAAGTTTGCCCATCTCATATGCTTCTCTGAGAGCTTCGTTTGAGTAAGGAAGTATCGTAGAGTCTGGTGATCACTCTGAACAATGAAATCAGCCCCAAGAAGGTAATGCTTCCAAGTAGAAAGAGCATAAATCACCGCAAGAAGCTCCTCCTCATATACTTGTAGATACCTTCCTACTAGTGACAAAGTTCTACTCTCATAAGCAATAACATGTCCATCCTGCATAAGAACAGCTCCAATGCTATTTCCACATGCATCACACTGTACCACAAAAGGTTTATGTAGATCTGGTAGAACCAAAACTGGACCAGTGGTTAGCTTTTCCTTAAGCTTGTTGAAAGCTTCCACTTCTTTCTCTGTCCATCGAAATTTTATATCCTTTTTGGTCAGGTGATGTAAAGGTGAAGCAATTTCTACAAAGAATCGGATAAACCTCCTGTAATATAAACAAAGTCCTAAGAAACTTCTCACATCATGTATTTGTGAACCTATTGCCATACGATGGAGGATGTGTAATAGATATGCAAATATTCTATTCTCTATTCTAAGAAAGTGAATCTCCTCCATGAAAAATTCACTCTTCTTTCTGTTGACAACCAATCTATGCTTTCTTAGTTCCTCAAACACTTTGGCCAGATGCTCCCGATGCTCTTTCTTCGAATGAGAAAACACAATCATATCATCAAAGAAGGTGCCCACAAAAGCACGGTGGGGTCGAAAAATCCAATCCATCATCCTATTAAGTCGCTGGAGCATTCGTAAGACCAAAAGGCATGACCAAAAACTCATAAAGTCCAAAAGTTGTCCTGAAAGCTGTCTTGTGCACATCTTCTGGCCTGATGCAAATTTGATGATATCCACTCTTCAGATCAATGCCACTGAAGTAAGCTGCTCCGTGTAACCGATCCAAAATATCATCGATTCGTGGTATGTCTCTACTTGCTCAACCAGTGACACGGGCCTAAAGAATGTGACCGGTAGCAAAGCATCCCAAATTTCTTATTATATTCTTCCAGATTACTACAATCTCTGGAATCTAATCGATGCCAAGCCGTCATAACATCCACCTCAAAAGTCGGTGTCAACCATAAAGAAGAGAAGATGTGCTTGAACTCCACCCAAGTGCTAGGTGCTATACCCTAATGAAGAAGTGTCGACCACCATTGAAAGCATTTCCCTTTAGGAAAGAAGCTGCCTTCCGTACCTTAGATGTCTCTGTGAAGTTACCACCAGAAAATACCGCATCAAATTGTTAAATGAAGGTGAGAGCCTTCAAACGATACTTTGGACCACTAAAAGTATCAAACTTTACTGCACCACCACTCTCTTTATAATCTTTTGGCTTCTCGCCCGGAACAAGATTATCATAGGGATGTGGTTTGAGAAAAGAATTGCCCACAGCATTAGATCCCATGCCCATCATACCACCTCCCATACTAGGCATACCAAAAGCACTTCCGCCACCACCACCATAAGTTCCATACATACCTCCTGGCATACCTCCATACATACCTAGTTGCATACCATAGCTCCCAGTCATGTCCATGTTGGGTACACCCATCATGGAATGAAAGACATAGCCTCCGCCAAAGTAACCACGATGAGAAGTATTAAAAGGGTTTCCATGGATAGGTGGGAGAAAAGAAGAAGAAGAATCAGGGTATGGCTGAAATTCGGGTAGATCGGAGCCGAATGTTGAGGCTTAGGTTTCTTGTCGGACCCCTGCTTCCGTGGTTTAGAATCAACTTTGAAGTTTTGTGGAAAACGTGAGTCCTTCGCGAGTTTCATTAATCCCTCCAAACTCTGCATCTTTGCGTCATAAGTGGCATCATCATCTTCAAATTCTGGCATATCGAGAGGTAATTCTTGCTCGCTTTCCTCATCTTCTTCAAAGTAGTCGTCCTCTTCTGAAGATAAATCCTTCATCTCTGCACTAGTTCCAACCATAGAATTAAATGTGTCGGCCATAGGCTCGCCCTCTTGAAAAAGTTGATGATGAATCCCGGCAATGGAACCTTGAAACCAGCCTTCAGAAACTTGACGGACGGTGAGCACACTTAATCACACTTAAAACTCTTTACAAATTGGAATAATAAACTTGGGGGAAGAAGAAAAAGAATACGTGGAGCTAGAGTGCTCCTGCACAAAAGACCAATTGGCCCCAAAGTGTGGCGCCCCCGCAGGAATTTATTTATCACTTGAAGTCGACGTAGCCCTTGTACAATTCTCGAGAAGATTCCTCCTTGCTTCACGTGGAGGAGATCTCCTTGAACTTTCACCCAGTTTGTGTTGTGCGGAAACAAAAGCCTTGGCCCCTTTTTATACAAGTTTAGGGGTGAAAAGCTATGCTTTTCCCCCTTAGAGAAAAATCTATTACGAGTGCTTTTCCCAAAAAGAAAGAACTCTTCGAATAGGTTTTTCCCTTCTTTTATATATATATATATTATTTTAAAAAAATAACATATGGCGCTAAGCGTTTTCGAAAAAATCCACGCTGCGTTTTTAGGCTGCCCGGCGTTTCCTTGCGCGTTTTGCTGCTGCCCGATGCTTTCGCCTCTCTTCCTTGCGCCAGCTCGCCTTCGCTCTGCTGCCCATCGCTTCGCCTCTCTCTCTCTTGCTTGTGTGCGCCCGCCTGCCTATGGGGGTGCCCATGCCTTTTGCAGCAAGCCCCCTACATGGCAGCACTTACAGCCATGACAGCCCAGCAGCCACGTCAACTCTAGTCAGCCTGTGCAGCCAGCCGTCATGTGTCAGCTACAGTCAGCCACGTCACCTGCATGTACATGTGCCACGTGGCAATGCCACGTGTCAGCTACTGACTGGGCTGACCCACAAGAAGTCTTGAGAGAGAAACTGCTACACCTGCAGCAAAGTAAGAGAAAAACGCATATATATGCCCATGAACATGCACACATATGTACACACACACACACACCAAACATGTATCTGCATCCACACACATGTACAAACTTTCACATGCATATACAGGATTAACATGATCAATGAATGCTAATCAGGATTAAACATAATCACAATGCTTAAGAAAAAGAGGTAAAATACTCAATCCTGTAACAGCTCTAGAGAGGGACGTTGCTGAGAGGCATCCATCGGAGAGGAAGGCTATTGGGGAAGGCTCGACGGAGAGAGGGTGGGGTCAACCGGCCCCACTGGGCACTCAGGGCTAGAAGAGGAGTCGCGACGAGGAATCGGCTGCCAATCGCGCGGGGGGCGCGGGGGGGGGGGTGGTTTGAAGGGCCCCTCTCCGTGACTGGAGGGGACCCGCCTTCTGCGGATGAGTGCTAAGATAAGTGCTCGTAACGGTTCTCTAACAGAACCAAATCCTCCTGCATGCTGTCAGCCTGGCGCACACGGTGGCGATGCTCAGCTTTGGTGCTCGGTTGGCGACCCCGGCAGGGGCCACCCGTCCGCCACTCTCTGGCTAGTGGGTCATCCATGGTCGGTACCTGGGGCTCCACTGCCTAGGAACCTGCTCCTCCCTCGGCCCCTTGGTGCGGATCTAAGCGGAAAGCAAGGGGGGGGCGGGGGACAGTCTCCTAGACTGACACCGAGGGCAAGCTTGGTCAAATGACCCATCTATCTGCAAATGAAGCATTGGCCTGGAAGGCCGGAATACCCCTCTCTCTGCATAATGGGGTCGCCCCAAAGACTGGGAATAGATATCATGTGAGGCACAAAATCCAACGAGGAAGCCCAGATGCGGAGAGATGGAATCCCGACTGCTCGTGCAAGGGCCGAGGCAGTGATGGGGGGAGATTCCATCACTTACCCCCACCAATCACCGGGAGAAGAGGAAGGTATTCCTTCCTAAGGCCTTGAAAGCAGACTATCACAGGAAAGCCTGAAACTCCAGCTAGAGGGTCAGATATAAGGTCGCAACCGTGCTGCCACCGTGCAAAGAAGGCCTGGGCCGTACGCAATGCAACGGGGCTCAGCTACATGACAAGATCACACGTCGCTAGTGAATTGAACTCAACCTGGTAGTAGCCACGTCCCAATGGATGAATATCTGCGATCTTTGCAGGCGCACCTAGGAAGCTAGCCTGAAGGAGATCTCTCAATTGGCCACGCGCGGGACGGCTACCAACAATCTTGCATACCAGAGTGGAGGGCTCTAGGGATGCTACAGTCATAGCAAGAAGCTGCAGGTCCGCTTCAAAAAACAAAAGGCAGGTAACGGTGGCCTCAGTCAGGGGAGACGGAGCGGCTACCATAGAGTCCTCCTGGGAGCGATGACCAAAAGAGGCCGAAACTTGCCGAAAATAGAGAAAAATCCAGAGGTGTTGCCGACAAACGATGGAAGAAATGGAGGCGACAAGACAAGAGGGGAGGGGGGCATGGTTGTTTCTCGTACCGGTACGAACCTATTCGTACCGTACGGTTCGTATAGTATGGTATCGTACGGTCTCATACGGTACGAGGTCCCCCCCCCCCAAAAAAAAAACTTTAGAGAAAATTCCAAATGCTCAAAAAAAAATAGGAATCCAGCTCAACGAAGATCCCAAATGCCCGCAATACTTCGCAACTTTCGTGTCCACTCAGTATTCCATATGGGATTGCTGAGAGACCTAAAAAATCTGGCAAGGTAGACTGGTAGTGTACACTTGAGTGGTAGGATGAGAGAATCTTGCTACATCACTTGGAGATCCTTGGTATAGGTAGGCTAGACAGTCAGATCCTCAAGTTATGTACGAGGGAGAAGATTTGGACCGGGCCATTTTAATCTACAAAAGTCCCTAAACCTATCACCCTAGATGCACTACCTGTATTTGTGCAAGGACGGTCCCTTAGTCATAAACGCTACACTAGGAGACCTTTGGTATCGCATTACCCATGCAGGCTCTTTTTTGAAGACAATTGGGAGATTCAATTGGGAGAGACACATCTCCATGTTCTTGTTCCTCAAGCATTGTAGACTCCCCCCCCCCCCCCCCCCCCAAACTTCCCTAACATTCAAACTTGAAGCTCCATAGTTTGTAAGTGTTAAAAAAAACTGTATTTTATCATACAATATCCCAAAATTTTATATTTCTAGCAAAAATTCTCGTACAGGATCGTATTTTCGTACCATGACAACTATGACGGGAGCAAAGAAGAGGGGATGAAGGGAAGAAAAAGAGGGGGGTAGGACAAGGGGGGGGGGGGGTGGCAGGCAGCAACGATGAGCAGGTGGGGGGAGCGTAGCTTCAAGCTCGATCGTTCCAGAGAATCCTTGCTAACATGCCTCTCCACTCCCCGGCTTCTTAAACGAGCCTTCCTTTGTATTTGAGGGACCTTTCTGGTCACTTTTATGGAGCTTTCCCTCCTTTTTCTGGTCATAACCAGCCCTCTTCTTGCCTTTATATGGATCTGAAAATGGCCTGCTTTTGGGCAAAACATGCAACCGTTCTGCCACAGTAGCCGAATGAATGAGCTTTTGAAGTGTCTAATTCAAACACACCTCAAGGTTGTCCTATATTACAAAGTGCAAGCCAGCTTCAAACTTTCTGTTCTTCTCTTCTTCATCAAGAGACATGAAGGGAGTTACCTTCACCAGCACCTTCCAAAATTGCCCACATAAGTCTGCACAAACTCTCCCTCTTCGTGCTTAAGCCAATCCCATTCCATCTTCACATTCTTAGCAAAGTTTGGTGGCAAAAACTGTGCATAAAACTGCCTCTCAAAATCAGTCCAAGAGAGAGTTGCAGTGCCATCCAACAACTTGGCCATCACCAATCATTGGCCATATCTTTCAAGTGCATGCCCACATGTTGCAGCTTAGACTTCTCAGTGAAGTCTCCATCACAAAAAGCTATCTCAAATTGCCTGACAAAAGAAAGAGCCTTTGTAGTATCCATCTTTCCATGGAAATTTTTTGAACTTAATGTCCTTATCTCCTGATTTGAATTCTCGGGTCTTCTTCCTGCTGTGTGACCTGTCAAGGGCATCAAATCTATCTCTCTTACCCCGGGAATGAGAAGAGCCTTCATGCTTGGAAGATTCTCATTTCCGAGAGGCATTACGGGTATGAGAAGAGGCATCATCAGACTCCTTAGAGTTTGCATGAATGGCATGTTGAGACACATCCTTCTTCATCTCTCCTTTTTCCTGCAGATAACACTTGGCCAATTCCTTGGGATTCGGATATCCCAACTGGGCAGCTATGGCCTCGAAGACCTCGCCATCTGTATTGCTCTTTTTCCTAGACTGCAAAACCCTCTGTACATCGGGATCATCCTATATGGCCCTCGGTGCTACAGTCTCATCACATTATCACCTAACTTGGCGTCTCAAAGTTTCCAACTTAGACAATACATCAGTAAGTGTTAGACAATACATCAGTAAGTGGTGCAACAAGTGGTGTGTTGTGTACATCCCTGAGCACCTCATCCTCCATTTGCCTGTCGGATGTGTTCATCACATGCTCATCATCACTCACATGTTCAGCCATGATTGCACAAAAAATTTCTGCCATCACAATAATCTTCTGCGCCCAGAACGCTCTATCTACTACCCCCGAAAAGAGGGTTTACTACAAATTAAGGAGCCGAAGCTTTGAGACCACTCTCACAAATATAGCGTGTGAACAGAAAACCTTATCCCATACATAACATCATAGCATCCGACAATACATCATCATGCTTTGAAACCACTGAAACAGCAATATGAAAAGCTGCACAAAACATAGCACTAGGGACTGAAGTTGGGCCAACGCCCCCCATGAGGTATCTTTATTACCAACAGAGTGTTCCAATACAAGAGAACGGGTGCCAGAGAGTAAACACTCTTTAGACTAGCACCAGATACATCCAGAATATGATGAAAACAAATCAAACAATTGCCTATGACTTCAATCTCAGCCTTCCAAGAGATCCTCAAGCGCAGCCACATTCTGGTACGTGATCACACCCTCTAGCAATGGTGCTGTCCCGAATAACCAGCCATGAAAAACCTTGGCTCTGGCCACCCGAAGGTTCCACCCTTAGAGCTACAAGCTTCACGTAGGTTTAGATACTGCTTGTCTTCAAATCTGTCGCGAAGAACCTTGCTGAATTTGGACTGAACATCACTGTTTTCAGCCCACAAACATGTTGTACAAGTCACCCCAACAGATGAGATGGGTGCCCTATTGTTTGCCTTGAGCCAAGAGCCTTCGGAGCATCAAATCTCAGCCTTGAAACCTGTTGTTGTACACCAGTCAACCAGCCCTGTAGAGAAGCTAGAAGGGGTCACATGCTTCAAAAGAGAGAAGAATCGCTTTTGCCTTTAGAAGCTAGGGAGGCAAGCCTGGCAGCATACACGAGAGATGGTCTCCCCTGCTCTACATTCCTATTAACTCCCTTCACAGCTAGGAGCTCATGAAGACCTTGACGGCACTTCCTAGGGGCAAATGCTCGTGAGCGGACAGGCTTCCAGTCTCCTTTTTTCTTCGTCGTTGGGATCTCATGGAAGGCAGCCTTCAATGAGATTGTGACTACGAGTGCCATGCCAGAGAGGCTATCAGAGGGTCTGATCCACTTGATTCCCAAAGAGGGTGGTTGACAAATTGGAGATTCGACAATGGAGACCCATCACCCTCCTTGGGACCGCTTACAAAAATTTTGGCCAAGGCCATCAACAAGAGACTACAACCTTTCCTTCTCGACTTGATTCATGATACTCAAACAGATTGTCACTGTTGAAAGAGCGAGTATGAATAGAATGGCCACTGCCAACTACCTCCCCTCAGAGCCCATCCAATCCCTCAATCCACTCACCCGTAAAGGGTTGTGGAGGGATGAGGGAGGCCTAAGGGTCTTTTGACCCTTATACTAAGGGTTTTCAACCCTTTTTTAAACATATGATATAATACCCAATCCACGTGGCAGCCAAGCAAGATGACTTTTCCAACACCTCCCCTAGCGTCGAACTCGGCTCACGACAATCACGACAAACACTACAGCAACACACAATTGCTTGGCTCAGGGGCTTGACAGCGGCTTAGGCTCAGAGGCAGCATTGTCTTGGCCATGGCAGTAGCAACTTGGTCAGGGGCCATGGCGAGCTTGGGCACAGAGGCTTTACGAAGAGCTTGGCTTGGCTCAGCCCAACAGCGTGTACACACAAGGCAGGAGCAAACAACAAGCAGAGCAAGGCAAGCCTCAAGGAGAGCGACCCGCTCTGATACCATGTTGAAAGAGCGAGTATGCGCAGAATGGCCACTATCGGCGGCCTCCTCTCAGAGCCCATCCAATCCCTCAATCCACTCACCCGTAAAGGGTTGTGGAGGGATGAGGGAGGCCTACGGGTCTTTTGACCCTTACACTAAGGGTTTTCAAGCGTTTTTTCAACATATGGGATAATACCCAGTCCACATGGCAGCCAAGCAGGATGGCAAATCATCATCATCAAGATCATCATCATCAACAACACCATCATCATCATATGACATAGTCATCTCATGAAGAGGGTTGGGAACCCTATCGGCAGTCAGCAGGGGGCATTTAGCCTGCTATATCGGTAGCCCATGGGGGACCTAGATAGCCTGTCAGTAGCAGCATGTGATGGCTAGCAGGTGTTGGGAAATGTGCATGGCAAAGCACAGCATTGAAGTGATTATTTCAGGAATATTTGTCCAACCAAACAGGCTGACAGGTTTTTGATGCTGGCCAACTTGTACCTCATAGCATATATAAGCAGCCAATCATTATTCAATTAGTTCATCAAGTATATATTTTCAGCATTCTTTCATCAAGTACATAGTTTTTTTCATACTCGTATGGAAAATATTCCATACCCGTATGCGTATGGTCACGTATGGAAAAACTTTTCATACTCCAGCCATTTTTTTTTGCATCTTTTCTAGACAGAGAGATTAATTGTCAATGTGTGAAAGTCAAACCATCATGATCAAGATTATCGTCTTCATCAGCAACAACACCATCATCATCATAGTCATCACATGAAGAGGGTTTGGAACCCGATCGGCCAACAGGGGAATTCAGCTTGCTCTGGTCGGTAGCCCATGGGGGACCTAGACAACCAGCATCATGCAATGGCGAATAGGTGTTGGGCAATGTACAGAGCAAAGCGCAGCATTGAAGTGTTTATTTCAGGAATATTTGTCCAACAAAATAGGCCGACAAGTTGGTGATGCTAGCCGCCTTGTACCTCATAGCATATATAAGCATCCAATCATTATTCATTCAATGGTGTGTTCCTAATATGTGAATTCTAGTTAATTGGATTGATGCAGAATATTATCCTTGGGTAGGGGAAGCTTGCTCTTTCTTTGGGGGAGAGAAAGCTTTCTCTTGCTATTGGGGAGAGTCACTAGCATGCTCTTGCTGTGCTTGCTCCCGCCGAGGGGATGGTGAATCTGAAAGGTCAAGTAAAGTCATGAAACACCACGGATCCACTCCTCCGGAAATCCCATCATGCACATTGTCTCCTCCAGAAAGCCCCAATCAACTCTATCATAGGCTTTCTCAAATTGAGGAAAATTGAGGAGGAGCATAATGAGATCTTGCTAGCGTATCCTAGCCGAAGCAGTCACCTCCCAGAAAGTGAAGATGATGTCCAGAATGCTCCAATCTTGAACAAAACCTGTGTCATGTGCAAGACAGGTGTAGGCTAATCTGAGGGCTAACCCCTGAAGGGCAACAAATAAAGAACCAGCTAGAAGACAGGTTTGGAGCTTGTGCTGCTAGGTTTGAGGTAGGAAAACCTTGTGGAAAAGGACAGAGCGTTGTTGGCCAGGTGTTGAAGGAGCTTCTTCTGTTGGCTGCAGTAAATATGTGAGTATTTTTCCTAGAGCTGGCCGACAGCAGGTTGGCCTGTCCATGAAGGCAATTCAGCCCTATAAAAGAGGCACACTTGCTCAATGATTAGGCATTCAATCCCTCTTTGGGAATGGGTCATCGACTAGGGGTAGTTAGGTGTTTTCTATCTTTTCCAAGACAGCCTATGGCTGTAGGACTTGTACTACATTTTTGTACATTATAATATACTGAATACTCAGCTATCTCTCTATCTCTTCTCTGTCTTTTGCCTGCGTTTTGCATCAGCATCTTCCAAGATGGTGTTTAGGGTTGAAAGAAGACTCCCAGAGCTTCCAATCCCAAGGCAACCGCCTCGGGGGGAAAAGGCCAAAACGAGACGGGGTCTTTCCCAAGACACAGCACGGGAGCCTCTGGCTCCAAGAACTCGACTAACGCGCCCAAGCTTACTCTAGACCAAAAAGCCCAAGCAGGCAAGACCGGTGGGAAACTGAGTGCTGAGGAGATAACTTAGTACAAGGAGGGGGGTAGGTGTATATTTTGTCACACAAAAGGACACACTTCTAAGGATTGTCCGAAGAAGACTACCACTGCACAGACGACCACCCTAGCCTCCATGGCTTCCGTGGTGAGCCCAGCTCCCACACAAACCCCAGTGGTTGTCCCTAGTTCTTCGGATCCCAGTTCTTCGGTTGGTGCAATTGTTAGCTGGGATCTCGAAGAGAAGCATAAGGGCGCCCCAGACCAGGAGTATGAGCGTAACAAATTGCTCAATACCTTTGGCTACATAGGTGGCCAGAGAGTCATCGTCTTGTTTGACAGCAGCAGCACGGAGGATGTAGTCACGGAACAGGCTGCTTGACGAGCCCGTTTCGTCTTGACTTCAGTAGACAAGAAAGTTGAGGGATTTAGCACAGGAATGATAATGAGCATCAAGTTTGAAGCTCAAGGTGCTAAATTAGTGATTCAGGGGGATTGAGTTTGTGCGAGATTTTATGTTTGCCCCTCTTGTAGGAGCAGACATAATTCTAGGAATTCAATGGTTTCACGAGTCTCAACCCGATATTGATTGGGATAGGCACACTTTTCCGATTATCCGGAATGTGTCCAAAGCTCCAAAGACCATTAAATGTGAGCCAGGGATCCTTAACTTTCCTCTCATAAGCCACTTACAGGCTAAACGAGAAATCAGATAAGGCGCACAATGCGCGATGATATACATCCTGACTACCTAGACGGTGGCCAATGCTTCCGAGAAGCACCATGCTCTCCATGAAAAGTTCCAGAAGATTTTCCTTCGGCACAATCTTCCTCCCCAGCTCCCCCTGTCTGGACCGGAGGACCACAAGATAGACCTCCTACCAGGCTTGGATCCCCTGTGCAAGTTTCCATACCGTCTGTCCAAGGCAGTGGAATCGGAGTTGAACCGCTAACTCCAAGAACTGTTGCAATGTGGCTTCATACGCCCAAGTGTGTTGCCATTTAAAGCAATGATCCTGCTCGTTAGGAAGTTCTTCTCGATTGTGTGTTGATTATCGTACCCTCAATAAGTCAAAAGTAAGTTGCCGATGCCTCAAATAGATTATATTCTCGAGAGGTTGAATGGGACCAAGGTGTTCTCGAAACTAGACTTGAAGAGTGGATACCACCAAGTAAGGATTGTTGAGGGGGACATCCCCAAGACAGCCTTCCATACGGAATGTGCTCACTATGAATTTGTGATCATGCTTTTTGGCTTGACGAACGTTCGAGCCACATTCAACCGCATGATGATGTGTGTTTTCAAGTACTTGACTAAACAGTGTGTGTCCATATTTTTGGATGACATACTCGTGTTTTCAGCTACTGTTGAGCAGCATGACATTGATGTGGAGAAAGTCTTGAAGTTGGTTCGTGAGGAACTGTCTTTGTCTTCGACTTGAGTCATGCTTGAAGCGGTGCAAAAGAATCTGTTCTAGAACCATCACTTCAACTTCATCAACTATATCCAGTTCCGCTTCATCTTTCACTTCAGAAGGGATTGGACCTGCATATGGTTTCAGCCAACTGACATGAAACACATCATGCATAGTCCAACTTGGAGGTAGCTTCAACTTCATTGACACCTCATTGATCTTTCTTTGGATAGGAAAAGGTCCAAAGCTCCTGAATGATAACTTTGGGCATCGCTTGCCCACCTGTCTCAGTCTTTGCTTCATAATCCGAAGATAAACCCAATCTCCTTCCGAGAACTTCACATCCCTTCGGTCTTTGTTGGCCTATCGAGTGTAGGCCTCCTCCGCTGTAGCCAACCTGTCTTTAACTGATTCCAATATCTCCTAGTAAGACTCCGTCATTATGTTCACTTCAGGTACTGAAGACCAGGTTTTGGTCAATAGCGACTGGAATGGTCTTCCAAATGCAGTTTCAAGACCGAGGGGCTCACGAAGCGGTATGGCTTGACAAAATCTTCTTTGACGACTATCCGGCTTTATTGACAGACTATTTGGAGGCTATACACAATTCCCGTTAAGTAGAAGGGGATGTCACGTGCAACCCGCACTTGGATGCCACATAGACATATCTGAACAACAAGGTGCAAGACCTGGAGTAAAAACTGGTCCCATGTGAGCCTAGTCCGGGACGAGTCAGCAAGGGCTCCACTCTACGCGTCCAAGGTCAGGTGTGCATTGTCCTGCACATGAAGCAGTGCCAGTCCGTACTATGAATCTCCCTCTAGATTGATGTCAGATGACCGAAACCAGATGTCGGGCATATGTAGAAGCATGTAGGATTGCATGTAGAAGGGCCAGCCCATAGGGCTACCCCGGAAGAGAGTGCTATACTCTTGCATTGGACATGGGGCAGGTTTTGTGCCACTTCAAGGGGCCAAGAAGGCCCCATGCCTTGCCCACCAGCCCATAGAAGGGCTGGGTAGGCAGAAATCAAGTCATTCATCTCATTATTCACGAAGGGTTGCTGCGTTCCAAGGGCCAGGACAGCCAAGGGGAAGTGCTCAACCGGTGATACATGTAAATGTGTAGTTCATTAAATGCACTAATGTAGTCACTAATGATAGGCACATGTAGAGATACACACGAGGTAGTGATGAAGGGATGATCATCATGAAGGCTAGGTTTAAAAATAGCTCTTACACAGACATTGTATCAGATCCACCAATTGTTGTAACCTTTTTGGTCTCATAGGTCATTTTGGCCTTCTGAAGACGTTAATATATCATTTCATTTCATATCATTTTCTCTCTCTCTATTTCTGCACATCTTCTTCTATGTTGTGCGGAATACTTGGGGACAGAATTTACTTGGATGATGACCTTACCAAGGCACAAGTGGCACATCGCAAACAAGAGAAGGCAGCACGACTGGCGGGAAAAAAAGCCTTCTATCACAACGGTCATGTCATCATTGATGGCAAGATCGTCGAATAGGGACTCATGGCCTATGAGACAAAGGTACAGATGGCAGTTTGGAACTGCAATGGGTCACTGTGGTCAGATCCAGGGCGTTTTGAGGAGGTGCTGGGAGATCTGGACATTATTTTTCTCACAGAGACACACCAAAGTTGAGAGAAGTTTGCCGAGGGTGACAGGCTATACATGGGAGTCTGCCTTTAGAGGACAGACTAGATGGGCAGGAGGTGTTGGAGGATCGGGATTCGGGGGAGTGGCTGTACTTTTTAGGGAGGGGCTCCAGCCACGTGTTACAGTGATGAGCTGAGATGAGGAGGCTAGGTTCATGTGGGTCAGAATGCAGCTCACGGATACGAGGGCGGTATATATTGCTGTATGCTATTTCTCACCAGATGGCTCACTTTTTGCTCAGGGGAAGCGTCATAGAGATCAAATGGAGGATGCAGAGGAGCATGAGGATGCTATAACAGAGGAGGGGGAGATATTCACAGCATTGTCAGAGGGGATAACGGAGTATAGGAGGAGGGGGGATATTTTGCTAGTGGGAGACTTTAATGCCAGGACCCAAAGTAGACAGTGTTAGGTGTATGACATGGAGGATCCACATTTGAGGGGGCTGGATGAGGAGGACCCTGGGATACAGAGATCTTCAGAGGATCAAGGGGAGATCAAAAAACATGGGAGACAGCTATTGGTGTTTGGTGCGCATCATCGGCTCACTATTTATAATGGGCTCGAGAGGTGGCCAGGCTCAGGGGTGTTTTCCATATGGAGGAGGGAGGAGCACTGTTGACTACATTCTTGGTCCCATAGAGACCATGAGTCTCGTGGACTCTTTTTCCATCCCTACTTGTCCTATTGGGGCGGACCATACATACCTGCTACTATCTTTACGAGCACATCCTTCTAGTTCTACCACTTTATTTACTACTAGTACATCATTTCGCCCTACTATATATTTCACACATGATTGTGATCATCTATATAGTACTTCTATCTACCGAGGCCTTCTTCATCTAGACCCACACTCACCTCTTGACACTCTTAGTACACAGCTTACAGATTTATTACATACATCCACCCTATTGAGCTTCCCACATTCCTAAAGGAGAACTGCCAAGAGTAACACTGGAAAGATGCCCCAAAATAGTCGGTACGATGACGAGTGTCGGGCTACTCGTTCACGTCTCAAATGGGAGATAGAGAGGTGAAATCTCGGGCTGCAAGGCACAAAGACTTAACCAATCTTTAACTCGCCCTAAGAAACGCATGTTCGAGGAAACCAAACACTGGGACATGTACCACTTATTTTTGAGCAACGATTCAGCTGAGGCTTGGTGGAGGCTACGGGAACACCGTTCACACACCCCTATCTCCAACCCCGAGGTGAGCATTTTTCATATGCTGCTGACACGGTGGCGCCATTTATAGCACATCTCTTTAACAGGGCTATCGTAGAGGGGTTCCCGCCCGCATGGACTTTACACACTATTGCCCCCATCCATAAGGCTGGCGACCCTATGGATCCGGGTAACTACAGGACTGTGACGGTAGGCCACACATTGGCCAAACTTTATGGGTTGGTCATTGAGCATGAGCTCAGTAAATTGGCAGAGATCTCTGGATTCAGAGCTACTGGGCAGGCTCGTTTCCGCCGAAACCCTCTTGATCATATCCTCACGCTCAAGGAGCCTCATAGAGGAGGTGAAGGCACAGCGATGCAGATTATATTGCTGCTTTGTGGATTTCCGCAAGGCATTTGACATTGTGCCTCACGATGTCAAATGCCGAAGATCAAGGCGGCACGCAAAGAAGGGAAGAAGGCACATTATAGGGATGGTAACATCTACATTGATGGGAAGAGGGTCAAATAGCGCCATCTGGCCTATGAGACACGGAGGAAACAACATGAAGACAAAGAGATACACATAGCAATATGGAACTATAATGGAGTCCTATGGACACATCCAAGGAGACTTGAGGAGGTGATGGAGGGCCGGGATATCATCTTGATGACAGAGACACACGAGAGCCCGGAGAGGGGATTACCATGGGTTGAGGGTTATCAGTGGGAGTCAGCTCACCGCCGACAGGGGATGAGACAGGCCACCTCTCGAGGTTCAGGAGGTATTGCAGTGCTTTTCAGGCATGGGTTACATGAGCATGTTCGAGTCGTAGCACGAGACTCGGAGGCGAGATACATGTGGATTAGCTTACGCCTCTCGGAGACCAGATGGATTTATATCGCCCTTTGCTACTTTCCTCAGAAGGGGTCGCGGTTTGCCACCACCGAGGAGCCGGGTGGAAGAGAGGCTAGTGAGTCTCCATACTCTGTCTTATCTGAGGAGATCTTACACTATTCGACACTGGGAGAAGTCTTCTTGATGGGGGACTTCAATGCACGGACTCAGAGCAGACAATGCGAGATCTATGACTTTGAGGATCCCTTGAGACTAGAGCCGCTAGCTACAGAGGATACAGGGACCACTCGGATCTCCGCTGATGGAGGAGCTGACAGCACTGGATATGGGCAACATTTGCTGGAGCTTGGGGCCCAACACCATCTCGTTATTTATAATGGGATGACTTAGTGGCCAGATTCAGGTGGGTTGACTTGCTTTCCAGTGGGAGCTTCTTTCGTCGCACTAGGTGCCGGAAGGTAATCCGTGACTGTCTGTGAGTGGTAACACCCATGAGCACCTCTCTCTGTAATCTGATCCTCATCTCTCTGCACTCCTCATCATACCAACTGTTCTGGGGCATGTTCCCAGATCGTCTCCATGTAGGCTGACTATGGGGATATGCCTCTGATGTTGCAGCATGAAGCGTCTCTATCAATATCTGAGTGAGCTCATCTAATGGCCGTCCCGGCTCCTCGGCACATAGGCGTCTGTATATCTCATCCGTGTATACGATGTCAGTCTCCCTCGTAAAGGTATAACGAGTGTGTGTGGAGACCTGTCCCAATGGAGCGGTGCTGAACTGAAATGTGAGAGTGAAGGACAAGATAGCATGATCCACTGCTATTCCACCGGCCTAGTGCCTACCATAAAATCCTGAAAAGAGGGAATGAGATTGGGCTGAGCCATAACATAGTCCACTGTACTAGCACCATGCCGATGTGGAAAGCTAGTGAAACCGCCCGATGTCGGGAATCTCTGTAGGCCATTCAGGATGGCCAATCCATGTGCAGTCCCCATGTCTATCAAATACCGCCCATACACTGTATGTTCCTCATCCTGTGAGAGTCTAGATAGGCCCATATCCCTAACATCAAGCTCCCTCAACATCTCCTCTGAGGTATCATAAAATACTGTCTGGTTATGGGCGGTCCTAGCATTGAAGTCCCCCAAGAGAATGATGTCACCATCCCTGGAGAACTCCCAAATGTCATCATCCAAAATAGAAAAGGGAGACTGCGCGCTAGGTGATGCATACACTGATGTACTCGGAGCAAAATAGCATATAGCAATGTAGAGATATCTGCCGGTCTCTGCCCTCAGTCTAACCCACATGTATCTAGCCTGCTCATCTCTGCGGACTATATGTATCAGTGGCTGTAGCTCCTCTCTAAACAATACTGCCACTCCTCCTGAGCCCCGTCCTCTATGCTCTGAACGAGTCTCCTGTCTACAAGCTGTCTCCCATCGGTATCCACTAACATGTGGCATGGACTGTCCAGGAGCCTGATGCGTCTCACAGTAGAAGATGATGTCCCTCCCAGTGAAACTATCCTCAAAACCCCTACATCAAGGCGTAGAGATCCATTACAATTCCAAGTAGCAACTTTGAGTGTAGTCCCATAGGTCTCGCGCCGTCATGAAGAGCGCCTCTCCATAATCACCACTCTACCATCTCTATAGAAGGCCACTTTCCCTTTCTCTCGGGCTGCCCTTATCTCGGGCATAACTTCTTTCATGTGGGCAAGTTGCGAGAGACCCAATGGGCCTATGAGACCAAAGGTACAATAACGTCCATGGCATATCTCATCATGGAATGGAAAATAAAACAGAATGAAAACATAAATATAGCTATCTCACTGGGGTGATACAAAACTGTCCATGGAAACTTGTCATGGAATACTAGGAACATAAAAACATGGGAGCAACATCAGCTCCGAGTAGATGGTATACCACTCTCCAAAGGGGCTGACGAGTATGGAGAGAGAAATGAAATGATATATTAACGTCTTTAGAAGGCCAAAATGACCTATGAGACCAAAAAGGTTACAACAATTGGTGGATCTGATACAATGTCTGTGTAAGGAGAGAGAGAGAGAGAGAGAGAGAGAGAGAGAGAGAGAGAGAGAGAGAAGAAAGAAAGAAAGATATATTAACGTCTACGAGAGGCCAAAGTCGGCCTATGAGAAAAAAATAATACAACTGTGTTCTTCCGGTCATCAGAAGAAAAGAAACAAAAGAAAAAGTGTGCATGTGTCTGGATACAAGTGTGAATCATCATGGATCGGTGGAGCCCATATACAAACAATATAAGGGGGGTGGGGATGTGGATGGAGTGCTAAGGCAAGATGCATCTCTATATGCTGAAGGGGTAGTACAAGCTATGCAGATCTATGTCTAACTCCATCCAGTGCCATAAGAGGGATATAAGATATCATACATCGCCGATGCTGAGGCTGTGAATGGCATGAACATGTACCCTGAGTCTGAATGAAAGCGAGCTAGCCTCTCCTGTGTCTCCATCTGGTGTCTCATTCGGATAGCTGCTATCTCTCGGTGATGGAGTCGGGGTGCTCTATGTCCAGTCTGTCTAGGTCTCCTCCTGGCTCTCAATTCCTCTGCTCTCTGTGCGGTCACCCCACATGGTACATTAGCTGGCACAGGCATAGCTCTCTGGAAGAAATCTGTGAGCTGGGACTGTCTCCCACCCCTAGTGGGAGCGGGTGTCTGGAGGAGTCTCTCTCGAGAACTATGAAGCTCTAGTAGTAGTCTGCCAAGCTGTCGCTGGTCTGAGGCCTCCATCAACTGATGTAGTGAAGAGTGCTCCTCAAACAATCCTGCATATCTATCTCTGACCCCCTGGTGGGCTCTACATCTACATACAAAGTGATCCTCAGTCTCCACCTCCTCGCGGCACAATCTGCATATCCGCTCAGCTCTAGGAACCCGTGCCGCTCTCCCAGCCTCTATCTCTAGCTGATGTGATGAGACTCGCAGCTGTCCAATAGCAACACGAGAGCTGTGTGGCATGTATACATCCATGTACCGCGGTCAATGTATAAACCCATCCCCTGAGATGCTCATAAAGTGGTCTCTGTAATACAGCATCTTCGGTGGTAGTGGGCTCTCCGGTGCTGTCCATGTCTCCTGTATGTAGTGCTGCCATATGTCCTGTCTCATCACTCTGTTCCTCTCATTGAGAGAGAGGTAACCCCGTGGAGCAGACTGATCATACTGAAAAGGTGGCAACCGCTCAATGTCTATACCATGATGTGAGAACCACTGTAGCATCTGTGCATACCAAGATCCAGTGTGTCCAGCCTCGGCCAGCTGTCTGGATGCCTCAAAAGCTCGGTGGGATAATCTCTCCATGGGCATCTCCCTTATCCTGTATATAAAGGAGATCGTCTGGAACAATGCCTCCACTGCCATAGGTGGTGCAGCAAACTCAGCTCGAACAATGTCGTGCGGGACGGATGGTTTGCTGCGTATCATCCTCGAGAGCATCAAGATCTGTGGTCTCTCCAGCTGTACCCATGTGGAGGCTGCAAGCCGTGGTGCCCAAACCGCTGCTGCATACATCAAGGCTGGTGTCACTAATGTATCAAAGAGCCACCCTTTCGTGCGGGGTTCCTGAAAATGTGCCTGATGACACTGACGCTCAAGGCCAGCAAGAGCTGCATACCCCCGGGTCACTCTGTCTTGGACTGCCTGAGCCATGGAGAAGCGTCCAGCTGAGCTAGGAAATGTGATGCCAAGGTAAACATAAGAGCTCACCACCTCGACCCGCCCTCCTCCTAATGTGAGAGTAGTGTGGCTCCTGACTGCGGGTGAAGTGTGGAAGATCATAACCTTGGTTTTCCCAAGGTTCACTGTGAGCCCCTGCTGTGCGCAGAAGTCATCAAGAGCCACAAGGTGTCTTTGAAGCCTAACCTGCGTGTCGGATACCAAGACGATGTCATCAGCATAAAGCATAACATGGACAGTAATACCTGATAGCTCAACCCCAGAGCCTCCTCCCTGTGTGATGTAATCGACCACCTCATCAATATAGAACCCAAAGAGCGTGGGGGAGAGCGGGCACCCCTGCTTCACACCAATGGTGCTAGCAACTGTGTCGGACAAGCCTCCTAGGTATGCCTAGTGTCTGTAGTCGCCGAAAGAGGCGCTCTCTGGGCACAGTATCAAATGCCTTGCGGAAATCCACAAAGCAACAATAGAGCCGTTGCCTTCGTGCCTTGGCCTGATCAATCAGGCACCTCAATGTAAAAATGTGGTCGATGGTCGAGAAGGCTCGACGGAAGCCTGCCTGGCCTGCTGCTCTCAATCCCCCAACCTCTGCATGAGTGCTCAGCTCTGCCTCCAAAACTACCCCGTATAGTTTGGCCAATATACGGCCAATCATGAGGGTCCTGTAGTTCCCAGGGTCTAGTACATCTCCCGCTTTATGGATCGGCACAATAGTGTGCATCGTCCACTCAGCCGAAAACCCCTCTGACAGAGCTCTGTTGAAGAGATGAGCAAGAAATGGTGCCAATGTATCAATAGCATAGATGAGATGCTCTCCCTGGAATCCTGTATGATCTGTCGCCCGTCCATGTTGGAGTCGGCATATGGCCCTCCTAACCATAGGTGGGGTGAAGAAGGTGGAGACTGTGGGGCATGGCTCTGTGCGCTGTGGTATAGGGGGCTGTGCAGGCACATCAGAAAGTCTCTCTGCATATGTCTGCCAAGTCTGAGGATCGGCAATAGGTGTGGGAGGACGGGGCTCTTTGAGTCTCCTCCAAGCAGTAGCAGCATCTCTGCTCATGAGCATGTGATATGTGTCCCAGTACTGAGCCTCCTCATAAGCTCGCCGCTTACGGCGGGTGAGAGTGTGCATCCTCCTGCCTGCCTGCCTCCGGGTGATCTCCCCGCGAGCCCTCTACACTCGGAGACTACGGTAAAGGTTTCTGCATTCATCATCGTACCATCGGTTCTGGGGCATGCTCCCAGATGTAGGTGGCCGTCCTGTCTGTATGTGGTATGGGAAACTCCTCGCGGCTGCGGAGTGCAGTACATGTGAGAGCTGGGAGGTGAGCATGGCCATGGGTGCCGATGGATCTAAGGCAAATAGCTGATCATGAACATGATAGTCGTACACCTTGGCTAGGTCCTGAGTGAAGTGAAAAATAGTGCGTGGTGGCTGTATGATGGGTGGGTGGGTCTCCCATAAGCTCCTGAAAGTGAGGGATAGGTATGTATGATCCGCCCCAATGGGGCATGGTGGTATGGTGAAGTGAGACACCATATCTGCTGCCTCCCGGGATCCCATCACATAATCCACTGTACTACTACCGCCTCCCACTGGAAAGCAAGTCAACCCACCTGAATCGGGCCACTGAGTCATCCCGTTATAAATAATGAGATGGTGTCGGGCCCCAAGCTCCAGCAAATGTTGCCCATATCTAGTGCTGTCAGCTCCTCCATCAGCGGAGATCCGAGTGGTTTATCCTCTGTAGCTAGCGGCTCTAGTCTCAGGGGATCCTCAAAGTCATAGATCTCGCACTGCCTGCTCTGAGTCCGTGCATTGAAGTCCCCCATCAAGAAGACTTCTCCCAGTGTCGAATAGTGTAAGATCTCCTCAGATAAGACAGAGTATGGAGACTCACTAGCCTCTCCTCCACCCGGCTCCTCGGTGGTGGCAAACCGCGACCCCTTCGGAGGAAAGTAGCAAAGGGCGATATGAATCCATCTGGTCTCCGAGAGGCATAAGCAAATCCACATGTATCTCGCCTCCGAGTCTCGTGCTACGACTCGAACATGCTCATGTAACCCATGCCTGAAAAGCACTGCAATACCTCCTGAACCTCAGGAGGTGGCCTGTCTCATCCCCTGTCGGTGAGCTGACTCCCACTGATAACCCTCAACCCGTGGTAAGCCCCTCTCTGGGCTTTCATGTGTCTCGGTCATCAAGATGATATCCCGGCCCTCCATCACCTCCTCAAGTCTCCCTGGATGTGTCCATAGGACTCCATTACAGTTCCAGATTGCTATGTGTATCTCTTTGTCTTCATGTTGTTTCCTCCGTGTCTCATAGGCGAGATGGCGCTATTCGACCCTCTTCCCATCAATGTAGATGTGACCATCCCTATAGAGAGAGAGAAAGAAAGAAAGAAAGAAAGATTTTATTAACGTCTTCCAAAAGACCGAACTCGGCCTATGAGACAAATCGGAGTACCTGTATGGGGTATCCTCTGTCATCCCAACAAAATGAAAAAGTACTGAATAAAAAAAAGCTGAATCTGGGTGTGCAGGGGATGGAGCTCTACTACTAGGAGAATGCAAAGCTATATGCATGGAGTATACAATCATGATATGCCACCTAGCTAGCTCCATCCTGTACCATACTGGGGGTATAAAATGGTATACATCAGTGAAGGGGGTGTCCACAGCTCCCTGAAGAACATGCCTGGGTGTGCTCTGAAGCGAGCCAGTCGCTCCGCACCCTCTCTGTGAAACTGAGCTCTGATCTCTGTCATCTCTCTCTGGTATAGGCGTGGTGTCCGAAAGCCAGGTGTCCTCTGTCTCCTGCAGGCTCTAAGTGTCTCTGCTCTCTGGAGAGTAATTCCCTGCCGTGTAGGGGCTGGGAGGGGTATGGATCTCTGAAAAAATGTAGTAATCTGTGTCTGTCGCCCCCCCTCTAGAGCTGTCTGAGCCTGTAATAATGTCTCTGTGGCATTGTATGTCTAGAATGTATCTCCCCAGTATGCGCTGGTCTGCTGCCTCAAAGATCTGGCGTAGGGAATGTGGCTCTCTGAATAAAATGGGATATCTCTCTCTGATGGCTGTATATGCTCTGCATCTGCATACATAATGCTCCTCACTCTCCACCTCTCTGCACAATCTGCATACCCTCTCCTCTCGGGGGATCCGTGCTGCTCTGCCAGTCTCAATCTCCAATCGGTGTGATGAAACTCTGAGCTGACCAATAGCCACTCGGGAGCCGTGTGGTAAAAAGCCCTCCATGTATCTAGGCCTCTCTATAAATCCATCATCAGTGATACTCATGAAGTGATCTCTGTAGTATAGCATCTTCGGTGGAAGAGGCTGTGTAGGCGATATCCATGTCTCTCGTGTATAGAGCTGCCATAGATCCTGTCTCAATACTCTGTTCCTCTCACTATGAGAGAGACGGATATGTGGTGCATCCCTGTCATACTGGAATGGTGGTAGATGATCCATGTCTAGGCCATGCTGTGAGAACCAATGTGTGACCTGTGCATACCATGATCCTCTGTCTCCTGCCTCAGCCAACTGTCTAGATGCCTGAAAAGCTCTGTATGATAATCTGTCTTGTGGCATGTAATATGCGGAAGCTTCGGAGAAGGATCGGTACTTCAAAACTCAGAAAACAGCACTCTTTTCGCGACGGAATTAACGCACAAACTGAAAGACGATGTGCAGAAAAATAGAGAGAGAAAGGAGAGATGGAGAGGGGACAGTATTGGGTCCCAATTACCCTCTGTAGGGCCCCCACCACGGATGGTGTATTTGCTTTATTAGAATGATGTAAATCTGAAAACAAATACAAAGTACTTGACCTTTTCTTGGCTGGAAAACCTGCCCTTGACCTTCAGTCCTTCACCCCTTTGCTTTAGCAATGTTCTTGGCTGTCCTGGCCCTTGTTTGCTTGGAGCACTTGGTGAATTATGAGATGCCATCATGGATTATGGGCTGGGGTATTTATACTCCCCCTTGTCTCCAGTCGGCCTGTTTCATGAAGCCCCACGACTGTGTCTAATTAATAAAGTGTTTTCACACTTGATTAACTGCTGTCCAGCCTGCGCATATATTCTGGGACAGCCTCCTGACTGCTGGGCACCATGCGCATGGGTGTGGGACTGCCCCCCACACCTGGCCGACTGGCTGGGTAGGGTTTCTAACCCTGTCGGCTGCCTGTCCAGCAGCCCTAGGGCTGGCCGACAGCCCTTCCAGCCCAAGCCATGGCTGGTGGGCACAATGTGGGCCCTCCTGGCCCCTTGGGGGTGGTTCTATACCTCCCCCATGCCCACACTAAGAGTGCAAATGCAAGATCTTCTCACTTGGGGTAGCCCTATGGGCTGGCCCCATCTCTACATGCAAACCTACATGCCTACAGATGTCTGGCATCCAGTTGCAAACCAGATACACAGCACATCTGACATCATTCCAGAGGGAGACTCACAGCGCGGACTGGCACTGCTTCATGTGCAGGACAATGCACACCTGACCTTGGACTCATGTGCAGGACAATGCACACCTGACCTCGGACGACTGAGATGGATCCCTGGCTGACTCGTCCCGGACTGGGCTCACATGGGACCAGTTCACCATCCCAAGTCCTGCACCTTCTGTACAGAAATGTCTACGTGGCATCCAAGTGCGGGATGCACGTGACATCCCCTTTTGCTTAACTTGACAGAAGCTGCATAGCCTCCAAATAATCCGTCAATAATGCCGGATAGTCTGCGAAAAATTCTTTGTCGAGCCATACCGCTTCATGAGTTCCTCGGTCCTGAAACTTCGTGAGAAACTGTCGTAGTCTTCGGCCTGAGCCATGCTTGAAACGGTGCAGAAGGATCTGTTCTGGAACCATTACTTCTGCTTCATCAATGATGTCTGGTTCCGCTTCGTCTTTGACCTCTGAAGGGGGTGGACCTGCATATGGCTTTAACCAACTGACATGAAATACATCGTGCATAGTCCAACTCGGAGGTAGCTTTAACTGCATAGACACCTCATTAATCTTTTTCCGGATGGGGAATGGTCCGAAGCTCCTGAAAGACAACTTTGGACATCGCTTGCCCACCTGCTTCAATCTTTGCTTCATAATCCGAAGATACATCCAATCTCCTTCCTAAAACTTCATGTCCCTTCGGTCTTTATTGGCCTGTCGAGTGTAGGCCTCTTGCGCTTTCGCCAATCTGTCTTTAACGGACTCTAGGATCTCCTGGTAAGACTCCGTCACTCTGTTCCCCTCCGGTACTGAAGACGAAGTCCTGGTTAACAACGACTGGAAAGGTCTTCCAAACGCTGCCTCATATGGAGTCCTGCCAATAGCTGAAGAAAAAGAGTCATTCAAAACAGCTTGAACTAAAGGCAAAAACGATTCCCACTTACCTTGCTGATCGTGGACATAACACTTCAGCACATCAAAGGCCAATTGGTTGTATATCTCTGTCTGGCCATCTGTCTGTGGGTGGAATGCACTGGAAAAATTCAACTTAGTACCAAAATTATCAAACAATGCCCTCCAAAAATGACTGGTAAACTTGGCATCTCGGTCTGACACTATGGTCCTAGGAATCCCACCAATCGGGTACCAATGCCGAATGAATAGCTGGGCAACATCCTCGGCGGTCACATTGGCCCTGCAAGGAATAAGCATAACAAATTTGCTGAACCTGTCAACAATAGTTAAACACTGTGTATTACGCTTACTCGGACTGGGAGGCAGATTTGTGACAAAGTCCATTGAAATGTCTTGGAAAGGACCCTCAGGAATTGGCAAAGGTTGTAACAACCCTATCTTCTTTCCACGAGGAGCTTTCACCTTTTGACAAATGTCACAGCGTTGTACATATGTAAACACATCACGCCTCATCTTTGGCCAATAGTATTGCCGTTCTAATTTCTCCAGAGTCGAATTCATGCCCCTATGACCACCTGTAATGGCGTCATGGGCATTATGGAGAAGAGCTGTCCGGAATGATTTCATGACACACAGTCGGTCTTTGTAGTAAAGCCAACCATCGTGTATCAGAAAATGGCATGGTCCTGTGGCATCCAATGCATGTTCCCACTGTGTACCGAATTCCTCGGAATCCGCGTACATGTGCTTCATGTCTTCTAGTCCTGTACCAACAAGGTCAAGTCTAGTGGTCTGAATCGCAGATACTTGTCCCTTCCTGCTCAAAGCATCGGCCACTGGGTTGGCCTTTCCTGGAAGGTACTCAATCATGCCACCGAACTGCTGGAATATCTGACTCCAGCGGTGTTGTCGATCACTCCACTGTGCACGTGGCATCGTCTGAATCCGGCGCAATGCCTGATGGTCAGTGCGAACCTCAAAGTCACGGCCATACAGGAAATGTTTCCAATGTTTCAAGGCCTGTATGACTGCTAGGAGTTCACGATCATAGACTGAGTAGTTCTTTTCGGCGGGCAGTAACTTACGAGACATGTAAGCTACCGGATGACCATTCTGTTGCAATACACCTCCAATTGCGATGTTACTCGCATCGGTGATCACCTGAAATGGTTCGTCCCACGAGGCAAGGGCTAAACAAGGCGCTTCAGACAAAGCCACCTTGAGGTTCTGGAATGCCTCCAACGCTCGTGGAGTCGTTCGAATCTTTTGCCTCCTTGTTTTCACTCCCTTTAGCAGATCGGTGAGGTCTGCCGAGAGATCAGAAAACTTGTCAATGTGGGTGGAATATGCCTGGCATATACCCACAAATGATCTAATGTCATAGGCTGTCTGAGGTACTTCCCAGTTAACAATCTCGGCCACTTTAGCCGGATCAAGTCGAATGCCTTCAGCACTGATTATATATCCCAAGTAATGTACCTGGAACAGATAAAATTCTGACTTCTTTTCATTGACATAGAGCTCGTTGCTTTCCAGCAACTTAAGGACTTTCTCCACATCAATGTCATGCTGCTCAACTGTAGCTGAAAATATGAGTATGTCGTCCAGAAATATGAACACACACACTCCAATCAACTCCCGGAAAATACGCATCATCATGCGGTTAAATGTAGCTGGGGCGTTCGTCAAACCAAATGGCATAACCACAAATTCATAGTGGGCCCGTTCTGTACGGAAAGCTGTCTTGGGGATGTCCCCCTCAACAATCCGAACCTGGTGGTACCCACTCTTTAAATCCAGTTTGGAGAACACCTTAGCTCCATTCAGCCTCTCGAGAATATAGTCAATTCGAGGCATCGGGAATTTGCTCTTGATAGTCAGCTTGTTGAGTGCACGATAATCGACACACAACCGAGAAGACCCATCTTTCTTCTTGACAAATAAGATCGGTGCTGCAAATGGCGACACGCTGGGGCGGATGAAGTTAGCTTGCAACAATTCTTGGAGTTGGCGGTCCAACTCCGATTCCATTGCCTTAGAAAGGCGATACGGAAACTTGCTCGGGGGTTCCGAGCCTGGGAGGAGGTCAATCTTGTGATCCTCCGATCTGGACGGGGGAAGCTGGGGAGGGAGACTGTCCCGAAGAAAAATCTTCTGGAACTTTTCATGGAGGACCGAGTACTTCTCGGAAGCACTGGCCACCGTCTGGGCTGTCTGGATGTAAATCATGGCACACTGTGCGCCTTTCCTAACTGCTCGTTTAGCCTGCAAGTGGCTTATGAGCGGAAAGTTTGGAATACCTGGCTCACACTTAATGGTCACCGGGGTGTTTGACACATTCCGATCAATCTGGAACGTGTGCTTGTCCCACTTGACATCAGGAAGAAACTTGTGAAACCACTGGATACCCAAAATTATGTCTGCTCCTACAAGAGGGGCAACCATAAAGTCACGCACAAACTCTATGCCCTGAATCACTAACTTAGCACCTAGAGCTTCATACTTGACGCTCGTTGTCATACCTGTGCTAAAACCCTCAACTTGTTTGTCCACCGGAGTCAGCTCGAAACGGGCACGCCTAGCGGCCTCTTCCGTGATCACATCCTCCGTGCTGCCGCTGTCAAACAAGACAACGACTCTCTGGCCACCTATGTAGCCAAAGGACTTGAGCAATTCGTTGCGCTCATACTCGTGGTCATGGGCGCCCTTCTGCTTATCTTCGAGCTCCCGGCTAATAATTGCTCCAACTGAAGCACCGGGGGTTGAAGAACTAGGGGTAGCCACTGGGGTCGGTGTGGGAGCTGTGCTCACCACGGAAGCTGTGGAGGCGGCGGCGGCCTTTGGAGGCTTCTTCGGACAATCCCGAGAAGTATGTCCTCTTGTGTGACAAAAGTAACATCTACCCTCCTTCCTGTACTGAGAAAGCTCCTCAGCACTCAACTTGCCACCTGTCTTGCCTGCCTCCGCTTTCTAGTCTGGAGTAAGCTTAGACGCATTGTTCGAGTTCTTGGAGCCAGAGGCTCCCGGGCTCTGTCCTGGGGAAGACCCCGTCTGGTTCTGGCTTTTGCCCCCCGAGGCGTTAGCCTTGGGAGAAGCCGGCTGGGAAGTCTTGGGCTTGCCACCATCGTGTTTCATTTCTGCACTCTGCGCAAGCGAGAGTGCGTCCTCAAAGGTGGCTGGTCTAAACATACGCACCTCCCATTGGATTTGCGTGTCCAGGCCATACAAAAACTGCCCTTTCTTGTCCGAATCAGATAAGCCTAATTGTAGACACAAGGTCGAAATTTTATTGGCAAACTGAAGGATTGGTTGCGCGTTCTGACGCCCCTGAACTCGTCTTCGAGTCGCTCAAGGTAGTGGGGCGGTAAAAACCGCTGCTTAAGGTCACGGACGAACTCGTCCCACCCATAAGCTGCCATACCTGATCTGGTGTGGGCATGAGCCCACTGAGTCCACCAAGGAATGGCCTCATCTTCCAAGTACCAACTGGCTAAGATCACTTTGTCAATATCTGATTTCCTAACTGCGGCAAAGTAAGCTTCAAATTGATGTAACCATGAATACAGAGTAGTGGGATCGAGTTTACCATTATACTTACTGAAATTCATTTTCTCGGGAAAATGATTCGAGGGCGCCGCCGGTGTCAATCTGGCGTCCAAAGCTCTGAGGTAACGCTCGTGTTCCACTTGTCGCATGGCGTCGTCTTCGCGTTGTCGAATCTCCTCTGCATCTCAAGCAAGGAGCTTGGCTGCGGCTGTGACCCTGCGAGAGGGTCCCTGTGACGAGGATCTGGTATCTGGGATACGGAAGGAGAGGGAGGAGGAGATGGAAAACGCGACGCTGGAGAGCGAGAACGCTCCTCCAGAGCCAAAATCCGCGGCTTCTGCTCATCCAACTTGGTTGTCTGGTCTGCGATTGCTCGCATCATCTGCTGGAACATGTCTTGTACACTCAAGCCGGGTGCCCTTGCTAGGCTGCCTGGTGCACTCTGGTCCCATGGTTCTGGTTCTCTCTCGTCCCCAAAGTTCGCCATAGAGGGAAAATGCAATTCCTTTCCGGAGCGCAATCTGACCATCCACTATCTCTGTGGGAGACTTCCGGAGGCTAAAAACCAACCGTCCTTCGAGGGACAGGAGTCACTCCGAAAGGGGTAGTCCACCGGCGTCTAAAAACCAACCACACGAGCGAAAAAATTTTCTGGTTTTCTTTGCTGAATCTTTGTCCTTGAAGTGAGCTCTGATACCACTGTAATATGCGGAAGCTTCGGAGAAGGATCGGTACTTCAAAACTCAGAAAACAGCACTCTTTTCGCGACGGAATTAACGCACAAACTGAAAGACGATGTGCAGAAAAATAGAGAGAGAAAGGGGAGATGGAGAGGGGACAGTATTGGGTCCCAATTACCCTCTGTAGGGCCCACACGAGCGAAAAAATTTTCTGGTTTTCTTTGCTGAATCTTTGTCCTTGAAGTGAGCTCTGATACCACTGTAATATGCGGAAGCTTCGGAGAAGGATCGGTACTTCAAAACTCAGAAAACAGCACTCTTTTCGCGACGGAATTAACGCACAAACTGAAAGACGATGTGCAGAAAAATAGAGAGAGAAAGGGGAGATGGAGAGGGGACAGTATTGGGTCCCAATTACCCTCTGTAGGGCCCCCACCACGGATGGTGTATTTGCTTTATTAGAATGATGTAAATCTGAAAACAAATACAAACTACTTGACCTTTTCTTGGCTGGAAAACCTGCCCTTGACCTTCAGTCCTTCACCCCTTTGCTTTAGCAATGTTCTTGGCTGTCCTGGCCCTTGTTTGCTTGGAGCACTTGGTGAATTATGAGATGCCATCATGGATTATGGGCTGGGGTATTTATACTCCCCCTTGTCTCCAGTCGGCCTGTTTCATGAAGCCCCACGACTGTGTCTAATTAATAAAGTGTTTTCACACTTGATTAACTGCTGTCCAGCCTGCGCATATATTCTGGGACAGCCTCCTGACTGCTGGGCACCATGCGCATGGGTGTGGGACTGCCCCCCACACCTGGCCGACTGGCTGGGTAGGGTTTCTAACCCTGTCGGCTGCCTGTCCAGCAGCCCTAGGGCTGGCCGACAGCCCTTCCAGCCCAAGCCATGGCTGGTGGGCACAATGTGGGCCCTCCTGGCCCCTTGGGGGTGGTTCTATACCTCCCCCATGCCCACACTAAGAGTGCAAATGCAAGATCTTCTCACTTGGGGTAGCCCTATGCGCTGGCCCCATCTCTACATGCAAACCTACATGCCTACAGATGTCTGGCATCCAGTTGCAAACCAGATACACAGCACATTTGACATCATTCCAGAGGGAGACTCACAGCGTGGACTGGCACTGCTTCATGTGCAGGACAATGCACACCTGACCTTGGACTCATGTGCAGGACAATGCACACCTGACCTCGGACGACTGAGATGGATCCCTGGCTGACTCGTCCCGGACTGGGCTCACATGGGACCAGTTCACCATCCCAAGTCCTGCACCTTTTGTACAGAAATGTCTACGTGGCATCCAAGTGCGGGATGCACGTGACATGGCATCTCTCTGAATCTGTCTAGCAGGCATATAGTCTGGAATATGGCCTCTACCATCATAGGAGGGGCAACAAACTCTGCTCGGATAATGTCATGAGGTACTGACGGTTTGCTGCGTATCATGCGTGCCATCATGAGGGCCTGTGGTCTCTCTATCTGTGTCTACCAATGGGTAGCAAGGCCTGGCGCCCATACTGCTGCTCCATACATCAATGCCGGTGTAACTAATGTGTCAAATAGCCACCCCTTGGTCCGGGGCTCCTGAAAATGCGCCTGGTGGCACTGTCTCTCTAGCATAGCCAATGCTGCATATCCCCGTGTCAATCTAGCTCTGGCTGCTGAACCCATGGTAAAGCGTGTGGCTGCTGCAGAGAAGGTAACCCCTAGGTACACGTATGATGTCACCACCTCCACCTGGCATCCTGCGAGAGTGAATGTCAGCTGACTCCTGCCCTATCTCGATGTATGAAAGACCATAACCTTGGTTTTCCCAAGGTTCACAGTAAGACCCCTCTGTGTGCAGAAATCATCGAGTGCATGTAGATGCTGCTGTAGACCACCTGGGGACTCAGACACTAATACAATATCATCAGCATAGAGCATAATATGTACTGAGGTACCTGCTAAATCAACTCCATCTCCGCCTCCCCGTGTAATGAAGTCAGCCACCTCATCAATGTATAACCCAAATAGCGTGGGGGAAAGTGGGCATCCTTGCTTCACACCAATGGTGCTAGCAATAGTCTCGGACATACCTCCTGGACATCTGACTCGCCCAAAAACCTGCTCATATAATGCATAGATGCCCCATGTCATATCTGCTGCTATGCCAAGAGACTGCAGGCGCTGAAAGAGCCTCTCTCGTGGTACTGTGTCAAATGCCTTGCGGAAATCCACAAAGCAGCAATAGAGCTTTCTCTTCCTCACTCTGGCCTGATCAATCATACATCTCAAAGTGAATACATGGTCAGTGGTAGAGAAAGCTCTCCTGAAGCCTGCCTGCCCTGATGAGCGTAAACCTGCTTGCTTAGCATATAAGCTAAGCTCTTGCTCCAACACTGCACCATAGGGTTTGGCCAACACGTGGCCAACCATAACTGTCTTGTAGTAGCTCGGATCGAGCATATCCCCTGTTTTGTGAATCGGCACAATGGTGTGCATCGTCCACTCCGCAGGCAAACCCTCTGCTAGTGCCCTGTTAAACAGGTGTGCAAGAAAAGGAGCCAAAGAATCTACTGCATATATGAGATGCTCACCCTGCAGGCCCATATGGTCGGCGGCCCGTCCATGTTGTAGGCGGCGGATAGCTTCCTGTACCATCGAGTGGGTAAAGAAGCTAGCGGTGGTAGGTCGAGGCTCCTGTCGCTGACGTATAGGTCGCTGCTGTGGGGCATGGTATAGACCCTCTGCATATGTGTGCCATGTCTGTGGGTCTGCAATAGGTGTCGGGGTCCGGGGCTCTCTAAAGTGCCGCCATGAGACAGGGCTATCTCTACTCATGAAGAAATGAAAGATCTCTAGCTCCTGTATCTCTGCGAAGGCCCGCCTTTTGCGGCGAGTAAGTCTCCTCATCTCTCTCCTCGACTCTTGCTCTGTGATGGCTCCCAAGGCTCTCTGTATGCGGAGCCGTGAGTATAGGGCTCTACACTCGTCATCATACCATCTGTTCTGGGGCATAGTCCCAGGTCTCGCAGGCTCTCCTGAGTGTACACGATGTGGGAAGCTCTGTAATGCAGCCGTGTGTAGGAGTGATGCGAGTTGGGCTGTAATGGTATCCATAGATGCCAGGGGATCCATGAGTAGGAGCCCATCCTCTACTCTGCCAGTGTATATGTCTGCCATGTCATGTGTGAAGTAGATGGTAGTGTGTGGCGTTGGTATGTGGGGGGCTGGTGATACTGGTGATCCGGCTAGTGAAAATGCCAAGTATGTATGATCTGCCCCAACAGGACGAGGTGGAATGGAGAATGAGGTGACAAGCTGTGATGCCTCCAAAGACCCCATAATGTAGTCTACCACCGTGCCTCCGGTCCGTGTATGACCCCCATGTGGGAAGCATGTCAGCCCTCCTGATCCCGGCCACTGTAGCATCCCGTTATAAATAACGAGACGATGCCTGGCTCCCAACTCTAGTAAGTGGTCCCCATAATGTCCTCTGTCTGGTCCAGTGTCCTCTGATGCCCGACTAGCCCCTATCTCCTCTGGATCCACAGGGTGGAGGATCTCCATGTCATCATAGTCATACACCTCACACTGTCTGCTCTGTGTGTGGGCATCAAAGAGAGAGAGAGAGAGAGAAATGAAATGATATATTAACGTCTTCAAAAGGCCAAAATGACCTATGAGACCAAAAAGGTTACAACAATTGGTGGATTTGATACAATGTTTGTGTAAGAATAGCTAAAACAACTAAACAACGAACTGAAACTGAAACAACAACTATGGGGAAAAGTATGGTACTAGGAGCTCCTAATGGATAACATTTGGGAAGGAAAACTCCAGCAACAAAGGTAAGCATCATATACATCACTATCCAAAGATGTCTCTCATCGGTCGATGGCGGATATCCTCAATGTCCTCCATTGGAGTTGATTAGCTTTAATCATTTCGTCACCCACTGCATCATCTCCATCGTCATCAGATAGGCTGAAGCTTTTGGCCCTTCTCCTCTGAGGCTGTGGAGATATGGTAGACGGGTGGGCGCCATGGCACTTAGAAACCGATTGATTGCGAGATAGAGCTGGGTGTTTGGCCAATACATTGTTATCAGAAGCAAGCGGGAAAGGAGAGCTGGGGCAAGGCGTCTACCATGCCGTGCTAGTATGGTCAGAGAGAGAGAGAGAGAAAGAAAGAAAGAAAGATTTTATTGACGTCTTCCAAAAGACCGAACTCGGCCTATGAGACAAATCGGAGTACCTGTATGGGGTATCCTCTGTCATCCCAACAAAATGAGAAAGTACTGAACTGAAAAGCTGAATCTGGGTGTGCAATAAGTACAATGAGTGGTGAAGGGGATGGAGCTCTACTACTAGGAGAATGCAAAGCTATATGCATGGAGAATACAATCATGATATGCAACCTAGCTAGCTCCATCCTGTATCATACTGGGGGTATAAAATGGTATACATCAATGAAGGGGGTGTCCACAACTCCCTGAAGAACATGCCTGGGTGTGCTCTGAAGCGAGCCAGTTGCTCCGCACCCTCTCTGTGAATCTGAGCTTTGATCTCTGTCATCTCTCTCTGGTATAGGTGTGGTGTGCGAAAGCTAGGTGTCCTCTGTCTCCTGCGGGCTATAGTGTCTCTACTCTATGGAGAGTAATTCCCTGCCGTGTAGGGGCTGGGAGGGGGATGGATCTCTGAAAAAATGTAGTAATCTGTCTGTCGTCCCCCCTCTGGAGCTGTCTGAGCCTGTAAGGATGTCTCTCTGTGGCGGTGTATGTCTAGAATGAATCTCCCCAGTATGCGCTGGTCTGCTGCCTCAAAGCTTTGGCGTAGGGAATGTGGCTCTCTGAATAAAATGGGATATCTCTCTCTGATGGCTGTATATGCTCTGCATCTGCATACATAATGCTCCTCACTCTCCACCTCCTCTTTGCACAATCTGCATACCCTCTCCTCTCGGGGGATCCGTGCTGCTCTGCCAGTCTGAATCTCCAATCGGTGTGATGAAACTCTAAGCTGACCAATAGCCACTCGGGAGCCGTGTGGTAAAAAGCCCTCCATGTATCTAGGCCTCTCTATAAATCCATCATCAGTGATACTCATGAAGTGATCTGTGTAGTATAGCATCTTCCGTGGAAGAGGCTGTGTAGGCGATATCCATGTCTCTCGTGTATAGAGCTGCCATAGATCCTGTCTCAATACTCTGTTCCTCTCACTATGAGAGACGGATATGTGGTGCATCCCTGTCATACTGGAATGGTGGTAGATGATCCATGTCCAGGCCATGCTGTGAGAACCAATGTGTGACCTGTGCATACCATGATCCTCTGTCTCCTGCCTCAGCCAGCTCTCTAGATGCCTCAAAAGCTCTGTATGCAATCTGTCCTGTGGCATCTCTCTGAATATGTCTAGCAGGCATATAGTCTGAAATATGGCCTCTACCATCATAGGAGGCGCAGCAAACACTGCTCGGATAATGTCATGAGGTACTGACGGTTTGCTGCGTATCATGCGTGCCATCATGAGGGCCTGTGGTCTCTCTATCTGTGTCCACCAATGGGTAGCTATTGGCACTGTCTCTCTAGCATAGCCAATACTGCATATCCCCGTGTCAATCTAGCTCTGGCTGCTAAACCCATGGTGAAGCGTGTGGCTACTGCAGAGAAGGTAACCCCTAGGTACACGTATGATGTCACCACCTCCACCTGGCATCCTGCGAGAGTGAATGTCAGCCGACTCCTGCCCTGTCTCGATGTATGAAAGACCATAACCTTGGTTTTCCCAAGGCTCACAGTAAGACCCCTCTGTGTGCAGAAATCATCGAGTGCATGTAGATGCTGCTGTAGACCACCTGGAGACTCAGACACTAATACAATATCATCAGCATAGAGCATAATATGTAATGAGGTACCTGCTAAATCAACTCCATCTTCGCCTTCCTGTGTAATGAAGTCAGCCACCTCATCAATGTTGTATAACCCAAATAGCGTGGGGGAAAGTGGGCATCCTTGCTTCACACCAATGGTGCTAGCAATAGTCTCGGTCATACCTCCTGGACATCTGACTCGCCCAAAAATCTGCTCATATAATGCATAGATGCCCCATGTCATATCTGCTGGTATGCCAAGAGACTTCAGGCGCTGAAAGAGCCTCTCTCGTGGTACTGTGTCAAATGCCTTGCGGAAATCCACAAAGCAGCAATAGAGCTTTCTCCTCCTCACTCTGGCCTGATCAATCATACATCTCAAAGTGAATACATGGTCACTGTTAGAGAAAGCTCTCCTGAAGCCTGCCTGCCCTGATGAGCGTAAACGTGCTCGCTCAGCATATAAGCTAAGCTCTTGCTCCAACACTGCACCATAGAGTTTGGCCAACAAGTGGCCAACCATAACTGTCTTGTAGTAGCTCGGATCGAGCATATCCCCTGTTTTGTGAATCGGCACAATGGTGTGCATCGTCCACTCCGCAGGCAAACCCTCTGCTAGTGCCCTGTTAAACAGGTGTGCAAGAAAAGGAGCCAAAGAATCTACTGCATATATGAGATGCTCACCCTGCAGGCCCATATGGTCGGCGGCCCGTCCATGCTGTAGGCGGCGGATAGCTTCCTGTACCATCGAGTGGGTAAAGAAGCTAGCGGTGGTAGGTCGAGGCTCCTGTGGCTGAGGTATAGGTGGCTGCTGTGGGGCATGGTATAGACCCTCTGCATATGTGTGCCATGTCTGTGGGTCTGCAATAGGTGTCGGGGTCCGGGGCTCTCTGAAGTGCCGCCATGAGACAGGGCTATCTCTACTCATGAAGAAATGAAAGATCTCTAGCTCCTGTATCTCTGCGAAGGCCCGCCGTTTGCGGCGAGTAAGTCTCCTCATCTCTCTCCTCGACTCCTACTCTGTGATGGCTCCCAAGGCTCTCTGTATGCGGAGCCGTGAGTGTAGGGCTCTGCACTCGTTATCATACCATCTTTTTTGGGGCATAGTCGCAGATCTCGCAGGCTCCCCTGAGTGGACACGATGTGGGAAGCTCTGTAATGCAGCCGTGTGTAGGAGTGATGCCAGCTGGGCTGTAATGGTATCCATAGGTGCCAGGGGATCCATGAGTAGGAGCCCATCCTCTACTCTGCCAGTGTATATGTCTGCCATGTCATGTGTGAAGCCAGGGGATCCATGAGTAGGAGCCCATCCTCTACTCTGCCAGTGTATATGTCTGCCATGTCATGTGTGAAGTAGATGGTAGTGTGTGGCGTTGGTATGTGGGGGGCTGGTGATACTGGTGATCCGGCTAGTGAAAATGCCAAGTATGTATGATCTGCCCCAACAGGACGAGGTGGAATGGAGAATGAGGTGACAAGCTGTGATGCCTCCAAAGACCCCATAATGTAGTCTACCACCGTGCCTCCGGTCCGTGTATGACCCCCATGTGGGAAGCATGTCAGCCCTCCTGATCCCGGCCACTGTAGCATCCCGTTATAAATAACGAGACGATGCCTGGCTCCCAACTCTAGTAAGTGGTCCCCATAATGTCCTCTGTCTGGTCCAGTGTCCTCTTATGCCCGACTAGCCCCTATCTCCTATGGATCCACAGGGTGGAGGATCTCCATGTCATCATAGTCATACACCTCACAGTGTCTACTCTGTGTGTGGGCATTGAAGTCGCCCGTAAGAAATACTTCCCCTAGTGTAGAATAATGCATAATCTCCTCTGACAGACAAGTGTATGGCGAGGCTCCTGTCTCCTCCTCTTGTGGCATGTCCTCTATAATGACATAGGAGGATCCTGATGGAGAAAAGTAACATAGAGCTATGTATATAACCCTGTCCTGTGAGAGTTGTGAGCTGATCCACATGTATCTGGCCTCTGGATCCTGTGCTACCACTCTCAGTCTCCCCTGTAGCTCCCGTCTGAATAGAACTGCTACTCCTCCCGACCCTCTCGAGGTACCCTGGCGTGTGGTCCTCCTGTATGCTGACTCCCACTGGAATCCCTCTACTCGAGGTAGCCCTCTCTTTGGGCTCTGATGTGTCTCTGTCAGAAGTATGATGTCTCTCCCCACCATAACATGCTCCAGTCGTCCAGGCTGCACCCATAGTGAACCATTACAGTTCCATACTGCCATGTGTATCTCTGTCAGTGGCCTGGTTTGTGTCCCATAGGCCCCAAACCGCTAATCCATGGGCCGGCCATCAATGATGACCCGAGCATCTCGATAGAAGGCCTTCTTGCCTTCTCTCCTCACGTGTAAGACTCGTGGCATGCAAGTTCTCCTATGCTCAAGTTGCATCCTCGCGAGATCATCATCTAAGAAAATAGGAGCTCCCTCTAAACCTCGTAGTATGACCCTCTTTGTCATGAAGGTGACCCTCTCCGTCTCTCCTGCAAACTCTAGGATGAGGGCTCGCTTGCGTGTTGAGTCTTTCCCGGCTCTCCATGCTTTGGTGAAGGGGAGAGGGTGCTCTTTCTTGTAGCCAAGCTTCATGCATAGAAGCTGTCCATCTTTCTCGGGAGTGGAGTCGGGTGTCTCGGCTATACCTCTGACTCGATTGTTGAGGCGGCGAGCATGCCTCATCTTCTCCTCCTCAATGGTGGTGTGAATGATTTGGTGTTTTTCCCTTTGAGTCTCCTCCCTCACTTCTTTACGGATGTTCTTCTTCACCACCTCAACCCATCCTGACTGCTTGGCTTCGAGCTTTCCCTCCATGTCCTTTGTGATTTCCTTGGAGATCTCTTCTTTGATGGCCCTGAGAGTGTTGTCATTGATCTCCCCTTCTTCCTTCTTAGTATTCTTGATGGCTACCATTTCCACTTTCAGTGCACTCACCTCTTCCTTGAGTGCCGTGTTCTCTTGTTTGAGGTTCGTGACCCGTGCTTCGAGAGCCATGATGTGCCGGTGTAGTTTGTTCTCCACCTCATTGAGGTTGGAATCGGATGTCTTCTTGTTCTCCTTGATTAGTGCCTTCATTGCCGTCTCGAGGGCCTCGAGTTTCTCTTGGAGACTCGAGGCCATTCCTCCAGATCACTCTGCAGTCCTTCCCACAGGCAGGGAGGAGAGAGAGAGAAATGAAATGATATATTAACGTCTTCAGAAGGCCAAAATGACCTATGAGACCAAAAAGGTTACAACAATTAGTGGATCTGATACAATGTCTGTGTAAGAAAAGCTAAAAACAACTAACTGAAACTGAAATAACTATGAGGAAAAGTACGGTACTAGGAGCTCCTAATGGATAACATTTGGGAGGAAAACTCCAGCAACAAAGGTAAGCATCATACACATCACCCAAAGATGTCTCTCATCGGTCGATGGCGGATATCCTCAATGTCCTCCATGGTGAGTACTCTGACTGGACGTCTCCCATGCCGTGCTAGTATGGTCCTGATCCTCTGTTGTAGTCTCCGCCGGTGTCGAGGTGGGCCTGAGCAAGGGTGGGTGGGTGGGTGGGAAAAGCGGGCGGGGAGACTGAAGCGACGGGCGAAGGGGGGCGACCAGTTGGAGAGAGAGAGAGAGAGAGAGAGAGAGAGAGAGAGAGAGAGAGAGAGAGAGAGAGAGAAAGAAAGAAAGAAAGATTTTATTAACGTCTCCCAAAAGACCGAACTCGGCCTATGAGACAAATCGGAGTACATGTATGGGGTATCCTCTGTCATCCCAACAAAATGGAAAAGTACTGAATAAAAGAAGCTGAATCTGGGTGTGCAGGGGATGGAGCTCTACTACTAGGAGAATGCAAAGCTATATGCATGGAGTATACAATCATGATATGCAACCTAGCTAGCTCCATCCTGTACCATACTGGGGGTATAAAATGGTATACATCAGTGAAGGGGGTGTCCACAGCTCCCTGAAGAACATGCCTGGGTGTGCTCTGAAGCGAGCCAGTCGCTCCGCACCCTCTCTGTGAAACTGAGCTCTGATCTCTGTCATCTCTCTCTGGTATAGGCGTGGTGTCCGAAAGCCAGGTGAAATGAAATGAAATGATATGATACATTAACGTCTTCAGAAGGCCAAAATGACCTATGAGACCAAAAAGGTTACAACAATTGGTGGATCTGATACAATGTCTTTGTAAGGAAAGCTAAAAACAACTAAACAACTAACTGAAACTGAAAGAACTATGAGGAAAAGTACGGTACTAGGAGCTCCTAATGGATAACATCTGGGAGGAAAACTCCAGCAACATAGGTAAGCATCATACACATCACTATCCAAAGATATCTCTCATCGGTCGATGGCGGATATCCAGAGAGAGAGCGTCTACTAAAGACCCAATGGGCCTATGAGACCAAAGTGGTAAGCATCATACACATCACTATCCAAAGATGTCTCTCATCGGTCGATGGCGGATATCCAAAGAGAGAGCGTCTACTAAAGACCCAATGGGCCTATGAGACCAAAGTGGTACAATAATGTCCATGGCATATCTCATCATGGAATGGAAAATAAAATAGAATGAAAACATAAATATAGCTATCTCACTGGGGTGATACAAAACTGTCCATGGAAACTCGTCATGGAATACTAAGAACATAAAAACATGGGAGCAACATCAGCTCCGAGTAGATGGTATACCACTCTCCAAAATGTCAAGCATGGGGTTGACGAGTATGGAGAGAGAAATGAAATGAAATGAAATGATATATTAACGTCTTCAAAAGGCCAAAATGACCTATGAGACCAAAAAGGTTACAACAATTGGTGGATCTGATACAATGTCTGTGTAAGAAAAGCTAAAAAACAACTAACTGAAACTGAAATAACTGTGAGGAAAAGTACGGTACTAGGAGCTCCTAATGGATAACATCTGGGAGGAAAACTCTAGCAACACAGGTAAGCATCATACACATCACTATCCAAAGATGTCTCTCATCGGTCGATGGCGGATATCCTCAATGTCCTCCATGGTGAGTACTCTGACTGGACGTCTCCCATGCCGTGCTAGTATGGTCCTGATCCTCTGTTGTAGTCTCCGCCGGTGTCGAGATGGGCCTCTCATCTTGGGGCGCCTGGACTGCCCCAGCTCTATAGCCCGATCAATCAGTGTACCTCTAGTGCGGCTATACTCTAGGGCTAGCTGCAATGCCTGCTGGCCTGACTGCTCAATCTCTGGTCGAAAGAAGTCTGTAATCTGGAGAGAGAGAAAGAAAGAAAGAAAGAAAGATTTTATTAACGTCTTCCAAAAGACCGAACGCAGCCTATGAGACAAATCGGTGTACCTGTATGGGGTATCCTCTGTCATACCAACAAAATGAAAAAGTACTGAACTAAAAAGCTGAATCTGGGTGTGCAATAAGTATAATGAGTGGGGGAGGGGATGGAGCTCTACTACTAGGAGAATGCAAAGCTATATGCATGGAGTATACAATCATGATATGCAACCTAGCTAGCTCCATCCTGTACCATACTGGGGGTATAAAATGGTATACATCAATGAAGGGGGTGTCCACAGCTCTCTGAAGAACATGCCTGGGTCTGCTCTGAAGGGAGCCAGTCGCTCCGCACCCTCTCTGTGAATCTGAGCTCTAATCTTTGTCATCTCTCTGGTATAGGCGTGGTGTCCGAAAGCCAGGTGCCCTTTGTCTCCTGCGGGCTCTGAGTGTGTCTGCTCTCTGGAGAGTAATTCCCTGCCGTGTAGGGGCTGGGAGTGGGATGGATCTTTGAAAAAATGTAGTAATTTGTGTCTGTTGTCCCCCCCTCTGGAGCTGTCTGAGCCTGTAAGGATGTCTCTCTGTGACACTATATGTCTAGAATGAATCTCCCCAGTATGTCTAGAATGAATCTCCCCAATATGCGCTGGTCTGCTGCCTCAAAGCTTTGGCGTAGGGAATGTGGCTCTCTGATCAAAATGGGATATCTTTCTTTGATGGCTGTATATGCTCTGCATCTGCATACATAATGCTCCTCACTCTCCACCTCCTCGTTGCACAATCTGCATACCCTCTCCTCTCGGGGGATCCGTGCTGCTCTGCCAATCTCAATCTGCAATCGATGTGATGAAACTCTAAGCTGACCAATAGCCACTCGGGAGCCGTGTGGTAAAAAGCCCTCCATGTATCTAGGCCTCTCTATAAATCCATCATCAGTGATACTCATGAAGTGATCTCTGTAGTATAGCATCTTCGGTGGAAGAGGCTGTGTAGGCGATATCCATGTCTCTCGTGTAAGAGCTGCCATAGGTCCTGTCTCAATACTCTGTTTCTCTCACTATGAGAGACGGATATGTGGTGCATCCCTGTCATACTGGAATGGTGGTAGATGATCCATGTCTAGGCCATGCTGTGAGAACCAATGTGTGACCTGTGCATACCATGATCCTCTGTCTCCTGCCTCAGCCAGCTGTCTAGATGCCTCAAAAGCTCTGTATGACAATCTGTCCTGTGGCATCTCTCTGAATCTGTCTAGCAGGCATATAGTCTGGAATATGGCCTCTACCATCATAGGAGGTGCAGCAAACTTTGCTCGGATAATGTCATGAGGTACTGACGGTTTGCTGCGTATCATGCGTGCCATCATGAGGGCCTGTGGTCTCTCTATCTGTGTCCACCAATGCGTAGCAAGGCCTGGCGCCCATACCGCTGCTCCATACATTAGTGTCGGTGTGACTAATGTGTCAAATAGCCACCCCTTCGTCCGGGGCTCCTGAAAATGCACCTGATGGCACTGTCTCTCTAGCAGAGGCAATGCTACATATCCCCGTGTCAATAGCTCTGGGTGCTGAACCCACGGTGAAGCGTGTGGCTGCTGCAGAGAAGGTAACCCCTAGGTACACGTATGATGTCACCACCTCCACTTGGGGTCCTGCGAGAGTGAATGTCAGCTGACTCCTGCCCTGTCTCGATGTATGAAAGACCATAACCTTGGTTTTTCCAAGGTTCACAGTAAGACCCGTCTGTGTGTAGAAATCATCGAGTGCATGTAGATGCTGCTGTAGACCTCCTGGAGACTCAGACAATATCATCAGCATAAAGCATAATATGTACTGAGGTACCTGCTAGATCAACTCCATCTCCGCCTCCCTGTGTAATGAAGTCAGCTACCTCATCAATGTATAACCCAAATAGCGTGGGGGAAAGTGGGCATCCTTGCTTCACACCAATGGTGCTAGCAATAGTCTCGGACATACCTCCTGGACATCTGACTCGCCCAAAAACATGCTCATATAATGCATAGATGCCCCATGTCATATTTCTTGGTATGCCAAGAGACTGCAGGTGCTGAAAGAGCCTCTGTAGTGGTACTATGTCAAATGCCTTGTGGAAATCCACAAAGTAGCAATAGATCTTTCTCTTCCTCATTCTGGCCTGATCAATCATACATCTCAAAGTGAATACATGGTCAGTGGTAGAGAAAGCTCTCCTGAAGCCTGCCTGCCCTGATGAGCGTAAACGTGCTCGCTCAGCCTATAAGCTAAGCTCTGGCTCCAACACTGCACCATAGAGTTTGGCCAACACGTGGCCAACCATAACCGTCTTGTAGTAGCTCGGATCGAGCATATCCCCTGTTTTGTGAATCGGCACAATGGTGTGCATCGTCCACTCCGCAAGCAAACCCTCTGCTAGTGCCCTGTTAAACAAGTGTGCAAGAAAAGGAGCCAAAGAATCTACTGCATATATGAGACGCTCACCCTGCAGGCCCATATTGTCGGCGGCCCGTCCATGCTGTAGGCGGTGGATAGCTTCCTGTACCATCGAGTGGGTAAAGAAGCTAGCTGTGGTAGGTCGAGGCTCCTGTGGCTGAGGTATAGGTGGCTGCTGTGGGGCATGGTATAGACCCTCTGCATATGTGTGCCATGTCTGTGGGTCTGCAATAGGTGTCGGGGTCCGGGGCTCTCTGAAGTGCCGCCATGAGACAGGGCTATCTCTACTCATGAAGAAATGAAAGATCTCTAGCTCCTGTATCTCTGCGAAGGCCCGCCGTTTGCGGCGAGTAAGTCTCCTCATCTCTCTCCTCGACTCCTGCTCTGTGATGGCTCCCAAGGCTCTCTGTATGCGGAGCCGTGAGTGTAGGGCTCTGCACTCGTTATCATACCATCTTTTTTGGGGCATAGTCCCAGATCTCGCAGGCTCTCCTGAGTGGACACGATGTGGGAAGCTCTGTAATGCAGCCGTGTGTAGGAGTGATGCCAGCTGGGCTGTAATGGTATCCATAGGTGCCAGGGGATCCATGAGTAGGAGCCCATCCTCTACTCTGCCAGTGTATGTCTGCCATGTCGTGTGTGAAGTAGATGGTAGTGTGTGGCATAGGTATGTGGGGGGCTGGTGATACTGGTGATCCGGCTAGTGAAAATGCCAAGTATGTATGATCTGCCCCAATAGGACGAGGTGCAATGGAGAATGAGGTGACAAGCTGTGATGCCTCCAAAGACTGTACCGTGCCTCCGGTCCGTGTATGACCCCCATGTGGGAAGCATGTCAGCCCTCTTGATCCCGGCCACTGTAGCATCCCGTTATAAATAACGAGACGATGCCTGGCTCCCAACTCTAGTAAGTGGTCTCCCTAATGTCCTTTGTTTGGTCCAATGTCCTCTGATGCCTGACTAGCCCCTCTCTCCTCTGGATCCACAGGGTGGAGGATCTCCATGTCATCATAGTCATACACCTCACACTGGTTGCTCTATGTGTGGGCATTGAAGTCGCTCGTAAGAAATACTTCCCCTAGTGTAGAATAATGCATAATCTCCTCTGACAGACAAGTGTATGGCGAGGCTCTTGTCTCCTCCTCTTGTGGCATGTCCTCTGTAATGACATAGGAGGATCCTGATGGAGGAAAGTAACATAGGGCTATGTATATAACCATGTCCTGTGAGAGCTGTAAGCTGATCCACATGTATCTGGCCTCTGGATCCTGTGCTACCACTCTCAGTCTCCCTTGTAGCTCCCGTTTGAATAGAACTGCTACTCCCCCCGAACCTCTCGAGGTACCCTGGCGTGTGGTCCTCCTGTATGCTGACTCCCATTGGAATCTCTCTACTTGAGGTAGCCATCTCTCTGGGCTCTGATGTGTCTCTGTCAGAAGTATGATGTCTCTCCCCACCATAACATGCTCCAATTGTCCAGGCTGCACCCATAGTGAACCATTACAGTTCCATACTGCCATGTGTATCTCTATCAGTGGCCTGTTCTGTGTCCCATAGGCCCCAAACCGCTAATCCATGGGCCGGCCATCAATGATGACCCGACCATCTCGATAGAAGGCCTTCTTGCCTTCTCTCCTCACGTGTAAGACTCGTGGCATGCAAGCTCTCCTATGCTCAAGCTGCATCCTCGTGAGATCATCATCCAAGAAAATAGGAGCTCCCTCTAAACCTCGTAGTATGACCCTCTTCCTCATGAAGGTGACCCTCTTCGTCTCTCCTGCAAACTGTAGGATGAGGGCTGGCTTGTGTGTTGAGTCTTTCCCGGGTCTCCATGCTTTGGTGAAGGGGAGAGGGTCTTCTTCCCTGTAGCTGAGCTTCATGCATAGAAGCTGTCCATCTTTCTCGGGAGTGGAGTCGGGTGTCTCGGCTATACCTGTGACTCGAATGTTGAGGCGGCGAGCATGCCTCATCTTCTCCTCCTCAATGGTGGTTTGAATGATTTGGTGTTCTTCCCTGAGAGAGAGAGAGAGAGAGAGAGAGAGAGAGAGAGAGAGAGAGATTAAGCGTCTACTAAAGACCCAATGGGCCTATGAGACCAAAGTGGTACAATAATGTCCATGGCATATCTCATCATGGAATGGAAAATAAAACAGAATGAAAACATAAATATAGCTATCTCACTGGGGTGATACAAAACTGTGCATGGAAACTCGTCATGGAATACTAAGAACATAAAAACATGGGCCCTCCTGGCCCCTTGGGGGTGGTTCTATACCTCCCCCATGCCCACACTAAGAGTGCAAATGCAAGATCTTCTCACTTGGGGTAGCCCTATGGGCTGGCCCCATCTCTACATGCAAACCTACATGCCTACAGATGTCTGGCATCCAGTTGCAAACCAGATACACACCACATCTGACATCATTCCAGAGGGAGACTCACAGCGCGGACTGGCACTGCTTCATGTGCAGGACAATGCACACCTGACCTTGGACTCATGTGCAGGACAATGCACACCTGACCTCGGACGACTGAGATGGATCCCTGGCTGACTCGTCCCAGACTGGGCTCACATGGGACCAGTTCACCATCCCAAGTCCTGCACCTTTTGTACAGAAATGTCTACGTGGCATCCAAGTGCGGGATGCACGTGACATGGCATCTCTCTGAATCTGTCTAGCAGGCATATAGTCTGGAATATGGCCTCTACCATCATAGGAGGCGCAGCAAACTCTGCTCGGATAATGTCATGAGGTACTGACGGTTTGCTGCGTATCATGCGTGCCATCATGAGGGCCTGTGGTCTCTCTATCTGTGTCCACCAATGGGTAGCAAGGCCTGGCGCCCATACTGCTGCTCCATACATCAATGCCGGTGTGAGTAATGTGTCAAATAGCCACCCCTTCGTCCGGGGCTCCTGAAAATGCGCCTGGTGGCACTGTCTCTCTAGCATAGCCAATGCTGCATATCCCCGTGTCAATCTAGCTCTGGCAGCTGAACCCATGGTAAAGCGTGTGGCTGCTGCAGAGAACGTAACCCCTAGGTACACGTATGATGTCACCACCTCCACCTGGCATCCTGCGAGAGTGAATGTCAGCTGACTCTTGCCCTATCTCGATGTATGAAAGACCATAACCTTGGTTTTCCCAAGGTTCACAGTAAGACCCCTCTGTGTGCAGAAATCATCGAGTGCATGTAGATGCTGCTGTAGACCACCTGGGGACTCAGACACTAATACAATATCATCAGCATAGAGCATAGTATGTACTGAGGTACCTGCTAAATCAACTCCATCTCCGCCTCCCCGTGTAATGAAGTCAACCACCTCATCAATGTATAACCCAAATAGCGTGGGGGAAAGTGGGCATCCTTGCTTCACACCAATGGTGCTAGCAATAGTCTCGGTCATACCTCCTGGACATCTGACTCGCCCAAAAATCTGCTCAAATGCCTTACGGAAATGCCTTACGGAAATCCACAAAGCAGCAATAGAGCTTTCTCTTCCTCACTCTGGCCTGATCAATCATACATCTCAAAGTGAATACATGGTCAGTGGTAGAGAAAGCTCTCTTGAAGCCTGCCTGCCCTGATGAGCGTAAACCTGCTCGCTCAGCATATAAGCTAAGCTCTTGCTCCAACACTGCACCATAGGGTTTGGCCAACACGTGGCCAACCATAACTGTCTTGTAGTAGCTCGGATCGAGCATATCCCCTGTTTTGTGAATCGGCACAATGGTGTGCATCGTCCACTCCGCAGGCAAACCCTCTGCTAGTGCCCTGTTAAACAGGTGTGCAAGAAAAGGAGCCAAAGAATCTACTGCATATATGAGATGCTCACCCTGCAGGCCCATATGGTCGGCGGCCCGTCCATGTTGTAGGCGGCGGATAGCTTCCTGTACCATCGAGTGGGTAAAGAAGCTACTTGTGGTAGGTCGAGGCTCCTGTGGCTGAGGTATAGGTCACTGCTGTGGGGCATGGTATAGACCCTCTGCATACGTGTGCCATGTCTGTGGGTCTGCAATAGGTGTCGGGGTCCGGGGCTCTCTGAAGTGCCGCCATGAGACAGGGCTATCTCTACTCATGAAGAAATGAAAGATCTCTAGCTCCTGTATCTCTGCGAAGGCCCGCCTTTTGCGGCGAGTAAGTCTCCTCATCTCTCTCCTCGACTCCTGCTATGTGATGGCTCCCAAGGCTCTCTGTATGCGGAGCCGTGAGTATAGGGCTCTGCACTCGTCATCATACCATCTGTTCTGGGGCATAGTCCCAGGTCTCGCAGGCTCTCCTGAGTGTACACGATGTGGGAAGCTCTGTAATGCAGCCGTGTGTAGGAGTGATGCGAGTTGGGCTGTAATGGTATCCATAGATGCCAGGGGATCCATGAGTAGGAGCCCATCCTCTACTCTGCCAGTGTATATGTCTGCCATGTCATGTGTGAAGTAGATGGTAGTGTGTGGCGTTGGTATGTGGGGGGCTGGTGATACTGGTGATCCGGCTAGTGAAAATGCCAAGTATGTATGATCTGCCCCAATAGGACGAGGTGGAATGGAGAATGAGGTGACAAGCTGTGATGCCTCCAAAGACCCCATAATGTAGTCTACCACCGTGCCTCCGGTCCGTGTATGACCCCCATGTGGGAAGCATGTCAGCCCTCCTGATCCCGGCCACTGTAGCATCCCGTTATAAATAACGAGACGATGCCTGGCTCCCAACTCTAGTAAGTGGTCCCCATAATGTCCTCTGTCTGGTCCAGTGTCCTCTGATGCCCGACTAGCCCCTATCTCCTCTGGATCCACAGGGTGGAGGATCTCCATGTCATCATAGTCATACACCTCACACTGTCTGCTCTGTGTGTGGGCATCAAAGAGAGAGAGAGAGAGAGAAATGAAATGATATATTAACGTCTTCAAAAGGCCAAAATGACCTATGAGACCAAAAAGGTTACAACAATTGGTGGATTTGATACAATGTTTGTGTAAGAATAGCTAAAACAACTAAACAACGAACTGAAACTGAAACAACAACTATGGGGAAAAGTATGGTACTAGGAGCTCCTAATGGATAACATCTGGGAAGGAAAACTCCAGCAACAAAGGTAAGCATCATATACATCACTATCGAAAGATGTCTCTCATCGGTCGATGGTGGATATCCTCAATGTCCTCCATGGGAGTTGATTAGCTTTAATCATTTTGTCACCCACTGCATCATCTCCATCGTCATCAGATAGGCTGAAGCTTTTGGCCCTTCTCCTCTGAGGCTGTGGAGATATGGTAGACGGGTGGGCGCCATGGCACTTAGAAACCGATTGATTGCGAGATAGAGCTGGGTGTTTGGCCAATACATTGTTATCAGAAGCAAGCGGGAAAGGAGAGCTGGGGCAAGGCGTCTGCCATGCCGTGCTAGTATGGTCAGAGAGAGAGAGAGAGAAAGAAAGAAAGAAAGATTTTATTGACGTCTTCCAAAAGACCGAACTCGGCCTATGAGACAAATCGGAGTACCTGTATGGGGTATCCTCTGTCATCCCAACAAAATGAGAAAGTACTGAACTGAAAAGCTGAATCTGGGTGTGCAATAAGTACAATGAGTGGTGAAGGGGATGGAGCTCTACTACTAGGAGAATGCAAAGCTATATGCATGAAGAATACAATCATGATATGCAACCTAGCTAGCTCCATCCTGTATCATACTGGGGGTATAAAATGGTATACATCAATGAAGGGGGTGTCCACAACTCCCTGAAGAACATGCCTGGGTGTGCTCTGAAGCGAGCCAGTTGCTCCGCACCCTCTCTGTGAATCTGAGCTTTGATCTCTGTCATCTCTCTCTGGTATAGGTGTGGTGTGCGAAAGCTAGGTGTCCTCTGTCTCCTGCGGGCTCTAAGTGTCTCTGCTCTCTGGAGAGTAATTCCCTGCCGTGTAGGGGCTGGGAGGGGGATGGATCTCTGAAAAAATGTAGTAATCTGTCTGTCGTCCCCCCTCTGGAGCTGTCTGAGCCTGTAAGGATGTCTCTCTGTGGCGGTGTATGTCTAGAATGAATCTCCCCAGTATGCGCTGGTCTGCTGCCTCAAAGCTTTGGCGTAGGGAATGTGGCTCTCTGAATAAAATGGGATATCTCTCTCTGATGGCTGTATATGCTCTGCATCTGCATACATAATGCTCCTCACTCTCCACCTCCTCTTTGCACAATCTGCATACCCTCTCCTCTCGGGGGATCCGTGCTGCTCTGCCAGTCTGAATCTCCAATCGGTGTGATGAAACTCTAAGCTGACCAATAGCCACTCGGGAGCCGTGTGGTAAAAAGCCCTCCATGTATCTAGGCCTCTCTATAAATCCATCATCAGTGATACTCATGAAGTGATCTGTGTAGTATAGCATCTTCCGTGGAAGAGGCTGTGTAGGCGATATCCATGTCTCTCGTGTATAGAGCTGCCATAGATCCTGTCTCAATACTCTGTTCCTCTCACTATGAGAGACGGATATGTGGTGCATCCCTGTCATACTGGAATGGTGGTAGATGATCCATGTCCAGGCCATGCTGTGAGAACCAATGTGTGACCTGTGCATACCATGATCCTCTGTCTCCTGCCTCAGCCAGCTCTCTAGATGCCTCAAAAGCTCTGTATGCAATCTGTCCTGTGGCATCTCTCTGAATATGTCTAGCAGGCATATAGTCTGAAATATGGCCTCTACCATCATAGGAGGCGCAGCAAACACTGCTCGGATAATGTCATGAGGTACTGACGGTTTGCTGCGTATCATGCGTGCCATCATGAGGGCCTGTGGTCTCTCTATCTGTGTCCACCAATGGGTAGCTATTGGCACTGTCTCTCTAGCATAGCCAATACTGCATATCCCCGTGTCAATCTAGCTCTGGCTGCTAAACCCCATGGTGAAGCGTGTGGCTGCTGCAGAGAAGGTAACCCCTAGGTACACGTATGATGTCACCACCTCCACCTGGCATCCTGCGAGAGTGAATGTCAGCCGACTCCTGCCCTGTCTCGATGTATGAAAGACCATAACCTTGGTTTTCCCAAGGCTCACAGTAAGACCCCTCTGTGTGCAGAAATCATCGAGTGCATGTAGATGCTGCTGTAGACCACCTGGAGACTCAGACACTAATACAATATCATCAGCATAGAGCATAATATGTAATGAGGTACCTGCTAAATCAACTCCATCTTCGCCTTCCTGTGTAATGAAGTCAGCCACCTCATCAATGTTGTATAACCCAAATAGCGTGGGGGAAAGTGGGCATCCTTGCTTCACACCAATGGTGCTAGCAATAGTCTCGGTCATACCTCCTGGACATCTGACTCGCCCAAAAATCTGCTCATATAATGCATAGATGCCCCATGTCATATCTGCTGGTATGCCAAGAGACTTCAGGCGCTGAAAGAGCCTCTCTCGTGGTACTGTGTCAAATGCCTTGCGGAAATCCACAAAGCAGCAATAGAGCTTTCTCCTCCTCACTCTGGACTGATCAATCATACATCTCAAAGTGAATACATGGTCAGTGTTAGAGAAAGCTCTCCTGAAGCCTGCCTGCCCTGATGAGCGTAAACGTGCTCGCTCAGCATATAAGCTAAGCTCTTGCTCCAACACTGCACCATAGAGTTTGGCCAACACGTGGCCAACCATAACTGTCTTGTAGTAGCTCGGATCGAGCATATCCCCTGTTTTGTGAATCGGCACAATGGTGTGCATCGTCCACTCCGCAGGCAAACCCTCTGCTAGTGCCCTGTTAAACAGGTGTGCAAGAAAAGGAGCCAAAGAATCTACTGCATATATGAGATGCTCACCCTGCAGGCCCATATGGTCGGCGGCCCGTCCATGCTGTAGGCGGCGGATAGCTTCCTGTACCATCGAGTGGGTAAAGAAGCTAGCTGTGGTAGGTCGAGGCTCCTGTGGCTGAGGTATAGGTGGCTGCTGTGGGGCATGGTATAGACCCTCTGCATATGTGTGCCATGTCTGTGGGTCTGCAATAGGTGTCGGGGTCCGGGGCTCTCTGAAGTGCCGCCATGAGACAGGGCTATCTCTACTCATGAAGAAATGAAAGATCTCTAGCTCCTGTATCTCTGCGAAGGCCCGCCGTTTGCGGCGAGTAAGTCTCCTCATCTCTCTCCTCGACTCCTGCTCTGTGATGGCTCCCAAGGCTCTCTGTATGCGGAGCCGTGAGTGTAGGGCTCTGCACTCGTTATCATACCATCTTTTTTGGGGCATAGTCCCAGATCTCGCAGGCTCTCCTGAGTGGACACGATGTGGGAAGCTCTGTAATGCAGCCGTGTGTAGGAGTGATGCCAGCTGGGCTGTAATGGTATCCATAGGTGCCAGGGGATCCATGAGTAGGAGCCCATCCTCTACTCTGCCAGTGTATGTCTGCCATGTCATGTGTGAAGTAGATGGTAGTGTGTGGCGTAGGTATGTGGGGGGCTGGTGATACTGGTGATCCGGCTAGTGAAAATGCCAAGTATGTATGATCTGCCCCAATAGGACGAGGTGCAATGGAGAATGAGGTGACAAGCTGTGATGCCTCCAAAGACTGTACCGTGCCTCCGGTCCGTGTATGACCCCCATGTGGGAAGCATGTCAGCCCTCCTGATCCCGGTCACTGTAGCATCCCGTTATAAATAACGAGACGATGCCTGGCTCCCAACTCTAGTAAGTGGTCTCCCTAATGTCCTTTTTTTGGTCCAATGTCCTCTGATGCCCGACTAGCCCCTATCTCCTCTGGATCCACAGGGTGGAGGATCTCCATGTCATCATAGTCATACACCTCACACTGGCTGCTCTATGTGTGGGCATTGAAGTCGCTCGTAAGAAATACTTCCCCTAGTGTAGAATAATGCATAATCTCCTCTGACAGACAAGTGTATGGCGAGGCTCTTGTCTCCTCCTCTTGTGGCATGTCCTCTGTAATGACATAGGAGGATCCTGATGGAGGAAAGTAACATAGGGCTATGTATATAACCATGTCCTGTGAGAGCTGGAAGCTGATCCACATGTATCTGGCCTCTGGATCCTGTGCTACCACTCTCAGTCTCCCCTGTAGCTCCCGTTTGAATAGAACTGCTACTCCCCCCGAACCTCTCGAGGTACCCTGGCGTGTGGTCCTCCTGTATGCTGACTCCCATTGGAATCTCTCTACTTGAGGTAGCCATCTCTCTGGGCTCTGATGTGTCTCTGTCAGAAGTATGATGTCTCTCCCCACCATAACATGCTCCAATTGTCCAGGCTGCACCCATAGTGAACCATTACAGTTCCATACTGCCATGTGTATCTCTATCAGTGGCCTGGTCTGTGTCCCATAGGCCCCAAACCGCTAATCCATGGGCCGGCCATCAATGATGACCCGACCATCTCGATAGAAGGCCTTCTTGCCTTCTCTCCTCACGTGTAAGACTCGTGGCATGCAAGCTCTCCTATGCTCAAGCTGCATCCTCGTGAGATCATCATCCAAGAAAATAGGAGCTCCCTCTAAACCTCGTAGTATGACCCTCTTCCTCATGAAGGTGACCCTCTTCGTCTCTCCTGCAAACTGTAGGATGAGGGCTGGCTTGTGTGTTGAGTCTTTCCCGGGTCTCCATGCTTTGGTGAAGGGGAGAGGGTCTTCTTCCCTGCAGCTGAGCTTCATGCATAGAAGCTGTCCATCTTTCTCGAGAGTGGAGTCGGGTGTCTCGGCTATACCTGTGACTCGAATGTTGAGGCGGCGAGCATGCCTCATCTTCTCCTCCTCAATGGTGGTTTGAATGATTTGGTGTTCTTCCCTGAGAGAGAGAGAGAGAGAGAGAGAGAGAGATTAAGCGTCTACTAAAGACCCAATGGGCCTATGAGACCAAAGTGGTACAATAATGTCCATGGCATATCTCATCATGGAATGGAAAATAAAACAGAATGAAAACATAAATATAGCTATCTCACTGGGGTGATACAAAACTGTGCATGGAAACTCATCATGGAATACTAAGAACATAAAAACATGGGAGCAACATCAGCACCGAGTAGATGGTATACCACTCTCCAAAATGTCAAGCATGGGGTTGATGATTATGGGTGAGAGGTCTCCCTCAGCTATGTCACGTGGAAAGGTAGCTCGATGGCGGTGGAGCATGTCCTGGATCTGGAGTTGATGAGGTGATCATGGCCGACCCGGGGGGGGGGGGGTGAGGGCGTCAGGCACGCTGGAGCGCAGAGGCTCGGCCCGAGGTAACTGCTCTCGGGCGAGGTAAGTCCAGAGCAGCGCGTGGAGGGTCCACAAGATCCACTATGTCGATGTCCTCCACCTCCCGGGTCCGGAAAAAATTGGTGATGGTTGGCTGCCGAGGGAGGGGGTGGGGTGGCTGGGGCCTGTGTCATAAGAAGGTGTCTCTGTGTCTACGGAGCTCAAGCAGGAAGAGGCACAAGCAATGCTGGTCCTGGAAGTCAATGATCCTGGAGAGTGGATTGAATCCCTCACGAAATAGACAATGAAACCTCCCACAGATCTCATAGTATACTGGGCAGCAGCATATGTAATGCTCCTCCGTCTCAACCTCTGTGTGGCATAGTCGGCAGATCCTCTCCTCTCTGGGTGTCCGTACGAGCTTCCCGGCTCTGAAGATGCGCTCAGCTCTATCTGTCTCCACTCTGAGGCGGTGGGTAGAAACCCGTATCTGGCCAATCGCAATCCACATGGCATGGGACATGTGAACACTCAAGTAGCCCGGCTGTTGGATGAATCCATCCTTAGTGAGTGTGAGGAAGTGGTCTCTGTAAAAGTGCATCTTCGTGGGGAGCTCCAGGGGTGTGATCCATGTGCAATGTGTGTAGAGGCTAAGAAGATCTGACCGGATAACCCGGTTGGTATCCTCGTGAGACAGTCGGAAAATGTCATGTGCATGAATATGCCATGGACATTCTCAGAGATTCTCCAGCAGAGGTAACCAGAAAAAGACCATTAGAGCTAGGGATTTGGAGCATAGAGTGCAGATGGGCCAGTGTTGGACTTGGAGCAAGGCATGGAAGAGAAGGAAGGCTCTGTCGGCTGCACACAGGTGCTGTTGGGTACATCACAGTGGGAGTTGGCTATATCAGCTTCAGCGCTTCAGAGTTTCTAGTGGCCGACGAGTATTTATGGAGAAAAGGGGTCTGGCGGCTAACTGACTGCTGTAGTCTAGGTGTCCAAAGGCCTATAAAAGGCGTAGGAGCTCATTGTGTAGAGTCATTCAATCCTCTAGGGATTGGGTCTTTAGGGGTCCAAGTAGGGACCAGGATTTTGGTGTTTATCACCCTTTTATGAAGACAGCCTAGGGCTGTAGAAGAGTACCTTTTTGTACTATAGTAATATACTGAATTTCCAGCACATCTCTCTCTCTACTCTCTCTCCATATCTGCGTTTTGCATCAGATGGTTTCCAGTAGTGTTTAGGGCTGAAAGAAGACTCCCAGAGCTTCCGTGTGTTACATTAAGGGGAGTCCAAACTATACTGAAGGGGGGGTAGGTGGTCCATGCAGAGCCCATTGTAACAAGCGTTGTGGAAGCGTGCTCATGATTAACGCTAAGCAAAGAAGATAACGCTAATCCTATGTTTAGCAAAGGCACAAAAGAGAAGGAGAGATAGATCTAATCTACTGTATATTGCCAAAACATGCTATGTATACAATGATCTTGTTGATTCACAGCTTCATGATGCATACCAAAGATCCTTGCAACCCTCTACTTGCAATCGAACAAGAGAAGCTCTTGTTGATCCACCACTGTGTCCTTGCTGCCTTGCAGATTCTGACAAATGGATCCTCTTGATCTTTGAATGATGATTCTAATGAATACCTAATGATCCTATTTATAGGAAAAAGGAATGAATTCGTAATCAAGTCGGTTTTGGCTATTTTTCCCATAAAACATTGTCCAAAAAGTCATATTTTGTGTCGAAACTATGCCCAAAAGGTGTCCCAACCATTGGGCTATGTCTTGGGCACTTCCGGGAGCTTGTAGGGCTGCAAAATCTGCTCTAAATCTGCCCCTGAATCTGCCCATATATTTGTTAATGAGAATATACATGTCTATGAGCATTGGGATGAACGGATGCACATGACATCCCCTCTTGCTAAGCTTGGAGCACTGGGGTAATCCATACACCTTTGCTTCGATTCCGTTCTTGTCCTGAAAACGCAGATGCTCTCTTGTTACCTGGGAAGGAAAACACTGAGGAGACAGATGCGTTGGCTGATCTGGATGCGTTGATGGACTGAATGCTGATGATGATGGATGCGCTGCTGTTCTCAGCCCTTCTGGAGTAGAAACGCTGAGGGACACTTGGCTGAATGCTGGAATGATGAGGCGCCTGCTTGTATAGGTAGAAATGCTGCTGGTTGGCCAGATGCAAATGTCCACGACTGCTGGTCGGCTGCCCCATAAATGAGCCTAAAAATTGCATAAATGCCTGTAAAATGCTTGATAACTCCTGATGATGTTTATGATGCTACTGTTGGAAATAAGTGCACACTAGGTGTACTATTTCTCTAGTCTAGTTTCAGTTGAGTCTTTATGTCTTGAGTCTAGTGCCATGTGGCACCTCTACATTTATCCCATAAGTCAGTCTACTCAATCTTGTACTTCTCACCTATATATTGTGGGTGTCACATCAATGAAAGCATCAATCTTGTGTCTTGTCTACAGTCATCTCAAGGTAACTCTTTGTCTTTCATTTGTTTTTGTTTCATTTCTAGTTTTGCTCTTGCTTTCATATTTTTTACATGGTATTAGAGCCAGCCTTTCCTAGTTCATTTCCAGCTTGATGCTGCCTTGATTCTCTTCTACCTTGCCTCGTCGCTCGTTATCCTCTCCATCGTGCTCAAGTTCTGGCCGCCTATTTCCTGCCCCAGATCTGCGCCATTCCACTCAGGAATCTGCCCGCCATTCCACTCAGGAATCTGCCCGCCATGTTTTGCGCCAGTTTTTGCTGCCTGCGTTGGCCTGTTTACAGTTGCTACTGCCTGCGCTTCACCCTCTACAGGCTGCGCATCACTCCATACCTGCAGCTACTGTCGGCCTCCCTCTCTGGATGAGCAGCACTTGTACTGCTTATTCACAGGAGCTGTATTACACCTCTGCAGCAGCCTACGTCTATCTGCTGGAGGCGGTGTTTCTTCATCTACAGGCTACGCATCATCTAAAGGCAGTTCAGTTCTGCCATCGCTTCCTCTTGAAGAATCTACAAGGTACATGCTACATTGTCTCCTTCAGTTTGCTCGTCAGTCCTTTCCTCATATCTGCAAACTGCTAGTTCCTCGTGCTTCGATGGGCTGTCACATGCTATGGCCTTGACAAGTGGTGAGAGAGCCGGTTTCTAAAAACAGTTTGGATCTCTTTTTCATTCATTTCTGCAATCTTGTAAGGGAATAGACACTGCCCTTGCATTTTAGCAAGAGGTAAGACCTTCCCACATGGCCTCTTCTACTCATTCTCTCATGTCTATCGACAAATTCAATGGCTCCAACTTTCATACTTGGCAAATCAAAATCAAGTGCCATCTTATGAAAGAAGGTCTTTGGGACGTTGTTCACCATGCTGCTCCCGAAGATTCAGACATTGAGCAAGTTATCACTTATGCTCCCACTGCCAAGAATGACAAAGCCTATGCTATCATCCTGCTCGGTCTTGGCGATGATTACATTCATCACATCTCCGACATACAGTCTGCTTCTCGAGCATGGATCACTTTGGATACCCTTTTTGGACCTCGTTCTAAAAACTCTAAGATTGCACTTATGATCTCATTCTTTGATCTATATATGCAGGAGGGAGCTACTATAGCCTCTCATGTCAATTATTTTCGCAGTCTTATGGTTCAGCTTGCTTCAGTGAAGTCCCCCATCTTCGAAGATATTGCTATTGCTGTGCTTCTCAAAAGCTTACCTGAAACCTATGCTACTCTTGTCACTACCTTCAAGTATCACAATAATCCTACTCTTGAAGGTATCATCAATGCTCTCCAAGAAGAGGAAAGAACAAAACAACAAAAGGTAACTGACACTGCTTTTTTAGCAAAGAAAGGAGGTTCTAAGGTAAGAAAGCCTTGCACCCATTGTGGGAAAACTAATCATATGGAGAAGGATTGCTTCAAGGCTCATCCATGCACAATTTGTGGCCGTGATAATCACCGGGAGAAGGACTGCTACTCTAAAACCTCTACATCAGCCCCTGCATCTACCTCAGCCCATGTTGCTGCAGCATCTACATCAGCAGATCTTGCTGTTCATTCCTCACATGATGAGGAATGGGCTTTCTGATTACTTCACCTTTCTTGTCTACCACTTTGACCACCGATGATGTAGGTCAAGGGGTTCTAGTGTCTTACTCATTATGCTTTTTGACCTCTCTCTTGTCTCTACCAAGAGGCAGAGATTGCCCTTGAGGAGGGGATGTCTTCAAGGTCCATCTGTTTGTCTACAGTCAGTCTTCTGTCTATCTAGTCTTGTCTGTCTGTCTATCTGTTGTCTATCTATCTGTCTATCAATCTGACTGTGTCTTGTTTTAGATCCATCTTGTCCCTATCCTTGTGGACCCATATGAGGATATCACTTGAGGAGGGGTGTCTCAGGATCTTTTGTCTCTCATGTCTTGTCTCTCAGTCTATCAGTCTTTATGTCTGTCTTCTAGTCTTGTCCTTTTGTCTTCCTCCTAGTGTCCACTTAAGGAGGGTGTTGGAAATAAGTGCACACTAGGTGTACTATTTCTCTAGTCTAGTTTCAGTTGAGTCTTTATGTCTCGAGTCTAGTGCCATGTGGCACCTCTACATTTATCCCATAAGTCAGTCTGCTCAATCTTGTACTTCTCACCTATATATTGTGGGTGTCACATCAATGAAAGCATCAATCTTGTGTCTTGTCTACACTCATTTCAAGGTAACTCTTTGTCTTTCATTTGTTTTTGTTTCATTTCTAGTTTTGCTCTTGCTTTCATATTTTTGACAGCTACAATGATGCCATGTCACTGTACACCTGAGAGGTGTGCACGTGACATTCCCCGTTGCTAAACTGTTGCTGGGTGGTATACCTGGCAACCTTCGACTCCTCTGGGGTTCCTTCTCCTCCGAACCACTACCCCTTCTGTCTTCTGCTGCCGGGCCTGAGGTCGTCTGCAGGAGTGAAATCCTTTGAGCCAAGACTCTATGTACTGCGGGAACTCAATGGCAAATGTTGCTAAAACTGCTTGGAAATACCTAAGTCACCCCTGACCTGCCTGTGGAAACCTTTCACCTACCATCTCCGTCGTTCCTGAAGCTCTGAACCTCCTGAGGCGATATTGGAGCAAACTTCCGTGTTCTTCTGTGGAAGAGAAACCCTCTGCTCTGCTGCCAGTTGAAGCCCAAAACTTATGTCCTCCTTTGATGATGGATGTCATTCTTTCCCAGAGAGTTCATGGGCAAACATGTATGCCTTGCAGATGCAAGACTGACTGCTAAGATGACTGCTAAGATGACTACTATGCAAGCCATGTGCAACCCTATATGCTGTGCAAGAATGCAGATGGATGGGTTACTAATGCATACCTAAGGGAAAATCCTTAAGGGTGGCCTGCAAGATTTTGAGAACTGGGTTTAACTGTGCGGAAGCGATTAACATGATGTCTGACTGAATGACTGCTGTAATGAAAATGATCTAAGGCTGGTTACCCTGTAACGCTCTGATACCAATGTGACATGTGAGGTCTTTGACCGTCGTAAACACAACCTTAGTCTAACTAAACTGCCCTTAATGATGTTTAAGAGATAGACAAATATGTGTCAATGCAATGCAATGCAGCTATATTAGATGATGAATGCGGTTACAATGAGATCTGAATAGATCTATGATGCTGAATATACTGATATGCTAAATGAACTGCTGTCCCACTGTCTTTCCCTTGTCTCATGGGAAGGAAACGCTGAAGGGATGGCTTTGGGACTGATGCAATGCTGATGTGATGCTGAAAACGCAGATGCTCTCCTGTTACCTGGGAAGGAAAACGCTGAGGAGACAGATGCGTTGGCTGATCTGGATGCGTTGATGGACTGAATGCTGATGATGATGGATGCGCTGCTGTTCTCAGCCCTTCTGGAGTAGAAACGCTGAGGGACACTTGGCTGAATGCTGGAATGATGAGGCGCTTGCTTATATAGGTAGGAATGCTGCTGGTTGGCCAGCATAACTGCTGTCAGCCAGATGCAAATGTCCACGATTGCTGGTCGGCTGCCCCATAAATGAGCCTAAAAATTGCATAAATGCCTGTAAAATGCCTGATAACTCCTGATGATGTTTATGATGCTACAATGATGCCATGTCACTGTACACCTGAATGGTGTGCACGTGACAATGCTGCCATGAATTGTGCCCATGTCTCCTTGAGCTGTGTCCATCTTTGCTCATATAGAAGTTGGCCTTGACGCGCCTCTTCTTGAAGCTCTTCTATGAGTTGTTACCTAAACCTGGCCCCAACGATGATTTGTTCATACTCAGCATAGCGTTCTTGTTCCCTTTTGTATCGTTCTTCATCTTCTCGTCCCCGATGACTTTGCGACGTCTTGAGAAAGTCATCGTCCATTGCCTCTGAACTCATGATATTATTTTGTTGTTTTTTCTTGTTGTAATCAGCCCAAAAACCCTAAATCTAGAGTTCTACATGCTTTCTAAACTCCCTAGGATCATGCTAGGCTAAAAACTAGACTTTCTAGCACTATACTATGCTGAAAATGAGCAAAAAGCTGATGCAAAAACACAGATTTAACGCAAAAACGCAAACCCTAATCTTGCTCGTAAACCCTAAAACGCAAACCCTAATTTCAAAAACCCTAATTCAGCATGCACCAAACATAAGCTTAGGGCTGTCCTAGGATGACCTAAGCTTTGATACCAATGTAACATGCGTTGCGGAGGCATGTTCATGATTAACGCTAAGCAAAGAAGATAACGCTAATCCTATGTTTAGCAAAGACACAAAAGAGAAGTAGAGATAGACCTAATCTACTGTATATTGCCAAAACATGCTATATATACAATGATCTTGCTGATTCACAGCTTCATGATGCATACCAAAGATCCTTGCAACCCTCTACTTGCAATCGAACAAGAGAAGCTCCTGCTGATCCACCATTGTGTCCTTGCTGCCTTGCAGACTCTGACAAATGGATCCTCTTGATCTTTGAATGATGATTCTAATGAATGCCTAATGATCCTATTTATACGAAAAAGGATTGAATTCGTAATCAAGTCGGTTTTGCCTATTTTTCCCTCAAAACATTGTCCAAAAAGTCATATTTTGTGTCAAAACTATGCCCAAAAGGTGTCCCAACCATTAGGCTATGTCTTGGGTACTTCCGGGAGCTTGTAGGGCTGCAAAATCTGCCCAAAAATCTGCCCCTGAATCTGCCCATATATTTGCTAATGAGAATATACATGTCTATGAGCATTGGGATGAACGGATGCACATGACACCCATATACTGAGAAACTAGTGCATACCATACGCCAGAGTGTCCCTCGAGTGCTAGCTGTCTGGAGGACTCCAGGGCAAGCCTCGGGTACCTGCGGGGATCCATGTGACTGATGCGATGAAGGTACGTGACTATCTGGAAGAGTGCCTCCACTACCATCGGGGTTGCAGCAAATTTTGCCTGGATAATCTGGTGTGGGACTGATGGTTTGCTGCGGATCATATGGGAGAACATCATGACTTGGGGCCTCTCAACTCGCTGCCAATCCTCATCGGATAAATCTGGCCCTCAGAAAGCTGCTCCATCCAAGGCTGGTGTGACGAGGGTGTCAAAAAGCTAGCCCTTCGTCCTGGGCTCCTGGAAATGTGCCTGGAAGCACTGCCGCTCAAGTAAACTCAAGGATGCATATCCCCGTGTCACTCTAGCATGTGCTGCGGGAAGCATGGTAAAGCGTGGGCCACTGAAAGTGACACCAAGGTAGACATAGGATGAGACAATCTCCACAGGATCCCCTCTATGTGTGAAGCTCAATCTGGATGCGACGGGGTGAGAGGTATTGAAGACTATTACCTTGGTTTTACCAAGGTTAACAGAGAGGTCCCGTTGAGTGCAAAAGTCATGTAAAGCATCCAACTGTCTATGAAGCCCTTTGGCTGAGTGTGAGAGGAGGACGATGTCATCTGCATAAAGTAGTATGGGGATCAATATGCCTGCCAGTGTGGGACCAACCCCGCCTAATCCATCAATGAAGCTCGAGATCTCATCAATGTAGAGGCCGAAAAGAGTGGGTGATAGAGGGCAGCCCTGTTTCACCCCAATGGTGCTGGAAATCTCCTGTGATGTACCTCGTGGGGCTCTCATTCGTCCGGTGACGGACTCATAGAGGGCAATGATGCTCCAAACCATGTCAGATGGGACTCCAATCTCCTATAGATGGTGTAAGAGGCGGGCTCGGGGTACAGTATCAAAAGCTTTGCGGAAATCCACAAAGCAACAGTAAATCCTCTGGTGTCGTGCTTTACCCTCCTCGATGATGGCACGGAGGGTGAAGATGTGGTCAAGGGTAGAGTAGCGCCTCCAAAAGCCAGCCTGTCCTGAGGCTTTGCATCCCTGGCTCTCTGCAAATGAACTGAGCTCCGCCTCTAGCACTGATCCATAGAGTTTGGCCAATGTGTGGCCAATCATGATCGTCCTATAGTTATTAGGATCAAGTGGATCTCCAGCTTTGAGGATGGGGGTGATGGTGTTGATTAACCAAGAGGGTGGAAATCCTTCACAAAGGGCTCTATTGAACATGTAGGCTAGTAGGGACGCTAGGGTATCATGGGCATGCGAGATGTACTCGGCAGTGACTCCCTCATGATCTTGGGCTCGCCCATTGCGCAGTCTACGAATGGCCTTGAGGACCATGCCCTTACGTCTGCGAAAGGCCAAAGTGGCCTATGAGACCAAAACATAGTACACAGTTGATGGTGTCTCATCAACAGTAAGACAAAAAGGACTAAAAAAAGTCCTAAAACAGTCCTAAACAGCTATGAAAGGAAAATACTCCTACTGAGGTACAACAAAAGTGTATAATATCTACAACTAGCATAAGACTGGTGTAATCTGCTTATCTCAGTATCTCTCTCATGGGGTGCTGTAAGATAGAGAAACTAAGAGAGAGAGAGAGAGAGAGAGAGAGAGATTAACGTCTACGAGAGGCCAAAGTCGGCCTATGAGAAAAAATAATACAACTGTGTTCTTCCGGTCATTGGAAGAAAAGAAACAAAAGAAAAAGTGTGCATGTGTCTGGATACAACTGTGAATCATCATGGATCGGTGGAGCCCATATACAAACAATATAAGGGGGGTGGGGATGTGGATGGAGTGCTAAGGCAAGATGCATCTCTATATGCTGAAGGGGTAGTACAAGCATGCTATGCAGATCTATGTCTAACTCCATCCAGTGCCATAAGAGGGATATAAGATATCATACATCGCCGATGCTGAGGCTGTGAATGGCATGAACATGTACCCTGAGTCTGAATGAAAGCGAGCTAGCCTCTCCTGTGTCTCCATCTGGTGTCTCATTCGGATAGCTGCTATCTCTCGGTGACGGAGTCGGGGTGCTCTATGTCCAGTCTGTCTAGGTCTCCTCCTGGCTCTCAATTCCTCTGCTCTCTGTGCGGTCACCCCACGTGGTACATCAGTTGGCACTGGCATAGCTCTTTGGAAGAAATCTGTGAGCTGGGACTGTCTCCCACCCCTAGTGGGAGCGGGTGTCTGGAGGAGTCTCTCTCGAGAACTATGAAGCTCTAGTAGTAGTCTGCCAAGCTGTCGCTGGTCTGAGGCCTCCATCAACTGATGTAGTGAAGAGTGCTCCTCAAACAATCCTGCATATCTATCTCTGACCCCCTGGTGGGCTCTACATCTACATACAAAGTGATCCTCAGTCTCCACCTCCTCGCGGCACAATCTGCATATCTGCTCAGCTCTGGGAACCCGTGCCGCTCTCCCAGCCTCTATCTCTAGCTGATGTGATGAGACTCGTAGCTGTCCAATAGCAACGTGAGAGCTGTGTGGCATGTATACATCCATGTACCGCGGTCGATGTATAAACCCATCCCCTGAGATGCTCATAAAGTGGTCTCTGTAATACAGCATCTTCGGTGGTAGTGGGCTCTCTGGTGCTGTCCATGTCTCCCGTATGTAGTGCTGCCATATGTCCCATCTCATCACTCTGTTCCTCTCATTGAGAGAGAGGTAACCCCGTGGAGCAGATTGATCATACTGAAAAGGTGGCAACCGCTCAATGTCTATCCCATGATGTGAGAACCACTGTAGCATCTGTGCATACCAAGATCCAGTGTGTCCAGCCTCGGCCAGCTGTCTGGATGCCTCAAAAGCTCGGCGGGATAATCTCTCCGTGGGCATCTCCCTCATCCTGTATATAAAGGAGATCGTCTGGAACAATGCCTCCACTGCCATAGGTGGTGCAGCAAACTCAGCTCGAACAATGTCGTGCGGGACGGATGGTTTGTTGCGTATCATCCTCGAGAGCATCAAGATCTGTGGTCTCTCCAGCTGTACCCATGTGGAGGCTGCAAGCCCTGGTGCCCAAACCGCTGTTGTATACATCAAGGCTGGTGTCACTAATGTATCAAAGAGCCACCCCTTCGTGCGGGGTTCCTGAAAATGTGCCTGATGACACTGACGCTCAAGGCCAGCAAGAGCTGCATACCCCTGGGTCACTCTGTCTCGGATTGCTTGAGCCATGGAGAAGCGAGCTGAGCTAGTAAATGTGATGCCAAGGTAAACATAAGAGCTCACCACCTCGACCCGCCCTCCTGCTAATGTGAGAGTAGTGTGGCTCCTGACTGCGGGGGGGTGAAGTGTGGAAGATCATAACCTTGGTTTTCCCAAGGTTCACTGTGAGCCCTTGCTGTGCGCAGAAGTCATCAAGAGCCACAAGGTGTCTTTGAAGCCCAACTTGCGTATCGGATACCAAGACGATGTCATCAACATAAAGCATAACATGGACAATAATACCTGATAGCTCAACCCCAGAGCCTCCTCCCTGTGTATCTTGCTCAGTTAGAGAGGGATTTGTACCAGTTATTTATGAGTCAGGACTCAGGCGAGGCATGGAGACTATTCCATGAGCATTCACCATCACCAGCCATTACCTCCACAGAGATTTGGGGTGAGTATGCAGCATCCCTGTACACAGCACCAGGACAGCCGCCCCTGCCAGACCCATCGGAGCCATGCCCAGAGACATGTGCTTTCTTTACTGCTGAGATGGTAAGGAAAGCTATTGACAGGATGAGGACTGGGAGAGCATATGATCATGATGGTTTGGTAGCAGAGCACTTTATTCATGCCAGAGATATGCTTGCAGAGCTTATTGCTATGATCTTTAACCGAGCCATGTGTGAGGGTTTTCCTGAGACTTGGAATATGTCCACGATTGTGCCTATCTTCAAGTCAGGGGATCCCATGCTTCCTGGGAATTATCGTACCATCATGATTGGTCACACATTGGCTAGATTATATGCATCTATTCTTGAGCAGGAGTTGAGTAGATGGGCAGAGAGAAAGGGCATACGTGCATCAGGGCAGGCAGAGTTCAGGAGAGGTTTCTCCACTCTTGACCATATCTTGACACTCAGAGCTATTATTGAGGAGGGCAGATTATATGGCAGGAGGATTTATTGTTGCTTTGTGGATTTCCGCAAAGCTTTTGACACAGTACCGAGAGCCACTGATGCGCAGACTACAGGAGATGGGAGTGCCCACAGAGCTGATTTGGGGAATCATGGCTTTATACAGGACAGTTGTGGGGCAGGTACGTACTACCAAGGGTATATCTGAGATGGTTCACTCCACTATTGGGGTGAAACAGGGCTGCCCCCTTTCCCCCACCTTATTTGGGATGTATGTGGATGAGGTTTCGGACTATGTAGAGCGGGAGGGTGACAGAGGAGCACAACTAGCAGGGACATGGATTCCGCTGTTATTGTATGCTGATGATATTGTGCTGATCTCAGATTCTCCAGAGGGGATGCAGCGTCATTTGGATGCATTGCACATGTTTGCAGAGGACAGTGGATTGTCTGTTAACCTTGGTAAAACCAAGGTGATGGTGTTTAACACCACAGCACAGTGGGTTAGGAGGTCAATGCCCACCTTTACATATGGTCAGGAGACAGTGGAGTATACAGATGCATATACTTACCTTGGTGTGGTTTTTAGTGGCCCACTATTTTCCTTGAGGAGAGCAGCAGAGACCAGATTGACCAAAGCTTATGCAGCATTGGGGAGACTAAAGAGGATGTGTTCGCAGGTTCAGTTTCAGGAACCTCGAACAAAGCTCTGGCTCTTTGACACTTTAGTCACTTCAGCCATGCTGTATGAAGTGGAGATATGGGGACCCTCAGTGGATCACCACCACAGCCGAGCTGGTAGCACTGATGGATGGAGACGTATGGAGAGGTCCTTGGTTTCTATGATTTCCCGGATGATTAGGGCCAAGGCCTCCGTACCACATGATATTATCCGTGCAGAGATGGCTGCCCCCCCATTGGTAGTAGAGGCACTCACTCGATCAGTCTACAGGGAGACGGATCATGTTGGTATGCACAAATGACAGCTTGGTTCCAACTGCATGGCTTTAGTATGGACAGGCTACCTCCATTTCAGTACTCCCTGGATGCACCCTCCCTCTCTCTCACACGGGCAGAGATTACCAGACTTATCAGGCAGGACTTGACTCAGCTGGACACTAGGAGGACATGGATACAGCCGACACACGAGCTTGGTACGAAGATGGCTTTCTATAGAGATCATCTTCTCCAGCTCACGGAGGATGGGTTTGTGATTAGACCCAGCTACATGGATACTCATCTTTCTCATGGGGTACGGTGTGCTATTGGTCAGATGCGCACATCCTCACACCAGCTAGAGATTGAGACTGGCAGATTCAGAGGAGTACCAGCTGAGGCCAGGATTTGTCAGCTATGCCAGATGGAGCCAGAGACAGAGTTACATTACATATGTCACTGTCCAGTATATTATGAGATACGAGGTCGTTTTCACTGCCTGTTCAGAGAGGGCTTTGGACCACTTTCTAGAGTCATGAGATACCAGGATCAGAGATGCCTCGGATTGTACTTGCTGGAGCTGCGTAGACATAGAGAGGGTCTCCTGAGAGGGAGGGGATCAGAGAGGGAGAGACACCTACAGAGGCAGATTACAGACTTCTTTCGACCAGAGATTGAGCAGTCAGGTCAGCAGGCATTGCAGCTAGCCCCAGAGTACAGCCGCACCAGAGGTACACTGATTGATCGGGCTATAGAGCTGGGGCGGTCCAGGCGCCCCAAGATGAGAGGCCCATCTCGACACCGGCGGAGACTACAACAGAGGATCACGACCATACTAGCACGGCATGGGAGACGTCCAGTCACAGTACTCACCATGGAGGACATTGAGGATATCCGCCATCGACCGATGAGACATCTTTGGATAGTGAGGTGTATGATGCTTACCTTTGTTGCTGGAGTTTTCTTCCCAGATGTTATCCATTAGGAGCTCCCAGTACCGTACTTTTCCTCATAGTTGTTTCAGTTTCAGTTAGTTGTTTAGTTGTTTTTAGCTTTCCTTACACAGACATTGTATCAGATCCACCAATTGTTGTAACCTTTTTGGTCTCATAGGTCATTTTGGCCTTTTGAAGACGTTAATATATCATTTCATTTCATCATCTCTCTCTCTCTCTCTCTCTCTCTCTCTCTCTCTCTATATATATATATATATATACTCGTCAACCCCATGCTTGACATTTTGGAGAGTGGTATACCATCTACTCGGAGCTGATGTTGCTCCCATGTTTTTATGTTCTTAGTATTCCATGACGAGTTTCCATGGACAGTTTTGTATCACCCCAGTGAGATAGCTATATTTATGTTTTCATTCTGTTTTATTTTCCATTCCATGATGAGATATGCCATGGACATTATTGTATCACTTTGGTCTCATAGGCCCATTGGGTCTTTAGTAGACGCTTAATATCTCTCTCTCTCTCTCCATTCACCAAGATATGGAGGACAACCCAACCCAAAGTAAAGCCCTAGTGCTACAGTTCGCAGACGAAGTGAGCAGGCAAACCTTCATGAGACAGAGAGTTATTCTGAGAAACCTACCAGGGGACCCCATCTACTTTGATGATGACCTAACTTGGATGCAGAGACAACATAGGAAATCATGCATGCCACAAATTAAAGCAGCACGTGCTGAAGGGAAAAAGGCACATTACAGAGACGGCCATGTATACATAGAGGGCAAGATGGTGGCATAGCGCCATATGGCCTATGGGACACAGGAAATTATCAAGAAGCACAAGGAGATATATGCAACAGTTTGGAACTGCAATGGGGCTCTATGGACACATCCAGGCAGACTAGAGGAGGTTATGGAGAACCGGGACATCATGTTTCTGACAGAGACACATGAAAGACCAGAGAGAGGCCTACCACGGGTAGCAGGGTACCAGTGGGAATCAGTGTATAGACATGGGATGCGACAGGGCACTTCCAGAGGCTCAGGTGGGATCGCTATACTATTCAGACGAGCACTACACCAGCGTATCAAGGTGGTGTCGAGAGACCCAGAGGCACGCTACATGTGGATTAGCCTACAGCTCTCAGAGGTGAGAACAGTTTACTTGGCAATATGCTACTTCCCGCCGAAGGGGTCGAGATTCAACACAGGTCACATGGAGGACCAGATTGGAGGAGGAGAGGAGAGAGGGGCCCTTCCTAGTGAGTCTCCATACGCCACTCTATCCGCAGATATCCTACACTATTCGACCATGTGGGGATGGGGGACTTCAATGCACGCACACAAAATCGACAGTGTGAATCATTCGACTTCACAGATCCCCTCATCCTACAGGCACTAGACGATGTAGATGCAGGGACCACGAGGATGTCAGAGGACAGTGGGCCAGACAGTATAGGTTATGGGCAACACCTTCTGGAGCTGGGAGCTAGACACCATCTCGTTATTTATAACGGGATGTCACAATGGCCAGAATCGGGAAGACTCACATGTTTCCCATCATCAGGAGGCAGCAGCACTGTGGACTACATATTGGGCTCGCGGGAGAGCACAGACCTGATAGACTCTTTCACTATCCCTACATGCCCCATCGGTGCGGACCATACTTATTTGGCTTTTTCTCTTAGGAGCTCTCTTGATCTGCCACCCCCGACCACTCAGGCATCTCGTACCATCTTCCACTTTACCTAGGAGCTTGCAGACATTTATGATTCAAAAGTACATGATGGCCTCTTTGGTATGGACCCTACAGCACCCATCGATGTACTGACGGCCCAGCTTTCACACATACTGCACACAGCAGCTAGCCGCAGCTTTCCACACCATCTCCAGACAGGGAAGCCACCTAGATCCAGGGACATGCCCCAGAATAGATGTATGATAATGAGTGCAGAGAGCTTCATCGACATCTCCAAGCCCAGATAGCGAAAGGGGAAATAACACAGCAACAGGCCTATAGACAGATGCGGTCTCTTACACGCCGTAAGCGACGCACATATGAGGAGGCTCAAGACTGGGACATCTACCACATGCTCATAAGCAAAGATGCAGCCACTGCTTGGCGACGACTCGGAGAGCCACGCCCCCCCACCCCGATTACTGATCCTCAACGCTGGCAGAGTTATGCACAACCAGCCACTCATCCCTCGCCCCACCGAGACTCCACCGACCTCATCGGTTTTCTTTACTACCGATATGGTATCTCGAGCTATACATAGATTCCAACATGGGAGAGCTGAGGATCACACCGGCTTACAGGGTGAGCATTTCATTTATGCAACTGACACACTCTCTCCTTTTATTGCTTACCTCTTTAACAGGGCTCTGGTAGAAGGTTTCCCGGCTGAGTGGACGATGCACACTATTGTACCAATCCACAAAGCTGGGGACATGTTGGACCCCGGTAATTACAGGACTATCATGATTGGTCATACCTTGGCCAAACTCTGTGGTGGTGGCAGAATTGAGCACACACGCTGAGAGAGAGGGGCTTCGTGCCCCTCGTCAGGCCGGTTTTCGGCGAGCCTTCTCTACTATTGATCACATTTTCACCCTGAGATGCCTGATTGACCAAACTCGAGCACGGAGACAAAGACTCTATTGCTGTTTTGTGGACTTCCGCAAAGCCTTCGACACAGTCCCGAGAGAGCGCCTCTTCCACCGCTTACAGACACTGGGCATACCCCCCGACATGATGGGGGGGGTTTACAGATTATATGAGCAAGTGTTTGGACGAGTTAGATGCCCAGGGGGACTATTAGATATGATTGCCAGCACCATTGGTGTGAAGCAGGGCTGCCCTCTCTCCCCGACACTCTTTGGCTTATACATCGACGAGGTAGCAGACTACATCATACACAGAGGAGGCTCTGGGATTGACATCTCAGGTACGACTGTACACATCCTATTATATGCTGATGATATCGTTCTTGTGTCGGATACTCGGACAGGGCTACAAAGGAATCTACAGGCCTTGGATACTTTCTGTGCGGAGCGAGTACTCACAGTGAACCTTGGGAAAACCAAGGTTATGGTCTTTCATACATTAGCAGCAGTCAGATGCCAGACTATCCTTACACTAGCCCGGGGACAGGTAGAGGTGGTGGGCTCAAATGTATACCTTGGGGTCACATTTACCAACTCATCAGGGAGATTCTCTATGGCACAGGCAGCCAGAGACAGAGTGACACGAGGGTACGCAGCACTAGCAATTTTGGAACGCCAGTGTCACCAAGCACAGTTCCAGGAGCCCCGTACTAAGGGGTGGCTATTTGATACACTAGTTACTCCAGTATTGATGTATGCCGCAACAGTATGGGCACCAGGTTTGGCTACATCCTCATGGACACAGATAGAGCGCCCTCAGATTTTGATGCTCTCACGGATGATCCGCAGCAAACCTTCAGTACCACATGATATCCTTCGAGCGGAGTTTGCTGTACCACCTATGTTAGTAGAGGCCATGTTCCAAACTATATCTTTTATACACGGGATGCGGGAGCTCCCACTAAATCGGGTATCTTGGGCTGCTTTTGAGGCATCTAGACAGCTTGCTGAGGAGGGACATAATGAAGCTAAAATTCTATATGAAAATATTAAAAAACCTTTTTAAAAAACGGCGTTTCTTATTTTGGCCTGAATTTTAGAAACTTTTCGTACCCGTTTCATACGTTTCTAGCTGCTATGGGTGGCGCATGCAATCAGCAGCTCATGGATGGGCAAAAGAGGAGCTAGCCAGATTGGAGCGTGCAGATGCGTACGCAGTAAGTAGGGAGACAGGCTCTGATACCAATTGTGAGAAATTAGGGTTAAGGTTACCTACAGCTATGGAGGCTTGAAGATATCCATGGTGGTGTGTGTAGTAGAGAGAGAGAGTGAGAGATGTATCATGTAACAAACTCAACAGAAGAGGGACAATGGTTTGCACAACACAATGATCAGTTTGATTGATTGATCGAATAACCTTGATGTACATCAAGTACATGCTTTTATAGCTAAAATCCTTACCTTTGACACATCACATTACAGGGGGCAATGACACATGGCTAGGCCAATGACATCACTTATCACATACACACATGAACAGCTGTAAGAGGTTGTTCACACACTCTTACTCATGGTCCGTGTCAAGGTCCTACATCCAAGACTTATCAAGAACTGCCAGAAATGACAGACCCCATATGAGTCGCACAGTGAGCAGTTGGCTAACGATCACAGGCACGCTACTGCTGGGGGCCAACGCAGACTCATTACCATTTTGGGATTGCCAGATGGCCCAACAAGATAAGAAAGTAATAAGCTGGAACTGGAAAGCTTCTACTCTCTACTAAAATGGTGTGATGCCCAAGAACAGAAAGAGCTCTCCAGAAGACTCAAGGAAGATCAAATGAAGCCCACAAGAATCAAGAATAGCAAAAGAAATATATATGAATGGAAAGTTCACGTTATTCCCACAGTTAACAACTGAAGTGCAATCTGGATTCCACCATCTCCCTACTTACTGCGTACGCATCTGCACGCTCCAATCATCAAGTCCGTCATGCATAGCATACTGAGGAGGAAAGATTCTGTCAAGCTGGAGGTATAAATGAAGAAATGCATGTGTTCCACATGTCAGACCAAATGCTCCGCATTTGGGGGGACCTACGGAGACCATGGAAAAGCCCCATGTTCCTAGATTGGCTGGGCCAGGCACCTTCTAATAGGGCAAAAGGTTTATTGCTCGGCTGGTTAGCCTGCTTATTGTAGGTTGACGATGCCCTTTTGCTCTTCTGAAGGGGTGTTTCACCCTCAGAACAGCTCTGGTCCTTGGAGGGTCCAGGGTCAGATGGTATGGCAGATCACGAAGGATATACAGAAGGCTCAGCAGAAACACATCAGAGAAGATTGTGTTGTATCTTTCAAAGCAAGAGATTGGGTTATCTGAAGATCCAAAAACGTTGTTGGCAAATTGACACCAAACACTCACATGTGCAGTTTTTGAGCTGGAGTTACGAGAGAGTAACCGATTGATTGTTTTTTAATGCTTTTCAATGGGAAGCTCCCCTCCTAATAGGCCACCTTATAACATTCCTTAATGAAGGTTTGTACAAAAATAGCCATAACTTTTTCATAAGTTGGTAACTTAAAACCCAACATAATTTACCCGACAAGTACTCAAATAGATTGGCACACATCACTTGAACCTTCGGTATGGTTGACTTTGCGAGGACACTTCTATGCACTTAAGTCTACCTCAAACTCATTGATGAATGGGATTATACTCCATAAAGCCATAAATCTACACATCAACTCAAAACATTCATTGAGGACTGTCTACACATCATTATTCTAGAAGTTTCTAAAGCACATATTTTTCAAGAAAAGGTGGATATTTCTATAAATGTAGCTATTTTGATCTGGTTTGAGAGCCCAGAAAATTTGGATTTTTGCAAACATACCCTGTATGCCAACGATAGAACTTATCAGTGAGCTTTCTTCCAGTAAAAGCAACATCCTTGGCATTCAGCACTACACAAATGTCTCCCTTCTCCAAGTAAGGTGTGTAGGTGGGCTTATCTTTCCCTTGCAAAACAACAGCTATTTGTGACGCAAGTCGTCCCAGAACCTGAGACCCAAAAAAGGGAAAAGAGGAGAATGTTGGTTTTTTTTGTTTTGGGGGGGGGGGGGGGTGATGGGATTTGTGATTTAGAAAAATGTTAAAATTAAAATGAATAAATAAATAAATAAAAGGGAGTTGGGCAAGCTAAATCCATCTAAACCCATGATTAACACATGCATTGATCTCTCTTGGGACCTCTTCTTTGGCACAAAACCCATCCCTAAATTGTCCCCAAAAAAATTTTTGAAAAAAGGTTTAAGTCATTTTAACCTATAATTAGCACATGCACTTCTCTCTCTCTGTAATACCTCTACCTTGGCACAAGATGAATAAATTTGAAATTGAAATTAAGAAATAAAGAGAATCGAGCAAGCTTAAGCCATCTCAAGCCATGATTAACACCTGCATTTATCTCTCTTGGTGCCTCTTTTTTGTCCTAAAACCCATCAATTAAACTTAAAATGATCCGCCCCAAAAATGAAGAAAGGGTTTAAGCCATTTTAGCCCATGATTAGCACATTTCTCTCTCTGTGTAATACCTGTCCCTTGGCATCGAAGAGCCTCCACCTTAGACCCTCGATTCGCTCTGGCGTCAGGCCTGCCATGGCCCTCTGAACAGGAAATTTCCCAAAATAAAAAAATTAAAAAGCCTGATCAAATGCGGATATATTTGATTCTCTAAATCAGAAGCACCACTAGCACCAGAGAAACAAAACAACAGTAGAAACGCCTACCTTAAACGCGACGGCCATTGTTGGGGGAGCTTATTTTGCCTACAGTGAACTGCGTGTTTATGTCCAAGCTGTTCAATGTTTTTGAAGTCTTACATTAAGATGATCTAGGATACCTTAGCCTAAGGCCCATTTAAGATCTATGATATGTTAGCCTTAAGGCTGCTCAATTACGATGATATATGATATGTTAGCCTAAGGCTCATAAGATCTATGATACGTTAACCTAAGGCTCGTTTAAGATCTACATGTGAGCATTGTAGCATGTGCTAAGACACCCATGTACAAACATGGCTTCAGTAGGCAACCTTTCTTGTGCACCACAGCACACCCGCTCACCCACTCACACATTAAAATTGCATGGCCATGATTAGGCAAATTGTGATGGAGCAGTTTTGCTTGCATGCATGACGGATGTCGCATGTAAATCTCAAGACATATGTAAGGATCACCCAAATTCATGGGAGAAAATGTATCTAGAGTTAATTCTAGATTTTCCTTCAAGAGGTGGGTCTTTAGTCTTAACAAGTTCAAGAACACCATTCCATCAAGTGCATTAAAAGGAAGACTTTACCTTTGGTTTAGAAGGAGAGGAGAAGATATGTTCTCCTCCTTTTGATTGAGAATATTTAAACTTGTTTTTTTGACAAGGAGGCTACAGTGCAAGCCCTAGGATATTTTGTTTGACTATGACAAATTTAAATACTTAGATTCTTCAAACAAAATTATTTTGGCAAGCTTAAAAAGCTACATTGTAAAGCTCTATGATATTTTTTCTTACTTGATGACTAAGTTGAGCAAAAGAGATTGGTGTCTGTGAGATGCTTTATGGGCCTTGAGATTCATGACCTACATGTAAACTATCCCAAACAACTTGAGTAGTTGTTTGAGTTTCTTGACCTTTTTGATAAATTAAGAGAGTATGCATCAGGTGAGAACATGGTATATTTCCTTTGGTGAGAATTTCTTAGCAAAATCAGTTTTAAAATCGGCAACCTCTCTCTCTCTCTCTCTCTCTCTCTCTCTCTTCAAGGACCTAGCCACAATAGATCGACCACATCCAAGCTTGGCTATCAACCAATAACAAAGACAAAGACACAGCTTGGTGAGATTGGTTGTCACACAACAATTTGTTTTCTTTTTTAATCCAAAAGTGTAAGATTCCTCCTCAGCCTAAATAATGAATAAGCTTTACTTCAATCCTATGTAATCATTTCTTGTTTCTGAATACAAGAAAATATTTTTTTCCCTTGTTTTTGCCTAGTGAGATGAAAAATTCTAGAGAGTGGTAATTCAATATTGAGATATTTTTGGATAAAAAATTTCTCCTAATATCAAAAATATATTTCCCTGAAACAAAAAATCAAAATAAATTTTCCAAGATGCATTAGGAATCAATTAAAAATGATTTAAAAGACCTTGGCCTAAGGGTCAAGATTTTCTAAAATTTTTGGATTATGGTCCAATTGAGGTTCTTATGGGCCAATAAGATTAATCCAAGTGTTGGGATGAGATAAATCCAATGAATAAAAGAAAATGCCCAAAAATGAGTAAATGCCCACATAAGATGAAGAGTTGATTGAGTACAAGGTTTATTAGTTAAACACTATGAGATATTACTAAAAATTTGAGATATTTTGGTATAATGATACATTTTTGACACCTTGGTAAGGAGGGGGGGATACTTCAAGGAGACGCCTATTTCACACATGTGAATGAGTTTTAAATTCAAAAACATTAAGATATTTTTATCTCTCTTCTCTCTTGGATCAAAATGGGAGCTAAACTGGTCCAAATCTTGTCCAAATTCAACCAAACTGAACCTAAAAAATTCTAGAACTTAGTTGAACTCAATTGGTGGCCTCCCTCACCTATAAATAGACCCTCATTCTTTTGTATTCTCATCTGTGAACTAGACCATGCCAATATTACATTAGAATAAGCATATTTTCTATTATCCCCTAAAAATCCTCTACAATTTAGAGAGATTGGAGTTTCTCTCTCTCTTCAGCCTTCCTTGGAGCTTTCCTCTCAACATACTAACCAATTGATTGGTTGGGGGCCTCTTCTGAGAATAGAGAATCAAGCAAAACAAGAGGTAAGATGTGACTTTATGGTTTTTTTCTCTCATATTCTAAATGTTTTCACTTCTCAACCCCTCTCAAGCTTGAAAAGTATTCAAATGAATGGTTTTTCAATGCAAATGAGTTCTAATGATTAATCATAAAAAGATTATCTTTATGCTTAATTTAGGATGTTTCTTAAGTATATCTCTCTCTCCCTAAAGAATGGTCATTCCTATGACCAATTCTCTATTCAAATGATGCTTCTCATGGAGCAATTCTTACTTCTAAAATCAAACTCAATGCTAGTCAAGCTAGAGGCTAAAGAAATGGCTTTTTAATGCTTTTATAATACATAAATTATGATTTAGATCCATAAATTGGATTTAGATCTATTGATAGTTAATCTATCATAAGTGTATTACTAAGTCTTATGCTTTTCAAAATTATTGAAAATTATCAGTAATAGCAGCGGAGCTATGGCAAAAATTTTAGAAATTAACACATAAATCATTTTTATGCATAATGTGAAGAGAGGACTTCCTACCATATTCTAGGATTAGTCATCCTATGTTAAATGAATAATTCTCATCATATCCATGGAAAATTAATTTTTAATATTTATGTATAAATAGTTAATTAGAGAAAGAAAGAAATTTTTGGTAGTTTTTATTTTTATGATAAAAGAGGAATTCCCATAATAATGGAGATCCATACATTTCAATGGAGAAAGAGAAAATTTGGAATATTAAAATAATGGATATTTTATTTAAAATTAAAGAGAAATTTTAGTTAAATTTATTTTTATGCATGAATAAATTTAAATGATGAAAGAGGAATGCCCATCATATTTGGAATTCAATCATTTAAATGAGAAAAAGTGGAATTCTTAGTGTAATGGAATTAATGGATATTTTTATTTACTTTTAAGAGAAATTTTAGTTAAATTTATTTTTATGCATAAGAAAAATTTAAATGATAAAAGAAGAATTCCCATCATATTTGGAATTCAATCATTTAAATGGAAAAAATAGAATTCTTGTCATATTAGGATTAATGGATATTTTTATTTATTTTTTAAGAGAAATTTTAGTTAAAATTATTTTATGCATGAATAAATTTAAATGATGAAAGAGAAATTCCCATCATATTTGGAATTCAATCATTTAAATGGAAAAAGAGAAATTCTTGGCATATTTGGAATATTGAATATTTCTATTTAATTTAAAGAGAAATTTTAGATAGATTTATTTTATGATAAACGAGAAATCCCCATGACATTTGGATTATACTCATTAAATGAGAAAAGGAGAAATTTTAAGTTTATTTAAAAAAATGGATAATTGTATTTAATTAAAAGAAGAATTTTTATGATATTTAAGTAGAGAAAGATTTGAATTAATTTTTAATGACAAAAGAAGAATTTTTCACCATAATTCCACCTAGGGAATTAAGGTTGAGAAATTAAATGGTAGAAAGAATATCTTTAGATATTTGATGTGGTTAAATCACTAAATTGGTATTTACCCAAAAATAGATATTTATCTGAAGAAAATCCTTGTTAGAACTAAACCGAATGATTTTGGTTAGACTACGAGAGGGACGGACAATAAACCTACTTGTCCATCTCTCGATCTGAATCAAGCAAAAACTTTGTGACCAATTCCAGTTCCTAAATACAAAGAATAGACTGCCGTTGAATTAAACTAGTTTTCCTTTGACCGAAATCCAAGAATCTAGTTGGACAATTAGTCAAATGATGGGTAGATTACCCTGATGAGAGATTAAGGATTCTCATTATGAAATTGGGAATTAAGAAAAAAGGGGTTTAGTGGAACCAATCTCAAACTGGGAATTTTACTTGCATAGAACCTCTGTTTTTCATTTAAAGGACTGTCTTACGCTAGAATGTTGGAGGAAGTATTTGGCATGTGTTTTACTAAGAGGAGGTTCGTTGTTGCAACAGCTGGGTGGCGGGGAGTCGTCGAGGGACGTCGCTCGCGGCAAAGCCTACCGAGGTCTTGACTAGTCTCGGTACGGTTAAAATGGTGCGCTTCTGGTACGATGGGCGAGGATCAACAAAGCGGTCCCTCAGTGAAGTGCTAGGACACCTAAGGAGGATCCTTGAGGGTTCTGACTGGGTGATACATAGGCTCGTGGTTGTTAGGACACCCATGCGTGCATCGAGAAAGATTCAGATTGACTAAAAAGAATGATTTTGTGAATCAAATTTTGATATTGGATCTCGTTGGTTGGCCAGCTGGTCTTCAAAACAGAGAGTCCAGATGACATATTTTGTAACATAATGGACTTAGAATTTTGGAGGATGATGATCAGTAATATTATGATTTCTATTGAAGGATTGTTTTAAAGACAACCGAATCTATTATAAATGGCAATTTCATATCGGGTGTGTACGTGGTATTCCTACTTTAAATTTTGCTTAAGACGCCGGCTAGGGGACTTGGGAACTCTTTTCCTCCATACTCGGGCAAAACATAACCAATCTTTATAAAGGAATCCCACCAATACAGTGGTCCTTGGGTGGTTGACTAACCCATGGGCCCGGTTGGGGTTAGGCTGGATCGGAGGATTCTTGTGATACCATTAAGATAGGATTAGTTGCGTTAGTTAGATTAAGTCCTGAGAAGACCCTTGTTCTGTGGGAGGGAATCAGCGGCGGCTGCGCCTCGTTAAAGGAGGAAAAAAGCGGTGATCCTATGGACCAAGTGCAAATCTCTTCTTAATCTGACCATGTGACTTTAGGTTCGGTCGGATCGTTTGAATAGTTAAGACTTTGACCCGTTAGATTAATTCTCCCGTTCGAAGATTTTCCCATGGTGGAATCGCCCGTGCCTTCCAGGCGAGGGAAGTTTTTTCAGGCTCGGTTTTGGAGGAGGAACCGCCGGGCTAGTCTCTTGTCCGAACATCCACGGGTGAGGCCGCGAGTGTGGATCCTTGCCCGCGTGAGAGGCTGACGCTGCTTCCGCCGCCAGCGCCCTCGGAGGGGGCACCGCGGAGGGGGGCAGGGGTCTCACAAAAAGCATGTTCGCATTGCCAAAGAAGCTCAACTTTGTGATTGCTTTGACATCGCCAAGGATACCTCCTATAACCCACTCGAATGAAGTCAATACGTATTTGCAAGACGAAATCACATGGTTGAAAAGAAGAGTGTGTTCAATCTTAAGTTTGTGATTATTAGTAGCCAAGGTCAAATAAGTTTAAAAAGAAGGCAAGTAGGCAGTCTATTATGAAGGTCATTGGGGACTTTTGAAAACCCAAAGAGAACTCTAAGCCAAAACTTAAAAGAAAAAACCAATACCATGTGATTTTTAGTAGAGGTGATTGTAATTGATACTTTACATTGCAAATTTACTAGTAGATTAGTACATTGTTTTCATGTATGTATTTCTGGACCATAGATTAGTAGAATGTTTTTTATGTACGTACCCAAGTAACCTCCCTAAGAGCTCATTGAGGTTGACATTTGGGGGCGGTCTTCATCTCTATCGGGTAAGGTTTTGGGTCTACATTTAGGTTGGAGGGGTGCATCAAGGCAAGCGGATTGTTATGTGTTAGGGTTACCTAAAATGATGGTGTGTGGTTGGACGATGAGTCTTGGGATGTTGAAAGGTTTGGAATACATCCTTGTTCATTACCAGGGTATGATAACCATTCTAAAGAGGAGCTCAAGCATCACGGTTCTTCTTTCCCATTTGGCTAGACAATCCATGCTCTCCCGAGGATGACGCTTTCTCTCATTGTACATGCGGGGGTCACATAAAACTTATAAGACACAAGTTTACATCCAATGAAAAACTCCACTTCAAGACAACAGCTCTATGGATTGGGAATTGTTTGCCAAGATGAGGGCGAACAGTGTGAGGGGTGGGTGGCCTAATGACGTCCATGTCTTCAAGACAGAATATTGTGGCTAGTGTCAACCAAGCCTGGCCACAAAGCTAGGTGGGTCTTTCTAAGAGATATGTGACATAAGCTTGCAAGGATGTGACATAAGCCCACAATAGCTGCACCTAATATTGTGTCGATAACACCAACTTTAAAAAACTTATAAAGGACTCATCTACCCATGCCTCGGAAACACTTTTCTGTCAAAAAATCTATACCAACATTAATTTCCAAGAAAAAATCTTATCCTTCCCAATTATGGGGGCTCACCAATCTTATCATAGGGCACAAGACCCACTTGCCAGCTCCTGTTGGAAGCCAAAACTACATAAGCCTAGCTAACAAAAACTACATGACATGACATGAGCTCACCAAATTTGTGTGAGCCTAGCTCACCATACCCATGTGGGCCTACTTATCCAAAATCGTGTGAGCCTATTTCATCCCAATTTACGTGAGCCAAAAGTAACTCAAAATTTGACATGATAATGTGAGCCTACAACACCAAATTCACGTGAGCGCCTTGACAAACATGTTTTTATTTAAGCAAGCAATTGCCAAAAGTGGTAAGCAGTTTCACAATCTTACTTGCTCTCTCTCTCTCTCTCTTTCTCTTTCTCTCTCCCCCTAGGTTCCCTCAATCTCTCTCTAGGCTCTCTCTCCCTACTCTCTCTCTCTCACACATCCTCGCTCTCTGACACTTTGGTCACTTCAGCCATGCTGTATGGAGTGGAGATATGGGGACCCTCAGTGGATCACCATAGCCGAGCTGGTAGCACTGATGGATGGAGACGTATGGAGAGGTCCTTGGTTTCTATGATTTCCCGGATGATTAGGGCCAAGGCCTCCGTACCACATGATATTATCCGTGCAGAGATGGCTGCCCCCCCATTGGTAGTAGAGGCACTCACTCGATCAGTCTCCTTTATACATAGCACTTGGGCTCTCCCTAGAGACAGATATGCTCGCTTAGCCCTGGGACTTCACGATAGTTGGCATCACAGGGAGACGGATCATGTTGGTATGCACAAATGACAGCTTGGTTCCAACTGCATGGCTTTAGTATGGACAGGCTACCTCCATTTCAGTACTCCCTAGATGCACCCTCCCTCTCTCTCACACGGGCAGAGATTACCAGACTTATCAAGCAAGACTTGACTCAGCTGGACACTAGGAGGACATGGATACAGCCGACACACGAGCTTGGTACGAAGATGGCTTTCTATAGAGATCATCTTCTCCAGCTCACGGAGGATGGGTTTGTGATTAGACCCAGCTACATGGATACTCATCTTTCTCATGGGGTACGGTGTGCTATTGGTCAGATGCGCACATCCTCACACCAGCTAGAGATTGAGACTGGCATATTCAGAGGAGTACCAGCTGAGGCCAGGATTTGTTAGCTATGCCAGATGGAGCCAGAGACAGAGTTACATTACATATGTCATTGTCCAGTATATTATGAGATATGAGGCCGTTTTCACTGCCTGTTCAGAGAGGGCTTTGGACCACTTTCTAGAGTCATGAGATACCAGGATCAGCGGATTGTACTTGCTGGAGCTGCATAGACATAGAGAGGGTCTCCTGAGAGGGAGGGGATCAGAGAGGGAGAGACACCTACAGAGGCAGATTACAAACTTCTTTCGACCAGAGATTGAGGAGTCAGGTCAGCAGGCATTGCAGCTAGCCCTAGAGTACAGCCGCACCAGAGGTACACTGATTGATCAGGCTATAGAGCTGGGGCAGTCCAGGCGCCCCAAGATGAGAGGCCCATCTCGACACCAGCGGAGACTACAACAGAGGATCGGGACCATACTAGCACGGCATGGGAGACGTCCAGTCAGAGTACTCACCATGGAGGACATTGAGGATATCCGCCATCGACCGATGAGAGACATCTTTGGATAGTGATGTGTATGATGCTTACCTTTGTGCTGGAGTTTTCTTCCCAGATGTTATCCATTAGGAGCTCTTGGTATCGTACTTTTCCTCATAGTTGTTTCAGTTTCAGTTAGTTATTTAGTTGTTTTTAGCTTTCCTTACACAGACATTGTATCAGATCCACCAATTGTTGTAACCTTTTTGGTCTCATGTGTCATTTTGGCCTTTTGAAGACGTTAATATATCATTTCATTTCATTTCTCTCTCTCTCTCTCTCTCTCTCTCTCTCTCTCTCTCTCTCTCTCTCTCTCTCTCTCTCTCTCTCTCTCTCTCTTATTTTTGTAATAGAAGATATATTACCAAAAATTACTTTACAAATGGCCACATGGCCACCATGTGATGTACTAGCTTTTCCCCACTAATTACTCTGAACCACAGGTGCAGCTCGGAGTACCCTCATCCACCAATATATAGCTGTGTCTCCACCAAATGAGCTGACCGCAAGGAACAGACTTGCCATAATAGTAGCCCTTTTATACGACCTATGTAACCTGTAATACCCTTTTTGCATCAAATATGAAGGCTTTTCTAATTAACCAGATATGCCACAAACTTGTCCACCTAAAAAAATGAAAGAAAACTAAATGTTATGGGTTATCTAGCCCATTCAGAATCTTGCCAAAAATCCAGTCTTTAACCTTTATGGACCTTTATATCAACGAAATCCATACACAAGAAAGGAAATCCCACACCTTCTTTGCCACCGGACTATTGAGATATCAAGCTCAACATGAGCTGACACTCACGAGGCGCCTACATGAGTGTTCAACATTTATATCATTGGCGGGTTTGGTAGTAGCTGGCATCGACATGTCTTTGCCACAGATTCTACAGCTAGACTACACCGGCTAGTCCACATCTACCCACTCCTCTTAGCGTGTTCACATTATGGACCGCTTGTATATACTCTATTATGTGTGTTAGTCACTTTATCTTCTTTGTAGACCTCTTTTGTTGTGTGAAGAAGAAGAAGAATTTTCAGTCTCTCACCTTGTGTGTTCTCTTCTAGGGTTTGTGTGACCGTGTGTGTGCTGCAAGAGCTCAAGCTCTCTTCTCCTCTGCATCTTTTCATGGTATCAGAGCTTGGTTCATGCTAAGGGCTGAGCAGCAAGCAAGAGAAGCATAGGAAGCAGTACAAGGGTAAGAGCTTCATCTACTCTTCCTCCTTTGTGTTGGCTACTACACCCTTGTCGGGAGCTCTTCGGGAGGCACCGGCAAACAAACTTCGATTGAGAAGCTCTCTTTGTAGGAGGAAAGCTACACGAAAATTATGGAGTCCTTTGGACGAAAATTTTTGGGCCAAAAATACATTGCGGACGCATTTGGACCTCCGTTTTTTAGTTCGCAGGTGTTCACAAGCATTGCGGGTAAGTTTTGATTCTCTGCAGAACTCTGTTTTTAAAACTGCAAGAAGGGCGTTTGGTTGTGCAGACACTGTGTGTGCTGCAAAGAGGTCTCAAAGTCGCCATTGGGTTTATGTATGTAAAGTAAGAGCACTGGTTGTGACAGTTTGGGTGTAGTATAGTACCGCTGCAAAGAATACAACAGTTTGTGTAGGTCAAGCAAGAGTGTTGTTGTTGGTAAATTTGTGTTACAGAAAAGATATCGAATGATGGAATAAACCAGATTGTTGCAGAGAAGCTTGACAAGAACAACTTCCATGCTTGGAGGTTTAGATTGACAAATTTCCTGATGGGAAAGGGTTACTGGGACTACTTTGAAGGTGAACATGAGGAGACACCAGAGATACCGGAGATTAATCCAACTATTACAGATATAAAAGAGTTCAAAGATTGGAATCAAGGAGCAAGGAAAGTCATGTATTAGCTTTCTATCAGCATACAGGACACTATGATTGGGCATATACAGGATGCCAAGTCGCTTGGGACACCTGAAGCTGTATGAAACCAACACCAAGGCACGAAAAATTCAGTTGAAGAATGAGCTTCATACTGTGGAAAAGAAGAATATGTATGTGAATGATTATGCTTTGAAGATTAAGGGCATTGTGGAATCCCTTACATCAATTGGTATTTCTATTGGATGATGATGATGATAAGGTGGAAGTGTGTTTGCGTGGTCTCGGGCCACAATCAAGTCGTTCAAGACATCTATTCAGACTCAAGAGAACATTCCTAACTTCACAAATTTGGTGTCAATGTTGATCATTGAAGAGAAGAACTTGGGTGAAGATCAACAGTCTTCACAAAATAGAACCAGTGCAGAGCAGCACGCCTTCTACTACACAAGTGCAGGTAGAGGACGAGGTAGAGGTTTTGGATGTGGCCAAGGTGGTGGTCGAACAGGGGATTAGAATTATGGTCAGCAGTAGCAACAGTCCCAAGATTCACAATAACAACATACAGGTGGAAGAGGCCAGTTTAGAGGCAGGGGGAGTCAAAGAGGTCATGGTAATTGGCAAAGGCAACATAATGATACACGAGGGGGTTTTTATTGTGGTAAGCCTAGACATGTGCAAGCAGATTTCCATAAGAAACAGAGTGACATGCAAAATGGAAAAGTGTAGCAAAAAAACTATGCATCCTCCGCAGAAATAATGAGGATAATGAGAGGTTGTTTGTTATGCAACATGTGGTTAATGCTGTGTCTAGAAATGATGTAACAGCATGTAATGATGTATGGTATATTGATTCAAGTGCTTCGAACAACATGACAAGCCATGATGAGTGGTTCAAGGAAATGAAGAGTCTTGAAAGATTAGGTTTTGTTGAAACAGGGGATGACACTTCTCATTCGATTGCCCATGTTGTTGGAGATGTGCCATTGTCTATGCAGGATGGTAAAGTGAAGTACCTTGTAAATGTACTTCATGTTCCAAACATTACAAAGAATCTAGTTCCTATTGGCCAGATGATTAAGCAAGGTTTGTAGGTTCAGTTTAACCCTGATGGCTATTATTTAGAAGACTTTAAAGATAAGTGCAGGTTGGTTGCAAAAGGCAACATAGTGGGTAGAATGTTTACATTGAATGTAAATATACCTGAAGTGAGTGCTGCAATGTTTGCAAATGGTTCACGAGTTGTTGCAGATACAAACATTTGGCATAAGAGAATTGGGCATGTTAATATGCAAATAATAAAGTCTATGCAGTCTAAAGAAATTGTGATAGGGATGCCTAAGTTTAAAGTTGAAGATATGCATAAAGTTTGTGAAGCATATCAATTTGGAAAGCAAACAAAACATGTATTTCCACATGACAGAAATGTGAGCAGGAATGTACTAGATGTTGTGCATTCAGATGTATGGGGTCTTGTTGCGAAGACTATGTCTATGGGTGGTTGTAGGTACTACGTAACATTCATTGATGACCACACGAGGAAGTGGAGAAGAGTGAAGTGTTAACTAATTTTGAGAATTTCAGAGTTATGGCTACAAAACAGATAGGAAAGCATGTGAAGTGTCTAAGGTCAGATGGAGGGGGAGAACACTTCTCCAATGAGTTCTCTGAATTCTTATGAAAGAATGGCATTCAGAGACAATTTACATGTACATACACTTTGCAGCAAAATGGAGTTTCTGAGCAGAAAAATAGGCACATTGCAGAGATAGCACGAGAATTGATGGGACTGAGAAGAATATGCCACATAGCTATTGGGATGAGGCTGTGTCTATAGCATTTATATTATGAACAGGACTTCTACTGTAGCCATACATGATGTAACGCCAAAGGAGAAGTTTACTGGCAAGAAACCTGATTTGTCTCACTTAAAAGTGTTTGGATGTATTGCATATGTGCATGTGCCAAATGAATTACGTACCAAGCTGGATGCAAAAGCAAAAAAATGTGTGTTTATTAGGTATTCCCTTGAGCAAAAGGGATATAGATGTTATAATCCTGCTACTACACGTGAATTGAGGGTAAGCAGGAATGTTGTATTTGATGAGATGAGTAGCTGATATGCTATTGAAAAGGATGTTGTTGGGGATAATGTAAGTGGAAATGTGGTTGCACAGAATGCAGGTCAGCAATCATAGTCATTGAGTGGACCAGGAGAGTCCTCATCCAATGGTTCTGTTGATAGACCATGGAGTAGTAGGCTGCGTCATAATACCAGTCTCCTAAAAATGTAATTGGTACATCACATAAAGGCAAAGAGAAAGTGGTTGAGTCCCTTGGTATGCCTGGTATTTTTGCAGAGCATTCTCTTGTTGATGGAGATTCTAGTGGCTCGGAGATGAGCCTTGGATGAGGAGCTTGGGATTCCAACAATGAGGACACCTGGTGTGAAGAAGGCTATGGAAGCCATGAATGCAAAATTGCAAAGATTTGGAAGAGTCAAAAATCCTATGCAGAGGTTGACTTATGATGGTTATGTGGCACATCACTATGCATATATGGAAAAAGTTGTGCAGGTTGTAGAACCTGCATGTTTTAATGAGGCTATTGGAACTGTGTGTTGGGAGAAATCTATGGATGAGGAGATGGATGCATTGTATGGAAATGAGACTTGGGATTTGGTGTCATTGCCTGAAGGCAATGGCACCTTATAGAGCCAGTTACAAGGCAAGAAAGCTATTAGCTGTAACTAGCTCTATAAGGTGAAACATAACAGTGATGGTAGCATAAGCAGGTACAAGGCTAGATTGGTAGCCAAAGGATATGCATTGACACATAGGATTGATTATGAGGAGACATTTTCCCCAATTGCAAAGATGGCAAATGTGAGAGTTGTGATTATGGTGGCTGCCAGCTGCTGCTAAAGGCTGGTTTTTACATCAGATGGATGTAAAAATGTGTTCTTGCATGGTGACTTGCAAGAAGAGGTGTATATGGATCAGCCACCATGTTTTGAGGATATAGGTCACCCAGAGTATGTGTAAGCTTTGTAAGGCCTTGTATGGGCTCCATGGGCATGGCATGACAAGATTGCTGAGTATCTTGTCACTATTGGTTTTCATATGGCAGATGCAGATCACTCTTTGTATGTGTGCAAGAGTGATAAGGGTATTGTGATCTTCACCATATATGTAGATAATCTTATTGTTAGGGGTGATAACTTGGAAGAGATTGAGCATGTGAAAAGTATTCTCAAAAAGAAGTTTGAGATGAAGGATTTGGGAGATTTGTGTTACTTTTTGGGAATTGAGGTCATTCGCACACCTGAGGGTATTTGGCTGCTGTCACAGAGACAGTATGCATTAGACATGTTGTCTAAGCATGGGATGACTGATTGTAAGCCAATCTCAGCGCCATTAGATCAAAATGACAAGCTTAGTGCGGATAACCGGTGTAAGTGCTGCCCTCACCTTCTCCCATAACTATACATATCCACGAGGAACCCAAAAATATTGATGGATTTTTTGAAAAGACTAAAAGTGGCCTCTATGTGGCAACAAAGTATCCAAAATTCTCACTAGTCCCAATTGAGCCATTCTATTGAATTTTGACCACTCAACAAGTTTGTCAGCCACTCCAGAAGTCATGAAGTAGCCAACACCTCACATGCCACAGAATTCAACTGCAACCACTGATCTAAAGTCTTCCGTTTAATGTGTGCCAACAAATCCTTTCATGAGATCATCAATCTTTACATCCCACCATGTACCATCAATCCTAGTATTACCATGAACAAGTGTGACCTCCTCTATGAGGGCCTTAGCCATTACCACCCATGGCTCTTGAGATACACACATATCTTGCAGTAAAGTCCATCTCCTAGCGACCATATGTAATATGACATCTAATAGGGTTGCCCCTCCACTCCTCTTTGGAGTAGTAACATGTTCCCAAGAAATCCATGTCTGCCCTGGCTTATTTCCTGCTCTTTTCCATAGCATAAATCTAATTGGTTGTTGTATCTGATGTAAATCTTTGCCCTTCCATGGCAATAAAGGCAAGAAAAAAGATATCATGCTAATCATAATGGAATGTGCCACTTTGAGCCAAACATACATAGGCCAATCCTGAGATTTCCAATACACAAACTTATCATTTATTCTTGCAAAAATCCATGCCAACAAAGCATGTGAATCAACATCACTGTATTCAATGAATTGCATTGAAATTGTTATCTTTAAAGAGTGCAAGTTTTTCTTGGCTTCGACGCTAACTCCGTTCCGTGCTTATGTAGCCGAGCGGCGTCGTTAGTAAAGCCCGGGGAATGGCAAGTATCCCTCATACCATTGGGAGAATAAGGTTCGCCGATTAAGGTGAGAGATTATGATACTGTCTAGTTCTGAGGGCCCAGGCTAGTGCGGTGAATAAGGCCACCCTAGTGTGTAGACATCCCTCTGAGGGGTGGGAGGATTGAGCGATGGAGCCTGAGAGGGCAACAGGCCGGCTTGAGTCCTCGCGCCAGCAACCGACGATGAGGTGTATGGTCCCGTAGGGTTTTGCCCAGCATGTAGAGGCTGGAGGGCCGAATTCTAGATCATCGGCAGTATAAAGGAAAAGAATAAGAGAGCTAGTTTGGCTTGTATGGAATTGATTCATGTATAAACTTTTTTTTATAATTCTTGTCTTTGGCATTATTGTATTGTGGAAAAAGACTGTTTTAACAAACCTTGTGAAAAGGGCCTTAATTAAGGAACATGTTTATTTATGTCAAACAGTGTGGTAGGATTAATTAGAAAACAAATTGACGCGTGAGTAGGGTAGAAAGTGGGAGGATGGAATGCCCCGACGGTACCATCCTACGGACGGGTGGACCCGATTAGTCAGGTAGCTTTCCAATAGATTAAGTGAAAGCCCTACGCTAGATAAATAGGTTCTTGGGTAACTCTATTCTAGAAGACTAGGCCAGCGGCTGTGCCTTGCATGGATGAGGAAAAAAGCGTTGCCTCTAGAAATCAAGTCTTGTAGTTGCCCAATTATGATCAATTACCCTATGGGTGATTTGATTTTTAGAAGATCACACTCCCTCTGCGGGATAGGACTAGGTCTTACCTATGAATCGTATCCTTGAATCTCTACTTGGTCAAGGTGTCGAGATGAATAGGAAATCTTAGAAGGTTTTTCGAGATACAACCAAGTGTCCATTGCACCAGAGGACCAACACAAGACGGCCTTTAACATTATGTGGGCGACCTATGCTTATAAGGTTATGCCTTTTGGCCTCACTAATGCCCCTGCAACATTCTAATGATTGATGTGCACAACTTTCAAGGACTACTTGCAAGAGTGGCTTGAGGTATTCATTGACAATCTTTGTACACACTCACGATGGACTGAACATCTAGCTTGCTTAAGAAAGGTGTTTGATAGATGTCAATTGTATCGCATATCCTTAAACCCTTTAAAATGCCAATTTTAGGTCAAGCACAGTGTTATATTGGGACACATAATGTCTAAGAATGGTTTTTCCACCGATGAGGGCAAGGTGAAGATTCTTGATTTACCCCCCCACCAACAAACTACAAGGGTGTACAACGGTTTATGGGACATGTTGGGTACTATCAAAGATTCATTATATTCTACATTGAAATCGCCAGACCATTTGTATAGACTACTCATAGTAGCATTTGAATGGACTGAAGAGTGCCAACAAGCATATGATCAGTTGAAAAGGGCACTAGGTAGTGCATCGATTTTGAGAGCACCCAGCTGGGACCTTGTATTCCATGTGCACATTGATGCATCAAATTTTGTTGTAGGGTGCGTATTGGCACAACCTAGGGAATTCAAATTGGATTACCCGGTTTACATTGCCAGTAATTAACTAATGTAGAAATCAACTATACCACAATTGAACGTAAAGGGTTGGCCATGGTATTTGTTGTCAAGAAATACAGACATTACTTGTTGGCTAATAAATTTATATTTTTTCTGGATCATCAAGCCTTATTGTATCTAGTGAACAAGCTATGCATCTTGGGAAGGATCACACATTCGTTACTCATACTCTTGGAATTTGACTTTATAGTCATAACGGTAAGGAAAGGATCACAACATGTTTTGGCAGACCATATGTCAAGGATTCCAAACGGAGAACCTGCACTAGTGTGGACGATAACTTTCTAGATGCATGTCTATTCAAGATCGATATGGTATATCTGAGTGGAGTGAGGAAAAATCCGATGGTTTTTCACTAGATCAGCCCTTAAACAAGGATAAGATGTGTTGGCTTATTAAGTTGGCTGCACCATATCAACTAATTGTGGGATAACTACATAAGCTAGGTAAGGACGATATCCTCAGAAGATGGTGCGAGAAGATGAATTCATTACGGTATTGGAAGAAGCACACTCAAGAATAGATGGAGGACATTTTGCTGGAGAAGTTATAGCTCGCAAGGTTCTTCAAACGGGACTATGGTGGCCTAGGTTGTTCAAAGACGCCATAAAAATTATAAAGAGATGTGAAGAATGTCAACGATTTGCCATTCCGCAACAAAAAGACAGGATGCCACTTACCCTTGTAATAGTGAGACAATCCTTTGAGAAATGGGGCATTGATTTTGTTGAACCCATTAGTTTAGCCATGCATCTATCACAAGCTCGATATGTGATCGTGGCCATATATTATTTCACCAAGCGAGTATAGGCGAGATTATTAGTATACACTCAATGCTTGCCTCTCAGCATGTATCTCACTTTGATGTATAATGCACATTTGTTAGGCCCTCGTTATGAGGAGAAGCCATGGTATATATGTCTAGTGGGAACCCCAACTTAGACGCCAATGGGATCATTATAGTTGTGAACATTGATGATGGTTAGAGGAGATGGTCAAGGGTACGAGCATTGCCCCCCTAGGCGGGGGTTCGGGGGCAGGAGTTCCCAAGGCAATGGTATGAGGAATATTCCCTAGAATATTTCCTTAGATACTAGGTCCATCATTAATGGGATGTGTTCTTGATACACTGGCGACGATCGCGTCTATGTAGTGTAACCGCCCTCGTTGTATACGACGTTGTTGAAATATACAAGTGAATAGGGTGTGTGCGGGAACAAGCCCTTGGTAAGAGGCTGTAAAAGAGAATGTGTAAATGTGACAGAACCTGTGAAAAGGTGAGAAGAATCTACTGGGAGAGAATAAAGGGTAGCATGAGAAGATTTAGGAAGTGTGGAGATATTCTGGGAGAGGTGGAGAGAATCAAACAAAAGAGGTGGAGTGAATCAAGGAGAAATCAGTGGGATTAGATGCTTGGATGTAAACTCTATAAATTAAGGCATTGGCCTAATGAGAATTTGTTGGTTTTTTATTATCCATGCCTACATTAAGCTATTTGTTAATTACTCACTAATCACATCTTAATTATTTACTAATCACTTTGTTAATTATTTACTAATTACTTTGTTAATGATGCTGATTCTAGTATTTGATCCACCATAGATCATCACATTGCTGTAATTTCAACATGGTATCAGAGCCATGCCTAGAATCCATCAAGCTTATGAGCCCATTATCTAGTTAATTAAGATTAGTAGATAATTAAAAATTAATCAATTTTTAAGTTATTTTTTAACTCACCTCTGTACCCCTGCTGGTGGAGGAGCTCTAGCTCCTTGCACACTTAACATTAGGTCCATTGCTTCTAGCCATACATAGCCAGCCCATAGGAGCTCCAGCCAGTCGAAGCAGAAGCGCAAACCGCTGACAAAATGAGGAGAAATCATGATTTTTTTCAACGTAATTTTTTCTGAGAAGATTGCAGATCTTGTCTTCATCCAATCAAATGGCTCTAATTCCTCATAGCTCCAGGGAATTTCAAGCATGCTCTACAAGTTGGTGAAGTCAGAATTCAATTTGATCAAGTCTACAGTGAGATCCAAGCTCTTCATCAAATCTGCAGGTGACCTTGGTAAAACAGAGATTAAGCATTAAATGTTTGGTCAAACCTTGTGTTTCTTGGCTTAATCCTCTACTAGACTCATTGCTATTGATGGCCTTGAAAGCATTTGAGCTCATTTGAAGTCTAAGGCCCCAGATCTGGACTCCCCGCATACTCTGTTTTTTGCACACAAAATAAAGGATTAATTTGCTAATCAGTGATTAATAAGTACTAATCACTATATTTTGGTGCAATTGAGGATTCAAATTAACCATTAGGTACTTGATACAGATCCCTATAACTTTAGATTGCAATTCGGAGTTGGTTTGATACTCAAACCATTCCGTACAAATCGGTTACCCTTGATTTAATGTAATTTCTGGTAAAATTGTGCTGATAAAATTATGGTAATCATCATTTTGTATTTAACCCTTGGTTAATGCCTATAAATCTCACTCAAATTCAAGATTATTCATAGCCAGAGTTGCATTTGGAAATGTGCATAAGAATAAATGCTATATGCATTATGTATTGATGGGCACATTACATCAGTGTAAAAATGGGATCAAACACTGCCCTTGTCCAGAGAATAAGGCAAGAGGTAAGACCTCCCGCATAGATTTGGGTTCGCATTACATAATGACACAAGATAAACATCAAAAGCCCAAAAGAACTGTCAAACAAACATTTAAACATGTTGCTCACATGGAGCAAGAAGACCTGACAGACAAGCTCATGGCCCCAGCCATGAAAGAAGAAGAACATCTCTTTCCAAGAGGAAGATCCACACCAAGAAGATCTAGAGGAAGCATTGAAGGAAGACATGGACACGAGAAGAGAAGCTGCCATAAGAAGACTGAAAGAAGAGGAAAGAGTGAGGAGCCATGTGAAAATCTCTGAGAGAGAGAGAGAGAGACCCCACAACCGAATGTAACCTGCCCCAACAAAGTAAAACCACCTCTGAGCCACCGATGATGTAGGCCACGTGGTAGATAGATGTATGTGTGAGCACTTTAGTCAAGGTCGCACGGGCACTTGTAGTAGCCTTGGACACATAGAGAGAGAGAGTGTGTCAAGGATTATGAGTTTAGGGACTTGAGGCACTGGTCGCGGGCTATCAAGTAAGAGAGAAACTTGGTACAGGGTCCAGGTGTGCTAAGTTAACTTGAGGGGAGGTGTGCTAGACACTGGTCACTTGCAAACTATCAAGTAAGAGGGAAACTTGGTATAGGGTCCAGGGGTTCTAGGAGTATTCACTTGAGGGGAGGTGTTGAAATATACAAGTGAATAGGGTGTGTGCGGGAACAAGTCCTTGGCAAAAAGAGGCTGTAAAAGAGAATGTGTAAATGTGAGAGAACGTGTGAAAAGGTGAGAAGAATCTACTAGGAGAGAATAAAGGGTAGCATGAGAAGATTTAGGAAGTGTGGAGATATTCTAGGAGAGGTGGAGAGAATCAAGCAAAAGAGGTGAAGTGAATCAAGGAAAATCAGTGGGATTAGATGCTTGGATGTAAACTCTATAAATTGAGGCATTGGCCTAATGAGAATTTGCTGGTTTTTGATTATCCATGCCTACATTAAGCTATTTGTTAATTACTCACTAATCACATCTTAATTATTTACTAATCACATCTTAATTACTCACTAATCATATCTTAATTATTTGCTAATCACTTTGTTAATGATGTTGATTCTAGTATTTGATCCACCATAGCTCATCACATTGCTGTAATTTCAACATATGTGTCTACCACACCACCTACAATACTATATATGGACATGGTTGCCATGAGCTAAGGCATCCAATGCTTGAGAGTATCCACCTCCTTTATACACCTCGTACATACTCCATCTAGAGTCTGTCTAGATCGCCATCTAAGCTCTACTTGAGAGTGCATGGGTGGATGGCACCGTGACTTGTACCTCTTTGGTATAACCAAAATTTTAAATTCTCTCCATTGTGTATCTATTGCATTGTCTATTGTGCTTTGTCTTGCTATCTCTTTCTATTGTGCCATATTCTTATAGAGATCCTCTAAAAAGTTGATGCTCGAACTATGGCTAAATTCTTGTATGAGAAAATCATATTCAGATTTGGCTGCCCGCCGCTAGAATTAGTCAGTGAGAGGGACCAGGGTTCGCATTTCATCAATGAGGTGATTGAAAATTTACTCAAGAGATTCCTTGTGGTACATCGTAAATCATCACCTTACTATCCACAGGCAAATGGCCAAGCTGAGAGCACCAACAAGATTCTATGTGCTATCTTGACCAAGACCTTAGAGGCTAGTCAAACACATTGGGAGCACAAGTTAACTGCAGCATTATGGGCCTATCCTACTTCATATACGGTAGCGACGAGATATGCTCCCTTCTGTCTAAGTTATGGCATCAATGCGGTAATATTAGCCTATGGAGTTCTTAACTCCAAGACTATGTATTGTAGTACAAGAAAGGCTCACGGAGAATGCATTAGTCGAGAGGTTGATTGACTTGGAGAAAATTGATGAATCATGGCTAATTGCATCGCATGGGCTTATGGTCAAGAAACTCCAAAGGCAGCATTGGTTTGACCATAACCTAAAATACAAGGAACTTGAAAAAGGGGACCTTGTCCTCGTGTATGGTGTTGGAAGCACCAGGAAAAAGAATTTGAAATACCGAGGGTTAGGCCTATTCAGAGTGTTGGAGATCACCCCCCCCCGCAAAGGGTGAGTAAGAATCGAGACTATCCATGGGGTAGAAATGGAAGGTTACATCCAATAGAAGAAAGTTGAAAAAGCATTACAGACCACTGACCCAAGAAATTCTCGCACAAGAGCATCTCTTGAAACAAGAGAAACAACTTGAAAAAGAGAAAATTAGCCAAAGCTAGGGAAGTCAAAACGAAACAGAAACTCCAGAGAAGAACTCTACATGTAAACATGGCTTCGCTCACATTTCTACAAAAAAAGAGAGATATTTAGATGAAATGATGCATTTTGACACCTCAGTATGGGGGAATTTCCCTCATGAAGGAGGCACCTATTTCACATGTGTGGGAGAGTTTTAAACTCCCAAATAATGAGATATTTTTATCTCTCCTCTCTCCTATTTCAACTAGATCCAAAAAGTGGACTAAACTGACCCAAAAATGGTCAAAAATTGACCAAACTGATCTGGAAAATTCTAGAATCAGTTGGCTTGGTTAGAAGCTCACTTTTTCCTATAAATAGAAGCCTTCCCCTTTGTTGAAGCTTAATAGTGTTTTTGCACTGTTACCCTACTTCTCCCAAGAGCCAAAAAACTGTGAATTTACTCATAATTTATTAGTTTTTTGACCTTCCCTCTTCTAAAGATTGGTGGCCACTCTTGTTTCAACAAGAGTAGAACCCTCAAACCATCAAGCCAAAGGAAAGCTCTCAAATTCCTTCGTAAGTTGGAGATTCTTCTCTTTTCTATTCATTTTATGGTTTTTTATGATTTTTATCTTCTCTAAATTGAATGTGATGTTATGTCTCATTGAAAAAAGGCATTCCCCTCTCTTCTTTGGTAAATCCAACCATTCTTATCCTAGATGAATGATTAATGGACAAAATCAAGTTTTTCATAATGTTTCTCTTTGATAAAATATGCATAAAAGATATTTTTTATATTAAAAGTGTGATTTTCATCATAAATGATTTTTATGCATAAACATATGCATAAAAGATATTTTTTATAATGTTAAAAGTGTGATTTTCATCATAAGTGATTTTTATGCATAAACATATGCATAAAAGATATTTTTTTAAAATTAAAAGTGTGATTTTCATCATGAATGATTTTATGCATAAACATATGTATAAAAGATATTTTTTAAATTAAAAGTGTGATTTTCATCATAAATGATTTTTATGCATAATTGGGTGCATAAAAGATATTTTTTATATTAAAAGTGTGATTTTCATCATAAATGATTTTTATGCATAAACATATGCATAAAAGATATTTTTTTATATTAAAAGTACGATTTTTATAATAAATGATTTTTATGCATAAAAGATATTTTTTTATATTAAAAGTGTGATTTTCATCATAAATGATTTTTATGCATAAACATATGCATAAAAGATATTTTTTTAATATTAAAAGTGTGATTTTCATCATAAATGATTTTTATGCATAAATGGGTGCATAAAAGATATTTTTTTATATTAAAAGTGTGATTTTCATCATAAATGATTTTTATGCATAAAAGATATATTTTTTATATTAAAAGTGTGATTTTCATCATAAATGATTTTTATGCATAAATGGGTGCATTAAAGATATTTTTTATATTAAAAGTGTGATTTTCATCATAAATGATTTTTATGTGTAAACATATGCATAAAAGATATTTTTTTAATATTAAAAGTGTGATTTTCATCATAAATGATTTTTATGCATAAACATATGCATAAAAGATATATTTTTTATATTAAAAGTGTGATTTTCATCATAAATGATTTTATGCATAAACATATGCATAAAAGATAGTTTTTTTATTAAAAGTGTGATTTTCATCAAAATGATTTTTATGCATAAACATATGCATAAAAGAAATTCTTTTATATTAAAAGAGTGATTTTCATGATAAATGATTTGTATGCATAAACTTATGCATAAAAGAAATTCTTTTATATTAAAAGAGTGATTTTCATCATAAATGATTTGTATGCATAAACATATGCATAAAAGAAATTCTTTCATGTTAAAAGAGTGATTTTCATCATAAATGATTTTTATGATGATAAAAGTGTGACTTTCATCAGAATTGGATTTTATGCATAATTAGATGCATATAGAATCTTTATAATTAAATAAGGGTTCTCTTTAATCCTTTGTTAATTTTCGTAAAAATTAAAAAAATGAATAAGTTGATAATATGTGAGAGGAAATTCTATTGTTTCATATTCACTAAGATGGGAATGAGAAACTATCGAAGTCGGAGATCGAGATAAATGATTATTTTATTCCTCCTAGGAATTCATGATTAGTTTAGAAATCTGTAAGCAAATATTCAATGAACGAAATTTAGAAAAAGAGAAATTGAAATATTACCTTTCAAGAAAGATAGTTGAGGAAGAACCTTTCCAGACCCAAACTCTGATTCAGACTATTGACCAAGACCTAATTCCTTCGTCAGTTTCAATCAATGACGATGTGTCCAGTTCAGGAAAAATGTACTCAAATCCCCCACACCGAATCTGAAACTAAGTTAAGACTTTTGATTTTGATGTGAGGATCAAGGTAACAGAATTCGAGGAATTCTGTTTGGAATTCAGACCTGGATCTAGAAGTATTGGGATACGGATTTAAGATTTATTCATGGTATTCAAACAAAATCAAATTTAAAAACTTGCATACAAACCCTATTTTCTTAATTACGCCAGAATGCTAGAGGGAGCATTTGGCGTATGTGTTTAACTAAGGGAAGTTCGGTTGCAACAACTGGAGGGGAGTGTTCAAGGGACAGCTCATGCGGCAAAAACCTGCCCAGGTCTTGACTAGCCCTGGGTATGGTGAAAAATGGTGTGCTTCCGGTACAATGGGCGAGGGCCGACGAAGTGGTCCCTGAGTGAAGTGCCAGAACACCTAAGGAGGATCCTAGGGGGTTCTGACCAGGTGATGCACGGGCTTGCGGTGCTTAGGACACCCATTAATATGTTGAGAAAGATATATATATGTATGTTGATGAAATGATTATTGTAATCTGTTACTGGATCTGGTCCCAACGGAGAGTCCAGAGTGGTATTGTTTTTGTGAAACAAGGGATTGAATGGAAATTTTGAATTATGAAATTTGTGATCATATCTGTTTTATCAATGGATTATTTTTATATTAAAGTTTTAAAGAGGAGTGTGTGCGTATCTGTTTTCTAAAGCTAAAGTTAAGAAAGGCATTTCAATTATGGGTGGGTGAGTACTTGTTTGGTTCTACCGATTCCAGTGGTGGCAGGGTGGTGGCTAACCCACTCAAGGAATGTAGCTGACCATGAGACTCATGTCCGAAAAGTTCTTGAGATTCTAAGGAAGCACCAACTCTTTGCCAAAAAGAGCAAATGCACTTTCTCTGCCGTGAAAGAAGTCAGAGGATTCTTGGGATTGACTGGTTGGTATAGAATTTTTATACCAAAGTATGCTCTCATAGCTTCCCCCCTGACTAACCTTCTAAAAAAGAATACCCCATTTCAGTGGTCTGCCAAGTACCAGAGTGCTTTTGATAAGCTGAAGACCGCCTTGGTAACCAGTCCCGTTATGAAGCTGCCAGATTTCTCTCTACCCTTTGAGGTAGTAACTAATGCAAGTGGTTTCGCCCTGGGAGGTGCACTTATGCAAGAAGGTCATGCACAGTGGCCTATAAATCCCGAAAGCTCAGAACACATGAGAGGAATTATGTGTGTCACGACCTGGAATTACTTTCAGTAGTCTATGCCTTAAAGCTGTGGAGACATTACCTACTGGGAAAAAGATTCACTTTGATGAGACAGACCATTAGAGTTTAAAGTGGATCTTCACTCAGAAGGACCTCAACATGCGCCAAAGAAGGTGGATGCAGACCCTGCAGGAATTTGATTTTGAAATCAAGTACCGCCTAGGCAAAGAAAATGTGGTAACAAATGCCCTCAGCAGAAAAGCCTCCTTGCTTGCAATTACTGTAGTATTAAATCCTTTGATTATTGAAGCAAGAGAGAAGATCATGCAGGATAGATTCTTTGGCCCTATTGCTACCCTACAGGAATTGCTTGCAATTATTGTAGTATCAAATCCTTTGATTATTGAAGCAAGAGAGAAGATTATGCAGGATAGATTCTTTGGCCCTATTGCTACCCTACTTATGTAGGAAAGCAAAACTCCTCAGGAGTTGAACAGAGTTCAAGGGTACAGCCTGGATGATGGCATTATGTATTATAATCGCAGGCTATGCATTCCCAATGATAAGGGAACCAAGGATCAAATTCTGAAGGAAGGCCATGACAGCCTTATAGAAGGACATCCAGGTTTCTTCAAAACCTACATGTTTGTAAAGAAAAGCTTCTTTTGGCCTGGTCTGAAAAAGGATGTACTGAATCATGTACGTCAATGTCTGACATGCCAGAAAGTCAAAGCTAAAAGAGTAAAAATGCCTAGGAAGTTACATCCATTGGACATCCCCCAGATGAAGTGGGAATGTATCAGTATGGACTTTATTACTAGATTACCTTTAGTGCAATCAGGTTACAACTCCATTTTCGTGGTAGTTGACAAACTAACCAAAGTTGCCCATCTGATCCCAGTAAAAGAAACCTACATTACAGTGGATGTGGCCAGAGTGTTCCTCAAAGAAATCTTCAGATTGCATGGCCTACCCAAGAGAATAGTAAGTGATCGAGATCCCAAGTTTACTTCAAGGTTCTGGACTACATTTTTTGAAGCAGTGGGAACTTTCTTGGATCTCAGCACAACTTATCACCCTGAGACCGATGGCCAAACTGAAAGGGTAAACCAAGTAATCGAAGATATACTTCGGTCATGCTGTGGCAGGGAACCCAAGAAGTGGCTAAGCTATCTGCACCTAGTCGAGTTCGCCTACAATGCTTCTTATCACCGAAGTATCGGGATGAGCCCTTTTAAAGCTCTGTATGGACAAGATTGCTTAACTTCATTAACTTGGTCCGACCCCTTGATTAGGGTTGAGATGTCCAGACAGATGCTTGACGACATGGAGCAACAGATGCAATCAATTCGTAAAAATATTAAAGCTGCCCAGGATCGACAGAAGCAGTATGCAAATAAGTAGAGGACAGACAGAAAGTTTGAAGAAGCAGATATGGTCTTCATTAGAGTACGGCCCAAAAGAAGTTCTCTATCTCTTGGGAAGTACAAGAAGTTATCCCCCAGATATTGTGGACCATATCTGATTACTAAGAAAGTAGGTGACTTAGCCTACGAACTTCTTCTGCCTCCTCATCTCAAAGTTCATAATGTATTTTATGTAAGCCTTCTAAAGAAATATGTACCAAGTCCAAATCATGTGCTTGATGATGAAATCCTAACCTCTTCAATCCAAGGGCAGATGGAACTCCAACCTTAAGAAATTCTTGATGCTCGAGAAAAGATTCTCAGGAACAGAATTCTCAGAGAATTATTGGTAAAATGGAAGTTCTATCCTTTTGAAGATGCCACCTAGAAGAATGAAGCCGATATGTTGCGGGATTATCCCCAGTTTGCGAGATGAGGGCATCTCGCGTTTTTCAAGTGGGAGAGAATGTAAGATTCCTCCCCAGCCTCTCAAGATGTCCAGCATCTTCCTCTGTAATCAAATCCCTCTTCAGAAATATAAAAGATCTTGTTTTTACCAGTTTTAGCCTAGAGAGAGAAAATCTTTTAGAGAGTGGTAATTCAGTTTTTAAATATTTTTGGATAGAAAAATATCTCATCTTATTAAAATAAGTTCCCCTGAAACAGAAGTTTAAAAAGATTTTCAAAAGGTGCATTAGAAATTAAGTATAATCTGTTCAAGAGGCATTATCCTAGGGGTCCAGATTTTCAAAAATTTTTAAATTAAGGTTCCTATGGACCAATAAGATTCATCCAAATTTAGAAAGGGGATAAATAGAAGAATAAAATGAAAATCCCCCAAAAATGAGTAAATACTCACATAAGATGAAGAGTTGACTAAAGACAAGGTTAATAGTTAAAAAAGAGAGCTATTTAGATGAAATGATGCATTTTTGATACCTCAGTATGGGGGAATTCCCCTCAAGAAGGAGGCACCTATTTCACATGTGTGGGAGAGTTTTAAACTCCCAAATAATGAGATATTTTTATCTCTCCTCTCTCCTGTTTCAACTAGATCCAAAAAGTGGACTAAATTGACCCAAAAATGGTCAAAAATTGACCAAACTGATCTGAAAAATTCTAGAATCAGTTGGTTTGGTTAGAAGCTCACTTTTTCCTATAAATAGAAGCCTTCCCCTTTGCTGAAGCTTAAGAGTGTTTTTGCACTGTTACCCTACTTCTCCCAAGAGCCAGAAAACTGTGAATTTACTCATAATTCATTAGTTTTTTGACCTTCCCTCTTCTAAAGATTGGTGGCCACTCTTGTTTCAACAAGAGTAGAACCCTCAAACCATCAAGCCAAAGGAAAGCTCTCAAATTCCTTTGTAAGTTGGAGATTCTTCTCTTTTCTATTCATTTTATGGTTTTTTATGATTTTTGTCTTCTCTAAATTGAATGTGATGTTATGAAAAAAGGCATTCCCCTCTCTTCTTTAGTAAATCCAACCATTCTTATCCTAGATGAATGATTAATGGATAAAATCAAGTTTTTCATAATGTTTCTCTTTGATAAAGTAGAAAATGTTTACATTAGAATGATTTAAATACTCTTGGTGAACTTCTAATTAATTGTAAAGAGTTAAAAATTAAAAAATGGTCAGCCATACAAAGGAGGTTATAGCGAAATTTTTCTAAAATTGTGAAAAATAAGGTCTACTTTTTTATTCAAAAAGAGTAATTCCCATCGCATATGTATTCTTAAAGTGTTACTTTTCATTCTAGGTATAGAAAAATGCTTCCTAAAAATATTTTATAAAAAGAAAGTGTTACTTTCTTTAGAATTAAATTCTATGTATAGAAGGAAGCTTATTGAAATTTTCTTTTGATCATAAAAGAATCATTTTCATCATAAATAATTTTTATGCATAAACATATGCATAAAAGATATTTTTTTATATTAAAAGTGTGATTTTCATCATAAATGATTTTTATGCATAAACATATGCATAAAAGATATTTTTTGATATTAAAAGTGTGATTTTTATCATAAATGTTTTTTATGCATAAACATATGCATAAAAGATATATTTTTTATATTAAAAGTATGATTTTCATCATAAATGATTTTTATGCATAAACATATGCATAAAAGATATTTTTTTATTAAAAGTGTGATTTTCATCGTAAATGATTTATATGCATAATTGGGTGCATAAAAGATATTTTTTTATATTAAAAGTGTGATTTTCATCATAAATGATTTTTATGCATAAACATATGCATAAAAGATATTTTTTATATTAAAAGTGTGATTTTCATCATAAATGATTTTTATGCATAAACATGTGCATAAAAGATATTTTTTTATATTAAAAGTGTGATTTTCATCATAAATGATTTTTATGCGTAAACATATGCATAAAAGATATTTTTTAATTAAAAGTGTGATTTTTATCATTAATGATTTTTATGCATAAACATATGCAAAAAATATATATTTTTTATATTAAAAATGTGATTTTTATCGTAAATGATTTTTATGCATAAATGGGTGCATAAAAGATATTTTTTATATTAAAAGTGTGATTTTCATCATAAATGATTTTTATGCATAAACATATGCATAAAAGATATTTTTTATATTAAAAGTGTGATTTTCATCACATAAATGATTTTTATGCATAAACATATGCATAAAAGATATTTTTTTATATTAAAAGTGTGTTTTTTATCATAAATGATTTTATGCATACACATATGCATAAAAGATATTTATTTATTAAAAGTGTGATTTTCATCATAAATGATTTTTATGCATAAACATATGCATAAAAGAAATTCTTTTATATTAAAAGAGTGATTTTCATCTTCATAAATGATTTGTATAACTTATGCATAAAAGAAATTCTTTTATATTAAAAGAGTGATTTTCATCATAAATGATTTGTATGCATAAACATATGCATAAAAGAAATTCTTTCATGTTAAAAGAGTGATTTTCATCATAAATGATTTTTATGATGATAAAAGTGTGACTTTCATCAGAATTGGATTTTATGCATAATTAGATGCATATAGAATCTTTATAATTAAATAAGGGTTCTCTTTAATCCTTTGTTGATTTTCGTAAAAATTGGAAAAATGAATAAGTTGATAATATGTGAGAGGAAATTCTATTGTTTCATATTTACTAAGATGGGAATGAGAAACTATCGAAGTCGGAGATCGAGATAAATGATTATTTTATTCCTGCTAGGAATTCATGATGATTAGTTTAGAAATCTGTAAGCAAATATTCAATGAACGAAATTTAGAAAAAGAGAAATTGAAATATTACCTTTCAAGAAAGATAGTTGAGGAAGAACCTTTCCAGACCCAAACTCTGATTCAGACTATTGACCAAGACCTAATTCCTTTGTCAGTTTCAATCAATGACGATGTGTCCAGTTCAAGAAAAATGTACTCAAATCTCCCACCGAATCTGAAACTAAGTTAAGACTTTTGATTTTGATCTGAGGATCAAGTTAACAGAATTCGAGGAATTCTGTTTGGAATTCATACCTGGATCTAGAAGTATTGGGATACGGATTTAAGATTTATTCATGGTATTCAAACAAAATCAAAACTAAAAACTTTAATAGAAACCCTATTTTCTTAAAGGACTGTTTTACGCCAGAATGCTGGAGGGAGTATTTGGCATATGTGTTTAACTAAGGGAAGTTCGGTTGCAACAGCTGGCGGGGATTGTTCAAGGGACAGCTCATGCGGCAAAAACCTACCTAGGTCTTGACCAGCCTGGGTATGGTGAAAAATGGTGTGCTTCCGGTACGATGGGCGAGGGCCGATGAAGCGGTCCCTGAGTGAAGTGCAAGGACACCTAAGGAGGATCCTGGAGGGTTCTGACCGTGCGATGCACGGGCTGGCGGTGCTTAGGACACCCATTCGTATGTCGAGGAAGATATATATATGTATATTGACGAAATGATTATTGTAATCTGTTACTGGATCTGGTCCCAACAGAGAGTCCAGAGTGGTACTGTTTTTGTGAAACAAGGGATTGAATGGAAATTTTGAATTATAGAATTTGTCATTATATCTGTTTTGTCAATGGATTATTTTTATATTAAAGTTTTAAAGAGGAGTGTGTGCATATCTGTTTTCTAAAGCTAAAGTTAAGAAAGGCATTTCAATTATGGGTGGGTGAGTACTTGTTTGGCTCTATCGATTCCAGTGGCAGGGTGGTGGCTAACCCATGGGCCGGATGGGGTTAGGCTAGAATCAGTGGACTTTTAATAATCAAATTGAAAAATCTTAGGATTATGCTAGGATTCGAGTAGTTAGCTAATTCCCTGATAAATTTTCTCAATTGAGTGGATCAACGGCTGTGCCTGATCTTGATTAGGAAAAAAGCGTTAAAATCGCTCAAATGATCAAATTATATCAGTGATAGTTTCCTTCTATCTGGTTTATTCAGGTGAAGGATAGTTTAGATTGATCTCGTTAGAAAAATTCGTTAAGAAAATTCAAAAAGGTGGAGTCGTCCCCGCTTTCTGGGCATGGAAAATTTTCCCGCTTTTGGTTTTCGGAGTGACCACGAGCCTAGTCTCGTGCCCGGACATTCGTGGGCGAGGCCCCGAGTGAGAAACCCTGCCCTGCGCATGAGGGGGCTGCTTCTGCTCTATCAGCTCTACTGGGAGTCCGGTGCATAGAGGGGGAAGAGGGATCTCACACTTGTGTTGATAGAGAGAACCTAAGAACTCACTGGGAGAAAGTAGAAAGAGCTTTGCAAGCCCATACAAAAGAATGAACAACCCCGGGAATAAAACCAATTGATGATCTGCATTATGTAGAAATAGAAATTGTCCCAAAATCTCTAATTTAAATCACTCTCGAGGAGGAATGAGGCAAGGAAAATGAAGACGTATCAATCACAATGGACCAAAAGGAAGAGCTTCTAGAAATGGCCAAGAAAGCCATGGAAGGGAAATACAAATTCAAAGGATTAGAAGAACCCCTTCCTAAGAAGTTACAAGCTTACACTAACTCGAGAGAGAAAATCTTGAGGCTAAATGGTGCACCATCTTCCACGTACACATAAATGCATCAAGTTATGCAATAGGATGTATACTAGAACAACATGGCAAAAAGAACATGGACTTTCCTATTAGTTATGCAAGTAGATAGCTCAATGATCCTAAGAAAAAATATACCACCATAGAGAGAGAAGGTTTACTAATGGTTTATGTGGTTAAGAAGTTTCACCATTATCTTTTGGCGAATAAATTATTATTCTTTGTAGACCATTAGGCTTTGCTCTACCTTGTGAACTAACCATGCACCACACACAAAGTGAATTATCAGTGATTATTACTTCTTCTTAAATTCGATTTCATGGTGTTAGTCCACAAAGGAACATTGCAGCATGTGAGAGCTGATCACCTATCTAGAATTTCCAATGGGAAGGTGTTATATGTACATTATGTGTGCATATACTAGGAGGCTAACCCACATTAGGCTTGTGAGCATGGGAACAAGCTCTAGTGGAGCATGGGTTAGGACTAACCTTAAGGGTTAAGGTTAGGGTCAAGCATCCAAGGGTCACACATGGCAGATGGAGAGTCAAGAGTCACTTGAGGGCCCTCCTATATCATAGGGGTATATAGTAGGGGCATGGAGCACACTCAAGGGGGGCTTGGATGCCAAGGCCATGTTATCTTGAGGCTTAGGCTATGGTCTCTTGATGTTAGCTTGAGGCTAGGTTATGTTATGGTCTCTTGATGTTAGCTTGAGGCTAGGTTATGTTATGGTCTCTTGTGTAGAGGATCATATCTACTCACCTACCATTTCACACTATAGCTACATACTATTGGATTGGAGTTATATCTCTTGATGATATGGGACATCAAGGTAAAGGTATGATGTATTTCATTATATTTCATGTGTGCATCCCTTGGGCTCAAGGGTGGTCGGGTGGATGAGTTTATGCCTCACTTATGAATGTTTATGCATAACAATTATCTAGAGAGATCTTAGGGTTTTAACAGTGGTATCAGAGCAATCTCTAGTTAATTGTTGCTGATTTTTTTTTCTTATTGTAATTTTTGGTATTTTTTTTGAAGTAAATTTTAATATTTACTAATAAAAATATTATTTTATTGATTTGTGTTGATGATTTGCATGTGGAACATCGATATGGCGATTAGAACGCGTGTTATTACTATTCAATGGACGAATCGATGTTGCAGGGGAATTTCGTGAGTTTAATGCTATTATGCTATTTTTTTCTATTTTTGTGGTTTAAAATAAACATTAATGGAATTTTTTACAAAAATACCACATATTTTACTGTGGATATTTTTGGTAGAATGGATTTCCTAAATTTCTAGAATTTTTAGGAAATTTTTTCTAATTTTTTAGAAAATTTTTGTGCATTTTTATGGTTAAAATGTATTTTTTATACATTTTTGCGGGTTTTTTCACGGGTATGCGATCAAATTTCTGCCAATTTTCCGTTGAAATGTAGTAGAGAGGCAGCATGTTGATGCATTTAATGCTCTTTCGTGTGCATGGGACCCTCTTCATCTCTAAATCTCGAATTTTCTTCTATTTTCCTCTCGCGTGTATAAACACCTCTTTAAAAAAGAACATTTTTATTAATATTAATTATAATTAGAAGTTAATTATGATGAACAACATTAATTAAAAAATTAATCAAATGTTAATCCTACACTCTGATTATTATAGAGAAGGAGCGGGTGGAGAGGTGCCATGGAAATGGAGTGAAGGAGAGAGGAGAATGGAGAGGGAAGAGAGAGAACCCTCTCTCTCATTTCTGCGCACACAGGGAGGGGTGCGCAGCAGCCCGCCGGCGGAAAAACGTCCCCCCCTAAAAAAAAAATTTTTAATAAGCTTTTAATTAAGCTTATTAAAGTTGTTTTTTTTATTTTTTTTAAAAATGAGTTTTTTTATTTAAAAAAAAGCTTTTGGTTTTGTTTTTCAAAAAAAGCTTGGAAAAAGCCTAAAAAATATAGGAAATTTGACATTTGAGAAAAAAAAATCTTTGGAAATTTCTGAATTTTTTTCTCTTTAAACCTTTTGACTTTCCGCTTTCCTGAAACCTTTTGGCTTTCCGAATTCCGGAAAATCTTTTGACCTTTCGGATTCCGAAAACTTTTAATCTTTCACATTCTGATTTTTTTTTGTATTTTCATTTTCCTGAAACTATTGGCTTTCTGTATTTCGAGAAAATCGTTGGGATTTTGAAATTTTTTGACCGTTCTTATTCTAAATGCATTCGGGGTAAATTAAAAATTTTAAAAAATTCCTAAAAATTAGTGAAAAATTAGACAAAGGTAATTTTAAATTTATGAAAAATGTGGGGTTGGTGATTAGCATGTGGTGTGTCCATTTGGGCATCAGTGACCATTCAAATTCCTTTAAAAATATATTTTTTGACCCAAAAAATTAAAAAATCCATTAAAATTGTAAATTTTCATTGGATTTGAGAATTGTCGAGCGGAATTGGAAATTTCGTGAACGATGGGATTCTCAAGAGAAATTAGGAATTTTCTAGCAATTATTTTTAGAAATCCTAAAAAATTGATATTTTTTAAATCAATGGTATTTTGGTAAATCTAAACACTAAAATTTTTATGGAAAAATATAGGTTTGGAATGCCATAAGATAGGTTTGGTGGAATTCAAAATTATCGTATTTTGAGGCCTATAAAATTAGGAAAAATTAGAAAAAAATCATGATAATTCTTTTTCTCAAGAATTTAATATTTTCAAGGGTTATTTAATGTTGAAGTACGTTTTCACGTGCTGACATTAGACAGATGCGGGTTATTCACATATTATTAATACGATTATACCTCGTATTAGTAGATATTTCTGTTTGGATTTATTTTAAATGATATTTTCATGATTTTTTGCCATTGTTTAGCCATTCTTTTTGGACATGTTCCATACTTTTGATGGCTAGAATCTGCGTTCAAAGTGTGTCTCACCTTTGACACTTGTACATGATAATTTATTTTGCACTTGTTTAAGTGTGGTCTATGCTTAATTTCTTAAGCCTAAGACAAATTCTATCATGGGTTAGTTGATTAGTTTGTTTTGGTGGATTTTATTGGAAGTTTTCCAAGTTTTATATGGACTCATCAGGTTCTCCCTAGATCACTTGTGTCTAGGGGTTTTTTAATGAGTGCTACACACATGTGTTTCACTTGCTTACTTTGGAGTTTTGCTTGAACAACAATATGTTCATATACTCCGGATTGATGAGTTGGCTACCAATTTTAATACTTCTTTTGGCATAATTAATGAACATTAGATGGCATGCATTGATTGTTATGATCAACTATGGTTTTTATGGATTCGAGGAGCTTTTATGCTTTTATGGTTTTATAAGGATCTTTTGATCTTTTGGATAATATCATGTGCTTTGAAGGTAGCATTTGCCTTCATTTTTTGCAAGTAATTTTGGACTATGCTCCATGTACTCTTGTACATATTCCAACTCGAAAAGGTGAGTTGCTTATATATCTAGGTGAGTTATTTTTCTATCCTAACTTTATTGTGTTTTGGGTAGTTATCATTAGAAAGGCGCCAATAATTCAATTTCTTTTCTAATGATGTACTCGGAAAGAGTTATTCCTTGATGTAGTCTCAGGTATATAGAGACAGATTTTAGTATGTGAAAGTCTGGGATAAGGCTATCTTAGGATTTTATTCATATTTTCTAGACGGCATACTAGGGAGTTTCAAATTGTTAAGTTATGTATGGGTGCTATCATGGTGGTATGGGATGCTGGTGATCCCTCACATATATTATCTTATGGGATAATTTGGGCTCAAGATTGTTGCTTTGCTTACATCACTTAGCATGTTGACCTCAACATTAAAAGAAAATCTCATTTTTTGAATTCACTAGAAGTTATAGTGTGGGCATTCTCTAGATAAACTTCTTTTATCTATAGTCTGCATGTTTTGATGAGTGTAATCTCGTCGGCATTTTCACTTGTTGAAATCTCTTTCTTTAGAGTTCAACGAGTTTATTTTGTTGTGTTTGGATTAAGGAAATTTGGATTCTTCCTTTGTTGGTATTTCTTTCTCTAGTTCCATACTTTAGGTGATTTATATAGTCAACTTTATGGTTTACGGATGGAATATGTGACTCATCGAGACGCTGATGACTCTCTATGTTGATATGGGTAACTCGGAACGTCGATTATTCCATGTGTAGATGGGGTACGTTGGGGCGCCAATGAATCCTTGGTTCCTGCTATTATGATGCCATGTTTTCCTACTTTATTTCGAATGGTTTACGAGGAAATTACTTTGAGTATGCATTCCTCTGATCATCCGCAGTCTGATGGGCAAACAGAGCGTATGAATCAGATTATAGAGGATATGCATCATGCATATGTCTTTGGAAAAGCATTAAATTGGAAAAAATATCTTCCAATGATGGAATTTGCGTATAACAGTTTTAAACATACGGCTATTGGTTTTAGTCCGTTCATGCTTATGTATGGGTATCAACCCAGGGCACCTATTGATGTCGATCTTAAGGACATCGAGCTTGATGCATCGAGGGATTTCTTACGTGATATGCAGAAAATGCTAACCGAAGCTCGGGATTCTTTCAGGAGTGCTCAGGATAGGGCACAGTTCTATGTTGATAGAGGATGCTCAATTTGGTCTTTTTGAACACCAGGAGCGTTGGTTTATTTAAAAGTTCCTAAAGATTTTTAGACTTTGTCAAAAGAAAAATACGCGAATTTATCTCCTAGATATTGTGGTCCATATGATTTATACATCGGATTGGCACGGTTGTGTATGAACTTAAACTACCTCCACATGCTAGAGTTCATCCACCACCAGTCTTTCATATCAATAGATTGAAAGAGAAACTGGGAGGTGAGGATAACATAGTTACTCCTCAAGAACTCATTGAAGTCAAAGAATTATCTTATGTTCCACATGAACCTGATAAGGTACTTGAATTTTGGGAAAGGAAACTTTGTAGTTGACTAATCCTTGAGGTTAAAATTAGGTGGAAAGATAGGGAATTAGAGGATTCGACTTGGGAGTCGGTTGAGATTGTTCAGCGCAGTTCTCCTTCTTTTCATTGTTGCAAGAGTGCAATGTTTTGAGAGAGGGGAAGTATGTTATATGCACATTATGTGTGCATATACTAGGAGGCTAACCCACATTAGGCTTGTGAGCATGGGAGCATGGGAACAAGCTCTAGTGGAGCATGGGTTAGGAAGACTAACCTTAAGGGTTAAGGTTAGGGTCAGGCATCCAAGGGTCACACATGGGAGATGGAGAGTCAAGAGTCACTTGAGGGCCCTCCTATATAATAGGGGCATGGGGCACACTCAAGGGGGGCTTGGAGGCCAAGGCTATGTTTTCTTGAGGCTTAGGCTATGGTCTCTTGATGTTAGCTTGAGGCTATTTTATGTTATGGTCTCTTGTGTAGAGGATCATATCTACTCACCTACCATTTCACACTATAGTTACATGCTATTGGATTGGAGTTATACCTCTTGATGGTATGGGACATCAAGGTAAAGGTATGATGTATTTCATTATATTTCATGTGTGCATCCCTTGGGCTCGGGGGTGGTCGGGTGGATGAGTTTATGCCTGATAAAGAAAAGCTAGTTAGTGAAGGTAGCAGCATCCCCATACACCCTCATTTTTGAATAACTCTATAGAAAACAGAAAGATGATGTCTTAAGACTCTACATATGTAAGGACAAGTATGTTGATATTCTAGGATAAGCTCACACATGAATTACTAGAGGGAACTTCGGAGGAGACATCACAACAAGAAAAGTCCTACATGTAGGACTATGATGATGGTTAGCCAATGATGAGTATCCATGCTTCACCATTCCCCAACAAAAGGATAGAATGCCTTTATATCCAATCATGCTTGTAAGACCTTTCACCAAGTGGGGCATTCAACTTCGAATGATCCATTAGCCTTGCTACCACTAGAAGCACACAAGTGCGATATATCATCGTGGCTTATGTGACCGAGTGGGCGGAGGCTAAGGCCACAGTAAAAGCGGATGCAGGAACGACCACCAAGTTTATTTATGAGCATATCATCACTAGATTTGGATGTCCTCTAGAGCTAATTAGTGACTAAGGGACCAATTTCTTAAGTGAAATGGTGGAGTTTCTCTTAGAAGAACTGATGGCAATGCATCGCAAGTCTTCCCCTTACTATCCACAACCAAACTGGAAGGCTAAGAGCACTAACAAGGTCCTATGCACTATGCTTACAAAGACAGTTGAAGCATCAAGGATAGATTAGGAGTGGAAGCTCTCATCCACATTATGGTCTTATAGAATCACCTATAAAACTTTGATTGGGACTACTCCATACAACCTAGTCTTTGGACTTAATGCTATACTCCTAATAGAATTCATGGTCCCAACTTTCACGGTAGTAAAGTAAATGAAAAGGACAGGAAATGATTTGTCTAAACGACTTGTAGAGATCGAGAAACTGGATGAAATGACACTTAGTGATGGTCGGTCGGTATATATGTTGAGAAAAAAGAAGAAAAAGGTGGTTTGAGGCTAATGTTAAACCCAAGAGGTTTGAGGCTAATGTTAAACCCAAGAGGTTTAAGCAAGCGGACATTGTCCTACTTTATAACCTCAAGAAAAACAAAAGGAAATTGAATTTGAGAAGGATGGGTTCATTCAGGATCTACAAACTCACAATTGGAGGGATGCCCACCTAGAGACCCCTGATGGAGTCCAAATGGAAGGATTCCTCAATGGGAGTAAGGTTAGAAAGTACTATGGGCCACTATCCTATGAATAGCTTTAGACCATTCACAAAACTAAAGGAAGGAGAAAACAAGAGGCTGAGATGGAAATGATGCTTAATAAGCCCTCAAGCAATGCTAACAACAAAATAGACGAATAGAAGGAAGTAGTTTTGAGGAAAAGGAGAAATGAAAGGAAGAAGATTCGACAAAAAGGGATGCAACACGAAATTGAGAAAAATAACCAATCAGTTAGAAAAGGGTGGGAAATCATTGGTCTTGCAAATTGGTGGCATACATGTGTAGCATTATATGGTAGTGGTGTGACTTAGGACCATCGGGGCACTTTTTCCCTCACTAGGAGGTTTTTTCCCCCGTGCGTATGTACACCCTCTTATCTACTCATTTTGGGGTGTGCACTTATCTTTTGTATCTGGCACACATTTGTTCATTCTAATCTAGTGAGTTTGTGTGCTCTTAAGCTTCTCTATCTTATGTGTGTGTGTGCATTGTTGCAACCCTAAACCTAATTCCAACAGTTGGTATTAGAGCTAGCTTCCTTGACACTTGATCTAGAAGTCTTCCTCTCTCCTTCATTTTGTCTTCGATTGAGATACCTCTTAGTAGGAGAAGAAGGTATATATTTTAGTATGTTGTATATAATGTATACAACATTTTTGGGATCCGCAGCGCGATTCGGGCATGTTTCAGGTGTGTTTTAGGAACCGCAAGGTTTTTGTAGACGTTCTCGAAGGCATCATTTTAGATTGGTTCTACTCGATTTTGGGTGTTTGGGCTATGTAACAGCAAAGATTTGGTGTGCAGTAGCATCTACAATGTCTTCAACAACATCAATCATCATACTTTCACCCCAGTAACACTCTATTCTCTATTCTGTGTTATTTTTTATACACTCTTTGCACAAGTGATTCAACCAGCTATGGCAGCCATCTAGGGCTGCATTCAGTGAATACTGTGAGAGTACTTGCAGTGTGTTGAAAAATTTTGGTAGAAAGTCATGGGGCAGTAGTGATGTATTCAACATGTTGTTTGTTGAGGATAAACTTGATGGGACTAATTACCCATTGTGGTCCTATATGATGAGGCATGTATTGGATGCTAAAGGCCTTTGGAATGTTGTCAGTGGTGGTAGTGAAACTCATCCTATTTCATAAGTGCCAATGCAACCAGGTGCTGCATGTACATCTGAAGTAAAATCTAATAACAGATGTGGCTCCTCCACATGCACCACTAGTACCTCCCACTGCTACTCAAACGAGATGGGATGGAAGAGATGCATAGGCACATGCATTGCTTGCACTTTCTGTGAAGCGAAGCATTATTCCTCATATTAGGTCATGTAAGACTTCAAAATAAGCATGGGATGCACTTGGTACATTATACCAGGTGCACAATGAAGCACGTGTTCCATATCTACGCAAATAGTTGGAGTCTGAGCACATGAATGAGGGAGACTCAATGAACAGCTTCTTGACCAAAATCAAAGATTTTAAGGAGCAGCTTGCTAGTGTGGATGAGATATATCTTGATAGTACATTGGTGCTCACAATTCTCAATGTATTTCTGGGTTCTTATCAGAGTTATGCTCTTACCCTTAGACTCATGATGATGAAGGGAAATCCAAATGCCCTTACATTTGATGAGCTAGCTTTAGTACTCTTACAAGAAGAGCAGTCTAGGCAAAATAGATTTGTTATGCGAGTTGGTGACCAAGCTTTTGTTGCTAATTAGAAAGGTAAAGGTAAAGATTCTCCGCATGGTGGCTATAAGCCAAAATCAAAATCCTCAGGTAAGGATGCAGAGAAAGAAGGTGATAAGCCTAAAAAGAAGGCAAGTGTCACTATTGTAGGAAACCAGGGCACTACACAAATGAGTGCAAGAAAAGGCTAGAGAAGGAGAAAAAGAAAGAATCAGGCATGGCTGTGGCTGATGCATCTGCACCAAGTGCAGAGAAGAAGGAATCTGCAAGTTTTGCACAAGATGATTGGGCATGGACTATACATTTTGTAGTTATGACCCTTCTGTTCATGATGTATGCATGTTAGTGGCAGAATCGGATGCTTGGTACTTTGCCAGTGGTGCTAGTAAGCACATTACTTCACAAAAAAAGTTTGTTCTCATCTCTAGAATCTTTCCCAGGTGCAGGAACCATTACATGTGCAAATGGTTCCTCATATCCTATCAAAGGAGTTGGTAGAGTTGTGCTCATTGGTGCTGCAAACGGGGGCACATTTACTCTTTCTAAAGTTTTATATTTGTCAGTTTCAACCTTAGCCTTGTTAGGCTTGACGGTGAAATTTATGGGTGACAGATGTACAGTTCAGGATTATTCTATCATTGCCTCATGTACCTTGTTTCATGGCCTATACAAGATGGATGTATTTGAGAAGTTGCATCGATGCTTGCTCAGTCTCTATGACTCGTACTATGAGTGATGAAGAATTATGGCATGCACGATTTGGCCATCTGAATTATGGTAGTTTGTTACGCCTTCAAAGGCATGATATGGTGTCTGAGTTGCCAACTCTTGAGACCCCTACTAGACATGTATGTGAGGGGTGTATTCTTGGTAAAATACATCAAGCTTCATTTTCAAAGGATGAACCAGTGAGAGCTGTTAAGAAATTATAGCTTATACATTATGATGTATGTGGTCCAAGGACACCATCTATTGGGGGATATCTCTACTTCGTCACTTTTATTGATGATTACTCTAGATATAGCTCGGTGTATCTATTAAAGCAGAAGTTAGAGGTTTTTATGTGCTTTAGGCACTTCGTATCCATGGCTAAAAATGCATGTGAATGTAAAGTTGGCACCCTTCGTTTAGATCGAGGGGGGGAGTATATGTCCAAGGGATTTCATGCATATATGGCTGAAAAAGGCACAAGGCATCAATGTATAGTGCCATACACACCTCAGCAAAATGGTGTGGCTGAGAGGAAGAACATGTCTCTCATGAGATGGCACGATGTATGGTGAAAGCCCAAGGTTTACCTCATGGTTTTTGGTTAGAGGCAACTATGTGTTGAACAAATGCCCTACCAAGGCCTTGTAGTCTCAAACTCCTTATGAATCTTGGCATGGAAGGAAGCCTTCTATGGCTCATTTGTGTGTTTTTGGTTGTCTTGCTTATGCTCTTGTGCCTGAGCAACAACACAATAAGCTTGATGACAGTTAAATGCATATTTATGGGATACAGTTCAAAAAGCAAGGGATATAGATTCTACCATCCAGCCGCCTCAAAGCGGATTTTGGTAAGTAGAGATGTTGTTTTTATCGAAAACTCAATTCAGCCCGTGCTTTCACGCAAAAAATAGCAAAATGTATGCTCACAGGACATGTTTGATTCGCTCCTACCTTTGTTTAATGGAGGGAAACCATATATAGAGCAATTGAATGCTCAACCAAGTGCTGAAATTCAGCCTTTGTAGGTGCAAATAAGCCTGCAGACTAGCCTTTTGATGAGGCAGTTATTGAGGATGTAGTGTATGAGGAGAGAGCAGCCATAGAAGAATCTGGGCATATGCCAAAATGGCTTGTACAGACATTGAGGGATAGCAAGTTGGCAACTCCTTTACCTAATAGAACTCGTGTAGGTTCTCATCAATCATGAAGATTATTCTCATGTGGATCATGTTCTCATTTCTACTTTATGTAATGAGGACAAACTTGTTTCCTTTGAGGAAGCACAGGATGATGATCATTGGATGCATGCTATGTAGGATGAGTATAACTCTATACTCAAGAATGACACCTGGTATTTAACAGATCTACCTCATGGCAAGAAGGCCATTGGTACTAAGTGGGTTTACAAGTTAAAACACAAAGCAGATGGTAGCATTGATCGCTACAAGACCAGACTTGTTGCAAAGGGGTATGCCCAGCAAAAGGGCATTGATTATGATGAGACCTTTGCACCCACATCTCGTATGACTACCATTAGGTGTCTCATTGCTTTGGCAGCACATCATGGGTGGAATGTACATTAGTTGGACATTAAGACTGCATTCTTGAATGGTGATTTACATGAGGAGGTGTATGTATCGTAGCCTCCTGGTTTTGTTGTGAAAGGAGAAGAGTCTAAAGTATGCAAGTTGAAAAAGGCTCTTTATGACCTTAAGCAGGCTCCTAGAGCATGGTATGAGAAGATTCATACATACTTGGTTACAAATGTTTTTTGCACCAGTCTAGCAGACAGTACCCTCTATGTGAAGAGGAGTAAGGACACATTTTTTGTCATCGTTCTATACGTTGATGGCATGCTGCGCATAGGACCCGATATAGATCAGATTTCAGCCTTTAAGACTGATTTACAGTCATCGTTTGAGATGTCATATTTGGGGCCGTTGCATTACTCTCTGGTAGGGAGTCAGTTTATGCAGTGCAATGATGGCATTGTTATGCTGCAGTGTAAATATATACAGAAGCTATTGAAGAGGTTTAATCTTGAAGACTGTAAACCTGGCTACACCTGTGAGATAGGTACTCGACTTAGTCTTCAAGATGCATGAGACTCTTTTGATGCTAGTTTGTATCAGCAGGTTGTTGGATCCATTCTTTATGTATGCAACATGAGGCCAGATATATAGTATGCGATCTCACAGTTGAGCAGATTTATGCATAGCCCATGTACGGAGCATTGGCAGGTTGTTAAGAAAGTTTTTCACTATTTACACGGCACTTAGTATTTTGGATTGTTTTATCCAAAAGGGGGTGAGTCATAGCTGCATGCTTTAGTGATTCAGATTGGGCTAGATGTTATGACACACGAGTGTCCACTAGCGGGTTTTGCTTTTGCCTTGGTGATTCATGTATATCATGGCTCAGCAAGACATAGCCTCCTACAGTGGCCACTTCGAGCTATGAAGTTGAGTACAGGGTAGCTTTTATAGCTACAATTGTGTATGTGTGGCTCAGATGTCTTATGGCTGATTTGGGTGTTGGCCAGTCGTCTAGCACTATAATTTTCGCTGACAGCAGAAGCCAGAGCGCATAAGCAGTTACGAGGAACCCAGTGTTTCATGCTCACACTAAGCACATTGAGGTGCATTACCACTATGTCAGGGAAAGACTCTTTGTAGCAGAGATCAGCTTGGTCTATGTGCCTACACATAACAACATGGCAGATTTATTCATGAAGGCTCTTCTTCGTCTCGTGAAAAGTTCAAAGCTTCTCGTAAAGCTTTGGTCTTATTGCCTTTTCAGGATTGATCAGCCATACCTTGTGTACATGTTCACATCATCACTCTAGGGAGTATTTGTAGCATTATATGGTAGTAATGTGTGTGAACACACTTAGGACCGTCGGGGTACTTTTTCCCTCACTAGGAGGTTTTTTTCCCCGTGCATATATACACCCTCTTATCTACTTATTTTGGGGTGTGTACTTATCTTTTGTATCTGGCACACATTTTTTCATTCTAATCTAGTGAGTTTGTGTGCTCTCAAGCTTCTCTATCTTGTGTGTGTGCATTGTTGCCATAACCCTAATTCCAACAACATGGAGGAAATAGTATAAAATATAAAAGGAATCTTTTTGATGATAGTATCATAGTCTGCTTAGATCCATAGAAACGAAGGAACTAAGAATTTTAAAAATAATAAGTAGATTTATAGAAGAGTGGGTAAAGTTGGTAGAGAGATAGAGAGAGAGAGAGAGAGAGAGAGAGAGAGAGAGAGAGAGAGAGAGAGAGAGAGAGAGAGAGAGATGTATGTGTGTATGCATATAATAAAATGTAGAAAACCAAATCCACAGTATGTGTGTGTGTGTGTGTGTGTGTAATAAATATATGTGATAAAATTAGTAGATCTAGATGCTTTAACTGTAAATAAAGAAAAGATACGAGTAAATAAGCATGTATATGCATTAGTATGTAAATGTGTGTATAAATATGTATATACAAATAAAATATATAGGTCTAAGTATGTGTGTGTGTGTGTGTGTGTGAGAGAGAGAGAGAGAGAGAGAGAGAGAGAGAGAGAGTTTGTGCATGAGTGTGCAAACACACATGTGCATGTCCACATGCATGTATGTGTATATGCATTCATGTAAGTGTGTGCACACATGTGCATGCATGCATGCTTTGCTTCATAAACATGCAAAGATTAATTCAAATCATGTGGTTGTAAAAAGCGTTAAACTAGTCTCTCCAAGGCCTAAGTATATGTGTGTATGTGAGAGAGAGATAGAGTTTGTGTATGTGCATGTGCATGCATTGCATGCATGTGTGCCCACACATGTGCATGCATGCTTGGCTTTTTGGGAATGCTTTGCTTCATAAACAAGCAAAGCATTCCCAATTTGTGCATGTGTACATGCATGCATGCATGTGTGCCCACACATGTGCATTCATGCTTGGCTTTTTGGGAATGCTTTGCTTCATAAACAAGCAAGATCCAATTCAAATCATGTGTTTGTAAAGAGCATCTCAAGCGCTAAACTAGTCTCATCTCTCTTAAAATTACCTAGTTTATATCGTTTTATCCATTTAACGAATCGTTGTCAAGAGCATCTCAAGCACTAAAGTAGGCTCATGTCTCTTAAAATTACCTAGTTTATATGATGATCGCTTCATCCATTTAACAAGCCTTAAATTCTCTTAGATTTTAAGCTAATAACACCCATACAATTTAAACTCTACATTGTAGAGAGTAATTAGTTCATGGTCTTGACTTTAAACTTAATAATGAGTTAAGAAAAATGTTAATATGGTGTTCTTTGAGACATCCATGATAAGCTCATACAAGAAGTCTAGATAAAGATTTATTGAAGCTCAAGAAGATTTACAATTTCCTTCACATTATGTTCTCTTAAAGACCTATAGAAGGTGAATAAATGTGCTTTATTTTTGACCACTTTTATATGGCTAAAGCTAGTCTGGATGTGTTGTTCACACATGCCTATAGTACGTGAAGGAATGCGCTTCTTGAAAATAGTTCAAGGATAATAAATGTGTGTAGTATTTTCAATTGAATCTATTTGTTAATTGGATTGTGATAGTAGTACAAGAAGTGGTATGCTACATAAAAGTCATGATACATCAAAATGTGTGTTTTTATTCTAACATGAAAAAGTTATAGGATAACATTTTGATAATTCAAACGGCTAACATGATATTTCCCTCCATAGGAAGCATGCAATAATAGATACTTAAAATATAACTAGTGGTGATGATTTGTATGCTACCTCCCATGTTTTTACTATTAAGACAAGAATGTGATCATGAGGATAATGATTTTGTTTATATTAACGGCCACTTTAGATGTTATCATAATCAACAAAACAAACTCTGCAATCTACAATCATTATGATTATTAGCTTTCTATTTATAACTAATATCAACTACCTTTGATCACCTTGGACACTAAGAAACATCGGAGAAGGAGCCTTGCATCCTAGATGTAAATGACCAAATATACAAGTGCTTGATTTAGCTTGTGAACTTGGGTGCTAATATGATGTTCAAAGGCTTGATACTAGGATTATAGAAAAGTTCAAGAAAGCAGCCAAAGATAAGAAACATTAACATGGAGTAATCCTTTGTTATCGGTATTAGGCAAGACATCCAAATCATCATTGGTATACTTTGACCATGCTCCGTAATGATGCTACCTAACTAACACATCTAGTATCCATTTATTTAATTCATGAACCAATTTTTTCCACTGTTTTGTGGGAGGTTAATTATATTCACTCATGAGAAAATAAAGTAAAACTATCAGAGAATAGAATCTTATACATTTTGACCCAACCCTATTGTTCTCCACTATAACTATAGCTTTCAAGGATGAAAGAAAGTGGACATAAAGAAAGATCAAATCATAACTAGTGTACTTTGAGCATGCTCCTCCATTATGCTACTTAACGAACACATCTAATATCCCTTTGTTATATTAATGGACCACTTTTGTCTACTACTTTGTGGGATGTTGAATACATTTACTCATGATATAATAAAGTTAAATCATTAGAGAATCGAATCTTCAATATTTTGACCCTTCCTTCCTGTCTCTCCTCATTGTTGTATCTTTCAAGAATGAAAGAACTTGAAAACTATCTACCAACTTGAAAAGTATCATCCCATGAATGAGAAAGAAGACTAATGAAATGGGTGTTGTTTTTTTAAATGGGGATCTCTTAGTGGGCTACCCACTATTTTTAAGGAAAAAAAAATTGTAAGTGACTAAAATTCTCCCTTGCATGTGGGTGAGTGCGACAAGATATATGCATTACTAGATTGTGATAACATGGGCTAAGGACTGTGTACACACTTCTTAACAATTCAAAACCCACAATCAACACTAGTGAAATTTGTTGAGAAGATTTGCTTTGGAACTTGGGCAATGATCACAAAACTCAAGATCAAATACATAAATAATGAATAGCTTATTAGGGTCTTTACACATTTACTACAATGGGTAGTGGAAATAACTCATGGTGTTAGGAAAGAGAGATCAATAATGACTCATGGAGAGTGAAGATTTTTTATCCTTTTCTGTTTTATTATGTGAAGGCTCTTATAACTAGGCAGTTATGAATCTTTTATCCTCGTATGTGATGCACCACAACTCCCACATGCTTATATTAGAAGGTTAGGATGAGAAAAAGGGCTTCAAAGCTTTGGAGAAATTGTTAATGTGTTTTTTTTAAATTAAAGTATGTTTAATATTTTTCTAATATAATTTTTTACATGGAAGAGTGAGAATTATTAAAAGCCTTCAAATTTGAGGCCTAACCTTCAACTTAAAGGTCTAGAGAGGACCTAGAGAAGCCAAGTATTCAATAAATCTTTATTGAATTGGGATAGATCTAAAATTTGCAAGGTGCCATAATTTCTTTAAAAGGGGCGAATTTTATCTATACTTCTTGGAATGTTAACAAGAGAGCCCTCAAAATTTGAAGGCTCTTAGTAAACCTCTATTTCTAGGCAAAGAGATAAGAAGGGCACACTAAATTTTTTCGAAAACTTAGCCTTTTTTATTAATTACATATTCACAAGGTACATTAGAACCTTGTACTTCCCTTTTGAGACAGAAGGGGGCTAACGCTGTGGGATTTAGTGTGCCCAGTAGGCTAAAAGCCTTTCTTTTGAAGGATCCCTTCTTAAGGATAACCTCCCCCATAGTTGCTTTTTGACGGGCATCATGCTCGTTTTTAAGCATTTTGGCTGTAAAATACTTGCAAAATTGTAAAATGCTTACAAAATTGTAAAAATTGCACTAATACAAAAAAACTTGCTATATTTCACCAAACCCGTCAATTTTGAAGGGCAAAGGTGCACACCAAAAACCAAGCCTGTAGCCTCCTTCATAAATGGGCAGGGGACCCCACAGCATCTACTCACGAGAGAGAGAGAGAGAGAGAGAGAGAGAGAGAGAGAGAGAGAGAGAGAGAGAGCCTACATTAGAGAAACTAGAAAGTGGGATCCCACCTTTGCAAGAGAAACAATGACACACACAGAATAATGCAGCGTAGACTTGAGAGAGAGAGAGAGAGAGAGAGAGAGAGAGAGAGAGAGAGAGAGGTGGGCCATGATCGTAACTTTGATGGAGAAGGGAGAGAGACGAGAGAGGCTAGCTGTGTGGAGAGAGAGAACTGACAGAGCGGGACATGCATAATGACACGTGGCCACCTTCTATTAAAAAAAGGTGGGGATTCTAAAAAAGCCATTAGAGGAAACTGTTAAAAAAGGATTTTGATTAATGCCTATTGGTTAAGGGCGAATATATGCAAAACAATATTTTGGTGAAGCAGATAAACTACACTTTTGTTGCCTTTATTGAGAACCCAGTTGTTGCACCAGACCCACAGTCAAAATCTAGTCCAAGAAAGGGGATGTGTTGGAGAAACAGGCTGCCAGAGGACGCACCACTGAGGCTATGGTTGAAGCTTGCATTCTGCTTGGATATCAGATATCTTGGAAGAAATCTTGTTTTGTATTTGAGGATGATAGATGGGATCTCATTTGTAACTTGCTTAAATAGAGCTTGAAGGATAAATTAGCTATTGTAAGTATGATATGATGTAATGCTTTTTGATATATATATATATATATATATATATATATATATATATTGGTCAAAAAAATAATATTTTTGTGGCCTATGGCCTAGTTAGGCTATTTTCCAACTACAAGGTCTCTGTTAGTACAACGTGAGCCTTAGACAATTGATTTTTGCTTATTGATATATATATATATATATATATATATATATATTGGTCAAAAAAACAATATTTTCGTGGCCTATGGCCTAGTTAGGCTATTTTCCAACTACAAGGTCTCTGTTAGTACAGCGTGAGCCTTAGACAACTGAAAGGGGATGTGTTGGAGAAACAAGCTGCCAGAGAATGCACCACTGAGGCTATGGTGGAAGCTTGCATTCTACTTGGATATCAGATATCTTGGGAGAAATCCTCTTTTGTATTTGAGGATGATAGATGGGATCTCATTTGTAACTTGCTTAAATAGAGCTTGAAAGATAAATTAGCTGGTATGGTAAGTCTGATATGATGTAATGCTTTTTGATATATATATATATATGTATCTTGGTAAAAAACAATATTTTCGTGGCCTATGGCTAAAGTCTAATATGATGTAATGCTTTTTGATATATATATATATATGTATTTTGGTAAAAAACAATATGTTGTGATTCGAACCTAGGACATGAGATCCACGGAACCCGGGAGAGTGAGCTAGCCGAGATGGTCTTGCTGCACATTGGCAACAAATTTCGGGGTGATTGGCTACACCTCTCATCTCGATATGCTAGATTCTCAAGGGCCCGCCTCTGGTATCGATTTGTGATTCGAACCTAGGACATGAGATCCACGGAACTCGGGAGAGTGAGCTAGCCGAGATGGCTATTTTCCAACTACAACGCCTCTGTTAGTACAGCGTGAGCATTAGACAACTGATTTTTGCTTATTATTATGAAGGCTAAACCGTATTATCGCGTAAGCCTCTTTTAAAGGGTACAAATTTGAGGGCTGTGCCCATCATTGTTTTCTCTCTGTCTCTCTCCTTTCCGTCGTGTAACGTGCTGGTGACTGGTACCTCGGCGGCTCGGACAAACTAAGAGGGTCCTTTCCAAGTTCCGTCAACAAGCAGCACTGTGTGTGGGGCTCACCAGCAGACTCGCAGCGACCTTGAAAGCCTCGTCTCTCGTAAAGGGCGCAGTGGCGCACGCCAGGGAAGTGCACGTCCCGATTCCCGATAGCTCTGACTCTGACTCCACCCATCTCTTTCTTGTCTCTCCGGTACCGTCCTCCATAGCCTAGGTAGTAACTCCTTCAAATTGAGATCAGCAGCAGTGAAGTCTGTGACACAGTCCCCTGAATGAATGTGACGAGCTCTTTTACGCGTAGAAATCATGATTCATGACCCTTGCACCATTGGTGGATGCCTCTTACGTTAAGCATGGCAACTTGGGTTTTGGGGCCTTTGATTGAGGTGTAGGCTACTATAGAGAGATTGATTGGGTGTTTGTGTGAGCACTGAGCTGTGCTTCTCTGGCACAACAATGGTGATGTCTGGATGGAGGAAGGCGCGCAATGCACTCGGGCTTCATGTTTGCGTTTCGGCTTCTTCAGCAGACAATGGGCAGTTCATTAATGCGGATGACGGGGGAACTTACTGTCGTTCCAATTCTTCACCCAACGCACTGCCGCTTTCACCCAGATTTTCGCCCAAACTGCACCTCATGCGGAACTCTCTGCGCATCTCCGCCCGGCCGGTAGGCACTAGGAAGCCCAACTATTTCTGACAATTATTGTTATGGTCGCTGTTTTCATGGCTTGTCTTCCTTGAATGGCTCGCTCATTAATGTTTTCTGGTGAATTGAACGTGCTGATCAGAGTACATGTGCCATCTGCCTGGAGACTATGAAACCAGGCCACGGCCACGCCCTCTTCACAGCTGAATGCTCCCACTCCTTCCACTTCTCCTGCATCGCCTCCAACGTCAGATATGGAAACCTCGTTTGCCCCGTCTGTCGCGCCACTTGGAAGGACGTTCCCTGGCAAGGCCCGGCGCTCAAGTCCTCCGACAAGAGCCCCCGTTTGACCGGCGGTCACTCCCCCGGACGGCTCCAGAGACGAGCATCTTCGGTTAGCCCCCGCCCGCCCGACTCTCGACCCGGCGATCAGATGCGGGAGGCTCTGAGGGACGCAGAGGAGGAGCAGCGTCGGCTCGAGCCCGTTCTCCGAATGCTCGATGAATCTATAGCCAACTTCCGATCGGCGGAGGACAGAGAGAAGCAGCTGACAGAGTTGGAGCCCGCTAGATTTGACGACGATGAGCCGTTGGAATCTGGGGGGACGATCGTGGACGGAGACGGAAGCTGCTTCTCGACGCGCGGCGGCGAGGATCAGGGGGCCGCCGCCGTCGCTTCGTCCCAGGCCATGCAAATCACAGCGCTGGCAGAGGAGAGCGAGGTGGGATTCTCGGAAGAGCGTGAGAGCCTGACCGTGCTGGTCCATGTGAAGGCAGCGGCGGCCAGGAATGAGGAGGAGCAGCTGGCCAACATGCTCGGCAGTTCGGCTGCGCTGCTAGCCGGACAGCGGCGGGCGGCCGTAGACCTGGTGGCCGTGCTGGATGTGAGCGGAAGCATGGCTGGGCAGAAATTGGCATTGCTCAAGCGGGCTATGAGGCTGGTAGTGAGAAGTTTGGGAGCGGCTGACCGGCTAAGTGTGGTGGCATTTGCCTCTAGTGCACGGCGGATGATAGCCCTACGCCGAATGACAGTGGAGGGGCGACGGGCGGTGCTGCAGGCCGTGGATTCTCTGGCGTGCACAGGGGGTACCAGCATCGCCGACGGCCTCCGCAAGGGGACTGCCATACTGCAGCAGCGCCGGCATCGAAATCCGGTAGCCACAATCATGCTCCTCTCCGACGGCCAGGACTCCTTCACCATGCGTTCTCCGTCACCGTCACCGACACCAACGCCAACGCCGACTCCTCTGCCACCGTCGGAAGCCAATCGTTATGGCCATTTTCAAATACCTGTGCACACTTTCGGCCTGGGAGTCGACCATGATGCTGGGACTATGCACACCATCTCGGAGGAATCCGGTGGCACCTTCTCGTTCATCCAAGGGGAGGGGCTTGTGCAGGACGCATTCGCTCAGTGCCTTGGCGGCTTACTTAGCGTGGTGGCTCTGCGAGTGGGAGTGGAGGTGCACGTGGTGAATCCCGCCACTGCGCAGCTCCTCGGGTTGGAGGCCGGCAGCTACTCTTGCCAAACAATCGCCGCCGGCCTCCATGCGCGTGTCAATCTGGGCGACCTCTACGCCGACGAGGAGCGCGACCTGCTCGTCAATCTCCGGCTGCCGGCTCTGCGGACCGCCACAGATGGAGAGGCTCTTCTGCTCGTGCACGCTCGCTACAGTGACCCCGTCTCCGGCGCCTCCCTCCACACCGCAGCCACACAGGTTTTTGTCCGCCGACCGTCGCAAGTCTCTGACGTCGACCGCACCCCTTGCATCGAGGTAGACCGTCACCGCAACCGTCTGCAGGCCGCTCACGCGATCGTCGAAGCCCGCTCTCTGGCGGACGCCGGGGACCTTTCGGCTGCGCAGCGCTCCTTGGAGGTAGTCCGCCAACGTTTGCAGAGCTCAGCCGCCTTGCAGAGCGGTGACAAGCTCACCGCCGCCTTGGACGCCGAGCTGGCCCGCATCCAGGGTAGCATGAACAATCGGCACATGTACCAGACCTGCGGCCGTGCCTACGCCCTCTCTGCGCAGAGCTCCCATCTCCGCCAGCGCGCCACCACACGTGCCAGAAGCAGAAGCGAGGAAGCTGCCTCGGACGGCTACCGCACTCCCTCCATGAACACCATGCTGCTGCGCTCCCGCACGCTGGCTCCGCCGCCCCCGCAAGCTTCGCCGCCCGCTTATGCCCGTGGCCTCCCGCCGCCGTCTCCGCGCCGCCGCCACATTCTCGAACCGCGCCCCGGGAGCAGCCTCGCCCGTCTTGCCAGCTTTGATAGTGTCATCAGACCGTGACCTCTTCTGCACGTGTTGGATTCACAGAGGATAATAATTGCCGTCACTCTTTTTTTTTTTTGGACCTGAAGGAACCTTTCACCTTTGCAAGTCATGTCATCGTCTTGTTCATAAGGTGGTACAATGTACATTCATATTGCCCGAATGGTCTTTTCCCCTTCTAAGGACCTCCATATCTCAACTTTGTTTTTTTGGACCTGAAGGAACCTTTGACCTTTGCAAGTCATGTCATCGTCTTGTGGTGCAATGTACATTCATATTCCTCGAATGGTCTTTTCCCCTTCTAAGGACCTCCATATCACAAGGTGTATATGGCACCTTAGTTTTGAAGTCTAATACAAACGTCCTGAGCTATCAAGAAGTGTGTATATAGTCTAAAATATTGCTTTTTTCCATGTTGCTTGCCTAGTTGCAAGTTGCATGCCTTCTTGGACCATCACTTTACTGATCTTATGAAGAAGAGCTTGATGGTCAACTAGAAATGGAACAACGATAAGTAAAATAATGTCAGTTTTTATTGAACACTAAACACTATAACCAATGCCTTGTGCTCAGTAGTAGTGTAAGCTTTCTCGAGTGTTGATGATTTTTTTAAAACTATCAAACAAAAATAGTGAATCCAATGTGCCCTCGGGTTGAGCCATTATAACTTTGATGACAAAGGCTTGAAGCATCGCATGAACATGGAAAATAATCTCTTGAAGCATCTATGTGATTATGGATAATAATGCTCCACCTTGATTGTCAAAGTGTTGGAGCATTGATTGCCTTTGCCTTTAGTGTTTGAAATGCCTCCTTTACAAACCTTGTAAGTCCTTTGGACATTTTGTATAATGGGGAGGCTATTGGTGTAACATCATGAAGTGCATATAGATTCAACCATGATTGTTTTAGAATACACTTCTAATCTCTTCTACTATTCGAGACCTTCCATGCATTTTGAACTCCACTTGCACACAACACAACTACTTTCCCCTTGAAGACTTGAAAATTACTCCTCATAAGTTTCTTTCACCCTCTAAAAGGGTTGTTACATGGACCCATTTGATACTACCTACCACACACATTTGGGATTCCTTTACCCACCATAAAAAATATCATGCACATTTGCACAATGCTTCAAGGATGGTTTTTATTATAATATGCATAGGTTTATTTTATAAAATTTAAATAGCATGTGCCCTCAATGGATACTTTATAAAATCCTTTTTTAAATTAAAGTCCCTTAACTTAATAAACCTTTTTCCTAATTTAGGATTTAATAGAATATTTCTATTTGGATGAAACTAATCGACCATAACTAGCAAAGAGCCTAATAGCCACAATTACGGTGATCGAGACATGTCTCTTTTTCTACACATTATACCACGAGGGAAAAATATTCCACAGTATGCATAACAACAAGTGCACACATCGCAAGTAGGAGCCTCGCTCTCCACAAGATCCTATTATGTAAGCAGAAGTCCTGCTCTCCACAGAAGCGCCTTTACCATGGAACCAAGTTCTAGTTATTTCTTGTTTTGGTTGAGGAATAAGGAACATAAGGAGAGGTAAGGAGCCACTGTTAGGGACTACCTCATCACAAAAAGGATCCATAGGAGCATTCACAAAACATGTCCTTAGTTGATGATTTAATAGTCTTAAGGCTAGGTTGGTGAAGGACAAGAGCCATTAGAAACTATGTAGCCTAACCTCATATAAGAGATCCCATATCTTGAAATAGAGGGATTTGTGCAACCACCTCCTTACATTCCAACACCATGTGAATACGTAGAAGATATACTTAGGATGGCATTCGAAATAAAGGGAATGGGGGTTGCGACAGCTAAGAGCTCGCAAAACCAAGCAATTTCACATCTCAAGGATGATGACCAAATTTGATGGAATTGGAGATCCCATTCAGTATCTAGAGAAGTATGATTAAACTTACGAAGCCATGGTGGGAAGGATTGCTGATCCCATCACAAGATCTATTCATTTACACTTTACCTCGAAGGTAAAGTAAGCCAATGGTTTAAGTCACTAAACCCACTTGAAAGTGCTAGCTATGAGGTTTTGAGACATACCTTTATAGTGGGATTCTTGCCTAGTGGAGCCATATAGATATATAAGCTTAAGAAAGACGAGGGAGAAACCATGTAGGATTGTTGAGAAATGTCGTACCAAAGAGTACAAGAAAGAGGTAGGGAGTGAGAATGAGTAGCCAAGAAAGTGAAGAGTATAGCATGTAACCACATGAGCAAAAGGGATTATCCCACATTGATGTACAAGTCCAAGGGTGTACCTCCTCATATAAAAGGGGGCCATTTCAAGCAATGAAATCATATCACATTGATGTACAAGTCCAAGGGTGTACCTCATCCTGCGCCAAAACCTTCTCTCTGAAATGGTAGTGGACCTCTATATGCTTCGTGAGCGAGCATGAAAAACTGGGTTCCTGGGGCCAACTGTATACTGCTAAAATGTTGTCACAGAAAATGACAACTTGTCTATCCACCACCATTGATAGACCCAAATCTGCAAGTAGCTTTCTCAACCAAGCTACCTCACATGCTGCCATAGCAGCACCTTTGTACTCGGCCTCTGGTACTGGATAGAGCAACCGTAGGCTGCTTCTTGCTACTCCAAGTCATAGTAGCACTCCCCAAAGAAAACATGAAGCCACTAGTAGATCTTCTATCTGAGATACTACCAGCCCAATTAGCATTTGTGTATCCATGCACACATATCCCTGTCGTCCCAGTTTCATAAAATAGTCTACAATGCAAGATAGACCTCACATACCTCAGTATGCGTCTCAATGCATCCAAATGCGGCTTCCGAGGAACTTGCATAAATTGACTCACCAACCCAACAGCATAGCTCAAATCTGGCCTGGTGATCATCATGTAGATCAAGCTTCCTACTATGCGCCTATACATAGTAAGATCCTCCAAAATCTCTCCTGAATCTGCACTCAACTTGCCATTCTGATCCAATGGCATTGAGATAGGCTTATAGCCTGTCATACTATACTTAGACAACATGTCCAAGCCATACTGTCTCTGCAGTAATCCAATACCATGTGGTGACCTAATCACCTCAATGCCCAAGAAATATATGAGCTCTCCCAGATCCTTCATCTCAAACTTCTATCTAAGCAAGATCTTTACATCAAAGATCTCTGCATCATGGTCCCTCGTAATGATCAAGTCATCTACATAGATGACAACAAGCACAACTCCTCTATCACTGTGTCTCACATACAACGAGAAATCTGCATTGGCTACATGAAAGCCAAAAGTGACAAGATATTCATAAATCTTGTCAGACCATGCTCTTGGTGCTTGTTTTTAAGCCATACAAGGCTTTCTTCAACCTGCAAACATGCTCAGGGTGACTCACATCCTCATATCCAGGTGGCTGCAACATATACACCTCTTCCTGCAAATCCCCATGCAAGAATGCATTCTTTACATCCATCTGATGTAAAGACCATTGCTTTGACGCAGCCCCACTGCTATCACAACTCTCATTATTGCCATCTTGGCAACTGGGCTGAAAGTTTTCTCATAATCAATGTCATATGTTTGCACATATCCTTTGGCTACCAATCTAGCCTTGTACCTGCTTATGCTTCCATCACTGTTATGTTTTACTTTGTACACCCACTTGCATCCAATGGCTTTTTTACCTTCAGGCAATTGCACTAAATCCCAAGTCTCATTTTCATATACTGCATCCATCTCCTCATCCATAGCTTTCTTTCAACACACATTTCCAACAGCCTCATCAATGCATGTGGGCTCTACAACCTGCACAACTTTTGCCATGTATGCATAGTGATGTGCCACATAACCATCATAGGTAAACCTCTGCGCAGGATTCTTCACTCTCCCAGATCTTCGCAGCTTTGCATTCATGTGGCTTCCACAGCCTTCTTTACACCAGGTGCTCTCATAGCTAGTATCCCAAGATCCTCATCAAGGCTCATCTCTGAGCCTCTAGACTCTCCATCAACATGAGAATGCCTTGCAGAAATGTCAGGCATACTAAGGGGCTCAACCACTTTCTCTTTGTCTTTATGTGATGTACTAATCACATTTGTAGGACTGGTATTATGACGCAGCCTGCCACTCCATGGTCTATCAACTTAACCACTAGATGAGGACTCTCTTGGTCCACTCAAAGACTGTGATTGTTGACTTGCATTCTGTGCAACCACATTTCCACTCACATCAGCCCCAAACAACAGCTTCTTTTTCAGTAGCATACCAGCTGCTCATCTCATAAAAAACAACATCCCTGCTTACCCTCAACTCACGCGTGTAGCAGGGTCATAACACCTGTATCTCTTTTGCTCAAGGGAATACCCAATAAACACTACAAGACAATGTTGCCATACACGCGTTTCATACACGCGATAAATTACGGGCGCGTGTATGGTCGCGCATGTATTTGAATAGAATCGGATGCATGTATTTTGGCATTTAAATTCGTGTGTATATTGGCATCTATCAGCGCGTGTATATACACGCATCAATACACGCATTAATACACGCATCAATACACGCTTGGTAAAGAAAAACTGAATTCTTTTACAAAATTAAAAACTATTTTCTTTAAACCATCTCATAGTACATTATAGTATATATCATTACACAATCCCACTACATGCATTTACAATAATGAAATATAATCAAAAATAAATCATGAGATGATAATTAAAAGACAACACATACAATAGAAATGTCATCAATTTAGAACGATACAGTGACGGATTGGTTAGGGTTCGATCTCATCTTTAATAAAATCCATCCTTGCCAAATGATCAACATCAATATCCATTTGATCAATTTGTAAGGCTACGATTAAATTTATTCCACTATCGATATTCTGTCCATTGATAATGGTATCAATGTCCTGATCATCCTCATCAACATCACCATCATCCTCAATGGTAGGGTCATTCTCATGATCATGAGAAATGGCACGCTCATCCTCATTATCATGATCATCTCTTATTTCTTGATCATCGATCACAACATCTTCATTGGCATGTTCGACATCATCTTCATTCCGGTTTGTTACATCCTCCATATGCTTCATATCAGTGAATGTATTATATATCACTTTGGAACGTGGTGCAATAGGGATGACGTACCACCATTTAATGTCATGCACCATTGGTAGATAGATAACCTACTCAAATACACATACTGCAGTAATTAATTAGCATATCAAAAGTCAAGGGGTACGCGAGCTTAGATATATATGTACATGAAACACATTAGTAAAAAAATGCATACCTGCTCACATTGTTGTGGCAATACGAGCCTATCTTTCTTTGTTTGCCAAAACTTTGTAGAGTCAATAGTTACATAGCCACTTGCATGGCGTTTTATCGTTGCATTAGGCCCTTTTTCCACCACGTTCATTTGCCATTTGACATCCAAAACATACACAAAGACGCGACGAAAGTCAAGCCTAAATATGTCTTAGATTGTGCCACAATAATCATCCTAAGATTCCGCACCATATCATCAAACACTTCCTCTTCCACAACAGGGCTATTGTCATCCCTTTTCCACTCATCTCTGACAATAGATCTCAAAGCTCCAGCATCATCTCGTCGACGCTTTGCGTGCTCTCGTCGACGCTTTTGCGTGCTCTCGTCGCGCGTAGGGCACCATGTTAGGGTGTGGTACTGCATCCTGCTTTAATTAGAGTTTATATATTACAACTCCATTAATTTAATGTGGATACCATGAGTCATTTGAGTACCATCAATTTACATCTACTCATCTCTAAACCTGTTTGATTCCATTCTCTATACATGGAGATGTGATTCAAGGTAATTCGACGTGCTCGTACAATGCATCCTTGACATCGATTACACATACATTTGATCCGTTGTCCCAACCACACATCGCGATTACGATGACGCATTGTCTCATCTTCCCCAGAACTGCTTGAGGAGGTTGATGACATCCTATGTACAAACCAGAAAACACAAAATCATAATATGTTTTTAATGAAAGTATAAAAATCGTGTGTATTAACGCGGCTATTTCCTAAAAATTGCGTGTATTAACGCGGCTATTTCTTAAAAATTGCGTGTATTAACGCGGGTACTTCCTGAAAATCGCGTGTATAAACGCGGCTAGATCCAAAAAATCGCGTGTATAAACGCGGCTAATTTATCATACACGCAAGAATACACGCGTTTCTACACGCGACAACCTGTTTAAACTAAAAATAACCCACCTTCCCCAAATAAACATTTTGAACTAACATATCTGCTCTCTTTCGTTTTCGCCTCTTTCAACACAGACAGTAATAACGCAAGGCGGGAGCAGAGAAGGAGCACACATGGGTGAAGGAAATCGACCAAGAAAGAAGACTCACTTTTTCAGAGGTGAGTCAGTTTGTCCTTTGCCTTGTCTCCTTCCTCAGATTTGTCCTCAGATTTGTTTATGCTATTTTCTCTTTGCTTTTTGGGTTTGTCTCCGTCCTTTTGTTTCTCTGGTTGCGATTTTGGGTGAACGATTCTGACAAGGGCGACAGTGGGCCTTTTATAAGGACATATTGTCGGAGGTCAATCGCTTTCAAATTTTTTTTTGAGCAGGTCGCGTGTAAAAACGCGTGTATATCCGTGTGTGTATCCTGTTTGCACAGACTGTTCACGCGGATATACACGCGTTTCTGGATGGGTGTATACACGCGTTTTTGGATGGGTGTATACACGCGTTTCTGGATGGGTGTATACACGAGATTGTGTTTCCTGTTTCTATGGTTTGCAGGCTGATAGGTGACTTGGATGATGATATTTGTGTGAGTCAAGAGACAGCCCATGATGTACATGAGGATTATTTTTGTAGATTCTTTATGGATATTCCAGGTTCTTCATCTGATCCATTTGCGTACAGCAATTGGCTGATGGAGATGCTAAATCATTTTGGGCACCATCCTGGTCTAGTTGAGCTTACAGAGTACATGTATGCCCATCCCCCTCCTTCCATGCCTGGTGTCTATACCCCTACCGTGAGTATCCAGGGCACTGAACTGTCGTCTATGCCTACGAGTCCGACGAGACGCATTAGGAAATTTTTGAGGTCATTTTGGGACCCTGTAAGGAAGTTTGATCGAAATATTCCCTCCAAAAAGAGGCACCGGATAAAATTTTTGCAAACGAACTCCAAATTTGTCAGACCTCACATATTTAGATTCTACTCTTCAAAAGCTATCCATTGATATATAACACGATAGGGTTCGGAGAAGAGACAAGATAGATACCTAGAAGATTCCTTTTTTCCTGGGAAAGATTCACGTAACACAAGATAGATACCTAGAAGATTCCTTTTTGCCTGGGAAAGATTCACGTTACGTGTAACACAAGATAGATACCTAGAAGATTCCTTTTTGCCTGGGAAAGATTCACGTTACGTGAATCTTTCCCAGGCAAAAAGGAATCTTCTAGGTATCTATCTTGTCCCTTCTCCGAACGTAACGTGAATCTTTCCCAGGCAAAAAGGAATCTTCTAGGTATCTATCTTGTCCCTTCTCTGAACCCTATCGTGTTATATATCAATGTATAGCTTTTGAAGAGTAGAATCTAAATATGTGAGGTCCGACAAATTTGGAGTTCGTTTGCAAAAATTTTATCCGGTGCCCCTTTTTGGCGGGAATATTCCGGTCAAACTTCCTTACAGGGTCCCAAAACTTCCTTACAGGGCCCCAAAATGACCTCAAAAATTTCCTAATGGCATGCAGCTTCTCCTCTTCCACGCCCACCGAGGAGACATACCTTGTCCTAGACACACTCATGTACACCCTCCCAAGCACCGTCACGTCAGGGCTCACAGCCACCATCACGTACTCCACTCCCTCAGAGCCACCGTCACGTCAGGGCTCACAGCCACTGTCACGTAGACAATCCCCCGCCCGCAGCAGTAGGAAGAGTGGGAGTGGAGGATGCGGCGGGTGCTTTGGTGGGGGAGGTAGTAGGGCACGCGTGAGAGAAGAGATAGAGGGAGAAGAGTTAGAGGAGACAGTTCGGAAGAGGAGGAGATGAGAGAGGTGGAGGGAGTGATCTGCTATGATGTGACGGATAGGGGCGGGATAGTGATGGATGCGAGGGGGAAAGAGGTAATGGAGTACATGCGTGGGGTAGTATCAAACTTGTATAGAAATTATTTTATTAAATTTAAAGATCAAAATAGCCGATTAGTTGGGGAGGTGATAGAGGCTGTACATAGTCGGTACCCCAATCCCCCACATGCTACATTCTTGGATGTATGGGGAAGGACGCGAATAAGGGAGATCTTAAGTAATAAAAGATCTCACCTTAAAAAACTCGCGTACGATGATGGGCTAAATGTAGCTGCGGTGGGTGGCTATCCTGTGCCGAGAAACCTACCACCACTGCGTGCAAACGCGAGTGGAAGGAGGCAAAGAAACGAGCAGAGGGTGGCGTGAAGAGTAGGCAGCATGTGGAGGCACGACGGATCCAGATGGAGACCATTGGATCTTTGCATTTCGGATCTGGCGACGTCGAGTCATGGGAGGTAGAGTTCGTAAGTATCTTGCCACTTTATTTGATTGTTTACTTAATTCATTGATTCTATGATTATTTTAATCTTACAAATTGTGTTGATTATGATACAGCGATGGGTTACGGGGAGGAAGCCCACAACCCACGATACTACGTATGCTCGCCGGCATAGCAGACGTGACACATGGGCCATCTTCAGAGCCGAGGGACGTATTACGGACGCGCAGTTTGAGATGACCATGAGACCATACGATCAACAGGTACTTGAAAACTCTAAACGAATGATTTTGGTTTATTGAATTACATATATATACTATATATTACTTGAACAGGCACAAGCTGCTAATGATCCACCCGTCGCCACTGCAGAGGGTGGACGTGAGCACTACTCATCGGACATTCCGACCGATGTGAGCTCATCTGAGCATGGAGGGAGCACCGAGTCATCATCTGGGTCTACTCAGACTTATAGTATCACATTCCATATTGAGGATGTGGTTGTATATATTTTTTTATAAACTGAAGCCCTGGGCTACTTCGAGATATGGACTCCCTTGTATATATGTGTGAAATTTTGATAGTAATATTGAATCGTGAATCGATAGTATTGCATTCATGTCTGTCTTGAATCGTGTATTGACAATGTATGCATTCATGTCGTTCTTGTCTTAATCTTCCTCGTAGATATGTTCTTCGTGGATGGTCCAATGCACAAAAAAAAAATCTAGAGAGTGTTATTGGGTGCTGAAATGCTAGAACAGCATTCAGGTACCAAATAGCACTCTCTGGATTTTTTTTTTTGCTCTCTGTTCGCGTGTATAAACGCATCAGAACTACAAAAAACCGCGTGTATATACGCGGATAATCTGTAAAACACGCCTGTATAAACGCATCAAATCTAAGAAATACGCGTGTATAAGCATATCTAAATTCACAAAACACATGTATATACGCTTGTATCAGCGCGTCTAAATGCAGCTGAACTGACAGAATGCGTGTATACACCCGTGTATCAGCGCGTCTGAAAAGTCCTATACACGCGCTTTTACACGCATGTCTCTGGCCGCGATTATACACGCGCCGATACACGGGCCCGCTACTTTTTTTCACAAGTCATTTTTAGCAGCTAGGAGCACGGGTATGAGCCCGATCCCTTGTAGTGAAACACACATTTTTCAGCTTTTGGATCCAGCTTAGTTCTCAGCTCATCTGGCACATGCACATAAGCAATGTATCCAGAGACTTTAAGATGAGACAAATCAGGTTTTTTGCCAGTAAACCTCTCCTTTGGAGTTACATCATGTATGACTGCAGTTGGAGTCCTGTTCATGATGTAAACTGCTGTAGAAACAGCCTCAGCCCAATAGCTATGCGGCAAATTCTTCTCTTCCATTAATGCTCGTGCAATCTCAGCAATGTGCCTGTTTTTCTACTCAGCAACTCCATTTTGTTGCGGAGTGTATCTGCATGTAAACTGTCTCCGAATACCATTCTTCTTTAAAAATTCAGAGAACTCATTGGAGAAGTACTCTCCCCCTCCATCTGACCTTAGGCACTTTACATATTTCCCTGTTTGCTTTTCAACCATAACTTTGAAATTCTGAAAATGAGTGAACACCTCACCCTTCTCCTTCATGAAGTATACCCAAACTTTCCTTGTGTGGTCATCAATAAATGTCATATAATACCTTCAGCCTCCCATACACATGGTCTTCGTAGGACCCCATACATCTCAATGCACAACATCTAGTGCATTTTTGCTCACATTTTTGTCACGTGGAAATACATGATTTGTTTGCTTTCCAAATTGGCATGCTTCACATATTTTCTGCATACCTTCAACTTTAAACTTTGGCAGCCCTGTCTCATAATTCCTTTAGTCTCCATAAACGGGGACTTGGCATCCTGTATGTGCCCAATCATGGTGTCCTGTATACTGATAGAGAGCCAATACATAACTTTTCTAGCTCCTTGGTTCCAATCCTTGAACTCTTTCACATCTGCAAAACAGTTGGATTGATCTCTGGTATCTCCGGTGCCTCTTCATGCTCACCTTCTATTATGTAGTCCCAGTAACCCTTTCCCATCAGGAAATTTGTCAACCTAAACCTCCAAGCATAGAAGTTGTTCTTATCAAGCTTCTCAGCAACAATCTGGTTTATGCCATCATTTGACATCTTGCCAGACACACAAATTTACCAGAAACAACACTCTAGTTTGTTCTGCACAAACTGCTGTATTTTTTGCAGCGATACTGTACTACACTCAAATGTCATAACCAGTGACCTCAATGTGCATACATACATCCAATGGCAACTGTTGACCTCCTTGCAGCACACACAATGTCTGCATAACCAATCTGTCTTCCTGCAGTTCTTAAAATAGATTATAGAGTTATGTAGAGAATCAATGACTTACCCGCGCAGTGCTCGAAATCACCTGCTTTCTGAAAAACGGAAGTCCTAACGCGCCCGAAATGCATTTTTGGCCTGAAAATTTTTGTCCAATAGGATTGTATAGTTGCCCTATAGCTTTACTCCCACGAAGAAAGCTCCTCAATGAGAGATCGTTTGCCGGTGCCTCCCGTAGAGCTCCCGATAAGGGTGTAGTCGCCAACACAAATAGGGAAGAGAGATGAAGCTCTTACCCTCGTACCCGGGCTTCTTGTGCTTCTCTTTCTTGTAGCTCAGCCCTTAGCATGAACCAGGCTTTGATACCAGGAAAAGATGCAGGGGAGAAGAGAGCTTGAACTCTTGCAAGCACACACACTCACAAAACCCTAAAAGAGAGCACACAAGGTGAGAGACAGAAAATCTTCTTCTTCTTCACACAACACTCAACACACCATATACAAAGATAAGAGTACACACCACATGAAAAGGTACTCAACCAAATACATACTAGGGTTCTCTATAGTATGAACCTAACTAAAATGAGCTGGTGCTATAACTATGCTAGTCTCTAGAGCGGCTGTCACACAGCCTGTCATCCCACTGGCCGCATATCACCCATGATCTCTCAGCAAAACCATGCCAGTGGTGTAAGTGTGGGGACTATCCCCCAGGCGGGTTATCAGTGTCCACCGCTAGATGAGCTCGATATCTCAATAAGGTACTTCAAATGAGATCAAGAAACTAATAGAAAATACACATGCACTCAAATTAATCCAATATAACTTAAATTAATACAAATTAGTCTAGATTATCAAAGTTAAACAAAAATACAATGAAATGGTTTAAAAATGATCTTTCCATATACTTAGAGTGATCTAAATTTTTTCCATAGATGCACCATTATAATTACACTAGTACCTATAGGTTTTAGATGATTTATATCAAAAATTTAATTTTAATTAGATTACTTATATTTACAGGCCTTCTTATAGCAGCCTAGAAGAATTTTGAAAAAATCCAACCATTGGATTTACAATTTTGACTAACCACCACATCCTAATAATGTCTCACTATCTACCACTCTTTGGATCTACAAGATTGAGCATTGTAAGTGGTAGTTATTGTGGGTACAAAAAGTGGCGTATATTATAATACTTTAAAGACCTTGAAATATTTAAAAAAAAATAGACAAATAGCTTAAAATTTTCTTTAAAAAATCAAGTTAAGCTCTATATTATGTGAAGATATAAGATACAAAGTGGGAATCTCATACGAGTTTATATGTAAAAGATATTAGCATTTTATAGAATCAGTCCTAATTTGGGACAGGGTGTATACATTGACTTTGTACCTAAGGGAATGAGGACTTTCAACTATCTAATGCTTACTCAGATTATGCAACTATATTCCCAACTTTGTATATGATGTTCCAAAAAGAGAACTTGAAAGGAAATTTCTTCGTTAGCTAGGAGAGATTGGCCACTAAAGGTAAACAAATGCCTATTTTTTTACTATTTATAGGATGCCTGAGCAGACAAAATTGGGCACCCTAATCCTGCAACCACCCTTGAATCTATTGCACATACTCATTATCATGAGTAAATTTAGATTACATCCACCTTAAATTAATCATATTAATCATGTTTAATTGGTATAAGATTAGTCTTGATTAAATAGATCTTTTGTTAGGAGAGCTTGATCTGTCTTTCTTAACATGGTATGAGAGCTAGGATGAGGCGCTCCAATTTTTAAGGAAATGATTAGATTTCATTAGCAAGTGTTTTATTTTTAGATTAAGTTTATCTTCTCTTTTAGCCCTCTTGCATCAGGGTTGTGTTTCTCATTAAGGATATCAAGAGGAACTTTGAAAGAGACCTAGTCATTTTCACGAGTAGATTGTGGCAGCGAGAAGGCTGTTGGAAAGAAGGCCAAGGCAAGAAGAAGAAGAAGAAGAAGTGAGTCTAGCTGGAAGCAACACCTTCTCACCAACTCATAGGTGGAAGGCTGTAAAAGAGCTTTATCACCATCGCCATATTTTGCACGGCTATTGTATGCGGTTGTAGGGCTGGAAAAACAATTTTTCATAGCATCAATAGCAACATCTACACGAAACCTAATGAGGGTATCTTCATGGTGGCGGCTATCGTCATGGAGGCAACTAACTACTCTACACCACAAGAGCAGAAACCTTCACATAGCTGGTCCGACTGGGCTTTAAGCTTAGCTTGTCTGCTCGAGGAGCCACCAAGCATGCCGGTGAAGCTAAGGACGCCGAGAAAGGCAAGCTGCAGGAATGTATACAAGTAGCTACAAAGGAGGGAGGTGAGAAGGTCAAGGAATATGCTGGAAAGAACAAAGAGGGGCCTTAAAGAACTTGATGACAGAAGGTGATCCTCCGAGTAAGGAAGCCATCAAAGAGGTGGTGCCATGAAGATTCTCCAGGTGGAGTGAGCACCACCAAGTTTAAGGTGCGCAAGCTGGCAAGGAGTGTGGCCACACAACTGACAAGCTCCATCCACCTCCACAGCGAATGACCCACTGAGCAAACGAAAAGCGCATAGCAAAACGGATGCCATCGTCGTTAGAAAGAAGCACCATCGAGCTCGCAGCGCAGGCGATAAGATTTTGTTTTCTTAAAAAAAGAGAGGGAAAAAGTAAAAAAAAAAAGAGAGAGAAAGGGATCCACAAAAGGGTGCATTCACATGCTATCTTATGAAATGTGTTTATGGGCTTTATTATCAACATGGGCGTCATCGCTTTCAACACGGACAAAGGTTGTGATCGTAGCGGTACTAACATGGGTCTTGACAGCATAAAATAAAGTGATCAAGAGTTATCCCATATTTTCATCACATCAAAAATTTTTTTTTCAAAATGTTTTCTAAAAGTGGTTAAATGAGCCGCTAATGCATGTGCATGTGAAAAAAAAGCATACAACCTATGTAAAAACACCGCAATCACATGAGTATGCGAGTGTAAATGTGCATAAAGCATCTAGTCTACATTAAAGGAGAAAAGACCAAAGAGATGCCGATAAGCATGATGTCAGTAAAGAGGAAAACTCCAGCGACTCACTACCTAAGCCAACATTGTAAAGGCCACCAAATGAGTAGGCCAAAAATCATGTGAAATGTTGTAACACTCGACCACCAGAGAGTAGCCAAAGTAGCACCCTGGGGGAGTAAAAATTAACCCGACCATCTTTAAAATAACCTCTAAGCTACAGAGTAACCAAGCCAAAAGAGCCTCTAAGTTACCTAGCCAAGTTAGAAATGAGGGAGGGGAAAATATGTTGTAGCCGACATCCAACCACCTTGAGTAGCCCAAAGATTTGGCACCAAGGGGGGGTGTTGAGAAATGTGGTGCTAAAGAGCACAAGAAAGAGGTAGGGAGTGAGAATGAGTAGCCAAGAAAGTGCAAAGCATAGCATGTAGCCACATGAGCAAAAGGGATTATCCCACATTGATGTACAAGCCCAAGGGTGTACCTCCTCATATAAAAAGGCACCATTTCAAGCAATGAAATCATATCACTTGCACACATCTCAAGCCTCTTTATGAGTACAATTCTTAATCTTATAACCTAATTGTGTTTGAGTCTATTACACATACTTATCATCGTGAGTAAACTTAGATTACATCTACCTTAGATTAATCTTATTAATCATATTTAATTAGTATAAGATTAGGCTCGATTAGGTAGATATTTTACTAGTAGGAGAGCTTGATCCATCTTTCTTAACAAGGATTACATTGCTAGAACCAAGTATCTCCATATGTGATGTAGCACTCGCAAAAGACTGGTGGATGACTTACTCATGATTTATCATTGATCGATCAATTTATGATCGGTCTTAAGAGCAAGAGGCTTCACGACTGTCAATCAATAAAAATAAAATTCTTTCAAAACAAAAATAGCTTTTGCTATGTAAATTATTGTCTAAGTAATTTTTTCCCTAGAGTTAGCATCTTGCTTTAGATGGTTCATGTGTATCATTGTGTTTTGAGATTGTGGTCATAACCCTAGGCATACTCTTGCACTAAGTTCATGGATAGAAGACTTTGTACTCATTTATAAGTTAGATCGACATTATTTTTTATCTTGGTAATATCTTTGGGAAGTTTGACTAGTCTTATCTACATTCTGTGATGACTACATCGATGAATGTTCTTTTTTGCTAAATCTTGCTTGTTTTCCCAAGACCACCTTACTTGTTATTTTTGTTGCTATATAGATAATGCCAAGATTCATGTTTCTTTTCTCATGTTCCTTGTCTTCATTGACATCTTCCGAGGATGAAATTTGCATCAGGAAGGGGGGCATGTTAAACCGTTGCCCGAGACATCCACAGCGTTGATATGCCGACCACCTTACCATGTTTAACAATTTTTACCAAATTCGCTTCTAAAAATGTTAGATTTCATTAGAATGTGCTCATATAATATTATTTTTCTTGTGTGATCACCGCTTGTCTATTAAAGGCACACCACGGAATCTTAGGTGAAGGGTACTAGTTGTGGATTAGGTGTTTGGTCAAGTTAGAGTGGCCGAATGAGCCCTAGGAACTAATTTTTAACTTTGGCTAAGAGTGTAAACCCTAGAAGCCACACATGAAAGGTACAATGTAACTCTCACCACTCATTCTCTTATGCATAATCTGAGTGAGTGTGTTAACCTATGGTGGACATTGAGACGTATTCCTTTATACGTCATATAATTATTTTAGGTACTCTGAGTCATGGGCCGGTTAAGGGGATCGGGTGATTGCCGATGAGAGAGGCGCATCTCGAATTTCATTAGGATAAGGGTTAGGATCGGCCAGCCATGTGTAGGCGCCCATGTGTGAACGGCCAGGTTACATATAAAAGTCAAATGTAACCTAAAACCTCTCATTTTCTAAGTGCTCTTGCTTCATCTTCTCCATCTCCTTCTCCAGCGTGTGTGTGTGTGTGTGAGAGAGAGAGAGAGAGAGAGAGAGAGAGAGAGAGAGTGTAGTAGCGATCGAGCATTGCGTGGCGACACAGCGGTAGAGGCGGCTCCTTCTTCATCGCAGCATGAGAATCCTTCACGACGACAGTCTGAGCGGTGAGTGACACACCACTGCTCCCTGTTTTGAGCAAACAAAGGAGGTGGGGAAGTAGATTCGCCATTCACATCTCATGTAGACCCTACCCTCCCAAAGAGTGTCAATGTGGATATTCTACCCACTTTATGTAATGAAGGCCCTATTGAGCTACCACCTTCTGATGCTCTTCCTAAAGTAGAGGCCCCTAGACATCAAACCACAAGAAGTGACATTGCATCCACTTCAAGAGAACATTTTGGCACACCAAGTTTAGATGGGATATTTCTCAATGAAAATTGGGAATATGACCTACACAAGGAGACTCTGATTGACTTATACACAGGTTATACATACCATGTAGGTTGGTTAGAAGTCATACGATCTACATCTAGTGCCACCAATCTAGATGAACAACAACAAATGATATGTGAAGTTATCCATAGAATCATCCAATTCGAGAGGTAGAATAGGGGAGTGAACCTAGTTTGCAACTGGCCTATGAGATTTTTGGATATGGGCAAGGCTAAACAACCAACCCTGTCGCAATTGGAGACTCCCTCGGTGAGTCCCGTAGATCCTTCGTATGTTGTTTCGCCTGGAGTCTCAATGCAGGTGGATCCCACGAGCAGTAACTTTAGCTTTCCAACTTTGGCTCAACTTTCCATTAGGGAATCCACAATGCCTACTCCGATGAGGAGCATGATGGAAAGTGCACTCGTTACCACTATAGTTAGTACAACATCGCTACCTAGTGGTACAGTACCTACAACAGTGCATACCAGTGCATATCAACCATATGTACCTATCGCTACTCATGCTCCTATAGTTCTTAACAAACCCTCTACTTAAGATAAGCTATGAAAGAATTATCTATAGTTCTTAACAAATCCTCTACTACTTTAGACATGCTATGAGATAATTCTCTAGGCCACATCTTCATAATCTCTCTCATCATCTAATAATTTGGTAATAAAAATACTATATATTCTCTTAGTAAATGTAGCAGGAATGGTTGCTTAGTTAAGTGGTGGCTCTTCTCTAGACAATATGTCTGGTGTCCTCGAAGCTCATAGCACGACACAGTGGACACTATGGAGCTGAACACAACACAAGCGATAAGACTACAAGAGGAACAACACAAGACTTCCAGGGAAACAAGACCACTTGCACTACTCTAAGAACAATGTTACATGTCCTTCACTATACCATACACACTCAGTAGAGGTCACAATGAAGAGGACGACACACACCTCAGGTTGATGATAAGTGGCTACAGACATAAGCTACAAAGTGGTATAAAGGATGAAGCACGAAGGATTTCCAATGATGCGTAAGGGAATAAGGATGAAGGATGTGTTGAGGGACCATATAAACAGTCCGACAAGACATGTTGAAGTCAATGGAGTCAGTGGCATCTTCTATCTTTCATAGATGCCTTCAAAGTGAAGCCTTTGGTGGTAGAATCTCCTATCTCTGGGAGATGCCCATTGGAGTGTTATTATGGTGCCTTCAATGCCGGTGCGTGCACCTCTTTCTAGATGGTTCCTCTAGGTTTACCCACTATGGTGGTGTTGCAATGTTAGGGTGTGACTTTATTACGATGTTACATGGTGGCAGTGGTCTGTCCAGTGTGGCTACAATAAATAAGATTTTACTTAACTTTATACAACTAGAGAACTTGATGTTCCTAAAAACTACCATCTTGTTATTGAAGATTCTCTCAAAAATTTCCAAGTTTGTATGGTGGCTCGTAGGTCCTGAAGGAACACAAATGGAGACAGGAGTGAACACAAGTGAACGGATGTGCTCACACAAGAAAGCTCCAACAGATGTTCAATAGATAAGAATACAAAGTACTTGGTATGTATAGTCACCAAGTAGAACATAAAAATAAACTAAGTACTCGACTAGCCTACAAGGTCATATCTTTGTATATGTCTACAAATCCCCCCTCAAAGATATGACTGAAGTACTCTCGAAACGTCTCAGAAGTACCTAGGGCACCTAAAGTACCATGGTTGCACAAGTTCATCCATCAGGATATAGCAACCTATGGGGTGACACATGAATAACAATGTCACTTTATAACCCCCCTTGACATTGTTGTTATGTCGCGTATTCCCAAGCCTTGTCGATGACGAGTAAAAAGTGGAGCTGACAGGCTTTTAGTGAAGATATCCGCCACATTATCCTCAGTAGGACAATAAATAAGATCAATGAAGCCATCCTGTATACAATCCCGAATGTAATGATAATGATTCTCAATATGTTTCATGCGGGCATGAAACATATTGATCAATGAAGCCATCCTGTATACAATCCCGAATGTAATGATAATGATTCTCAATATGTTTCATGCGGGCATGAAAGACAGGATTTTTCCCAATGGCAATGCAACTCACACTGTCACACAAAATTGAGGTGGCCTTATCATGTTGTGCATGATGCAAATCAAACATAAGCTTCCTTAACCACATTGCTTTTGTAGTGGCTGCGTTTGCTGCTCTATACTCTGCTTCACTAGAGGAGAGAGAAACACGGTCTTGCTTTTTACTGAGCCAAGAGATGCAAGCTGAACCCAATGAGAAGCAATAACCGGTGGTGGATTTTCTATCATCCATATCTCCTGACCAATCTGAGTCAGTGAAACCACTCAGAGAAATGACTGAATTTGCAGTCCAAGAGTAAGAGTGCCCTGTAGATATCTGAGAACCCTCTTGGCTTCTTGCCAATGTGTGACTGTAGGACAATGCATAAACTGACTGAGCAACCCGGTGGCATGTGCAATATCAGCCCTGGTGGAACACAGATAGATAAGACTACACACCAACTGTCTATAAAGTGTGCCATCAAACTTCTCTGCTGTATCATGCTTTGAAAGCTTGAGACCTTTGTGAAAAGATGCAGGGGGGAAGAGAGCTTGAGCTCTTGCAAGCACACACACACACTCACAAACCCTAATAGAGAACACACAAGGTGAGAGGCTGAAAATCTTCTTCTTCTCTACTCTACACTCAACACACCATATACAAGAATAAGAGTACACAATAATATGGAAGGTACTCAACCAATACATACACGGGTTCTCTATAGTGTGAACCCGACTAAATGAGCTGGCGCTATAACTATGCCAGTCTCTAGAATGGCTGTCACACAGCCTGTCATCCCACTGGCCGCATATCTCCCAAGATCTCACCAACCATGCCAGTGGTGTAAGTGTGGGGCCTATCCCCCAGGCGGGTCATCAGTGGCCACCGCCTCACTAGACGAGCTCGATATCTCAACACTCCCCCTCGAGCTCAACTCCATCTCATGTACACCAAGCGAAGCCCTGAATCTGCGGAGCTTCTCTGTACCCAATGCTTTGGTGAAGATGTCAGCTACCTGATCCTCTGTGCTGACATAAACAAGGTCAAGGTCTCCTCCCAAGACCTTCTCTCTGACGAAGTGGTAGTGGACCTCTATGTGCTTCGTACGAGCATGAAAGACTGGGTTCCTGGCCAACTGTATACTGCTAATGTTGTCACAGAAAATGACAACTTGTCTATCCACTGATAGACCCAAATCTGCAAGTAGCTTTCTCAACCAAGCTACCTCACATGCTGCCATAGCAGCTCCTCTGTACTCGGCCTCTGTACTCGATAGAGCAACCGTAGGTTGCTTCTTGCTGCTCCAAGTCACAGCAGCACTCCCCAAAGAAAACATGAATCCACTGGTAGATCTTCTATCTGAGATACTACCGGCCCAATCAGCATCTGTGTACCCATGTACACATATCTCTGTCCCAGTCTCATAGAATAGTCCACAATGCAAAGTAGACCTCACATACCTCAGTATGCGTCTCACAGCATCCAAATGCGGTTTCCGTGGAACCTGCATAAACTGACTCACCAACCCAACAGCATAGCTCAAATCTGGTCTGGTGATCGTCATGTAGATCAAACTTCCTACTATGCTCCTGTACATAGTAGGATCCTCCAAGATCTCTCCTGAATCTGCACTCAACTTGCCATTCTGATCCAATGGCACAGAAATAGGCTTACAGCCTGTCATACCATACTTGGACAACATGTCCAAGCCATACTGTCTCTGCAGTAATCCTATACCATGTGGTGACCTAATCACCTCAATGCCCAAGAAATATCTGAGCTCCCCCAGATCCTTCATCTCGAACTTCTGTCTAAGCAAGATCTTTACATCAAAGATCTCTGCATCATGGTCCCCCGTAATGATCAAGTCATCTACATAGATGACAACAAGCACAACCCCTCTATCACCATGTCTCACATACAATGAGAAATTTGCATTGGCTACATGAAAGCCAATAGTGACAAGATATTCAGAAATCTTGTCAGACCATGCTCTTGGTGCTTGCTTTAAGCCATACAAGGCTTTCTTCAACCTGCAAACATGCTCGGGGTGACCCACATCCTCATAACCAGGTGGCTGCAACATATACACCTCTTCTTGCAAATCCCCATGCAAGAATGCATTCTTTACATCCATCTGATGTAAAGACCATTGCTTTGACGCAGCCACTGCTATCACAACTCTCACCGTTGCCATCTTGGCAACTGGGCTGAAAGTTTCCTCATAATCAATCCCATATGTCTGCGCATATCCTTTGGCTACCAATCTAGCCTTGTACCTGTTTATGCTCCCATCACTGTTATGTTTAACTTTGTACACCCACTTGCATCCAATGGCTTTCTTGCCTTCTGGCAATTGCACTAAATCCCAAGTTTCATTTCCATATAGTGCATCCATCTCCTCATCCATAGCTTTCTCCCAACACACATTTCCAATAGCCTCATCAATGCATGTGGGCTCAACAACCTGCACAACCTTTGCCATATATGCATAGTGATGTGCCACATAACCATCATATGTAAATCTCTGCACAGGGTTCTTCACTCTCCCTGGTCTTCGCAGCTTTTCATTCATGGCTTCCATAGCCTTCTTTACACCAGGTGTTCTCATAGCTGGGATCCCAAGCTCCTCATCAAGGCTCATATCTGAGCCACTAGACTCTCCATCAACATGAGAATGCCCTGCAGAAATGTCAGGCATACCAAGGGGCTCAACCACTTTCTCTTTTCCTTTACGTGATGTACTAATCACATTTGCAGGGCTGGTATTATGACGCAGCCTGCCACTCCATGGTCTATCAACAGACCCACTAGATGAGGACTCTCCTGGTCCACTCAAGGACTGTGATTGCTGACCTGCATTCTGTGCAACCACACTTCCACTCACATCAGCCCCAACAGCTTCTTTTTCAACAGCATACCAGCTGCTCAGCTCATCAAAGACAACATCCCTGCTTACCCTCAACTCACGTGTAGCAGGGTTATAACACCTGTATCCCTTTTGCTCAAGGGAATATCCAATGAACACACATTTTTCAGCTTTCGGATCCAGCTTGGTTCTCAGCTCATCTGGCACATGCACATATGCAATGCATCCAAAAACTTTCAGATGAGATAAATCTGGTTTTCTGCCAGTAAACCTCTCCTCTGGAGTTACATCATGTATGGCTGCAGTTGGAGTCCTGTTCATGATGTATACTGCTGTAGAAACAGCCTCAGCCCAATAGCAATGCGGCATATTTTTCTCTTCCATCAATGCCCGCGCAATCTCAGCAATGTGCTTGTTTTTCCGCTCAGCAACTCCATTTTGCTGCGGAGTGTATCTGCATGTATACTGTCTCCGAATTCCATTCTTCTTCAGAAATTCAGAGAACTCATTGGAGAAGTATTCTCCCCCTCCATCTGACCTTAGGCACTTGACATATTTTCCTGTTTGCTTTTCAACCAAAACTCTGAAATTCTGAAAGTGAGTGAACACCTCACTCTTCTCCTTCATGAAATATACCCACACTTTTCTTGTGTGGTCATCAATGAAAGTGACATAGTACCTGCAGCCTCCCATAGACACGGTCTTCGTAGGACCCCATACATCTGAATGCACAACATCTAGTGCATTTCTGCTCACATATCTGTTACGTGGAAACACATGCTTTGTTTGCTTCCCAAATTGGCATGCTTCACATATTTTATGCATACCTTCCACTTTAAATTTTGGCAGCCCTGTCACAATTCCTTTTGTCTGCATAGACTTCAATCTTTGCACATTTACATGTCCAATTCTTTTATGCCATATGTCTGTGTCTGCAACAACTCCTGAACCATTTGCAAACATCGCAGCACTCATTTCAGGCATGTCTACATCCAACGTAAACATTCTGCCCACTCTGTTGCCTTTTGCAACCAACCTGCACTTGTCTTTGAAATCTTCAACATAACACCCATCAGGGTTAAACCGAACCTGCAAACCCTGCTCAATCATCTGGCCAACTGAAACCAGATTCTTTGTTATGTTCGGTACATGAAGTACATCTGCAAGGTACTTCACTTTGCCATCCTGCATAGATAATGGCACATCTCCAACGTGGGCAATTGGATGAGCAGTGTCATCCCCTGTTTCCACAAAACCTGGTCTTTCCGGGTTTTTCATCTCCTTGAACCACTCTCCATGACTCGTCATGTGGTTCGAAGCGCCTGAATCTACATACCATACATTATCTTTCTGTGCTGCATCAACATTTTCAGACATGGCATTCACGACATGCTGCATGACAAACAACCTTTCATTATCCTCATTATTTCTGCTTGAGGATGCATAGTTGTTTTGCTGCACTTTCCCATTTTGCATGTCAGCCTGCTTCTTATAACATTCTGACTGCACATGTCCAGTCTTACCACAATAATAGCATTCACGTGCATCATTATATTGCCTTTGCCAATTTCCACGGCCTCTTTGACTCCCCCTGCCTCTGAATCTGCCTCTTCCACCTGTGTGTTGTTGTTGTTGTTGATTCTGGGACTGTTGTTGTTGTTGCTGCTGCTGCTGGCCATAATTCTGATTACCTGTTCGGCCACCTCCTTGACCGCGTCCACGGCCTCCTCTACCTCGTCCTCTTCCTGAACTCGTGTAGAAGGCCTGTTGCTCTGAACTGTTTTTGCTTTGTGAAGTCTGTTGGTCTTCACCCAAGCTCTTCTCTTCGATAATCAGCATAGACACCAAATCTGTAAAGTTGGGAATGTTTTCCCGAGTCTGAATAGACGTCTTGAACGCCTTGTATTGTGGCCCGAGACCACGTAGACAGACTTCCACCTTGTCATCATCATCTACTGACACACCAATAGATGCAAGGGATTCCACAATACCCTTTATCTTCAGCGCATAGTCATTCACAGACATGCTCTTTTTCTCCACAGTATGAAGTTCATTCTTCAACTGTATCTTACGTGCCTTGGTATTTGTTTCATAGAGCTTTACCAAGGTGTCCCACGCCTCCTTGGGGGACTTGGCATCCTGAATGTGCCCAATCATGGTGTCCTGTATACTAATGGAAAGCCAATACATAACCTTCCTGGCTCCTTGGTTCCAGTCTTTAAACTCTTTTACATCTGCAGCAGTCGGATTTATATCCGGTATCTCCGGTGCCTCTTCATGCTCACCTTCTATGTAGTCCCAATAGCCTTTTCCCATCAGGAAATTAGTCAGCCTGAACCTCCAAGCATGGAAGTTATTCTTGTCCAGCTTCTCAGCCACAATCTGTGTTATGCCATCATTAGACATCTTGCCAAACACACAATTTTACCAGAAACTGCACTCTGGTTTTTCTGCACAAATGCTATATTTTCTGCACAGCGGTACTGTAGTACTCTCAAATGTCACAACCAGTGACTTCAATGCACATACATACACCCAATGGCAACTGTAGACCTCTTTGCAGCACCCACAGTGTCTGCACAGTCAATCTGTTTTCCTGCAGTTCTTAAAACAGAGTTCTGCAGAGAATCGATGACTTACCCGCAGTGCTCGAAATCGCCTGCTTTCTGAAAAACGGAGGTCCAGACGCGCCCGAAACGCGTTTTCGGCCCGAAAATTTTAGTCCAAAGGACTGTATAGTTGCCCTGTAGCTTTACTCCCGCGAAGAAAGCTCCTCAATCAGAGATCGTTTGCCGGTGCCTCCCGTAGAGCTCCCGACAAGGGTGTAGTCACCAACACAATAGGGAAGAGTAGTTGAAGCTCTTACCCTCGTACCGCTTCTTGTGGTTCTCTTGCTTGCAGCTCAGCCCTTAGCACGAACCAGGCTCTGATACCATGAAAAGATGCAGGGGGGAAGAGAGCTTGAGCTCTTGCAAGCACACACACACACTCACAAACCCTAATAGAGAACACACAAGGTGAGAGGCTGAAAATCTTCTTCTTCTCTACTCTACACTCAACACACCATATACAAGAATAAGAGTACACAATAATATGGAAGGTACTCAACCAATACATACACGGGTTCTCTATAGTGTGAACCCGACTAAATGAGCTGGCGCTATAACTATGCCAGTCTCTAGAATGGCTGTCACACAGCCTGTCATCCCACTGGCCGCATATCTCCCAAGATCTCACCAACCATGCCAGTGGTGTAAGTGTGGGGCCTATCCCCCAGGCGGGTCATCAGTGGCCACCGCCTCACTAGACGAGCTCGATATCTCAACACTTTGGTCAATGGAGTGGCCACGGGTTTGCAATTTTCCATCTTAAATTTCTGCAAGAGACTCTTTGCATACTTTGTTTGGGACATACATATCCCCTCCTGGGTTTGCCAAAACTCAATGCCAAGACAATAGTGCAAGAGACCCAAATCTGTCATATCAAATGTCTGACATAATGCGGATTTGATGGCTGCAATTTGCTGAGTACTACTGCCTGTGAGTAGTATATCATCCACATAAAGAACTAAAATCAGCAAATCTGATTTTTCTTGCAGAACATAGAGGTTAAACTCTGTATGTGTGTTCACGAAGCCCTGGGACAGCAAGTACTGATGTATCTTGTGATACCATGCACGGGGTGCTTGTTTTAGCCCATACAATGCTTTGCGTAGCTTGCATACTTTGTGCTCTTGTCCCATAACCTCAAAACCTTGGGGTTGCTGCACATATACTTCCTCCTGTAGATCACCGTTCAAGAAGGCAGTTTTGACATCCATCTGAAAGACGGGCCAGCCATAACTTGCAGCAAGAGAGATGACAGACCGAATGGTAGTCATTTTGGCTACCGGAGCAAAGGTCTCCTCATAATCAACTCCCTCCTCTTGGGCATACCCCTTGGCTACTAAACGGGCCTTGTGTTTTTCAACAGTACCATCTGCATGATACTTAACCTTATAGATCCATTTGGTACCAACCACATTCTTCCCAATGGGCTTATCAACCAAATCCCATGTAGCATTCCTTTCAATGGAACTAATTTCAGATTTCATGGCTTCCTGCCATGCGGGATGTTCCTTGGCATCCTCAAATCTTTGAGGTTCAATTTCAGCTGCCATAACTGAAGCCATCAAAGCATAATTTACCTGTGATGATGCATTCCTTGTGGCTGTCCTGGTTCTCCCTAAAGTGGGCTGAACATTAGCCTCTCTGAGGGTCAACCGTGCCCATTTTGGGACTGAATTTGCAGCACCATCACTGGCTGGACCATTGTTGGTAGTATCCGTGATAGGACGGGGTAAAGAGTTCCAAACATGTGGCTGTCCTGCCTCACTAGCTGGCTGCCCTTCTGGAATATTTGAGGGAAATTCCCCCTCAACATATGGCACCAAATCTGAACTGGGTGAGGAGGATGAAGACTCCATCTCATTACCATCAAACTGAACAATATCAAGAGGCACATCATCATATGGTGGCAAATCAACATTGACCGGTTGCATGGTTTCATTTTCAGCAAAGACAACATCTCTACTGATAATAATCCTCCGAGTAACAGGATCATACAAACGAAAACCTTTACTTTCAATACTATACCCCACAAATATGCATTTGACACTCTTGTCATCAAGCTTAGTTCTGTGTTGAGCAGGGATCAAAGCATAAGCAACCGACCCAAAAATTCTGAAGTGATTTACCTTGGGCTTGTACCCATAGTATGCCTCAAATGGTGTCCTGTCAATCAAGGCTTTTGTTGGGCATCTGTTCAAGATGTATGTGGCTGTAGTAATAGCTTCTCCCCAAAAACCTTTTGAGATTTTCTTGAATTTCAGCATGCATCTTGTCATTTCTACAAGAGTCCTATTCTTCCTTTCAGCAATAGGATTGTGCTGGGGTGTGTAAGGCATAGTTAAATGATGTTTGATGCCATGTTCTTGCAAGTAACTTGCAAATACCTCTGAAGTGTACTCTCCCCCTCTATCTGTGTTGAGTGTTTGTATCTTGGAACTGGTCTGATTCTCAGCCATAGCCTTGAATACCTTGAACCAATAAAACACTTCGGATTTGTTCTTCATGAGGAAGAGCCATGTAAATCTGGAATAGTCATCAATGAAGGTAACAAAGTACCTTGCCCCTCTATGAGTAGTAACATTCATGGGGCCACAAACATCACTGTGTACTATTTGCAATGCTCTTATTGCTTTCACATCACCTTTCCCATCCTTTTTGAAAGGTAAACGGTGCAATTTGCCAAGAGCACACCCTTCACATACTTCAATGACTGGCTGCTGTAATTTTGGCATTCCAATGACCATATTGTTGTTAAACAGATAGGTCAATGCCCTGTGATGAACATGACCAAACCTGGCATACCATAAATCACCCTGAGATACACATGATACAGCCATAGCATGCTGATTATACGGCTGAGCATCAAGCTTGTACAGCCCCTTTTCATAAGTGCCTGTAGCCACAATAGCATACCCCTTTTTAGGATCCTTAATCCTGCATTGGCTGCCTTGAAACTCTACCAACATATGTTGGTCATGGGCAATGGAAGAAACTGAAATCAGATTCTTTTTCAAATCTGGAACATACCAAACATCACGGATGTATTGTTTCTTCCCTGAACCATCCAAGAGAATAGGAACATGTCCCACTCCCGTGATATCCTGAGTGGCATCATTGGCACAAACAACATGTCTGCCATGGACCGGTGTAATGTCCTCAAACCAATCTCTGTGATGAGTCATATGCTTAGAAGCACCACTATCCAAATACCAAGGATCAGTGGTCGCCAAAGATGCATCAATACCCTCTGGCACTGGCTCAATAAGAGCATGAGCATGTGTAGCATGTGACATACTGGACATACTGGATTCCCCCCTGTGTCAATGATCTCATGATCCACAACACCAAAAGCAAAATCCTTGTCATCCTGGGCATGATGTGCATGAGAAGAGGCATTTGAATTTTCAGCAGGTGCAACAAAATTACTGTTTGTAACCCCCCTCTTTTTCTCATTAGCAATCCTCTTCTGACACTGCAATGTAATGACCAGGCTTTTTGCAATAGTTACATTTGCCCTTCTTCTGAGATGCGGGACTTGCCTGAGAGCTTGCATTGCCCTCACTTTTGGGCTGAAATCCATGGCTGTTTTTTTTCTGAAAATTGCCTCCTTTTGACTGAAATTTGCCCTTTCCTTGCATGGCAAGAGCTTGCTCACCTTGGCGGGATGAATGAGCAAAATTAGAGGTTCTTTCCTCTTCTTGCAGGAGCAGACCTACCAACTCATCAAATGAAACAGGAGCAGCCCTAAGCATGATAGACAAAGAGGTAACAAAAGTGCCAAACGACGGAGCCAGGCTATTGAGAGTGATAGTGACCAGCTTTCTGTCCTCTATCTCCTCATCAACACCTGCTAATTGATCTCTAAGATCAGTAATCTTAGCAATGTGATCTGCAATTCTCTGCCCTTCTTGCATCTTCAGCTCCTTGAGTTGATTCGTCAAAGCTAGCACTCTGGCTTCATTCTTGACCTGGTACATGGATGCCAGTTTATCCCAAGCATCTTTAGCATACTTACAGGACTTGATAGTAGTCATAATGTGCCTCTTCACTGAGAGGGAAATCAAAGACAAAGCCTGGGCATTTCTCCTATCAAACCTCCTTTGCTCGTCCAATAAAGCAGGAGTAGGAGCTGTGGTTGTAGATGTGATGGATGAAGATGAACTAGTTGCAGCTACAGCTGGCCTAGTTTCATCACCACTCACAATGTCCCACAATCCCTTGCCAACTAAAATGTTGCGGAGCATAAATGACCACAAGGCATAATTTGATCCTTCCAATTTATCCCCTTCAGTGATAGTGCCAAAGCTTTCGGAAAGAGACATGTTTACTTCACAAATAACTGACTGTAAATATAACCAAGCACCCAAGAGCAAACAGGCTCTTTGCAATTATTGTCAAAGACAAATGAAAGTCCAAAGCACCCAAGGGCAAACAAGCTCTGTGCAAGTTGGAGTTCCTGTTCAATGAGAACCTGTAGAGAGTAGCTTTCTTACCAAGAAGATTTGGGTACTGAAGCAAATCGATTTGAAGTAGAAGCTTCTGTGAGTGATGTTTGCTTGTTTTGGGGCTGAACTATGCTGAGAAGATCACCAATCCAGCAGTAGGTGAGCTCGTACTGAATGAAGAAGAAGGCTGCTGCTGCTGAAGATAGCTCTTATACAACAGTAGGAGAGTGCTGCAGGCTAATAAACAGGGCGACCTGAAGTAGGAGCCTCCAAGCTGAAGGGCGACCTGAATAAGACCTCCCGGGGCAGCACTGTTTGAAGGGCGACCTCAAGAAGAAGTCCCGAGGCAGAGTCCCGAGGCAGAGTCCCGAGGCAGCTGAAATTGAAGGGCGACTTGAAGAAGAGCTCCCGGGGCAGCAATGTTGAAGTTCTCTGACCAATCTTCACTGCATCTGACTGAAAAACGAGCTGGAAACAGAAGTGGGCTGAATGTAGGATCGAGAGCAACACGAGGACACGAGAGAACTTGCCACAAGACGGAAGGCAAGGCTGAATCTCGGTTCAAGTGACTGATGCTCTGATACCACTTGAAGGAACACAAATGGAGACAGGAGTGAACACAAGTGAACGGATGTGCTCACACAAGAAAGCTCCAACAGATGTTCAATAGATAAGAATACAAAGTACTTGGTATGTATAGTCACCAAGTAGAACATAAAAATAAACTAAGTACTCGACTAGCCTACAAGGTCATATCTTTGTATATGTCTACAAGTCCATGTATGAAACCCTCTCTCTACTAGTAGCCAAGCACATTGTGAATGCTTCTCTATTCTTTTCTTAAGAGAGGACTATGTTGAATCCATCTACAAAAAGTGGGCTTGTGGTTTCAAAACATTATAAGTAATTGAATGCATTAAATTCATTGCCATGAATTGTGCATTTTGGCAAAAAAGGGGTTTTCCTTAAGGAGCATCAACCCTGACTTGCAAAATCAAACCAGATGGAGCTATCTAAAAACAAAACTACATAATAAATTCTTGCCTCACTTGATGGATCCATGCAATATAAGCACACATCTGCTTCTATTCATATTAAGAACCTTCTTGCTCTCTCTACCAAAGAATCATAGTGCTAGTGGTTAGACCACTTATCTTGGAACATGGAGTCCCTTTGGAGAGGCTAAAAAAGCCAAGAGATGTGTTAATGCTACATGTTTAAGCCCTTCCTCTACTCTCTTATCAACTAAGCAATTCTTCTAAAAGGAAATGGCTAATCTTGGACCACCTTTTGCTAAAATCATTGCTCAATCGCTCTCACTCCGAGTGGAAGTAAGTTAAAGTGCTATGCTTTTTTGTGTCTAGGACAACGCTAATTAACAAGAATTTTATGACAATTTTTAGGTCCAAATATGACCCACAATGCGAAATTTCCTATCATGCTATATATCATTTGGAAATATCTTAACAAAGAGAATCTTGTTATATAATCTCCAACAACTTATGTTTTGTTTTGCAAACATTTTAGGTACCACATGCCCATTTTTAATGCTACTACTACTAAAAACCACAAAAAAGCATAGCATGTTTACATGCTTCCACCCAATCAACATATACTAGCATGCACCCTCCATACACACCATCAACACACACTAGCATGCACACTCCACACACCATCAACACTGACTAATAGCATGCACACTACAATTAAGCAAGCAAGAAGGCAAGATCTTAAGAGAATAATAAAGTTTTGTACATGGGAAAGAATCCCCCATTCACATTATCAAAAGTTGTATATACAAGAGGGCTTTGCCCAGCTTCCCAACTTAAGTGGGTCCCCAATCCCTATCTCTATCCATATATACAAGGTTTGTGTGGATACGGCTAGCTTCAATAAATCCACCCACATAATGTGAATACAATTGAGGCTAGAGGTGGCAATTTTGGGTGTATAGAAAATAATTAACCACCCCCCTTGCCTATACTTGTTTCTATCCTCGAAAGCTGAGAAAGGTGGGTGTGCTGATGATGGGAGGACCTTCATTTCATCATCATGAATTGCATTTGGTGGAAGTGTTGCACTGCTTTTAATTGTTAGAGAGGTTTTACCATTGTTATAGGTGACTAGAAAATTGCAACCTAAGAGAATGAATTTTAAACTACCATTGTTACAATAAAAGGCTAATCAAACCCAGAGATGGTAGGTTTTCCAACCCAACCTGCAAAATTGGTAGAGACCAAAAAGAACCATTAGGATCATTACAGCAACCCTTTGATAGCTTACTTCTTGAGCCACTCTTTATGGAGTTACTTGTGACATGATGCCATGAAGCACTACACTTGTTCACCTATTGGGCCATAGGAACATTCCCTTTCCCCAATTTGAAATGCGGATTTTTTGGTGTTACACAACAATTAGCAATTTTGTTTTTTAGTAATAGAAACAACCAGCGGCTATTTTAGCTCACGTAGCTCAAAGGATAAAGCATTCCTATATACCAAGAAACTAACTAGTATGATGGGAGGAACAAACCAGAATGGTTCAACACAGCGTCCAATAAGAAAATCAAGAATCTCACTTCGAATCTTGGACCTTAACACCTTGTTGATCATGGTGTTTCACGATCAGTATCAAAAACAAATGGAGAAGCAATAGAACGTGCAGAACCGCATATTGGATTACTCTAGTGTAGCATGAAGAGTGAACACAAAACTATAGTCTAAGAGAATAAATTTGGAATAAAACATCTCCTTAAAAGCTGGCATTTGGAAAGCCTCCAAAAATTGGATCCTAGCAACAAAAAGCCCATATATTTAGCATAGTATAGGCCCAAGATTAAGGTTGAAGGCAAGGCCCTACGTACGAGACTCATCATACTTGTGACAGTGCATGACTCCCTTCTCATCCTTGAAATCTTGCAAGAAAATTTTGATTATGTCGAGGAACGTTATTAAAACTTGGGATGGCTGCTTCTTATCCATTATGGCCACATCTAGAGCATCCTGATAAGCTATGAATTGGACAATCATCTTGCACATCCATTCCTCAGTTTGGAAGAATTTCAAAGGGTGATGACTCAAATTCTTAGAAGTTAAGGAGTAAATGACTGGTTTTCTTTCTTCTTCTTTCATACTCCTTCCAACACATGCATCTGTGCCATAGCATGTACATTAGGTTGATTCTTTGGTTGACTAGCATGGTGCAATACCTTTGCACTGAATACGTGGCCCAGCAAAATCAAGATTATGGAGGTACCTAAGATGCCACTTTGGCTTTTTCTTAATCTATGCACTATTAAAAGCTCTATAGCCCCCATGCTCTTTAGTACACAATATCCATTATTTAAAAGGATATTCAAGGTACAACTATGCATAAGTGGGACTCTAAATTGTGCACTCCATGTATTGTTTCCCTTTATGAGGAAGCTTCTTGGCCATTTTGTTAGACAACATCATCATAGCAGTAGGTGGGAAAGATCTCTTGGTGTCTCTTCTTGTATTCTTTCCTCTACCTCAAAGAATAAATCTATTGAGTTGAACTATCTTGGTAGAGGATCATGAGCCCATGGTGTCTCTTCTTATGATTCTTTCCTCTACCTCAAAGAATAAATATATCAAGTTGATCTTATCTTGGTAGAGGATCACAATCCCACAGTGGTGTGGCTCCCTGATTTACACCAGGTCCTTCTTCATGCAACTTGTTACCCTCTCTTAGCCCACCTTGGTGTTTCCTCAAACACATGGTCATGAATATCTAGGAACTCTGTATCCTTGGGCTAACCTTCCTACTCTCTCGTTGTTCCTTAGAAAGCTTTGATCATTGAAATGTAGCTAGCATATTTATGAGTCCAAACAGCATTACTTTTATAAGCAAAAGTCTCATCCTTTGTAAAACAAAGGTAATCTTGTGTTGGTCTTTAGGATCTATGGATACTTGGTTATACCCAATGAATCCATCCAAGAAATTGTAGACTTCTTTCTCTACTACTCTTTTGGGCACATGTCGAGTGAAAGGCAGTGGGGTAGTGATCCCTCACTGTGGCCACATTTACCTTCTTCAAGTTCAAGCATACACAAATCTTGTCATTCTTCTTTGATAGCTATGAATATCAAGCCCAACTTGTGTGCTTTGATCTCGTTGATCTTGTATATGAAACCTGCAAAAATGAGTTTATTGACTTCTTCCTTGGAATAGGTTTCATTATATATGTATAGCTTTTGTTTGATAGTCTTGGAATAGGTTTCATTATATATGTGGCACTTTTGTTTAACTGGCCTTGCGCCGTCTAACCAAAGGGAGCGTATATTGGCAGAATTCTAGAGGGACTCCCCTAAGATCTAATTAACTCTATGCAAATACATCTCTGTTGTAACTTTTGAGAAACTCGATTAGTTCTTTCTCCTCCTCATAGATTAAATCAGCAGATATCCAAACTTTTTTGGGCTTTCCCTTTGGTAATGCTAGGTCCTTTTGTGTGGCATTTCCATTTTCTTCCATTTAATGCTAGGTTAGTAGATATCCAAACCTTTTTGGGGTTTTCCTCTTGTAATGCTAGGTCGTTTGGCCTTTTATTTCATTTAATGCTATGTCAATTTGTTTGGCATTTTCTTCCACTTATCTCTTTTTGGCGTTGGTGTGCACACCTTTTTATTCTTAATCTTGTAATACCTATAACGTGAAGGGACTTATTTCCAATCCTCTTCTTGGTCACTGTCACGGAACTAACTTCTTGAGATTCTTCCTTTTGGTTCATCTCTCACATATGGCTTTATTTCGTCTTCTCTATCCAGACTTGGAAGTCCTTTCGGAGTCGACTAAGGCTATGCTAATAGAATTATACTTTGTTAAATTTTTGGCAATCTTCAAATCTACTTTCAAGATGTCATGATGTGGTTTCCTCATTAGATACTTCCAATTATAATAGAACTGCTTTGTAGCTCTCAAGGCTTCAACATAGTGTAAAAAAAATTTGTCATTCTTAAGGCTAGGTGGATGTCTCATTTTGTTATGCGTCGGTTCCTTTAGCTTCTTTAAAGAAACTTCTATACTTTCAAGGAGCTCTCAAAGGAGTGCCTCATGTTGTTCTTCTGACACTCCTCATCCTCTTCATCATTATTTCCTAACTCTGAGGCATAGCTTAGCTTAGATCTTACATTAAAACCTCTGAGTGTGGTAACAATGTTAACTTAATTAGGAGTTGTTTTTACATAGTTTTCAATCTGTTCAACTTCTTCTAGTTTTGTGAGTACAGTGGATATGGTTCTAATATTGATAATAATGTTGTTACAATGTCATGACTGTCTTTGTGTTCTATTTTTCTATGGAAATAGGTGGATCTTGTTTTCTGCCTCTCCAAGGTCTCTAGAAGTGAAGTAGTTGAAGTTTCCTCATCTTGCTCATAGTTCTTATAGTAGCTATTCTCATTTACTTAACATAGATTTAATCTCCTTAAACACATTATTGTATTAGGCGCTAATAACTGGTCACATCTCAGTGGGAATGGTTTTTTCTATTCACCTTAACGATACTACCCTCTTGGTGGAGGTTAGATGTCATCTCTTTCCTAGTCATTGTAAGATTCCTCCTTCTAGCTTTTGAGGTGTAAAGGTGTAAGAATTGTTAAGAGAAAACGTGGTGTATGAGATATGTGGAGGAGATTCACTCAAAGAATACAAGAAAATATCTTGTTTATTAAGTTGCTTATGAATACAACTTGGCCTCTTGCTCATACAAAAATGCCTTCTAGCTCCACCTTTAAATAGATGAGCTAGTGGACCTTAAGTCCCTTCACACACACAACCTTCTCCTCCCCTTTTACATAACCTTAGTCTCTTAATACCCCCCCTTCAATACCAACTATGAAAGAAATTGGAATAGGTGGTATTGGACATAGGATGCCTTTATAACATTAGGCGTACAAGGTTAGGAATATAGGCGTGGTTACATTGAGATTTAAAACAATTTCTCAGTGGAGTTAGAGGCTGATACAAAGTTAGCCTCTGACTCTTTGTTAAGACATTTAGAATTAATATGTCCCGTTTGTTTGCACTTGTTACATTTCATTTTGTTGGGATATTTAATCCAATAATTATTTACCAAATGACCCACCTTTTTGCAATGGGCACATCTTACTTTGACCACTTGATGTGACAAAGCTTGTTCGATATTCGATGAAGTGGTTGCATTTGAAGATTCAGCTCCTCCCTTTGGCCTCTTTTCTTCATCAAGACAAGATTGAATAACTCCTTCAAGGGTGGGATTAGGTATGTTCTTCAGGGTGGTAACTAAGGTGGGGTACACCTAAGTTGACTACTTTTAGCAAAACAGCCACTGCATCATCTTCATCCATTTTCGCATTCACTGATGCAAGTTGAGCCATAAGGCCCTTCAAGTGAGAGATGAAGGCTCCAATGCCGTCTCCCTCTTTGAGTTCCAAGCTGAAAAATTCAATTTTGAGTGAGATCTTGGAATTCTTACCACGAGCTCCATAGAGCTTATCAAGCTCATCCCATTTCTCCTTTGCAGTCGGAAGCTGGTCCACATGGTGAATAAGAGCCTCATCAAGATGAAGCATGATGATGGCTTGTGCCCTCTCATCATCTTCAATATCTTCAGCCTTAGTTCGATCAATAACCTTAGTGCCGGAGATGAATGGCCAAAAACCTTTGGACATCATCTTGTACTTGACAAAGGACTTGCCAAGTGTAGAAGCCCTCTCCGGAGAACTTCTTAATTTGGGTGTTGTCCTTTGACATTGGGTATTGAAGGAGATTACTAGAGAGTAATGGGCTGATTTATGACGAAGAAGAAACCAAAAGTTTGTGATGTTGTGGCTTAAGTATAGAGAGAGAAAGGCTTATGGAATTGCAACAACCCTTAATCAAGCCAAGGATGTTACATAAAAGGAGATTAAGATGGTAAATTTTATGGTTTAGCACTTAGGGTTTGTGCCCTAACCATTAATTCTGATGGGAAGAGCTTCATTAGTGTCAAAGAACACTTTGTTTGGTGATTAAGATCACCATTAGTGTTTAAAAACATGATTAGTACTTAAGAGCACATTTCTTGCATCTAATGACACTTGCATTGGTGATTAGATTCACCATTAGTGTTTAAGAACACTCTTAGTGTTTAGAAACACTTCGAAATGGCTCCCCTTTGTTGGATTAGTAGTCTCATTAGTGTTAATCAATACTTATTAGTGTTTATGGACACTTTTAACCAAAGCTTGAGCAAGCTTCCATGGAAAAAACAGTATAGGCGATTGGTTTTTTCCTTCCCACGGGCGTTCTACGCCATCATTTGAGCTAATATTTGAGCTGTGAACCTGTGAGGTTTAGGGCTTCAAAAGCCCTAAGCAGCTAGTGTAGCTTGAAGGGCACCACAAAAGGTGAATCTGTGTACAGCATTCAGCGCTGTTGAAAAACACGTCGGTTTGCTAATAGCGCAATGCTGGGTGTAGCAACGCGGGTATCACACCTCTCAGTAGATGAGTTGATGCGCCTGAGCTGAGGATGATCTCTCCAGAAGAAATCAAACCTTGAAACGTCTTCTACAGCCCTCCCCACATCCTCCACTGATTGGTTGGTGCAGAGAGGCTATGGAGATTGAGAAGAAAAGGTCCAAAAAATGGAGAACTTCCACCACAATACCATGTTAAGAGAAAACGTGGTGTATGAGATATGTGGAGGAGATTCACTCAAAGAATACAAGAAAATATCTTGTTTATTAAGTTGTTTATGAATACAACTTGGCCTCTTGCTCATACAAAAATGCCTTCTAGCTCCATCTTTAAATAGATGAGCTAGTGGACCTTAAGTCCCTTCACACACACACCCTTCTCCTCCCTTTTACATAACCTTAGTCTCTTAATAAGAATCTCCCCTTCTGTTCTTATAATCATTCCCCCCTCTAAAATCGAAGAAAGATCTTGTTTTACCCTGTTTTGGCCTAGAGAGAGATAATTCAAAATTGAGATATCTTTGGATACAAAATCCTCCTAAGGTCTAAAATGGATTCCCCTAAAACAAAAGTTCAAAATAAACTTTCCAATGTGCATCAGGAATTAATTAAAAATGGTATAAGGGACCTTAGCCTAAGGGTCCAGATTTTCAAAAAAATTCGGATTATGGTCTAATTAAGGTTCCAATGGGCGAATTGGATTAATCCAAGTGTTGGGATGAGATAAATCCAAAGAATAAAAGAAAATACCCAAAAATGAGTAAATGCTCACATAAGATGAAGAGTTGACTGAGTACAAGGTTTATTAGTTAAAAATTAAAAGATATTACTAAAAAAATGAGATATTTTAGAGAAATGATGCATTTTTGACACCTTGGTAGGGAGAGGGGGATTATTGAGGTAGGTGCTTTTTTCACATGTGTGGTTGGATTTTTTAATTCAAAAAAATGTGATATTTTTATCTCTCCTCTCTCCTACATCAAACTGGTCCAAATCTTGTCCGAATTGAGTCAAATTGAAGCTGGAAAATTCTAGAACCCAGTTGGACTTGGTTAGTGGCCTCCCTCACCTATAAATAGACCCTCATTCCTTTGTATTTTCATATTGGAGCTATACCATGCCAGTATTATCTTAAAATAATCATATTTCTATTATCCCTTAAATTTTTCTCTCGCTTGGGAGCTTGGAGTTTCTCTCTCTCTCTCTCCAACAACTCTTGAAGTTGCTCTTCTCCTCTTGATGGACCAATTGATTGGTTGGGGGCTTCACTACTAAATGACAAAGAATCAAACCAAACTTGGAGGTAAAATTGATTTATATGGTTTTTTCAAATTATCTCAATGACTTTCTTCTTCTCAACCCCTCTCAAGCTTGAGAAGCTTTCAAAATGCTAGTTTTTTATTCAAATCAAGCTTTCCCTAAGTTTCTTAATGTTAAATTAGCATTAAGTTAATATTTATGCTTAATTGTAATGCTTCTTTAAGTAAATCTCTCTCTCTCTCTAAAAGAGTAGCCATCTTTATGGCTAAATCTCTTGGAAAAGGATGCTTCTCAATGATAGTCTCTTAATTCAAATCTAAACTTTAAGCTCGATGAGCTAGAGGATAAGAATTGATATTTTCATGATTTTGGACTAGTGAAAATAATGGTTAATCCTTTTTATATTGTTTATGAGTAAATAAAGATTACTTTAATTCATTCTAAATGAGAAAAGGATTATCCTAGTAAATTGGAAAAAGAGGAATGTCTAAATTAACTTAATCTAGTGGAATAATCATAATTATGTTTATAGTTATGGTTAAAATTATGATTTGAATACATAGTTTGATTTTAAGCATAAAAGAAGAACTACTATCATATTTTCATTACAAGCTTTTATTCTTTTAGGAAAATTTGAGAATTATCAGTAATAGCAGAGCGAAGCTATGGAAAAATTTTCAGAAAATAATACATATCTTTTTTTTAATGCATAATGCTAAAAGAGGACTTCCTACCATATTCTAGGATTAGAAATCCTATGCAAAAAGAATGATTTTCATCATATTCATGGGAAAGAATTTTTTAGTATTTATGCATAATTATTTGATTATGAGAAAAAAGTAATTTTTGATAAATTTATTTTTATACAAAAAGAGGAATTTTCATGATATTCGAGATCCAAACAATTAAATGTTAAAAGAGGAATTTTTGGGTATAATTCAAATTATGAGTATTTATCAAAAGTGAAATTTTGAGTATTATCAATTTTATTGAGAAATATGGGTAGAATTGATTTTTGTAAATCCCATGAATTTTTTATTTAAAAGAAGAATATTGAATATATCTTATTTGAGAAATTTGAGAAAGAATGTGAAAATATCCATCGAGAAAACTTGGATCATTCTTATTCAGAAAAAAGGGAATCTCGAATTCCTAGGAGGATCAAGGATCTAATGAGAAACCGAAGTTTAGAATTAGTTCTCATTAATGAAGCTTAAGGAATGAAAATACAATACATAAATGCTCTTTCTGAGTTTTTACTATTCAATTCTGATAAGGTTTATTTTCTCTTTTTAAACCTTCAACAACACTCTGATACTTACTAGGTCAATCAATTGGCAGAAACTTAGAAAAGTCCTATTAGTGTATCGAAAGTAGAGAAACTATACTAACAGTGGATGTGATAAGATGTGATGTGGATCTGAATGAATGCAAATGGATGTGATGAGATATGAATGGATGAGAATGTAGATGGATGTGATGTGATATAAATGGATGAGATGTGATGTGGATATGTTGTGACGTGGATAGATGTGATGTAATGTGATGTGAACCTGGATAGATGTAAATGGATGAGATATGATGTGGATGGATGTGACGTTTTTAAAAAAAATTAGATTATGGTCTAATTAAGGTTCCAATGGACCAATTAGATTAATTAAGGTTCCAATGGACCAATTGGATTAATCCAATTGTTGGGATGAGATAAATCCAAAGAATAAAAGAAAATACCCAAAAATGAGTAAATGCTCACATAAGATGAAGAGTTGACTCAGTACAAGGTTTATTAGTTAAAAATTAAGAGATATTACTAAAAAAAAAGAGATATTTTAGAGAAATGATGCATTTTTGACACCTTGGTAAGGAGAGGGGGACTCTTGAGGTAAGGTGCCTTTTTCACATGTGTGGTTGGATTTTTTAATTCAAAAAATGTGATATTTTTATCTCTCCTCTCTCCTACATCAAAAGGGAGCCAAACTGGTCCAAATCTTGAATTGAGTCAAACTGAAGCTGGAAAACTCTAGAACCCAGTTGGACTTGGTTAGTGGCCTCCCTCACCTATAAATAGACCCTCATTTCTTTTCATTTTCATATTAGAGCTATACCATGCTAGTATTATCTTAAAATAATCATATTTCTATTATCCCTTAAATTTTCCTCTCTTGGGAGCTTGGAGCTTCTCTCTCTCTCCAACAACTCTTGAAGTTGCTCTTCTCCTCTTGGTGGACCAATTGATTAGTTGGGGGCTTTATTGCTAATAAAGAATCAAGCCAAACTTGGAGGTAAACTTGATTTATATGGTTCTTTCAAATTATCTCAATGACTTTCTTCTTCTCAACATCTCTCAAGCTTGAGAAGCTTTCAAAATGCTAGTTTTTATTCAAATCAAGCTTTCTCTAAGTTTCTTAATATTTAATTAGCGTTAAGTTAATATTAACTTAATTAGCATTAAGTTAATATTTATGATTAATTGTAATGCTTCTTTAAGTAAATCTCTCTCTCTCTCTAAAAGAGTAGCCATCTTTATGGCTAAATCTCTTGGAAAAGGATGCTTCTCAATGATAGTCTCTTAATTCAAATCTAAACTCTAGGCTCGATGAGCTAGAGGATAAGAATTGATGTTTTCATGATTTTAGATTAGTGAAAATAATGGTTAATCTTTTTTAGATTATGAGTAAATAAAGATTACTTTAATTCATTCTAAATGAGAAAAGGATTATCCTAGTAAATTGGGAAAAGAGGAATGTCTAAATTAACTTAATCTAGTGGAATAATCATAATTATGTTTATAGTTATGGTTAAAATTATGATTTGAATACATAGTTTGATTTTAAGTATAAAAGAAGAACTACTATCATATTTTCATTTTACAAGATTTTATTCTTTTAGGAAAAATTGAGAATTACTAGTAATAGAGCAGCGAAGCTATGGCAAAATTTTTAGAAAATAATACATATCTTATTTTTATGCATAATGCTAAAAGAGGACTTCCTACCATATTCTAGGATTAGACATCCTATGCAAAAAGAATGATTTTCATCATATTAATGGGAAAGATTTTTTTAGTATTTATGCATAATTATTTGATTATGAGAAAAGAGTAATTTTTGATAAATTTATTTTTATACAAAAAGAGGAATTTCCATGATATTTGAGGTCCAAATAATTAAATGTTAAAAGAGAAATTTTTGGGCATAATTCAAATTATGAGTATTTATTAAAAGTGGAATTTTGAGTATTATCAATTTTATTGAGAAATATGGGTAGAATTGATTTTTAAAAATCCATGAATTTTTTATTTAAAAGAAGAATATTGAATATATCTTGTTTGAGAAATTTGAGAAAGAATGTGAAAATATCCATCGAGAAAACTTGGATAATTCTTATTCAGAAAAGGGAATCTGGAATCCCTGGGAGGATCAAGGATCTAACGAGAAATGGAAGTTTAGAATTAGTTCTTATTAATGAAGCTTAAGGAATGAAACAATACATAAATGCTCTTTCTGAGTTTTTACTATTCAATTCTGATAAGGTTTATTTTCTCTTTTTAAACCTTCAACAACACTCTGATACTTAGATTTAATGGGATTGAGAAAAAGTACCTTTGACTAGGTCAAGCAATTGGCAGAAACTTAGAAAAGTCCTATCAGTGTATAGAAAGTAGAGAAATTGTACTAAAAGTGGATGTGATAAGATGTGATGTGGATCTAAATGAATGTAAATGGATGTGATGAGATGTGAATGGATGTGATGAGATGTGAATGGATGAGATGTGATGTGTATCTGAACAAATGTAGATGGATGTGATGAGATGTGATGTGTATCTGAACAGATGTAGATGGATGTGATGAGATGTGATGTGGATCTAAATGAATGTAAATGGATGTGATGGGATGTACATGGATGCGATGTGATGAGATGAGATGAGATGTAAATATGATGTGATAGATGTGAATGTGAATGAATGGATGGATGTGGATGAATGTGATGAGATGTGAATGGATGTGATGCGGATGTGATGTAATGTGGATGGAATGATGTGATGAGATGTGAATGGATGAATGTGATGAGATATGAATGGATGAATGTGATGAGATGTGAATGGATGTGATGTGGATGTGATGTAATGTGAAAGCCCCCTCTGAGGGTGCTGGTGGCGACGGTGAAAGCAGCGTCAGCCTCTCGTGCGGTGCAGGGATCCACACTCGAGGCCTCGCCCATGGATATCTGGAAAAGAGACTAGCCCGGCGGTTCCTCCGAAACCGAACCCAAAAAAAACTTCCCTCGCCTGTAAAGCACGGGCGATTCCACTAGGAAAACCATCTAACAAGAGAATTGATCTAACGAGTCGAAGTCTTAACTAACTAAACTGATCCGACCAAACCCGAAAGTCACATGGTCAGATCAAAGAAGCGACTTGCACTTGGTCCATAGAATCACCGAGGCACAGCCCACTGATTCCCTCCCACAAAACAAGGGTCTTCTAGGACTTAATCTAACTAATGTAACTTAATCATAATTATTTTTATCGCAAGAATCTCCCAATCCAACCTAACCCCAACCCATGGGTTAGCCAACTACCCAACCACTATATTGGTGGGATTCCTTTATAAAATTTGGTTATGTTTTTCCCGAGTACCGAGTTCCCAGGTCCCCTAGCCGGCACTTCAAGCAAAATTTAAGGTAGGCATACCACTTACATAGCCAATATGAAATTGCCATTATAACAGATTCGAGTGTCTTTAAAACAATCTTTCTATGAAATCATAGTATTACTGATCATAATCCTCCAAAATATTGAATCCATTGTTTTACAAAATATATCATCCGGACTCTCCGTTGAAGACTAGCTGGTCAACCAACAAGATCCAATATCAAAATTCCATTCACAAAAGTCATTCTTTTCAATTCATTCGTATCTTCCTCGACGTACGCATGGGTGTCCTAGCAACCGCGAGCCTGTGCATCACCTGGTCAGAACCCTCTAGGATCCTACTTAGGTGTCCTAGCTTTCACTCTCAGAGACCGCTTCGTCGATCCTTACCCATCATACCGGAAGCGCACCATTTTAACCATACTGAGGCTGGTCAAGACCTCGGTAGGCTTTGCCGCCCCACGAGCGACATCCCTCGATGACGACTCCCAGCCAGCTGTTGTTGCAACGAGTCTCTCCTTAGTTAAACACATTCCAAACGCTTCCTCCACCATTCTGGCATAAAACAGTCCTTTAAAAGAAAATAGGGTTCTATGCAAGTAGAATTCTCAGTTCGAGATTGGTTCCACAAACCCTTTTCCCTTAATCCAAATTTTCATAATGAGATTCAATGATCTCTCATCAAGGTAATCTACCCATCATTTGACTGAATTTCCAACTAGATTCTTGGTGATTTCGGTTAAGGAAAAACTATGCTAATTCAACGGTAGTCTATTCTTTGCGTCAAGAATTGGAATTGGTCTCACGAAGTTTTTGCCTTGATTCAGATTCGAGAGATGGGCAAGTAGTTTATTGGCTGCCCCTCTCACAATCGTGGTCTAACCAAAATTTATTCGGTTTACTTCTAACTTTTATTTCTAAGGATTTTCTTCAAATAAAATCTACTGAACTTCTAACCATAAGGAAAATTCCAACTTTATGAATTTCATTCCATAATAGATTAAGAACTGGTTCTATATGAGAATATCGGGTTTTTATAAAAATACTCTTCTTCCATTAATCTAATTTTGAGTAAATATCAATTTGGTGATTTATCCACCTAAAATATCTAAGAATATTCTTTCTACCAATTTAATTATCAACCCTAATTTTTTAGGTGGAATTCTGGTGAAAATTCCTCTTTTGTCACCAAAATTTAATTTAAACCTTTCTCTACTTTTAATATCATAAAATTTATTCTTTTAAATTAAATACAAATATCCATTTTTTAAAATATTCTTAAAATCTCTCTTTTTGCATTTAAATGATTGAATTCAAATTGTCATGGGGATTCCTCTTTTATCATTTAAAAATTTCTTATGCATAAAATAAAGTTATCTTTTTAAAATTAAATAAAAATATCTATTATTTTAAATATGCCAAAAATTTCTCTTTTACTATTGAAATACTTGGATCTCAATTATCATGGGAATTCCTCTTTTTGCATAGAAATAAATTTACAAAAAATTCTCCTTTTCTTTTAATTAAATATTTATACACTCTTTTAGCATTATGCAAAAAAATAAGATATGTATTATTTTCTAAAAATTTTGCCATAGCTTCGCTGCTATTCTTAAAATTAAATCTAAACTATGAATTTGAATCATAATTTTAACCATAATCATAAACTTAATTATGATTATTCTACTAGATTAAGCTATTTTCATTATTTCTCTTTTTCCAAATTGATAGGATTATCTCTTTCCCATTTAGAATCAATTAAAGTAGTTTTTAACTACTTATAAATAATCTAAAATAATTAACCATGATTTTGTTAACGTAAAAGCATAAAAATACCATTTTCTTATTCTCTAGCTTAACAAGCCTAGAGTTTGATTTTGAATTAAGAATTTATCAATGAGAAACATTCTTTTGCTAAAGAATTAGCCATAGGAATGACTATTCTTTTTTTAGAGAGAGATATACATAAGAAAGCATTCTAATTAAGCATAAAGGTTAACTTTTTCTTGATTACACATTAAAATTCTTAGGGAAAGCTTAATTTGAATTTAAAACAACCAATTAGAAACTTCTCAAGCTTGAGAGGGGTTCAGAAAAGAAGTCATTTGAGAATATTAACAAAAAAAACCATAAAATGCATTCTTACCTCAAGGATTAGCTTGCTTCTTTTTCTAGAAGTGAAGCCCCCAACCAATCAATTGGTTTAGCAAGTGGAGGAGAGAGCTCCAAGAGTTGTTAAAGAGAGAGAGAAGCTCCAAGCTCCTTAAAACTAGAGGATTTTTTTAGGAATAATAGAAAATATGATTATTTTAATGTAATACTGGCATGGTATAGCTCACGAATGAGAATACAAAAGAATGAGGATCTATTTATAGGTGAGGGAGGTCACTAACTGAGTCCAACTAGGTTCTAGAATTTTCCAGCTTCAGTTTGACTGAATTTGGACAAGATTTGGACCAGTTTGGCTCCCTTTTTTATCCAATTTGATCCAGGAGAGAGGAGAGATAAAAATCACATTCTCCATTTGAGGACATTAATAAGTGTCATGCAAAAGCATTATAAAAGTTGTACATTATGAGATATGGGCCACCCAAGGTCTTAGTTAAGTAAGTTTTGGGCGCCCAAGTGTGAATAAGGGCCAATTGTATATAAGGCATTTTCTCATAATGAATGGACACAATCCCCCTTTGTGCATTTTCTCATAATGAATGGACACAATCTCCCTTTGTGCTATGAGAGTTCTTGCTTTTGTCTTGAGAGAGAGATTGAGAGAGAGCATTCTAGCACATGTGCCTTCTGTATACTTGTATATTGTATGCTTGTATAGAGGAGTGAGAGAGAGTGATTGCCTTATGTGGTGGTGTGAGCGACTCTATAGTGATAGCGTGGAGGTGAAGCTTGGAGGATCGGAGCTTCTTAAGTGATCTTGGAGACCTCAAGGGACACAAGCTCGATGCATTGATAAGCCCTACACCAGTTGTGTTCTATTTCTCTTTCCAAAGCTGAATGCATCGGAGGTGTGGTAGCCCATAACATTTTTGGCACCGCTGTCGAGGAAACACCTTTGTTTCTTCCATCTTCTTTGAGTTTCACCTCCCATTACATAAGTTTCATCATTGCCTTTGCATTTTGGTAGTGCATTGTGTATGGAACAAATGGATAAGATTTGAGTGGAAGTCAAAAGTTGTGAGAAATCGGTTGTTTTTGTTGTGTAGTGTAGTGGAGTGGCCTTGGAAGAAAGCTTCATTGTTTTTTCTTGTCAATTTTGATGTTTGTATCACCAGAATCGTGAATGTAAATGTGCACGGTGATATTCTGTTTTTCTTTCCTTGCAAAAAAACTACAAAAAACACAAAAATAAGGAGCCATTGGTTGTGTCTTAAACTCATATTATATTCTTTATGCGTGGCACAAACATTTTGGAAGCATCTAGATAGGTATTTTGCACCCAAACTCATCTTTGTCGACGTGGAAATTCTCCACGTGAAACTACAAGAGACCAGCTCAAGACATGAACTACTCCCTGCAATCTCACGTCATGAAACACTCCCGAAATCATCCTGCCAAAATTCACGGTATTACCTTGCTAAAAATAGGTAGCCTTATCCTGACACCGCGGGTCAAGATAAGGCTGTTGGTGCACACATATTTTTACACATGTTGGTGCAGCTGTTAATCCCATTTCGGATTAACAAATATGCTCCTCCATTTGAGGACATTAATAAGTGTCATGCCGCAAAGGCACTATAAAAGTTGTACATTATGAGATATTGACCACCCAAGGCCTTAGTTAAGTAAGTTGGGCGCCCAAGTGTGAATAAGGGCCAATTGTATATAAGGCATTTTCTCATAATGAATGGACACAATCCCCCTTTGTGCTATGAGAGTTCTTGCTTTTGTCTTGAGAGAGAGCATTCTAGCACATGTGCCTTCTCTATACTTATATGCACACTCTGAGTTTCCCATTCTTCTTTGGTACAATGACTATCGGAGAAACCCATTCTGAGTGCTCAATAAGGTATATGAATCCACATTTTATAAGCTTTTCAATTTCCTCTTGCACAATCTTTGCATACTTAGGATTCATTGGGTAAGGATGTTGCTAGACTGGTTTAGCAGTGCTAATCATTGGAATTGTGTGTTGCACCACAGAGGGTGGAACACCCTTCATATCATGGTATGTCCAAGCAAATATGTCCTTGAATTCTTTAAGAAGCATCTGAAGTGTAGCTTCTTCCGTCTTGGTGAGGTCTTGAGCAATAAAAACTGGTTTAAACTTCTCTGCTAGTTCTATCTCCTTAACTACCACCACCGGGCCATCGTAGACACTGCTACTCCCATTGGCAGGCGTTTGTTGGGCTTTTGTGTAGACAACTTTACATTCCCCCGTGGTAAAAGATTTGAAATGTTCGGGTGCGGGGTGTAAGTCTACCGGTTCTTGTTGTGCCATGCTTTAAATTCTGCTTCCTTTTGTAACTCTTGGTTTTGACGCCTTCTTGCAGTATGACTTAGTTTCGGCTTCTCTTCAATTCTAATTGGGCGAGGTCATGAGATTGCAGACTACACCACATGACACTTTGGAGGTATTCTCCCCAATTATCCACACTAACTTCCGAGATGAGCGTCATATGCTCCTACATAACTAAGCCATTTTGCAGTGGATCTCTCTTTGTTTATTCTAGCTCGTACTACATTAGTTCGATAGCGTTGTCGCTTGTGTCTCGTCTTCTTCTTACCTAGTTTCTGATTTTTGTTTATATCAGATTCAGACTCACTTGATCAATCTTCACTTGTGTCCCCCTCACTCTCGGATGAACTGCAAGAGGTTACTATCCTAGGCCTTGAGTACGTGGCTTCCACACTTGGGTGAATATTCAATTCATACCCCCTATCAGGCTCACAGTCAGTTTCTTCTTGAGATTCAGACTCGGAGTCGCATTGGTCAGAGTCTTCGCTACTTTTAGTGTCAAGGGAGTTTGCCACTTTCTTGCCATCAGAAGTCAAGTGCATAACACCTATCATGTTTACTGGCACTAATGGTAGCATATCTTGCCCCTCAAGTGTTATCCAACTTGTGCCTCTATTTCCCCATGTGTCTATGGTTACTGCTAGGTGTACCCAATCTACGTTATCTGACTCAGTCATGCCCGGTAGGACATCCATATCGATCTCTTTTTTGCATGTATAGCAATACTTTAATGGGGCTCAGTGAATAGTGGTATCCAATCAATTATCAATGATAACCTTGCTTCCTAAAGGATGCGCGCGACCATTCTCAAGATCAACTCGAATGACAGAGTCCTAGAATTGTAAGTAGACATGGTTTTTCGACCAGTCATGCACCATTTGTGCTTCCCTCATGAAAGGATGTCCTAAGATAATTTGATATGACATAGGATGCTCAGAGAAATCCATTACAATGAAGGTATGCCGTACCTTGTATCCCAGAACCTTGATCTTAAGGTCCCTTAGCATTCCAATAGGTTTAGCTATAGTTTCGTTTGCCACCATAACCACTATGTTTGTGACTTCTAGGTGAGGTCTTCCCATAGATTCCCAACAGTTTTTAGTCACAATGCTCACTCTAGCACCACCATCAAGGATTTCCTTTAGAGTTAATTCCTTGGTAGTAATGGGGAGGGTTGCATTAGATTCATCTCACCTTCAAAATACTGTCCCAACTTGTTAACAGGTATTTCAACGACCGAGTCTTCATCTAGGTTGGACTGTAGATCCAAATGTTCCTCCACATCTTGAAGCGTGTTGGGTCTATCCATATTTGCAAATTGTGGTAACCCCACCTTCAATTCTCCATTGAGAAATGCCCGAAAAGCTAAGAATAGCTCAAGATCTCCGTATAACTTGGATATGATCGTGGTTCTGATTTCAGAGGACATGAAATCCATTAGTTTGGACACATTCAACGGTACTTTTTGAGATATCGGCCCTTAACTAGGGACGGGTGAAGATGGAATCACTGTTGAAAGATAGGTAGAGGGAGAGGAGAGACACACACAGGAGCAAACCCTAATGTATATTGCAAACCCTAACCATAGAGAGAAGCCATCTCCCTTCTCACACAATGCATAAAGCCATAATCCATAATACACACAACACACTATAAGTTGTGTCCACACACATGTAACCCTAGCTAATGTCCACACACTATGACCAGCTAGACGCGGTCATTTATGTCTCACACATGTTCCTACCTAACATGCCAACACATAGCATAGCTGGCTCACACTGACATCGAGCTTGAATCTCAATAGCCCCTCTCAAGCTCATGATGTACTGCCATAGATGAAGATGTAGATGAGCTTGGGATATCAAGGCTCTCAACACTCCCCCTCAAGCTCATCCCATGTACTCCCAACATAGTACAGAAGTACTCAAACTTCTCCCTGCTAAGTGGCTTGGTAAAGATGTCAGCCACCTGCTCATCAGTCTTCACATACTGTAGATCAACTGTACCATCCAGCACCTTCTCTCTGACAAAGTGATAATGGACCTCTATGTGTTTGGTCCTCGCATGAAATACTAGATTCTTAGCCAACTGTATACTGCTCATGTTATCACAATGAATGACAACTTTGCCATCAATAGGCTCACCCAAATCTGCCAAGAGGCTCTTTAACCAAATTCCTTCACAAGTAGCAATGGCTGCACCTCTGTATTCAGCCTCTGTACTAGATAAAGCAACTGTAGGTTGCTTCTTGCTACTCCAACTCACGACGGCACTTCCAAGTGTAAAGGCATAACCACTAGTAGACCTCCTGTCATATGAGCTACCTGCCCAATCAGCATCTGTGTAGCCATGTATATCCAAGCCTTTACCACTCTCATAAAGTAGACCATAATGTGCAGTGATCTTTACATATCGCATGATGCGTCTCACTGCATCCAAATGAGGTTTTCTGGGGCTCTGCATAAACTGGCTTACTAGCCCCACAACATAACTCAAATCTGGGCATGTGATAGTCATGTAAATAAGACTACCAACCATCTTTTTGTACATAGATGGATCATCCAACTCCTCACCAAAATCAGCCCCCCGCAACTTCACTCCAAAGGTGTACTCATAGGCTTACGCCCTGTCATGCCATATTTTGCCAACATATCCAATGCATATTGGCATTGCACTAACCATGTACCTGCATGGTCTTTGATCACTTCAATTCCAAGAAAGTATCTCAGTTCACCCAAGTCTTTCATGTCAAATTGCCCACTCAATGCTTTCTTGACATGCATCACATCTGTACCATGATCACCTGTGAGATAATCAAGTCATCCACATAGATGACAAGTAAAACAATCCCATGATCTGTCTTCTTCACATAGAGTGAAGAATCTGCTGTAGAAATCTGAAATCCAAGGGAGATAAGATATCTGCTCATCTTATCACTCCAAGCACAAGGTGCTTGCTTCAAACCATATAATGCCTTTTTCAATCTGCATACATGAGTGGGATATCTTGGGTGTACATAACCTTCTGGCTGTGCCATATACACTTCCTCTTGTAGATCACCATTTAGAAATGTATTTTTGACATCCATTTGATGCATTTCCCAACCATTAGCTGTAGCCATAGCAATGATTGCTCTCAATGTTCCCATCTTTGCCACTTGGACTAAATGTTTCATCATAGTCCAAACCTTGGGTTTGTGCATAACCCTTAGCTACCAATCTTGCTTTATGTTGCTCAATGGAACCATCAGACTTGCACTTCACTTTGTAAACCCATTTACAAAGAACCAATGACATTTTTGTCCTGTGGTAATGCAACCAAATCCCATGTGTCATTATGAACCAATGCGTCCATCTCAACATCCATTGCTTTCTCCCATACATGCTTTCCAATAGCTTCTGTATAGCATGTAGGTTCCACATGCTTCACCAAAGATGTCATATATGCATAATGCATAGCAAAATCACGGTATGTCAACCTGTCAACTGGATATCTGACCCTTTGGGATCTCCGCAATGCATGCGGATCACTCTGAACACCTATAACTCTAGCATGTGGTGGCACATATCTATCCTGCCTAGCACCAGCAGGTGTGCGTAAAATAGGTATGCCAAGTTCCTCATCCAAACTATCTGAACTAGATGACTCATAACTTGTAATTCCAATTCCTTCAACCTTCTTCTTTCCTTTATCCACAGCACTACTCCCAGTGCTCACACTCTCATGCCTCAAACGTCCTGGCCATGGACGTATAGTACTACTCTCAGCCTCTGTTGTTGCTGGCCCAAAGACTTGCTTGTGGCAAGTTCACAGGCACATTAGCTTCAAGTGACTCAATGACACCCTCATCCTTTGCTTTGTACCAACTAGCAAGCTCATCAAACACCACATCTCGTGAGATAACCACTTGCTTAGTTTGTGGATTGTAACATTTGTATGCCTTATGATCCTGTGCATATCCAACAAATACACACTTTTCTGACTTAGGATCCAACTTCCTTCTTCTTTCATCAGGCACATGTACATAAGCTATGCAACCAAAAACTTTGAGGTGTCCAATGTCTGGCCTATAACCTGTAAGCCACATCTCTGGCGTGCTTCCATGTATGGCTACTGTAGGTGTTTTGTTCAGTATATACATTGCAGTAGCACATGCTTCTGCCCAATAATAATCTGGCATGCTCTTTTCATTGAGCATTGCCCTAGCCACTTCACAAATGACTCTATTCTTTCTCTCAGCCACACCATTTTGCTGAGGTGTATACCTGCAAGTCAATTGTCTTCTTATTCCATGCTTTCTCAAGAAATGCTCAAAAGCATTTGAGGTATATTCACCACCTCCATCTATCCTCAACTTAATCCATGAGCCATATTGCTTTTCTGCAAAAGCTTTGAAATCCATAAACTTTTCCAACACTTCACTCTTCTCTCTGAGAAAGTATATCCATGTCATCCTGCTGAAATCATCAATGAATGTCACATAGTATAAACTGTCTTTGATAGATGGGTTTTGTGCAGGACCCCATACATCACTATGTACTATCTCAAGTGGCCTGCTACTCATGTTTCCTTCTCTAGGAAACCGCAACCTTGCTTGCTTTCCAAACTGACAGGCTTCACAAACATGCATATTCCCATCATACTTGAATCTAGGCAGCCCACTAACAATGCCTCTTGCTTGCATGTTCTTTAACCTTTGTATATTGACATGTCCAATCCTCTTATGCCACATATCAATGTCATGTGTACCACATTTCTGCTCTTAGAGAACATGGCTGATTTTAACTCAGGAATCCCAGCATCCAGCTTAAACAACCTACCTTCTTTCTTGCCTTTAGCAATGACTCTACATCAATGTTTGAAATCCTCAACGAAGCAACCATGCTCGTTGAAACGAACCTGTAATCCCTGTTCCACCATTTGACCAACTGAGGCCAAGCTTTTTGTGATAGAAGGCACATATAATACATCTGACATAGATTTTGTTTGACCATTGTGCATTAACCAATGGTACACTTCCAACATGTGTAATGGCATGCTGAGTATCATCTCCTGTCTCCACATAGCCTTTCACATCCATAGGCTTCATATGCTCAAACCATTCACCATGACAAGTCATATGGTTTGATGCTCCAGAGTCCATATACCAAGTGTCATCATTCTCAGCATTTGTCATCATAGATCCCACAACATGTTTCATGGCAAACAAGTGATTTGCAGTGCCATCATTACTGCTTGATGCATAATTTCCACCACCATGTTGTGCATAATGTCCACCATAATGTCCACCACGTTGTGCTCTACCCCCTCTCAAATCATTCTGTTTGCGAAAACAATCTCTTGCCATATGACCAAATTTCCTACCGTAATGGCATTCCACATCTTGCATAGATGTTTGTTGGCCTTGCCAACGTCCTCTACCACGAGGATTACCTCTGCCTCTCTGAGGTGTATATCCACGACCACCTCTAGCACCATATGAAGGCTGAAAATTCTGTTGTGGTGACCTGTCCTGCCATCCACGACCATTACCACGGCCACGTGATGCAAATCTCCCCCTGCCTCTAAAACCTCTTTGCGAGTAGAAAGCCTGATTTCTGCCATTATCATCATGGCTAGTAGATGTATCTAGAAAGGAATCACTGAGTTTGATTTCCTCAACAAGCAAGAGTGAAACCAACTCATCAAAGTCTGGTAAACCTATACTCCGAACCGAGATAGATGTACCAAAAGATTTATATTCCTTGCCAAGACCACGCAAGGTAATGTCTACCAAATCATCATTAGGCATGGGGGCATTCATTATTGCTAATGCATCTGCAAACTTCTTTATTTCTTGCACATAATCATGGATGCTCCTTCTATTCCACTTCACATAATCATGGATACTCCTTCTATTCCACTTCACATTATGTATTTGTTGTCGCAACAACTGTGACTTGCAGAGCACTAGTTTCTGTATCAAACAACTTCACCAATGTATCCCATGCATCCTTGGGATTCTCAGCATCATGTATGTGTATGAGCATAGCATCCGAAATACATATAGACAGATAATGCAACACTTTGAATGCTCTTTCTGACCATTGCTTATGAGCTATAACCTGCTGTGTAGGTTGTCGGGGTAGTTCAGGCTCTGGCTTAGCACCTGTAATGAGATTCCAAAAACCTTTTCCCTTCAGAAAACTTTTGATCCTGTACTTCCATGCTTGGAAGTTCTTCCTATCCAGCTTTTCATCCCAACAATCTGTACTGGATTATCCGGTATATTGCTCAATGCAAATACACCTTTCGCACAATTCCAAATCTGTAAACGAGCCTTCCTCAGCTCAACCACACTCCAATGAGTGTTCCAGATACTCCAAAGTAGCCAACAATCTTCAATTTTGATGTAGAAAATCAACCTGTATGCATCCAAAATGAACTGGCTCACACAGTCCAAGATACTATGCTTTGATGCGCTTTTCGAGGCTCCAATTTGTAATGTAGTGGTTCAATCAAGTATGAGAAACTTGCATTGACACCTAAACAACCTCAATGTTGAATATCAACACCATCTGACATGTGTATAGATCAATTTTGTAAAACCCCTTTCTCTGGTTTGGGAAAAACCTGAAAAACTAGTAGTAATTTTGCTCTAATTTCTTCAATCTTTGTCCAAATTGAGCAACCAGGCATTCATTAGCTTATCAATGATGTCCACTAACTCCATGTAAAAGGAATTAGTCCAATTGTTTAAGACCAATGAGTAATTGTTCGATTAAAATCACTCTGTTTCTCTGCAACCAGTGGACAGCCTGTTTAATCAGCTCATTCCCAGCTCAATTGATGATAATTGATCAATCCAATCATGTAGCCTCCTTCTCAAGTGTGTGTAGCAACCAATTTCTAAGTCAATTTTGAAATATATCAAGCATAGCAGTTGAATTTGATCCTCCACTCAGTAAAATGGTGAAAAATACTCTATTTTTGCAGTCCAGAATGCGCCGCCTGCTCCTGAGGGATTTGGGAGTGTTTGAGTTGCTAATTGATGACGTATACAAGTGCCCAACACACTTAGGTATGTGTGCAACCAATCAATGCTTTGATTTTTACCAAAAACATGCTCCAAATGCATCAAATTTTGACTTCCTTTTCTCTGTTTTGTGAGAGCTCAAAAACCAGAATTTTTCACTCATTCAAATGCATGTAAATTGCTCCAAAATCAGTTTAAGGCTTGCATATGAGTTGCCAATACATTCCTCCTTGTCAGATACATGTGTCTTTTGCCAGATTTACATGTATTTCACCATACATCACGGCTTCCAAGCTTTAATGGAAAGCTTCCAAAAACCAGAATTTCTCTTTGTTTTGGTTTGTCCTAAATTGCTTTGTTTTTGCCTGAATCACCAGCAATCCACTCAAGGGTGTTTAGAATACCTTACCCGGTAGGCCAAGCTCTTAGATCTAATAGTAATCCGTGCGCTCCAAGCTTCACAGCTTCAATGGCTAGCTTCACAGCTTTTCTTCACATCTTCTTCTCCCTCTTCTCTCACTCACTCATAAACCCTAATAGACAAAACAAGGCTCTGATACCATGTTGAAAGATAGGTAGAGGGAGAGGAGAGACACACATAGGAGCAAACCCTAATGTATATTGCAAACCCTAACCATAGAGGGAAGCCATCTCCCTTCTCACACAATGCATAAAGCCATAATCCATAATACACACAACACACTATAAGTTGTGTCCACAAACATCTAACCCTAGCTAATGTTCACACACTATGACCAGCTAGACGCGGTCATTTATGTCTCACACATGTTCCTACCTAACATGCCAGCACATAGCATAGCTGGCTCACATTGACATCAAGCTTGAATCTCAACAATCACTTCCTCTTCGAGATGGGGTCAGGCATTCCCTCACTAAACATTCTTTCAAGCAAGAAGGGTGTTTACCCACTTCCTAATGTCCTATCCTCACTTTCTTCCCGAATGATACTAGGTATAGCTAACGGTTTATGGCTCGTGTGAGGCTGAACTTGTGTAGGAAACACCGTGTCTGGGATCTTGATTTTTCTAGGTTCTGGCTCCAATTCTCTTTGTGTTTCTTCCACCAAACCCCTTAAGTGTTGCACTCATTCAATCTCCTCTATTGGGTTTGGGTAAGTCCCAATCTTTTTCTTGAGGGTTTTTTGTCCCCACGTGGCTTGTCTTTGAGAGTCTCAGTCAGTCTGGGTAGCCGAGAGGGCATTAGCTGACTTGGTTGTGGGGCAGGAGGAGTTTCCTTTTGTTTCCCCCGATTTATGTCTTTGCTTGATTCTCCTTCGTTACGCTCCCGAGTGGGTTCCTCCCTTAAAGTAGTGGCTTTGGTCTCCATGGTTTCTATTGAATCAGAATCATCTTCAGGATCATTCATATACACAGGGTCGTTTGCTGTCTCTATATTAGTCTTTGAACTAGGTTTGGAGCTTGTGGCATTAAGCGATCTCTTCCGTCATGTTTTCTTTTTCTTTGCTCGAGCAATTGATGCAGTATCCCTCTCTTCAAGAATGTAGTTTTGATTTCGAAGCATTGACCGTGTGACTACATTTGCGGGTACAACAGGTGTGGTTCCTAGTGCCTCATTGATGACCTCAACCAAATTCAATGGCGTAATCTTGGGTGCACTTGGATTATGTGGACATTGAGCAATCAAATGATCTATGCCACAACGATTACATGTAAGTATCGGCATTCTCGACGTGCTCCGTTGATTTGGTTGCATTTGAGTAGCGATCTTTTGTAGCCTATTGGGCACTCCGCTACACGATGCGGTCCACCACAATCGTAGCATTGAAGAGGTGGTCTCCTGGAAAAGGTATTAAGGTTTTGCCCTCTTGTGGCGAGAGTAGCCGCTTGATATATAGGCTTGACTTGCCCGAAATGATCCTCCATGTAGTACTGGGGAGTCATTTCAAACGTATCAATCCCATATAGAATAGTGGGGTCTATATCCTCTTCATAATCCCCACACGCACTATGTGACTCACAACCCATCTGGTTTATAGGGGTAACCCTCAGATGCGGAGGTTGTGGTCCTAGCTCTGGCGGTGGTAACAGCACAGACTGGAATAAATTTGGGTTCCTTGGAACTATGTGTTGTGACGGTTGCTCGACAGGTGGTGCAGGCATCAGTGCGGGTACTTGAGGTGCGTTTGACCAGGCTAGTGGTGCCTGATTTGCTAACATACGCTTAAGTACTAGGCAATCCTTAGATTGATGGCCATACTTACCACATGTATTGCAAGTCCCATTAAATTTAACTCTGAATGTGGGACATTCACTCGTGCTATGTGGTCCTAAGCAAACTAAACACCATTGTTTCTCTCTTCTTGGGTACATATGGCTATTTTGAGGAGCTCAATTACCCCTAAAGTATTCTTGGAGAGACTTAGTAAGGTAAGCTATAGACATTTCGAATATCTTGGGCTCCTTGGGCTCGTGCCCAGATACTTGCGAACTAATAGACTTTGTCTCCGAAGACACCTCATCAAGTGGTCTTCTAACTGGATTACATTGGCAGTGACTGCTTCCACGTCATAAGACCTCTAATGACTAGGCCATTGTATATGTCCTCATGGCGTAATCCTCGGATGAATCTATCAAGAAGTTGGTTGTTATTGAAGCGCTCATCGAGAGTACATGTTCAGCTTTTTGGAGTTGAGATGCTACACCCCAAAGTACACCCTCACATACGTATTCTTTCAAGAACAATCTCTTGAGAATGGGATAGTGAGTATGCTCTTCAACCCTTAAAGTTCAATACCAATCTCCGGCTTTTCCACTCAAGGTTAAGCCTAAGGCTTTACACTTATGTAGCTCATTGTGCTCTTCCAAGGAATCACACACATGTTTTCCGCAATAGATCGTCCGATCGTTTGAGCAAACGTTGCTAGATCACCTAAGTGAGCAGGCATAGCTGGTGGAGGCACTTCTGGGATGGCCTGGTTGACAGGAGTTGGCATTGGTCTTGGTATGTATGTAGCTGACACAGGATATGATATGTGACTAGGCATAGCTCCTCTTGGATAAGGGTCCTGATAAGGCATTCGTGGAGCATACGCCATTGGCATAACAGGAGGCGTAGTGAATACCTTGAGGAAGTGTCCAAGCCTTAGCCATATTGGATGATTGCTTCCAAAGAAAGTAGTTTTCTATGGAATTAATGCCTTGAGGAAGTGTCCAAGCCTTAGCCATATTGGATGATTGCTTCCAGAGAGAGTAGTGGTGGCAGATTGGCTAGATTATGACAAGGATATTAATGATGAAGGTTATGGATGATTAATGAAGGTTTTCTTAACATCTAGATTTTCTAGATTTAATTTTGCAGGAAGCATGGAAAAAAACAAGAATTAGTGGCAAATTTAGTTAAGGAGTTGGCAACAATAACATAAGAATAATTTAAGGTAAGTGGCCCGAACCCTCCTAAGTTGCAACCCTAGTGTGCTTATGTGTAGTGTTCCATATGCGATGGGAATTAGAAGTCAAATAAATGCATGGAAATTTATAATTTTAGGGTTAAGAATTTTTTGGTTATTAACCAACTCTTTCATATGGATTGAAAGATCCTTGCTCCCTCCGTGCAATGAATTTCGGGGGTGCTAGCAGTGGAAGTAGCACTTTTTACATAGGGCAGAACCTCGCACTTGGGGCCTCACCCACGGATATCCGGACAACAGACTAATCCCTTGGTTCTTCCAAAACCGAACCTGAAAAAACTTCCCTCGCCGCCCAGCAAACATAGGCGATTCCTCTAGGATAATTTTATTCTAACATAGTCAAGGTTATCACTAACCAAACAAATCTGACTGAACTCGTAAGTCTCATGGTCAGATCAATGAAAAGCTTGCACTTGGATCATAGAGTCCAACGCTTTTTTCCTCACCAAGAGGCACAACTGTTGATTCTTTTCCATTGAATAAGGGTTATCCGGGATTTACTTCAACTATCGTAACTTAACAAAATTGAGTCTCATTTTAGGGATCCATCAGTCCAGCCTAACCCCATCCAATCCCATGGGTTAGCCAACCGCCCGATCCATTTAGAAATTTGGTTATGTTTTGCCCCGGGTACTAAGGAAAAGAGTTCCCAGGCCCCCTAGCTGACACTTCAAGCAAACTTCAAGATAGTCACACCACTTATACACCCAATATGAAATTGCATGTTTCACAGATTCAACTGTAAAACAATCTCTTCATGAAACCATAGTATCACTGATCATAATCCTCCAAAATATAAAGCTTGAATTCTAATTTCCAATCATTCCTTCATCGGTGTACCTATGGCATCATTGGCAACCAGAACGCTCACCACGTGTTCACTCAAGGGCCTTTTCAATAGTTCCTAGCTCCTCATAGTACCTGGCAATATAATCATATAAGAAAATCTAGATGGACTCTCCGTTGAAGATCAGCAAGATCAATCAACAGATCCATATAAAAGAGCCATGGACTCATCCGTTGAGGACCAGCAACAAGGACAGTCAACCAGATCCATGCCTGAGTTCAGAAAACAACTCTAACTCCTTGTTCCATTTTTCTTCCTCAGCGCATGCGTGGGTATCTTCGGCAACCCAGAACCCGAGCACCGTATAGTCAGCACCCTCTAGGTTCCTTCACAGGTCACCTAGCGCTTCACTGATAGGCCGCTTCCTTGGTCCCTCATCCACTATACCGGAATCTCACCATTTAAATGGTCAAGACCTCGACCGACCTTGCTATGCGAGACGTCCTCTCCGTCAGCTATTTACAACTTTATCACTTAGGTCTCCATGACCTCATTCACAAGATGGTCAAAATGCTTCCCCACCATTCTTGAGATAAAACAATCATTTTAAAATAGGTCATAAATATAATTTCTAACGAACTCTCATCTTTCCACATTGTTCCACATCATTTCTCGTTATTCCACATTCTTCTCTACATCACTTCACATTACTTATTCCACATCCAGTCATATATATTCCCATCGTCTTCGTCCATTCTCATCTAATCATATCATATTACATCTCGTCACATCTCATCACATCTATCCACATCACATCACATTCATCCACATTACATCACATTCATCCACATCACATCTCATCACATTCATCCACATCACATCTCATCACATCCAATTACATCTATTCAGATCCTCATCACATCACATCAAATCCATCCTCATCACATCTCATCCACCCATATCCACATCAAATCACATCACATCCATTTACATCTACCCCGATCCACATCACATCTCATCACATCCAATTACATCTATTCAGATCCTCATCACATCACATCAAATCCATCCTCATCACATCTCATCCACCCATATCCACATCAAATCACATCAAATCCATTTACATCTACCCCGATCCACATCACATCACATCACATCCATTCACCTCACATCTCATCCATTCACATCTATCTAGTTCCACATCACATCACATCACATCTAATCCATTCACATCTACCTATATCCGCATTCATCCACCTTACCTCTCATCCATGCATTCACATTACATCACATCCATTCAGATATCATCATATCATATTCACATTCATTCATATTCACATCTCATCATATCATATTCACATCCATTCACATCTCATCGCATCCATTCACATCTCATTGCATCTATTCACATCTCATCGCATCCATCCACATCTCATCACACCCATTCACATCCATCACATTCATTGTATCCTCATCACATCACATACATTCCATCCACATCTATCCTTATCACATCACATTCATTCCATCCATATCACATCACATTCATTCCATCCTCTATCCATATCTCATCACATCCATTCACATCTCATGCTATTCATCCACATCCATCATTCATTCACATTCACATCTATACACATTCATCCATCCATTCACATGCACATCTATCCACATCCATCCATTCATTCACATGCACATCTATCCACATCCATCCATTCATTCACATTCACATATATTTACATCCATCCATTCATTCACATGCACATCTATCACTTCACATCTCATCATCATCCATTTACATCACATCACACCCATTCACATATCATCACATCTCATCACATTCACATCCACATCCATTTACATCGCATCACATCTCATCACATCCACTCACATATCCTCACATCACATCCAAATCTTATCACATCACATTCACATCCACATCCATTTACATCACATCACATCTCATCCACATCTCATCACATCCACTCACATCTCCTCACACCACATTCACATCTTATCACATCACATTCACATCTTATCACATTCACATACACATCCATTTACATCACATCACATCTCATCCACATCTCATCACATCCACTCACATTTCCTCACACCACATTCACATCTTATCACATCACGTTCACATTTTATCACATTCACATCCACATCCATTTACATCACATCACATCTCATCACATCCACTCACATTTTCTCACACCACATTTACATCTTATCACATCACATTCACATCTTACCACATTCACATCACATCACATCTCATCCACATCTCTCATCACATCCACTCACATCTCATCACATTCACTTTTAGTACTGTTTTCTACTTTCGATACCGATGGGACTTTTCTAAGTTTCTGCCAATTGCTTGGCCTAGCTAAAGGTACTTTTTCTTGATGGATATTTTCATATTCTTTCTCAAATATCTCAAATGAAATATATTCAATATTCTTCTTTTGAGTAAAAGATTCATGGGATTTACAAAAATCAATTCTACCCATATTTCCTAATAAAATTAATAATGCTCAAAATTCCACTTTTCATAAATACTCATAATTTGAATTATGCCGAAAATTCCTCTTTTACTATTTAATTTCTTGGATCTAAATTATCATGGGAATTCCTCTTTTTGCATAAATAAATTTACCAAAAATTCCTCTTTTTTCATTTAATTACTTGGATATCAAATATCATGGGAATTCCTCTTTTTGCATAAAAATAAATTTACCAAAAATTCATCTTTTACCATTTAAATACTTGATTCTCAAATATCATGGGAATTCCTCTTTTTGCATAAAAATAAATTTACCACAAATTACTCTTTTCTCTTAATCAATTAATTAAGCATAATTATAAAAAAACATATTTCTCATGAATATGATGAAAATCAATCTTATTGCATAGGATGTCCAATCCTAGAATATGGTAGGAAGTCCTCTTTTATCATTATGCATAAAAATAAGATATGTATTATTTTTTAAAAATTTTGCCATAGCTTCCCTGTGCTATTACTAATAATTCTCAAATTTTTCTAAAGAATAAGAACTTGTAATGAAAATATAGTAGTAGTTCCTCTTTTATGCTTAAAATCAAATTATGAATTTAAATCATAATTTTAACCATAATCATAAACTTAATTATGGTTATTCCACTAGATTAAGCTAATTCCATTATTTCTCTTTTCCTAAATTGATAGGATAATCTATTTCTCATTTAGAATCAATCAAAGTAGTTTTTAACTACTCTCAGAACCAGGTGGTTTTGCAACATATACACCTCTTCTTGCAAATCCCTATGCAAGAATGCATTCTTTACATCCATCTGATGTAAAGACCATTGTTTTGACGCAACCACTACTATCACAACTCTCACTGTTGCCATCTTGGCAATTGGGCTGAAAGTTTCCTCATAATCAATGCCATACGTCTACGCATATCCTTTGGCTACCAATCTAGCCTTGTACCTGCTTATGTTTCCATCACTGTTATGTTTTACTTTGTACACCCACTTGCATCCAATGGCTTTCTTGCCTTTAGGCAATTGCACTAAATCCCAAGTCTCATTTTCATATAGTGCATCCATCTCCTCATCCATAGCTTTCTACTACCAACACACATTTGAACAGCCTCATCAATGCATGTGGGCTCTACAACCTGTACAACTTTTGCCATGTATGCATAGTGATGTGCCACATAACCATCATAGGTAAACCTCTGCACAGGATTCTTCACTCTTCCAGATCTTTGCAGCTTTGCATTCATGGCTTCCATAGCCTTCTATACACCAGGTGTTCTCATAACTGGTATCCCAATATCCTCATCAAGGCTCATCTCTGAGCCACTAGACTCTCCATCAACATGAGAATGCCCTGCTGAAATGTCAGGCATACTAAGGGACTGAATCACTTTCTCTTTGCCTTTATGTGATGTACTAATCACATTTGCAGGACTGGTATTATGATGCAGCCTACCACTGCATAGTCTATCAACTGAACCACTAGATGAGGACTCTCCTAGTCCACTCAAAGACTGTGATTGCTGACTTGCATTCTATGTAACCACATTTCCACTCACATCAGCCCCAACAGCTTCTTTTTCAGTAGCATACCAAATGCTCATACCATCAAAAACAACATCCCTGCTTACCCTCAACTCACGTGTAGTAGGGTTATAACACATGTATCCCTTTTGCTCAAGGGAATACCCAATAAGCACACATTTTTTAGCTTTTGGATCCAGCTTAGTTCTTAGCTCATCTAGCACATGCACATATGCAATGCATCCAAAGACTTTCAGATGAGACAAATCAGGTTTTTTGCCAGTAAACCTCTCCTCTGGAGTTACATCATGTATGGTTGCAGTTGGAGTACTGTTCATGATGTAAACTACTATAGAAACAGCCTCAGCCCAATAGCTATGCGGCATATTCTTCTCTCCCATCAATGCTTATGCAATCTCAGCAATGTGCCTGTTTTTTCGCTCAGCAACTCCATTTTGCTGCGGAGTGTATCTGGATGTAAACTGTCTGAGTACCATTCTTCTTCAAAAATTCAAAGAACTCATTGGAGAAGTACTCTCCCCCTTCATCTGACCTTAGGCACTTTACATATTTCCCTGTTTGCTTTTCAACCCATAACTCTGAAATTCTAAAAATGAGTGAACACCTCACCCTTCTCCTTCATGAAGTGTGTGGTCATCAATACATGTCACATAATACCTGCAGCCTCCCATAGACATGGTCTTCGTAGGACCCCATACATCTGAATGCACAACATATAGTGCATTTTTGCTCACATTTCTATCACGTGTAAATACATGCTTTGTTTGCTTTCTAAATTGGCATGCTTCACATATTTTCTGCATACCTTCAAGTTTAAACTTTGGCAGCCCTGTCACAATTCCTTTAGTCTGCATAAACTTCATTCTCTGCACATTCACATGTCCAATTCTTTTATGCCAAATGTCTGTGTCTACAACAACAATTCCTGAACCATTTGCAAACATTGCAGCACTCACTTTAGGCATGTTTACATTCTGCCCACTCTATTGCCTTTTGCAACCAACCTGCACTTGTCTTTAAAGTCTTCAACATAACAACCATCAAGATTAAACCAAACCTGCAAACCCTGCTCAATCATCTGGCCAACTAAAACCAAATTCTTTGTTATGTTTGGAACATGAAGTACATCTACAAGGTACTTCAATTTGCCATCCTGCATAGATAATGGCATATCTCCAACAACATGGGCGATTGGATGAGCAGTGTCATCCCTTGTTTCCATAAAACCTGGTCTTTCAAGATTTTTCATCTCCTTGAACCACTCCCCATGACTTGTCATGTGGTTCGAAGCACCTGAATCAACGTACCATACGTCATCTTTATGTGCTGCTTCAACATTTTCAGACATGGCATTAATGACATGCTGCATAACAAACAACCTTTCATTATCCTCATTGTTTTTGCTCGAGGATGCATAGTTGTTTTGCTGCAATTTTCCATTTTGCATGTTAGCCTGCGTCTTATAACAATCTGCCTGCACATGCCAGGCTTACCACAATAAAAGCATCCATGTGTATCATTATACTGTCTTTGCCAATTTCCACGACCTCTTTGACTTCCCTTGCCTCTCTGAATTGGCCTCTTCCACTTGCGTGTTGTTGTTGTTGTGAATTTTGGGACTGTTCTTGTTGCTGCCTACCGGCCCCATAATTCTGATTCATTATGAAGAGTTTGAAAGCTATAGAAGAGCAAGAGAAAATGTACAACTCACTAGAGAATAATAGCCTTGATTTAAGCCAAACAATAGTACAAAAGATAAAAGAGAATGGTGATCTAAATGCCAAACTAGAACAAGCAAAAGAACAATTCCAAAAAGAAGTCAACTACACAAAAGAACTCACGGCTCTCTATGCACAGCAAGTACAGGACTTCCAAGCCAATGCCAGAGCCAAAGAAGTAGCATTGCAAGACCAAATCACACAACTAACAAAACAGCTTGAAGCAGAGGAGGAGAGGACACTCCATCTACAACAACAAGAAAGAGAACATACCAACAAGGCTCATGCCGAGAAGATCAGAGGTCTCAATGAAACAATAAGTGCAAGCTAGGCCGAAGGACACAGAAATGAGCTGGCACATAAGGAAACAGTGAAACAGCTTACGAAACAACTTCAAGACACTGAGAGGTTGGCAGCACAAAGATTACAATAGCTCAGGCAAGGGAAGCAACTGCTCGGCGAGCCCAAGATGATGCCACCCGAAGATTTGAAGAACTGAATGCTGCGAGGATGGTCAGAGAAACAACAATATCAAATCTCATTAGTAATACAGAGTCCCGCATGCAATTTGGAGCGTCAGCTCGCAATCCAAGAAAGAAGTCAGCAAGCTTGAACCCAATGATGATCTTCATCTACTCCTTGAGTGGGCCTCCAAGTTGGGACAATTTCCAGTAACTCCTCGGGCCCCCCTTCACACTTTTTCTTTGTTTTTGTCTACACTAACCCTCTCTCTACTTCAATATATAACATATATCTATATGAGGATATAGGCCTAGGAGAACTAACCTTAATCAAACCAAATACAGAAAGAGACGTTGATCCCACCATAATCATGGGAATTTTGTGGGGTGACTTAGTATTGACTAATCCTCAGGATATATTTTTCTATCCCCTACATCCTATCGTGCCTAAGCCTTTGTAGTTGGTGTCAAGTGCTCCAAAACTCAGAAATTCTGGACAACAGTGTCAAAAAATTAGACCTGTTTGTCCCAAATAACATTCCAGAGATGCCCGACAACTAACGAAGTCATAGCACATAGTTACCAATGGGTCATAAGTCATTGGCAGGAGAGGGCACCTTATGGGTAAATGTGACCAAGAACACAAAGCTGGCCAAATCTGCAGCTAGCTGATTTGCTGGAGATAAGGATAGTAACATTTATGATCAGCTACTATTTCCACAAGTGGCGAAAAGCAAACCCCGTGCACACAAGAGGTGGCTATGCCATAATAGTCACTACTGAAGAGCACCCCCGCCTAGAAGATTTTGGAATTCAACGCGATTGGAGAAAAGAGTACTTGGTGATTCCAGAATATAGCCAAGTGTACATGAGCATGCCACCAACATTGCAGGTCGATCCATTGTACATGCCAATTAAAAGAAGATGGACACCACTGGAGTTTTAAGAAGGCAAAAGGCGTGACTCGCATGTGTGCTACAACTTCCCAATCTTTATACCAGCAACATTTGCCCACATTCAGGAACAAAGATAGCAGATATTGACATGGATCCAGGCATGGCACAACATTCCCGACCTCGCTATTATAGCCAGTGTCAAATTTTTGAAGTTAGTGGTGGTGGTGCTCATAGACCAACCAAAGGAGCATTATGATGGCTATGAGGTAGAACACTTGAGGTTCGACATGAACCAAGGCCCATCAGATAGGGGGATCATGCTTTACTACCGGCTTCGATGTCTTTCAGGGTAAATGCACATCACTTTTGAAGACATGGTGGATACAGGATCCCATTCGTCTTTCAGAGACAAACACTTAAGAAGCTCCAATCCAAGAGAAACTTTTACCGACATGAGTTGGTAACAGGTTCTACGGAGAAAACCTACATCAGGAAGGAGGGATGTTAATCCCATTTTGGATTAACAAACATGATCCTCAATTGAGGACATTAATAACTAGCATGAAACGGAACTATCTCCAACCTGAAGAAATTCTTGATGTTCGAGAAAAGATTCTTAGGAACAGAATTCTCAGAGAACTATTGGTAAAATGGAAGTTCTATCCTTTTGAAGATGCCACCTGGGAGAATAAAGCCGATCTGTTTGCGGGATTACCCCCAATTTGCGAGATGAGGGCATCTCACATTCTTCAAGTGGGAGAGAATGTAAGATTCCTCCCCAGCCTCTCAAGATGTCCAGCATCTTCCCCTGTAATCATCCCTCTTCAAAAATATAAAAGATCTTGTTTCTACCAGTTTTGACCTAGAGAGAGAAAATCTTCTAGAGAGTGGTAATTCAGTTTTGAAATATTTTTGGATGGAAAAATATCTCTTATTAAAATAAGTTCTCCCATAATAGAAGTTCAAAAATATTTTCAGAAGGTGCATTAGAAATCAAGTATAATCTGTCCAAGAGGCCTTATCCTACAGGTCCAGATTTTAAAAAAAAATTAAAAAAAAATTTAAATTAAGGTTTCTATGGACCAATAAGATTCATCCAAATGTAGGGAGGAGATAAATGGAAGAATAAAAGAAAAATCTCCCAAAAATGAGTAAATACTCACATAAGATGAAGAGTTGATTAAGGACAAGGTTGATAGTTAAAAAAAGAGAGATATTTAGAAGAAATGATGCATTTTTGACACCTCAGTATGGAGGAATTCCTTTCATGAAGGAGGTGCCTATTTCACATGTGTGGGAGAGTTTTAAACTCCCAAATAATGATATATTTTTATCTCTCCTCTCTCCAGTTTCAACTAGATCCAAAAAGTGGACTAAACTGACCTAAAAATGGTCAAAAATTGACCAAACTGATCTGGAAAATTCTAGAATCAGTTGGCTTGGTTAGAAGCTCACTTTTTCCTATAAATAGAAGCCTTCCCCTTTGTTGAAGCTTAATAGTGTTTTTGCACTGTTACCCTACTTCTCCCAAGAGCCAAAAACTATGAATTTACTCATAATTCATTAGTTTTTGACCTTCCCTCTTCTAAAGATTGGTGGCCACCAGCTCCCCATCTGCACCTCGGAGGAGCTCCTAGACTCGGAGTTTGCGGATGACACTGCTGTCTATCTTCAGGGAGGGGAGGAGAACCTCCGCCGCTTTGCCTCAGCCAACATGGACAGGTTTTGCAAAGCTTCGGGCGCTTTGATCAACTGGCACAAGTCATGTGGGTTGTGGGTCAGTTCTGTGCCCCCCCTGACTTGGAGGCCAGTTGATGGGTTTCAGTGGTTGGCTGCCCCCCGACACTACAGTGCGCTATTTGGGATGCTATGTGGGCATTGACATATCTCCGGAGCAGCAGATAGCCCCCCTTCTTCTGAGCATTCGGAAGAAACTTCTGTATTGGAGTACCGCTCGTTTATCTCTGGCTGGCCGAGTGGTTGTGGCCAACTAGGTTCTGCTTGCTACCATGTGGTACATCACTTCTTGCTGGGCCTTCTCTCGGGCGTGCATTGGCCAGGTGCAGAGGCTCATCAGGAACTTTCTTTGGTCCGGTGGCGAGACGGGCGGCCCGCCAAGGCCAAGGTGGCATGGGCTATGATCACTCAGCCGAGGCACCAATGCCTTTCACGAGGATGCTTCACTAGATTGAGGTGCCTCAATTTGGAGGAGGAGATCTTTAGCCCGGCCTGGGCATAGTTGATCCTATTTGCCAAAGCCGAGCTTTGCTTGGCAAGTTGGCGGTTCGTGGCCTCCTACCAGGTGCTGAGCCGTGGAAGGAGTTTCTTGTTTCTAGGATTCTCAGCCGCACTCCTTCTCTTAGCGGCCCCTGGACCCCCAACATCAGGTGGATCTTTACAGAGCAGCGATCCAGAGGAGTGGGCCTTGGCTTCGAGGAGCGTTTTGCAGCTAGCCTTCTGAGGGCCTGGGAGCATCTGAGGCCGTCACTCTTCCAGACTCCCCCGGGCACCGATGAGGAGCGCCTGAGGTAGCCATTGATCTGGAACCCCTTGATCCGACTTCCTAGTGGTCATATGGTTGGATCGCGATCTCACGTGTCGTGGGGCCCGTTGAGCTCCGGCCCAGCCCAGTCCCTAGACGACTGGATATGTTTTCAACAGCTACATATGTATTATGTAGTATATAGTGCTTAGTGTCAAGTACTAAGTATATATTATATAATACTAAATAATATATAGCAACCTAATTGTAGTTAATTAACCTAATTAAATTGTTCTATGTGTAAATTGGATAGAAAAAAAAAGTTGCAATGAAATATGTGTAAATTGGAAATCATATACACACAAAAAAAAGTTCTCTCTCTCTCTCTCTCTCTCTCTCTCTCTCTCTCACACACACACACACACACACACAATATTGCTCTCTTGTGGTCTCCTAGATCGACATCGTGGTGGGAAGCTCTAGCAAGGTGGCCCATCTGCCTACAAATGAAACACTAGCCCTAGAGGGTTGAGTACTCCACTCGCTAAATGATGGACTTGCCCTTCCTGAAGGCATGGGATAGATATGACATGAGGCACTCTCCTCTCCAACAAGGCAATACAAATGCAAAAGGATGGAATCTCAGCCACTCATCTAAGAGATGACGTAGCAATGGGGGGGCGGGGGGGTTCCATCACTCCCCCAAAAATGGCTCTACTAATCACCGAAAGAAGAGGAAGGTATTCCTTTCTATGGCTTGGGAAGTAGACTACAATTGGCAAGCTTGACACACCAGCCAGTTGGTCGGACATGGGGTCAAAGTCGTTTTGCCACCGTGTAAAGAAGGCCTTGACTGTACACAATGGAACAAGACTCACCTGCATGACTTTATTTGACACCGCTGTGGTGAGTTGAACTAACCTGATAGTAGCCACGCCCCAGAGGATGAATGTCTATGATCTTTGCAGGCCCACCAATGAGGTTCACCTACAAAAGATCTCTAAGTTATCTGCATGCTAGGTGGCTACCAACAATCTTGCATACTAGAGTGGAGGCCTCTAAGGATGCAACACTCGTGCAAGGAGCTAAAGGTTGGCTTCAGAAAAGGATAAGCAAGTAACGGGAGGCCTCAGCTAAGGTTGACGGAACGATTGCCATGGAATCCTCTAGAGGTTGAAAACCAAAAAATCCAAGAATTGCCACCGACTGGATAAAGCCCCACAAATTGAGAGAGATACTTGAAGAACACGGAGGGGGTGAAAGAAATGGAGGAGAGGCTATGAAGAAGGAAGGGAGAGACATGGGAGGGGGGCAGGGTGATAAGAGAGAGAAACAAAAAAGGGGGGCAGGGCACAAGCTGAAAAATGGGCAAGAGGGAGGGGTTGGGGCACGGCTTACGCCCACCCTCCGCATGGCATAAAGTTATGAGACTTTATGCCATGCAGTCCCTCTCTGTCACCCGCAGTCGCGCTGCCTCCTTCAACCCCTCTTGTTCTCTTTGTCAGATTCCACCCATTCGCACTCTCTGTCCGCCGGCGGTTGTAGGGCAGTTTCTACATGGAGCCGCCTCCTCCTTCAAGCACTCTTTGTCAGATGCAGTTTGCAGGGTAGTTTCTGCATGGAGCCACCTTCTCCTTCAATGTGGGTATTTCAAATGGGTTATGGAGGTGTGTGTTCCCTGTTTTTGTGCACGGCTAGTAAGCTTCTCCCCTCACTCTCTTTCTCTCTTGCAGTTTATTTTCCCAATGCGACCACATGAAGACCAACACATGCCACTCTAATAAGAGGTGTTTGTTGTGCAGATGTTTTTGGACATCGCCTCTCCTTGGTCTACTATAGCACACCCCCTCCTCACATTGTATTGCAAGTGCGCCTCTCCTCCTTTTGTTCAAGGTAAGTCCACCTCCCCTCTTTGCCCTGTATTGCATGCTTTGGTTTGCACTCGCCTCTTTGCACTTGCCTCCTTGCACTGTATTGCATGCATGCATGCAGTCGCGTTGGTCTGCATCCACCTCCTCAATGGTGTCCTGTAGACAAATGGTGTCACCTCCCATCACTGTCACCTCCCTCCCCTCCTCGACGGGTCATGCAAGGTCTGGAAGGGGTCTGTGTATTGGGTCTGCGCCCACCTCCCCTTGACGGCATCCTACAAACATGACTGGCATCGCCTCCCATCCCCGTCACCTCCCTCCCCTCCTCGATGGGTCATGCAAGGTCTGGAAGGGGTTTGTGTTGGTCTACATGCAACCACATTGGCCGAGAGCTTGGCTGTTGTGGGTGTGTGTGTATTTGTTATGGGCTACCACACCTCCAAGAGGGAACTCTAGACATTCACCTAATGGATGAGCAATAGATCACAACTGTCATAGGGTACTTACCAATGCTTCAATCTTGAGTCCCTTGAGGCCTCCAAGCTCTCTCGTTAAGCTCCAAACTCCAAACTCCACCTCCACACTTTCACCATGGAGTCACTCACACCTTCACATAGGGTAATCACTCTCTCTCTCTCTCTCTCACTCTCTCACACAAGCATGAAAGAGGCACAATGCTAGAATGCTCACTCCTCCAATCTCTTTCAAGACACAAGGGAGAGCTCTCAATAGCACAAAGGGGATTGTGTCTTTTCATTATGAGAAAATGCCTTATATACATTTGGCCCTTATTCACACTTGGGCGCCCAAAACTCACTTAGTGGGTGGCCAATATCTCATAATGTACAACTTTTATAGTGCCGTTTCATGACACTTATTAATGTCCTCAATTGAGGATCATGTTTGTTACTCCAAAATGGGATTAACATCTCCCCCTTCCTGATGTAGGTTATGTCCTCAGAACCTGTTACCTAGGTCGGAAGACCTGGTCACCGAACACGTCGGTAAAAAGTTCTTCTAGATTGGAGCTTTTTAAGTGTACATCTGAAAGCTAAATGGGATCTCCAAAATCCAGTATCCACCATATCTTTAAAAGTGATGTGCATGTATCCTAGAAGACAACGAAGACGATGGTAATAAAGCATGATCCCTCTATCTGACGGGCCTTGGTTCATGTCAAACCTCAAGTTTTCTGCCTCATGACCATCATAATGTTCTTTTGGTTGGTCTATGAGGACTACCACTAACTTCAAAAATCTGACACTGGCTACAATGGCGGGGTGGGGATCGGGGATGTTGCACCATGCCCAAATCCATGTCAATATTTGTTGTCTTTGTTCCTATAAGTGGCCAAAAGATCTTGGTACAAAGATTGGGAAGTTGTAGCACACATGAGAATCGTGTCTTTTGGCTTCGTGAAACCCCAACAAGCATCCATCGTCTTTTAATTGGCATGTATAATGGATCGACCCCCAATGTGGGTGGTGTAGTCATGTACACCTAGCTGTATTTTGGAATCACTAGGTACTCCTTCCTCCATTCAGGTTGAATTCTGAAATACTCCAGACGGGGGTGCTCATCTATAGATACAATTGTGGCGTAGCCGCCTCTTGTGTGCACGGGGTTTGCTTTTTGCCATCGGAGAAAATAGTAGCTGATCATAAATGTTACTATTCTGATCTCTAGTAAGTCAGCTAACTGTGGGCTGGCGATCTTTGTGTGCTTGGCCATATTTGCCGATAAGGTGCCCTCTCCTGCCAATGGAATTTCTTCAAGATCAGGTCGTCATGGGGCAAGGAGAGGGTATGGTACATTATGTTGCTTTGTTGGAGTTACCTCTGAGTATGCTTCAGGCATGATCCATCGTGTAGGCTCAAAGTGTAGGCTCAAAGGGAATAATCTACATTAGTACCTTGAACATTAGTTTGGGCTTCAAAAGAGGATTGTCTGCTCTTATGAGTCCCTCATATTCTGCAAACTGACAAAGAATCCAATACTCTTTCATTAGTAAACGGTTGAAGATTATCTTGTGGTATAGTCTTACCTCTTCAGCGTGCCTTGTTGGAGATGGGGTAGGTGCTAGTACCTCCTCTGGGGGGGGGGAGAGTGTAAGTGGGAAAATCTATCTCAAGAGGATAAAAAGATGAGAAAATGCATTCTGCCTAAGAGGTGTTAGTAGGTTTCGAGCTAGGATATGGGTTAAGTAGCTTACTCGACAACATTAGCATATACAAGGTAAGTGGATTTTGAAAATGAAGAAGAAGTTTCTTCTTGACCCTGTCCTGTGCTAGGTGGTGGGTGACTAGGCTTATGAGACTTAATAAACTCCCATAAGTCTGGAATTTCCACTTTCTTTATAGTTAGATACTCTATATGGGTAGCATCAAAATTGTATTGTATAGCATGGCGTCTAAATGTTTGTAAATATTACTATAGAGTTTTAGAATGCCATAAGGGTGATAGAGAGTGGACTCCAAGAGGTTTAGATGTTGGTGAGTGTTATAGACCTCTAACCAGCCGCCGTGACTTATGATCCACTGGTAGCGATGTGCTCGACTTCATAGTTGGTGGGCATCTTTGGAATGTCATCTGGGACAAACAAGTCTAATTTTTCAACATTGTTGTCCAGAATTTTTGAGTTTTGGAGAACGTGACACCAACTACGAAGGTTTAAGATGATAGGCTATAGGGGATAGAAAAAGATATCCTGAGGGTTAGTTAGTACTAAATCACCCCGCAAAATTCCCATGATTATGGTGGGATCAACGTCTCTTTCTGTATTTTGCTTGATTAGGGTCAGTTCCCCTAGGCCTATATCATCAGCTAGATTTATGTCATATTGAAGTAAAGAGAGGGTTAGTGTAGACAAAAACAAAGAGAGAATGTGAGGAGGGGCCCGAGGAGTTACTAGCAACTGTCCTAACTCGGAGGCTCGCTTAAGGAGTAGACAAAGGTCTTCATTGGGTTCTGGCCACTGACTTCTTTCTTGTATGGCAAGCTGGCATTCCAATGCTTGTATGCGGGATTATGTGTTGTTCATGAGATTTGATATTGAAGTTTCTCTGACCATCCACATAGCATCCAGTTCTTCAAATCTTCGGGTGGCTTTGCCTAGTTGTTGCTTTCTTTGCCTGAGCCTCGGTGATCTGTTGTAGTCATTGTGCTGCTAACCTCTCGGTGCCTTGAAGTTGTTCCGTGAGTTGTGTCAATGTTTCCTTGTGTGACAACTCACCTCTGTGTGTTGCATCTCTTGGCATGCACCTATTGTATCATTTTGAGACCTTTGATCTTTTCAGCATGTGCCTTGTTGGTCTGTTCTCTTTCATGTTGTGCAGACATACTTTCTTCTCTTCCTCTGCTTTGAGCAATGCTGTTAGTTGTGTAATCTAATTTTGCAATGCGTCTTCTTTTGTCCTGGCATTATCCTGAAAGACTGTATTTGTGCATGTAGTGTCGTGATTTCTTTTGTGTAGTTTACTTCTTTTTGGAGTTGTTCTTTTGCTTGTTCTAGCTTGGCGTTGAGCTCCACATTCTCTTTGATCTTATGTACTATTGTCTAGCTCAACACACAAGGTTATTATTCTCCAGCGAGTTATACCTTTTTTCCTACTCTTCTGTAGCCTTCAACCTCTTCAAAATGACTTCCTTGTTGTGGGTCGACTCTACTACTTCCAGGTTGTCCTGTAACTTTTGCACTTGTGTTGATGAAGCTTTGACTTGCTTCCACAGTGCATTGTTGCGGTCATGGAGCATATGTGTTGTTAGTAGATGGCATCACCACACTTTCTTCTCTTGCTCCCATATTGCATTGGTCCCTGATTCTGTCTCCAGCCTAGCTGGTGTTTGGTTGAGCAGCTCGTGAAGGCCCTCTACAGTCTCCTACAAGAATTGTTGGTAATCGATATTTTACAGGGAGGCAAGCTGTGGTGGTTTTTCTTTTCCTTCAATCTCCTCCTTTTTCTTGGACTGGACGGCTCTGGAGTTCTTTGATGCTTACTTGCCTCCATGGTTGCCTTAGGTTCTAGTACTTGGGCTGGGGCTGCCTCTTTTTCTCTTGTTTCTTCAGCTTGTATGAGTGTTGCTGCCTCTAGAGCTATTTCTATGGGAATCCTTGAGAGGAGATAAGTTGGTAAATATGAGTTGAGCATTGGCTGGGGGAGTGTGTTGTTGCTAGGGTTCCTGTGTAACCTAACTAAGGATATTTTCCTTCAGTGCCTCCTAGTGAGTCCGGATTTTGGTGGCCACATCTTCCTCTAGTCTTTGTGACTCTACTGCAACATCGGTTATTACTCCCCTCATCCTTCTATCTGTTCTCTTCTTTCAATCTTTCTTTATTTACTTGATTACATCCTTGGTTTCCATTAAGACAACCTTCCCTTCTTATACATCTTTGGTTGTTAATGTGGGCTGCTTTAGTACCAGGGCCAGCTGCATGTGTTCCTCCGGCATTAATGTGGGCTGCTTTAGTAGCAGGGCCAGCTGCATGTGTTCCTCCGCCAGTGTTCAAGCTCCTTGAGAGGTCTTTTGGCAACATGATTGAGAACCTAAGTGAGAAGGTAAGGGTTATTGATCTTAGATTGGTGGGCCTTCAAATAGTTTTCCATCTCCTTATGTAGATAGGATGCCCAATCTTCTTCCTTCTCTTCATGTATTTTGACTATTCTGTTGAGACCCACTCTGTTGCATCTATCGACAAGCTTTATCTACATCATTAAGGACATTTCCCTGCATGCCTTCTCTGTAGCTTCATCTTGGATATTTTCATATTCTGCACCATTTGAATTATAGGAATTCTTCTTCAACAAGTCCTTCAAGGGCATCTTGTTAATGTTGTATAAGTGGGCTCTGACTATAGCTGGGAGTTACAAAGCTTCTCTTATTAAGTCCTCTATGATGAGGAGCTCTTCAGCAGTGCCATCTGCCTTGGTGATCTTCCCTCTTTTGGTCAGCTTGTCATATGTCTTCAAGTGCTCTGCGCTAGAGTTATGTGTCCATAGTCTGGGGGAGTATTTCTGCCATTTTTCCTAGACCTACTTTGTCCAATTTGGCCTTCACTTCAGTATCTTTGAGTATCTGTAGACCTGCTGGGCTATGTTACTAGAGAGCTACCTTTCCATAGGCTGTAACAGCTTCTTTCTGCAGCAATGAGGGTTCCATGGAGAGGTTGGGCATAAGGAGCCAAGAAATTCAGCTTTGGTTTTTTTGTCCCTCATAAGATCAGACGAATGGCTGGTGGGGTTGATATTATTCTCTTTCTTTTTCTTTCCTTTTTTTGTTTTTGGTAAGTAATTTAGTGGGAATAAGTTAGTATAGTTAAAGAGAATGTTAGTGTATGAGCAATTCATTGGTTGGTTAATAGTCAGTTAATGTGTAGGCCGTTAAAGGTGAGGCCGTGAAGGTGCAGTAATTGTTCCATGAAACACTCAAGCATGAAATGCTCAGGGTTTGGCGTGAAAGTGCAGACAAATTTTGTGAGAGTCTAACATTATCTTTAATCATTTGATTTGGTGTATGTGGAGACACCAATCTTTTATAAATTTTGTGATTGAATTATGTGAAACAACCAGAGTATTTATGCCAACACTCACTGTGTTTAGACGAACACAAAATGGATACCAAAATAACTACCAAAACAAAGAAAAAAGAAAAAGGAAAAGAAAAGAAAAAACAAGTATCAAGCTCCCACCTCGAAAGATTAGTCAAAAATCGTAGGGGGATGGCAAGCTTAGATGATGCGCACAGGGGAGAGCGAAGGCGATGATCACTCAAGCACTCAATGTGAAATGATAAAAAAAGGAAAAGAAATTTGATTTTATAAGGCAGTCACATCGGATAGGGTGGCTCTCTTAATGAAGAATGCCACATGGCGTTGTGTGATTGGCTACCAAAAAATTACTGTTTCACTGTGTAAAATGTTTTAAACTATTTCACGATGTGAAACTCTACAAGGTGGTTCACATAGCGCGTGAATGGTCATAATGGGGTTCATGTCGTGAATCGTGCTTTTTTTTTTGCTCAAGCAGTCAAACATGCACATGATGAGTGAATGAGGCACTGCTTACCTTGTATCCATTTGTGCATTTAGTGGATACCTTTTGTTTATCGCCATGAGAACCAAGGGGTCACCTGGGCACTTTTGGGCATTTGTTGATGATGCAGTTGTTTTAGTTCCATGTGGGAGTTTTTTATTGTTCCTTCCAGCCAACTGAACAATTTTGTTGATGTGTGTCTGGTTGTGGAGGGCTTCCATTTGTATCTCCTTGTTGGATTCCTTTGTTTTTAGCGTTAAGTTCCCTGCTCACTTCTGTAGCCAAAGTGGGTACTTTTGTGGCTTTGGGAGTATTCAACCCATTTGGCTGAGGTTGTTTTTTCCTCCACACAAGTGTTGGTATGGGGCTAGCATGGCTTGGGAGTAGATGTTGCACACTTTTTGTAAGATTCCTCCCTCCATATTTTGAGATGTAAAGGTGTAAGAACCTGCCCTTCAGTTTATGTAATCATCCCCTAATTCAGAATACAAGAAAACATTGTTTTCCCTTATTTTCGGCCTAGAGAGAGATGATAAAGATTTGAGATATTTTTGGATACAAAGTTTCTCCTAATATCTAACATGAATTCCCCTGAAATAGAAGTTTAAAAAGAATTTTTCAATGTGCATTAGAAATTGATTAAATATGTGTATTAGAGACCTTTGCCTAAGGATCTTTTATTTTTCTGACACACTCCTTGAACAAACTGCCATATTGCAAGCGCTTAAAAGAAAATCCCCCAGTAAATGTTCACATAAGATAAAGAGTTGACCAAGTACTGGGTTTTAAAAAAATGAGCTTTATTAGTAAAAATCAATTTTTGACACCTTAGTAAGGAGGGAGAGGGCTCATGAAGGAGGCACCTTTTTTTTATCATTACCTTGTATTTTTAATTCAAAAAATAAGATATTTTTATCTCTCCTCTCTCCTCCTGCAAACTGAATCAAAATGTGAGCTAAACTGGTCCAAAACTTGTCCAAAATGGATCAAACTGAAGCTGGAAGCCTCTAGATCCTAGTTGGACTTGGTTAGTGGCCTCCCTCACCTATAAATAGACCCTTATTCCTTTGTATTTTCATCTTTGTGTATTTACATGCCAGTATTATCTTCATTTTAGTGTAATTTTATTATCCCTCTATTTTGCCTCTACTTTGGGAAGATTTGGAGCTTCACAAATCTCCATTCTCTCTTGGAGATTACCCTCTCCATCTTGGTGGCCAAGTTCTCCCTTGTGGGCTTCACTTATCTCCAAAGAATCAAGCCAAAAATCAAGGGTAAGACTTAATCCATGGTATTTTTCTATCTTTCTGAATGGTAATCTTCTTTCCAACCCCTCTAATGCTTGGGAAGCTTTTTAATCAATGGTTTTCTCTTGAAATCAAGATTTTTAGTGATTCATAATATTTAATTGGATTAATGCTAATCTTTATGCTTAATTATAATATTTTGATTAATAAATCTCTCTTTTTAAAAAAGATTAATCATCTTTTGGATGGATCCTTGTTAGAAGGATGGATCTTAATGCTAATTTCATTATCTTAATCAAAACTTTAGGCTTGACAAGCTAGAGAAGAGGATTAAGTATTTTTATGATTTTAATCTAGTTAAAAATGATGATTAATTTCTTTAAGCTTGTTTATGATTTAAAAAAATCCTATTAATTCATTTTAAAGTTGAAAAAAAGTTATGCTAACATTTTTGTAAGTATTCTCATATAGGAATGATAAATGGATATTTTTCTAAGATTAATCAAGAGGTTTAATTATAATTATGCTATGTATGCATAAGTTTTTTTGTTTAAAAGAGGAATTCCTACTACATTTCAAAATTATGGGTATTTATTTAGTACCAAAGCTATGGCAAAAAAATTTTATTAAAAAATTAAATTTAATTTTATGCATATTTTTGTTAATACAAGAAGATGAATTCCCATCGTATTCTAGGCATAAACATTTTTATGCTAAAAGAATTATTTTTGTTACATTTATGAAAAATACTTTTATAGTATTTATGCATAATTATTTAAATAGAGAAAAGAGAAATTTTTGTTATATTTATCTTTATATATGTACATGCATAAATAAAGTTTATGTTAAAAGTGGAGTTTTGAGCATTATTCATTTGCTTAAAAAATAAAGAATGTTATGCACAAAATTCTAGATGAATTATGCAAATGATTCATTTAGATAAAAATGATGTGAATGGATGTGAAATGATGTGGATTAACATGGGAATGATGTGAATAGATGTGTATTGATGTGGGAATGATGTGATTAGATGTGGATTGATGTGGGAAGATGTGATTAGATGTGGGAATGATGTGATTAGATGTGCATTGATGTGGGAAGATGTGAATAGATGTAAGTTGATGTGGGAATGATATGATTGAATGTGAGTTGATGTGATTAGATGTGAGTTGATGTGGAAAGGATGTGATTGGATGTGAGTTGATGTGGGAATGATGTGATTGGATGTGAGTTGATGTGGAAATAATGTGATTGGATGTGAGTTGATGAGGAATGATGTGAAGTGATATGGATTGATGTAAAAAAATGTTGGAAGATGAGAAATGATGAGGAATAATGTGAAAGGATGTGGAATGATGAAAAAAGATGAGGAATAATGTGAAAGGATGTGGAGTGATGAGGAAAGATCGAAATTTTGTTTGGAACTCTATTTGTATGTGAAACCTATTTTTAAAGATTGTTTTATGTCAAGAATGCTAAGGAAGCATTTTGACTATCTTGTAGAATGAGGTTGTGGTGGGAACCTAAGTGAAAAAGTTGCAACAGCTAACGGTGAGTGAAGGACGTCTTGCGTGGCAAGGTCGGCCGAGGTCTTGATCATCCTCAGTTTGATTAAAATGGTGAGCTTCCGGTACGGTGGATGAGGGACCAAGGAAGTGGCCTATGAGTGAAGCGCTAGGTGACCTGCGAAGGAACCTAGAGGGTGCTAACCATATGGTGCTCGGGCTCTAGGTCGCCCAGGATACCCATGCGTGCGTTGAGGAAGAAAATGAGTTGGAGTTGTTTTCTAAACATGGGCATGGATCTGGTTGATTGGCCTTGCTGGTCTTCAACAGATGAGTTCATGGCTCTGTTACATGGATCTTGTTGGTTGATCTTGCTGATCTTCACTGAGAGTCCATATGATTTTTATGTGATTATATTCCTAGGTTCTATGGGCTAGGAACTATTGAAAAGGCCCCTAAGTGAGCAGAAGGTGAGCATTCTGGTTGCTAATGATGCCATAGGTACACTGAGGAGGGAATGAATGGAATACTTGATTATATTCCTGGGTACTATAAGCTAGGAACTATCGAAAAGTCCCCTGAGTGAGCAGAGGAGGGTGAGTGTTCTGGTTGCTAATGATGCCATAGGTACGCCGAGGGAGGAATGATTGGAAAATATGACATGGAACTAGAATACTGAGGATTGTGATGGAAACACTGTGGTTTTATTGCAATGCTTTTTGTAAAATAGTTAAGTCTAAGAAAAGGCAAATTCATATTGGGTACGTAAGTGGTGTGTATATTTAAGTTTTGCATGAGAGCCAGCTAGGGGGCATGGGAACTCTTTTCCCTGGTACCTGGGACAAAACATAACCAAATTTTCATAATGGATCCTATCAATCAATACATTGGTTGGGCGGTTGTCTACTAACCCATGGGACTGGATGGGGTTAGGCTGGATTGATGGATCCCTATAATTAAAATTCAATTCTGTTCAAGTTACGATAGTTGAAGTAAGTCCCAGGATAATCCTTGTTCTATGGAAAAAGAATCAATGGCTGTGTCTCTAATGATGAGGGAAAAAGCGTTGGTCTCTATGAACCAAGTGCAAGTTCCTTCTTTGATTTGGCCATGTGACCCATGGGTTTCGGTGGGAATACATTAGGAATTTTTTGGACCCAAAGAGAGCCTCTTAGATTAACTTTCGATTAGGAATGGACCAATAGGAAGAGGGCTTGGTGCACATTTTTGACTTCTTTGACCCTAGGGAACGTAGGCTTTGGTTTGCTAATGGGGCCTAATTACTACTCTTGTCCCCATACCTCTTGGGCCCAAACTTAGAGGTCCCCCCACCTAGAAGCGCACAGATTAAAAACCCTAAAAATTAAAAAAATTTAAATTTTTTTCCAAAAGTGTGTTTTCCCTCTCAAATTTCCCCCCAACATACTCTAGGTTTGGAAAGCTCATTTTGAACCTCTTTCTTTCTCTTCTAAGCTCTCCATTGCTGCAGAAACTCCATACCTCTCAAGCTCTCTCTCCTTATCAAGCTCCCTCAATCTCAATCTCCCTCTCCCTCTTTCTTCCTTTTCTAAGCTCTCCATTGCTGCAGAAACTCCATCCCTCTCAAGATCTCCCTCCTTCTCAAGCTCCCTCCCTCTCAATCTCCCTCTCTCTCTCTCTCTCTCTCTCTCTCAAGCTCCCTCCCTCTCCATTGCTGTAGAAACTCTATTCCTCTTTAGTCTACTCTAGGTGCACGAAGCCTATTCTCAAACTCTAACCCTCTTTTAAGCTTTCCATTGCTGCACTGAAAACCCTGAACTTTCTCTCCTCTCCACTCCTTTGTTGTAAAACAAGCTTTTCTTTTCCCTTATTCTCTTTTCTTACCACCATTGCCTCTTCCAGTAATGTGAGAAGACCTAGGGAGAAGGTGGAAGAGCTTGTGCTACATAACACAAGAGATGAGAATGGAGTTTGGGCTCCAACAAGATTCAGGGTTGGGGCTTGAGTTGCCTACTAACCCATGGGGCTGGATGGGGTTAGGCTGGATTGATGGATCCCTATAATTAAAATTCAATTCTGTTCAAGTTACGATAGTTGAAGTAAGTCCCAGGATAATCCTTGTTCTATGGAAAGAGAATCAATAGCTGTGTCTCTAATGATGAGGAAAAAAGCGTTGGTCTCTATGAACCAAGTGCAAGTTCCTCCTTTGATTCGGCCATTTGACCCATGGGTTCGGTCGGAATACATTAGGAATTTTTTGGACCCAAAGAGGGCCTCTTGGATTAACTTTCGATTAGGAATGGGAGAGAGTATAAGAATATTCCCTTTAAAAAGTGAAACTAGGGGGGTATGGCTGATGTGGCAAGGCAAAAAATAGGGGTCATCATAGCCTTTGTCTCCCTTAGGCCCAGCTTTTTAAGCTCTAATTCCTTAAAATTAGGAATCCTTAGGAGGCCCTTTTTGGGTCCAAAAAATTCCTAATGACAAAGGTTAATTAAGACCCTTGACTACGTTAGAAGATTTTTCCCGGGGAATCACCTATGCTTTCTCGACAAGGGAAGTTTTTTCCGGGTTGGATTTTGGAGGACCGGAGGGATCAGTCTCTTGTCCAGGCATTCGTGGGTGAGGCCGCGAGTGGTCCGCATGAGAGGTTGCTACTTCCGCTCTACTAGCTCCTGGATTCTGGTCGCCGCGGAGGGGGGCAAGGGTCTCACAGCTGGTATCAGAGAGAAACTGGTTGAAGTTGATCAATCGAGAAGCAAGAATGGCTCTTTACTAACAATATATACGAGTGAATCCAAAACCTTGAAGTTATGAGCAAAAATACTATCCCAGATGATGATTTCGAATGCTGGTTGATATGATTTTAGAATTCTTGTTGAGAATTGATGAATTGATTTGGATTCTGATTGAAAGATGATGATTTTTGAATTCTTGTTGAGAATTGATGAATTGATTTGGATTCTGATTGAAAGATGATGATTTTTGAATTTGGGATGATGAGCTGAATAAGTCAAGATGATGATGAATGGAGAGAATTCCAGTAATGATGTTGGTAGCTGGGAATACGATCAAGTCTTTGAGCAGCAGATCACTATGAGATTAGTGGATCGTGCTAACAGATTGTTCATAGCTTGAGTGGACACAAATGTGGAATAATAGATTGAGAACCTGTATAACTGAAATTCCCATAGGGAATGTTCAGATGATAATTGAAAATTACTAGTCTGATGGACCATTATTGTGTTAAGGATATGAATGAACTATTTTCTGATAATGAGTTCTGTATGTTCTTCTTATAGAAGGGATGTTTATCCCAGGATTTTGAGAGGGTTGACCAAACATTAAGGAACCCCAGAATCAGTTGGATCTAAGGTTGGATTTGAATTATAAATAAAGTTATCTTTTCGCCTAAGATTCTTTGAGCGTCTGTTAAGATGGAAAAATGGACTTGACTAAGAAAAGAAAGAGTCCCATCCCAGATAGCTGCACTGCATGAGCCGCCCACAATAGCTGATGTAGTGATAGGAATAGTAGGAATAAAGAGGACGGATAGATTTATGTCATCATTAATGATCAAGTCTAAAATCTTTAGTTCTCTGTTAGGAATTTGATTTTTGGAATTAAGTACCACCTTGGGAGTAAAAAGAAAGAGATGAAAGAGATTATCCTCCAGTTGCAAGATGAGGACATCTTGTGTTTTTTAAGTGGGGTAGGATGTAAGATTCCTCCCTCCTGTAAAGGTGTAAGAACCTCCCCTTCAGTCTTTGTAATCATCTCCTAATTTTTAAGTGGGGTAGGATGTAAGATTCCTCCCTCCTGTAAAGGTGTAAGAACCTCCCCTGCAGTCTTTGTATTCATCCCCTAATTCAGAATACAAGAAAACATTGCTTTTCCTTGTTTTTGGCCTAGAGAGAGAAAATATTCTAGAGAGAGGTAATATAAATTTGAGGTATTTTTGGATGCAGAGTCTCTTCTTATATCTAAGATGAATTCCCCTGAAAACGAAGTTCAAAAAGAATTTTCCAATGTGCATTAGAAATTAATTAAACATGTGTATTAGAGGGGTCCACATTTTCAAAAAATTTTGATTAAGGTCCAAATAAGGTTCTAAAGGGCCAATAGGATTAATCCAAGTGTTGGGATGAGAAAAATGCAAATAATAAAAGAAAATTTCCCAAAAATGAGTAAATGCTCACATAAGATGAAGAGTTGACCAAGTACTAGGTTTATTAGTAAAAAAATGAGGTTTATTACTAAAAAAATCAATTTTGGACACCTCAGTAAGGAGGGAGAGGGCTCATGAAGGAGGTGCTTTTTTTAAATCATAACCTTTTATTTTTAATTAAAAAAATGATATATTTTTATCTCTCCTCTCTCCTTCTACAAACTGGATCAAAAAGTGAGCTAAACTGGTCCAAAACTTGTCCAAAATGGATCAAACTGAAGCTGGAAGCCTCTAGATCCTAGTTGGACTTGGTTAGTGGCCTCCCTCACCTATAAATAGACCCTCATTCCTTTGTATTTTCATCTTTGTGTATTTACATGCCAGGCTCTATCCCTTAACCTCTGGTTGACACAAATGGGCACCTCTACACCTTCAATCCGACTAGGTTGTTGCTTCCAACTATCCTCCATGGTCAGACCTAACCTCCAAGATTTCAGAACTTTTACAAAAAAGCCTCAGTTGACCACCACAGTTGTGACAAGTAGCTAACCAAAAATCTTTCCCTACTACCCCAAACATACTTGATATCAGTTATTACCTAAAACAGACACTAACTAATGACCCCATACCAAAAACTATCCGCCAACATTAGAACACCTCAAAGACTTACTTTAGGACACATAGATGTCTATAGTTGTCACCCTTCTGACCCTTTCTGATAGCATTCTCTCAACAGAAGATGATTTTTTCTATTCCCCTAGATTGTCAGACACTTCTTCACAGGTATAAGCAGAACAGCTCAAACTAGCTCCAAAACACAAACACTCATAGACTATGTCATAGGTATAAGCTTCAAACTCACTGTTCTGTTCACAAAACAAAGAGACACTGTCTCAACACCCCTGAGACAATGGGTTCAAACTTGTCAGCAAAACACACATAAAACTTAGGGCTTTTATAGGTAAGCTCCAGCAACTATCCCAACTACAGTGAACACACTGACTCAAACTACAAGCCTTTCCTAGATAGACTCTATTCAGCACACGATTGACCTACATCAGCAAATGATTGAGAATAAATTATGCTAAACTACGTCTCTAATAGATTCACCCTTCAGAGATAACTAGGGGCTCGTCTTGTGCTCGATTCTCTGGACCAAGACACCTCCTCTGCTCTAATTTCCCCAAATCCACCTCAATTGGATTGCGCTTCAAACTCTGTGACCTTCGAGAACTTAAATCCCTCTCATCTACAACAGCTTCCTTCACTCTAGATGCTTCTCCCTCTTTTTCACACTTTCTTCTCTCTTGTCTCTTTATTCTCCCACTTGTCTACTATCGCCGCCTTGCAGCCTAGAACAAACACTCTGACTCCCTCCTTCGACCATACACCTTCTATTTTGGTTTTTCAACATCTGCTCTTATCCTCTTCGCTGCCACATTGTTATTTCCACCGTGGACCCTTCACACACATCATTTATTTACTATATATTTCCATACACCTTATTTGTTTTGAGCTTTGGCCACCTCTCACATATTGCCCCAACCCTACTACTCTGCTCTCTGGTTTCACATACCCTTGATGTGATGACCTTAGTCTCACACCATTCACCCTATTTGCATGCAACTGACCACTCAAATCTCGCAACAATTGATAAGATCCATTGGAAAAAACTTCATGAATAATAAATGGTCCTTTCGATCTGACCCTAAACTTGGTTTGAAAAGTAGAATCTAAAGCATTATTATATCTGAGGACCAACATTCCCTTCTTCAAGTCTTTGTTTCCCAGCTTCTCATTGAATGTCTCAATTCTCTTCTAACTTACTTTTTTATACCACTTAACTACTTCCTCTTTGTCTAATAGCAAAGAATACAAATTTGTTAACCTCTTCTTTTCCTTCTCCTCTTGGGTCATGTTATGTTGTAGCAAAAAGTCAAGTGATGGTAACATCACATTCACAAGAAGCACACAATCCTTTCCATACACTAAGTGATAAGGGGTGTACCCAGTAGCATTCTTTTTAGATACTCTAAATGCCCAAACTGCTCTATCCAGGTACATATCCCAATCACCGAGATGATATTCCACAAGCTTGAACAACAACCTCTCCAACACTCCATTGAATCTCTCTACCAACCCATTGCATTGGGGATGGTATGGTGCAGTAAATATGTGTTTAATCCCCAACTTCTTGGTCAGCTCTTTGACTAAATCTTCTTTGAATTCTTTCCCATGATCACTGACCATTTTTAAAGGAACTCCAAACCTACAACAAATCATTTCATACACAAATTTGTAGACCTACTAGTAGGTAGTGGCATTGCTAGTTGCCTTGGCCTCTAGCCACCTTGTCAAATAATCCACAACAGTAAAATGATGTAAAACTTCCTACTTTTAGTTTCTGGTAGTACCCCTATTACATCTATTCCCCACTTCTCAAAGCCCCATAACTCATGATATGTAGGGGTTCAGGAACTAAAATCTTCTTCTAAAAAGCTTGGCATTCAGGGCAGCTCCTACACCAATGGTGGATGTCTCTATTCATGCTTGGCCACATAACCTTTGATGTCAATACCTTTCTCTTTGTAATGTTTATACCATAGTGGCCACCACAACCCTCCTCATGACAAGCTTTCAGAAAATCTAGAATCTCCTCTTGAAACAAAACTCTTCTCAAAACATCATTATTCCCATTATGTACAGTGTGTCTCCACCAATCAATACATATTTAAAAGCTCTTCTGACAGGTGCTCTTATCTTTGAATCATCTAGCTCTCTCCTGCAAAACCTGTCAAAAACAAAACCTACTCTTATTCACAAAGGGTCTCTCTACCCTGATATAGTGGTTCTTAGACTATCACACCATGCAATTCCTTGGAAAAAACTTGCTCAGCCAGCTCATGGGCTCTCATGTTATTCTCCCTGGATACATGCCATATTTGGAAGGCCTGGAAAAAATTTAAGAGCTTCCTCACTTTGGAAAACTAGGACTTCATTTCATCTTTGTTTACTTTCCAAGTTCCATGTACCTCTCTTATAGCTAGTAGAGAGTCCCCTTTTATAACCAATTTTCTAACCTTCCTCTGTCTGCACTCTTCTAGACCCGAATCGAGGCTTGCATACTCAGCCTCATCATTGCTTCTGAATTGGATCTCTTGGCTACCAGTCCAAAGCTCTTTGCCTTGTATGCTTAGAAAGACAAACACAGCACCCCCTTTACCCAGACTTCTCTTAAAAGCCCCATAAAAATAGAGAGTCTCATCTACATCCTACAACTCTTCATGCAACCTATGGTCTAGAACCACTTGCTTTTCAATGTCCTTCATTGGTTTAGGCTTCACCTGCACCTCTTTGTAGTTTAACATATCAACCATATGGGCTCTCACACTATCTTCTTTATTTTATATTCCTGCAATGCCATGATCCACTTTTGAATTTTTGGGTTATCTCCAGGATCCTTCATTACATATGAAAGAAGGTTACAAGAGGTAAGTGCAATAAAAGGTCTATAGATCAGATAAGAATTCAACCTCTTGATAGCATATACTAGTGTCCATACCAACAATTCAACTTCATACTAGGTTTTCTCAACCTCACCCTTTGCCCTGCTAATGTAAAAGACTGGCCTCATATATGATTTTTTGGATCCTTTCTACATCAATACAGCCCCTACTGCATGTTTCCCAACACTAAGACTTAGATAAAATGGTTGGCTCCAGACTGGGGGTATTATGACTAGCAAGGTAGACATCTTAAGACTCCCAAAGGCAACCTCTTCAACCTGGCTCCAACTAAAGGAATATTGCTAACTTGCCTTCTATAAAGGGTAGGCAAACTCAGCCAATATGCAGAAAGACCTAGATAGATATTTGAGTTTTGTACAAGCTCATCAATTCTTTAGTTGTCTTGGGCTCTCCATCTCCAGCAGCAGACTTTCCACTTTTGATGGGTCTGGTGAAATTCCATTCACACTTATCTCAAGTCCTAGCAATACAACTCTGGCTCTTGCTATTTTACATTTGGCTAGGTTTAACTGTGAGACCCCTGCCCCCTCCGCAATGCCCCCCTCCGAGGCACCGGTGGTGGCGGAAGCAGTGTCGGCCTCTCGTGCGGGGCAGGGATTCACACTCAGGGCCTTGCCCCACGGATGTCCACATAAGAGACTAGCCATGTCGTTCCTCCAGAACCAAACCCGAAAAAACTTCCCTCGCCTGAAAGGCACGGGTGATTCCACTAGGAAAATCATCTAACGGGAGATTTATCTAATGGGTCAAGGTCTTAAATAACTAAACTGATCCAACCAAACCCGTAAGTCACATGGTCAGATCAAGGAAGATGATAGAAAACAGAAGAAGGAGGGAGCACACACAAGAGAAGCAAACCCTAATCCATATCCATCAATCATAAAGAAGGAGAGAAGCCATATTCATCATCTCTCTCACACACACAAAAGAGAACACTACATAGTGTTATGTCCACACTACAAAGTAAACCTAATGTAATGTCCACACCACACATGACCAACTGGACGCGGTCATAAACACACCACACGATATCCATCTACCATACTGTCACTCTGTCAGCACCCATGTGCTATCCTCCAGCTGTATACGAGCTTGACATTTCAACACTCCCCCTCAAGCTCGACATGTCCATCTCTAGGACTCCCAATCTAGTATGGAAATACTCGAACTTATCCTTACCAAGTGCTTTGGTAAAGAAATCTGCAACCTGCTCATTTGTCTGTACATATGTCAAATCAACATGCCCATCTAGCACTTTCTCTCTGATGAAATGATAGTGGACCTCAATATGTTTGGTCCTAGCATGATAAACTGGGTTGCTAGCAAGCTGAATACTACTCATGTTGTCACAATGAATGACAACTCTCATATCACTCTGTAACCTGACATCATCTAGCAACTTCTTCAACCACATAGCCTCACATGCAGCTATGCTCCACGATACTCAGCCTCTATGGTAGATAAAGCAACTGTAGGCTGCTTTTACTGCTCCAACTCACAGCTCCACTACCAAGGCTGAAAACATAGCCACTGGTAGATCTCCTATCATATGCACTACCGGCCCAATCTGCATCTGTATATCCATAGACATGCATGTCTTTTCCTGCCTCATAGAAAAGACCATAATGCACGGTAGTTTTGACGTATCTCAGAATACGTCTCACAACATCCAAGTGAGGTTTTCGAGGACTCTGCATAAACTGACTTACCAAACCAACTGCATAGCTGAGATCTGGCCTCGTAATGGTCATGTAGATAAGGCTACCAACCATTTTTGTGTACATGGTGATATCATCAAGCTCATCACCCAAATCAGCTCTAAGCTTCATGTTTTGCTCTAATGGTGTCAACATTGGTTTGCATGCTGTCATACCATACTTTGCCAGCATGTCAAGTGCATATTGCCTTTGCACCAGCCATATACCCTTGCTTGTTCTAATCACCTCAATGCCAAGAAAGAACCTTAAATCACCAAGGTCTTTCATATCAAACTCTTTGCATAAAGAGGCCTTAACCTCATCAATGCCTTTCCCACAATCACCTGTGATAATCAAATCATCAACATAAATGACTATCATCACGATACCATCATGTGTCTTCTTCACATAAAGTGAAGAGTCTGCATTTCCAACCACAAATCCAATACTGACAAGATATCTGCTGATCTTGTCACTCCAAGCACGAGGTGCTTGCTTCAAACCATATAATGCTTTCTTTAACTTGCAAACAAAAGTAGGATATTCTAGATGTACATATCCTTCTGGCTGTTCCATGTACACCTCTTCTTGTAGTTCACCATTCAAGAAAGCATTTTTTACATCCATTTGATGTAAAGCCCAACCTTTTTGTGCTGCTAGTGCAATGATAGACCTCACAGTAGCCATCTTAGCCACTGGGCTGAAAGTTTCATCATAATCAAGACCATAAGTTTGTGCATATCCTTTAGCGACCAGCCTTGCTTTATGTCTCTCTAGGCTGCCATCTGACTTGCACTTTACCTTATACACCCATTTGCAACCAATTGCATTCTTTCCTTGCGGTAACTCAACCAATTCCCATGTATCATTTTTGTCCAAAGCATCCATATCTTCATCCATGGCTTTCTCCCATACATGCTTTCCAATAGCCTCTGTATAGCATGTAGGTTCCACATGCTTCACCATAGATGTCATGTATGCATAGTGCATAGCGAAATCTCGATATGTCAATCTGTCAACTGGATATCTGACTCTCTGGGATCTCTGCAATGCATGCGGGTCACTCTGTACACCTATAACTCTAGCATGTGGTGGCACATATCTGTCCTGCCTAGCACCAGGTGTGCGTAAAACAGGTATGCCAAGCTCCTCATCCAAACTCTCTGAACTAGATGACTCATAACCTGTGATTCCAATTCCTTCGACCTTCTTCTTTCCTTTATCCATAGCACTACTCCCAGTGCTCACACTCTCATGCCTCAAACGTCCTGACCATGGACGTACACTGCTACTCTCAGCTTCTGCTGCTGGCCCAAACATAGTAGTAGAACTAGAACTTGCTTGTGGCAAGTTCATTGGCACATCTGCCTCAAGTGACTCAATGACTCCCTCATCTTTTGCTTTGTACCAACTAGCAAGCTCATCAAACACCACATCTCGTGAGATGACCACTTGTCTAGTTTGAGGGTTATAACATTTGTATGCCTTTCGATCCTGTGCATATCCAACAAATACACATTTCTCTGCCTTAGGATCCAACTTCCTTCTTCTTTCGTCAGGCACATGTACATAAGCTATGCATCCAAAAACTTTGAGATGTCCAATGTCTGGCTTGTAACCTGTAAGCCGCATCTCTGGCATGCTTCCATGAATGGCTGCTGTAGGTGTTTTGTTCAGAATATACACTGCAGTAGCACATGCTTCTGCCCAATAGTAATCTGGCATGCTCTTTTCATTGAGCATTGCCCTTGCCACTTCACATATGACTCTATTCTTTCTCTCAGCCACACCATTTTGCTGAGGTGTATACCTGCAAGTCAACTGTCTTCTTATTCCATGCTGCCTCAAGAAATGCTCAAAAGCTTTTGAGGTGTATTCACCACCTCCATCTGTTCTCAAACATTTAATCCAACAGCCATATTTCTTTTCTGCAAGAGCTTTGAAATCCATGAACTTTTCCAACACTTCACTCTTCTCTCTCAAAAAGTATATCCATGTCATCCTGCTAAAATCATCTATAAATGTCACATAGTATAGACTGCCTTTGATAGATGGGTTTTGTGCAGGACCCCATACATCACTGTGTACTATCTCAAGTGGCCTGTTACTCATATTTCCTTCTCTAGGAAACCTCAACCTTGCCTGCTTTCCAAACTGACAGGCTTCGCAAACATACATATGTCCATCATATTTGAATCTAGGCAGTCCACTGACAATGCCTCTTGTTTGCATGTTCTTTAATCTCTGTATATTGACATGTCCAATCCTTTTGTGCCACATATCAATGTCTTGCACAATCCCATTGCTTTTAGAAAACATGGCTGAGTTCAACTCTGGTATACCTGCATCCAATTTGAACAACCTTCCTTCCTTCTTGCCCTTGGCAATCAATCTACAGCCATGCTTAAAGTCTTCCACAAAATAGCCATTCTCATTGAATCTTACTTGTAGTCCCTGCTCAACCATTTGGCCTACTGATGCCAAATTCTTTGTAATGGATGGTACATATAGCACTTCTGACATATTCTTCACATTTCCATCATGCATCCTCAAAGGCACACTGCCAACATGTGTTATAAGATGTTGAGTATCATCTCTTGTGACCACATAACCATTTGTACCCAATGGTTGCATCTTCTCAAACCACTCACCATGACATGTCATGTGGTTTGAGGCACCCGAATCCATATACCATGACTCATCTCCAGCATTCTGAGAATCCATTGTCCCCATAATGTGCTTCATTGCAAAAAGATGATTTGAACTCCCATCATTGTTACTAGTAGATGCATAATTTCCATGTTGTTGTCTTCCATTCCACGTGATCCAAATGATGACTGTGAATTTTGAAAATTCTGATTTGATTGTGGTTGAGTAGACCTGTCATTCCAACCACGTCCTCCACGGCCTCGAGGGGCAAATCTCCCCCTGCCTCGAGAGCCTCTAGATGAGTAAAAAGCCTGATTCCTTGCATGCTCATCATTACTAGATGAGGATGCACCACCTGTAATATTCATACCACCAAGTCCAAGCTTTAATTCTTCCACAATGAGCAATGACACAAGCTCATTAAAGTCTGGCATTCCTCCCAACCTTACTGAGATGGAAGTATCAAAAGATTTGTACTCCTGGCCTGAACCACGCAATGTGAGAGCAACCAAATCATTATCATCCATTGGGGCATGAATTGATGATAGTGAATCTGCATAACCCTTGATTTTCTGAACATACTCATGTATACTCCTATTCCTTCGTGTTACGCTGTGAATCTGTTGCTTTAGTTGTATCTTCCTTGCACCAGTGTCTGTCTCATACATTCGGCACAATATATCCCATGCTTCTTTTGGTGTATTTGCATCTTGCATGTGAATAAGCAAGGCATCTGTTACACATATTGAAAAGTAATGCAACACTTTCGAAGACCGCTCTACCCATTGCTTGTGAGCCACCAACTGAGCATTATTTGGTTGAGGAGGTAGAAATGGCTTCGGGTCTTCATCCGATACAAGGCTCCACAATCCTTTGCCTTTCAAAAAACTCTTCATTCAAAACTTCCACACTTGGAAGTTAGTTCTATCCAGTTTCTCTCCAACAATTTGGACCGGCGGACCATCTCCCATGTTTGCAAGGTAGTAGATGCACCCCTTTAAACACAATGTATGAAGTACCTGTAATGCTCCAAATGTCTCCAAATCACATCAAATGATTGCAATATATGTGCTTTTAGATCCCACAATGCTTCATCAACAATGTATACTCGATCAAGGTTGAAAACAAATGATACTTCTTCACAAAAAAATTTCTGGTTTTTTTTTCTCGCCAGAGAACCAGTCAGAGATCTTGCTCTAATTGCTTCAAATCTTGTCCAAATTTGATGTTTAGACATTCATTGGCTTCATTACATAATGCTCCAACATATCCTAGAAGCATTTGATCAAATTCTTCAAGGTTAATGAGAACCACCAATTTTTGTAGCTCTCTGGTTTGCCTTTTTTTGCAAATGTCAGGTACCACCTCTCACTAAAAGTGCTCTATCTCCTTCAAATCTGATCCAAATTCAAAAATTCTTGAACCAAAGGCTTAGCAACTATTGGGACTTCACTTGTACCAAAGGAATTAGGCCAATTTGCAATACACAAGGTTTAATGGCTTGATTAGTGATGCTCTGTTTCTGCACAGCATTTCTGCAAACCTGTAAATCTCTGCTAATTGAATTAAATGAGCTTCAAAAACATCACATGAGCTGCCCCAAATGTAATACAACTCTCAATCACACTTTTTCTAAGCAGTCCAAGCTTTAAAGCACCAAGTTTGATGTACAAATGAGTGAATTAGACCAAAATCTTCTCAAACTATCCAAGATACTGCTCCAGAGGGCTCTAGGGATGGGGCATTTGCACATTCACTTCACCAGCACCTTAGCAATGACCTAAGCTAACATGTGCTGGAAGGGTTTGACTCAATTTTTCCTCTAGCTTTCGCAATCGATCCTCCAGGTGGGGTATGTTCTCTGGTTTGCAGAAGTTCACAAAACCAGAATTTTTCCTTCACACATCACTTGAAATGCATCAATTTTTGCATGAATGATTTGCTCCTGAGTTGCTAGTACATGTGCCCTTCCAAATACATGAGACCTTCACTTCTTTGCTTGCATTTCCCCAAATACATGTGCCAAAATACATTCATTCACAAGCTTTCCATGAAAGCTTCAAAACAAAAATTTTCTGCTTGCTTTATGCACTTCAATCTTCACTGAACCTGCTCTTTGACCCTGCAATCCGCTCAAGAGAGTTTTGCTACTCTTACCCATTAGGCCAAGCTTCAGATCTGTAACCGAGGTGAGCTCCACAGCTTTCTTTTGCTCCACAGCTTCAATGGAAATCTTCACAGCTTCTTCTTCTTCTTCCCTCTTCTCTCACTCACTCTCACAACACAACTAATGAGCTCTAGGCTCTGATACCATGATAGAAAACAGAAGGAGGGAGCACACACAAGAGAAGCAAACCCTAATCCATATCCATCAATCATAAAGAAGGAGAGAAGCCATAGTCATCATCTCTCTCACACACACAAAAGAGAACACTACATAGTGTTATGTCCACACTCAAAGTAAACCTAATGTAAACGGTCCACACCACACATGACCAGCTGGACGCGGTCATAAACACACCACACGATATCCATCTACCATACTGTCACTCTGTCACAGCACCCATGTGCTATCCTCCAGCTGTATACGAGCTTGACATTTCAACAGAAGAGACTTGTACTTGGTCCATAGAATCAATGCTTTTTTCCCCCTTAAGCGAGGCACAGCCGCCCCGTTGATTCCTTCCCACAGCATAAGGGTCTTCCTAGGACTTAATCTAACTAACGTAACTTAATCGTGTCTATCCATTATCGCAGGAATCCCCCGATTCAGCCTAACCCCAACCGGCCTTAGCCAACCGCCCAACCACTGTATTGGTGGGATTACTTTATATAAAAATTTGGTTATATTTTGCCCCGGGTACCGAGGAAAAGAGTTCCCAGGACCCTAGCCGACGCTTCAAGAAAAATTCAAGGTAGACACACCACTTACACACCCAATATGAAATTACCTTTTTAGCAGATTCGATTGTCTTTAAAACAATCTTTCAATGAAACCACAGTATTGCTGATCATAATCCTCCAAAATATCTAGTCCATTGTTTTACAAAAATTATCATCCGGACTCTCCGTTGAAGACCAGCTGGTCAACCAACGAGATCCAATATCAAAATCCAGTTCACAAAAATAATTCCTTTCGAGTTCATCCATATCTTGCTCGACATATGCATGGGTATCCTAGCAACCGCGAGCCCATGCATCACCTGGTCAGAACCCTCTAGGATCCTACTTAGGTGTCCTAGCACTTCACTCAGGGACCGCTTCATCGGTCCTCACCCATCATACCGGAAGTGCACCATTTTAACTATACCGAGACTGGTCACGACCTCGGTAGGCTTTACCGTGAAAGCGATGTCCTTTGATGACTCCCCGCAAGCTGCAAAACGAATCTCTCCTTAGTCTTAAATCACAAGCCAAATGCTTCCTCTAGCATTTTGGCATAAAAAAGTTCTTTAAAAAAAATAGAGTTTCTATGCAAGTAGAATTCCCAGTTTGAGTTTGATTCCAAAAAACCCTTTTTCCCACAATCCATATTTTCTTAATGAGAATCACTGGTCTCGCATTAGGGTAATCTACCCATCAATTTCACTGAATTTCCAACTTAATTCTTGGTGATTTTGATTAAAGGAAAACTTCTCTAATTCTGCAGTAGTCTATGAATTCTTTGTTCGAAGATTTGGAATTAGTCACGAGGTTTTTGCTTGATTCAGATTCGAGAGATGGGCAAGTAATTTACCGGCCGGCCGCTATTGTCACGGTCGTAGTCTAAGCAAAAATTATTCGGTTTACTTCTAACTTTGATTCCTAAGGATTTTCTTCGAATAAATTAACGAAACTTCTAACCGTAAGGAAAATTCTAACGTTATGAAATTCATTCCTTCCTAACCACAATAGAATTAAGAAATAGTTCTATACGATAATAACGTGATTTTATAAAAATACTCTATATATCAATTTCTTGATTCGTCCACATATAAATATCTTAAAATATTCTTTCCACCAATTTGATCTTCAACATTAGTATACCCTAATTTCTTACGTGAAATTATGGTGAACTCTTCTTTTAACATCAAAATTAATTTAGACCTTTTTCTACTTAAATACAATGAAAATTTCTCTTTTTAAATAAATACAAATATCCATATTTTGGAATATGCCAAAAATTCCTCTTTTAACATTTAAATGTTTGAATCTCGAATATCATGGGAATTCCTCTTTTTACAACTAAATTCTTATGCATAAAAATAAATTTATCAAAAATTTCTCCTTTTTTTAATTAAATAATTATGCATAAATACAAAAAAGTATTTTTCATGAATATGATAAAAATTATTCTTTTTGTATAAAATATCTAAACCTAGAATATGGTAGGAATTCCTCTTTTAGTATTATGCATAAAAATAAGATATATTTTTTTTTTCTAAAAAAATTTGCCATAGCTTCGTTGTAATTTTTGATAATATTCAATTTTTTAACTGAATGAAAACTTGTAATGAAAATTTTATGCATAATTCGATGCATATATCTTTATAGTTAAATAAGGATTCTCCTTAATCCTCTGTTTAATTTTCGTAAAAATTAGAAAAATGAATAAGTAGATAATCTGTGAGAAGAAATGCTACCGTTTCATATTCACTAGATGGTAATGAGAAAATTCAATTAAACTATCAAAGTCGGAGATCGAGATAAATGATTAATTTATTCCTCATTAGAAATTCATGTTTTAGAAATATGTAAGCAAATATTCGTCGAACGAAATTTAGAAAAAGAGAAATTGAAATAGTACCTTTCGAGAAAGATAGTTTAGGAACCCAAACTCTGATTCAGACTATTGACCAAGACCTAATCCCTTCGTTAGTTTCAATCAATGGTGATGTGCCCAGTTCAGGAAAATGTACTCAAATCCCCCACCGAATCTGAAACTAAGTTAAGACTTTTGATTTTGATCTGAGGATCAAGTTAACAGAATTCGAGGAATTCTGTTTGGAATTCAAACCTGGATCTAGAAGTATTGGGATATGGATTTAAGATTTATTCATGGTTTTCAAACAAAATCAAAACTGAAAACTTGCATAGAAACCCTGTTTTCTTAAAGGACTGTCTTACGCCAAAATGCTAGAGGGAGCATTTGGCATACATGTTTATCTAAGGGAAGTTCGGTTGCAACAGTTGGCGGGGAGTGTTCAAGGGACAGCTCATGCGGTAAAAACCTGCTGAGGTCTTGACCAGCCTGGGTATGGTGAAAAATGGTGTGCTTCCGGTACGATGGGCGAGGGCCGACGAAGCGGTCCCAGAGTGAAGTGCCAAGACACCTAAGGAGAATCCTAGAGGGTTCTGACCAGGCGATGCACGGGCTCGCGGTGCTTAGGACACCCATACGTATGTCGAGGAAGATATATATGTAAGTTGACGAAATGATTATTGTAATCTGTTACTGGATCTCATTGTTGCTGACCAGCTGGTTCCAACGGAGAGTCCAGAGTGGTACTGTTTTTGTGAAACAAGGGATTGAATGGAAATTTTGAATTATTAAACCTGTGATCATATCTGTTTTGTCAATGGATTATTTTTATATTAAAGTTTTAAAGAAGAGTGTGTGCGTATCTGTTTTCTAAAGCTAAAGTTAAGAAAGGCATTTCAATTATGGGTGGGTGAGTACTTGTTTGGATCTACCGATTCCAGTGGCAAGGTGGTGGCTAACCCATGGCCGGATGGGGTTGGGCTAGAATCAGTGGAGTTTTAATAATCAAACTAAAAAATCTTAGGATTACGCTAGGATTCGAGTAGCTAGTTAATTCCCTTATAAATTTCTCAATTGAGTGGATCAATGGCTGTGCCTGATCTTGATTAGGAAAAAAAGGTTGAATTTACTCAGATGATCAAATTATATCAGTGATAGTTTCCTTCTATCTGGTTTATTCAGGTAAAGGATAGTTTAGAATTGATCTTGTTAGAAAAAAAATCGTTAAGCAAATTCAAAAAGGTGGAATCGTCCCTGCTTTCCAGGCGGCATGGGAAATTTTCTCGGTTTCGGTTTTCGGAGTGACCACCAGCCTAGTCTCGTGCCCGGACATTCGTGGGTGAGGCCCCGAGTGAGAAACCCTGCCCTACGTGTGAGGGGGCTGCTTCCGCTGTCAACTACGAGGAGTCTAGTGCGCGGAGGGGACAGAGGGATCTCACAGTTGGTATCAGAGTAGAAATTGCCTAAATTTTTAATAGAAATCTAGGAAAGAAATGTTTTTCACTTGTTAATACTATGTGAATGAACTTCAAAATTGAAAACTTATAAATTTAATTGGAAATTTATAGATAGACACCCCGAACCTATCTGGAATTCCTGGACTCTCTCGGAGTCAGGATATGAAAGCTTTTTCATTTGATCACCTCAACGACCCAAATGAACAGAGTGAGACTCGCTCGCCATTTTGAGAGTCTGTACTTTCCTGATCCTCTTGAGCGACGTCGGTATATGTGATTCTATGGAGAATGGTGTATTAACATCAGTACCAGTCAGCGTCAAAGGCTCAGGCAAAATATTTCCTTGGCCATGATTCCGATAAGACTAGGATTTGTTCAGCATGTTCTACTCTGTGATCATTCACCCAGGAACTTCAGAACTTCATGCCGATTTTTTAGACTTCTTAGTCGCTTTATCCCGAGAAATAGAATTAGAGCACCTCTTTGTGTAATGAATCGTGTGTACCATGGTATGTCTTCTTCACAGTTTTGCTTCTTTATGCGATTACGACTGCGGCAGTGATTTTGGAGCCGAGCTGCTCTATGTACATATTGCAACTTTTATATAAATATAGAAATGTTTTCTGAAGAAAATTTCCCTATTGTATAAGTGATTGTTTACGGACGATCTGATAAAGAAAAATCTGTTATCGGACATATGTCATAGATCTCCAATAAGATCATTGTCTTGTTTAAGAAATTGTTTTTCGAACCTCTTAAGTCTTAGGATCTCGTGGATGATATCAAAATAAAAATTTAATAATATATAAATTTTTGGCAGAATCATGAGACAGGGAAACCATGGCCGTCAGCCAGACCCTCTCTCTGAAGATGACGAGCTTGACCCTGATGTTCGCAAGGCTCTTCATAGGACTCAGCCACTAGGACCCTTCAAAGGAGAAGGGGAGAACCTGGGTGAGGCTGTGGAGAAATGGGTGGAAGCCATGGAAGAATATTTTGATGTCACAGGCTACAATGAGCGAAGCAAAATGGCTCTTGCCCGGCTGAAAATAGTGGAAACAACCAGGGTAGCATGGAGGAACCACTGTGACACCAACCGTCTGGATAGAAATTCTCAGTCCTGGAACGACCTAAAAACCTATTTAAGAAAGAGATTTTGTCCCCCTGGATTTTTGGAAACCAAAATGAACGAATTCCTAGAGCTAAAGCAGGAGAGCAAAACCATCGAGGAATACCATCAGGCCTTTGCTCTTCTACTCAAATATTCACCACCTCTTGATGAAGAACAACTCATGGGGCCAGGTTCATTCGGGGAATGAACGAACCCTTGGACACACTGGTCAAAAATGCCAAGCCAGTGTCCATGCCTGAAGCAGTAAGAATGGCAAAAGATTTTGCCAAAGCCTTTGTAGTAAAGGTCCCGCCAAAGCTTGCACCCTCTAACCTTAAAAGATTCCAAGCCCAGCGAAGTACTTTAAACTTTCCACCCTTGAAGAGGCAGCAAGGCCCGAATCAGAATCAAGATGCAGGAAGATTCCGAAGTGAAGGAAGACCCTTCCCCCAGAATACTTTCTCAGGAGCCCCACCTCTTTCAAGAAATCAGAGGGATGAGCTTAGAAGTGAAAACCGATGTTTTGGATGCCAAGGTTTTGGTCACCAATTGAAAGACTGCCCGACTCCTGCCATGTCAAGGGGACAGGGAAGTCAAGGACCCCTAGTTCAGAGACCAACCTCTTCATACCAATCTAATCAGGGTCCGTCTCACCCAAGTCAGGGAAATCCCATAAGAACTCCAGCTCAGCCATCTACCTCTATCTAGAGTAACCTCAGAACTCCTTCCCAGAACTGGGGCAACCAAAGAGAAAGAGTTTCACTTCAGACTGCAGCAGCAGCCAGAGCAGTCACAATTTTAGATGTAGTAGAAGAGGAAAGAGGGCAGATCTTTGCTGCAATTGAAAACCAAGGACCTAACCGCCATCAGTTCTCAATCATCAATACTCCAGCAAAATATCAGGGTAAGCCTTTTAATCTTTTGATTGATTCAGGCAGTTCTCATTCATTCATTTCCCTAGATGCTTGCGTAAGCTAGTCTTAGAACAGAAATCAAGGAAACCTATACAAGTTGAATTGGCCAGTGGGAAGACTCTTTTCACTCACCATGAGACAAATCTTATCCAGTTCAATCTAGATGGTAATGTAACCGACTGTCAGTTCAAAGTCTTACCTCTGGGAGTTTTTGACAGGATCCTTGGAATGGATTGGCTCCACAAAAATCAAGCTGACATACACTGTCACAATGCAACCATTTCCTTCCATGACCTTCACGGGAACAAAGTTCAAGGAACTGGAGTTTTCGAATCCCCAGAGACCTTCAGTTAGTAAAAGCTTCTAGGTTGCTGAAAGGACTTAGAAAGAAGCAGCAAATTTATGTTGTCAAAATGAACCCAGTAGACTCAAAGCTTAAGGCTAAAGAACCAGAATGGTTAAATGAATTTGATGATCTATTCCCAACAGAGCCAACTGAAATGCCTCCAATCCGGGAAGTAGATCATGTGATTGAATTAACCCTCGGAGCTCAGACAGTAGCCCTACGCACGTACAAAATGCCAGTTCCTGAAGCCATCAAACTCAAGGAATAGCTTAGACAGCTGTTAGAACAAGGGTTTGTAAGACCCAGTGTTTCACCTTTTGGGGTGTGCCAGTTCTCTTTCAGAAAAAGAAAGATGGAACGCTTAGACTCTGTGTGGACTACAGAGGTCTACATCAACTGACAATTAAGAATAAGTATCCTATCCCAAGAATTGATGAGCTTCTGGACAGGCTAAATGGAGCCTAGATCTTCACAAAGATAGATCTCAAATCCGAGTATTACCAGATCAGGATCAGTGATCAAGATATACCAAAAACAGCCATCAATACTCGCTATGGGAATTATGAATTTACTGTCATGCCGTTCGGATTAACTAATGCCCCAGCTACATTCAATCGCCTAATGCAAGATATCCTCAGAGAATCCTTGGATGATTTTGTTCTAGTTTTCTTTGATGACATTCTGATTTACTCAAGGAATGCAGTTGACCATGAGACTCATGTCCAAAAAGTTCTTGAAATTCTAAGGAAGCACCAACTCTTTGCCAAAAAGAGCAAATGCACTTTCTCTGCCGACCATGTTGAATACTTGGGCTTTTTGGTATCCAAAGATGGAATTTCTCTAGATTTTGCAAAAGTCCAAGCAGTCATAGATTGGCCTAAACCAAAGACAGTGAAAGAAGTCAGAGGATTCTTGGGATTGACTGGTTGGTATAGAATTTTTATACCAAAGTATGCTCTCATAGCTTCCCCCCTGACTAACCTTCTCAAAAAGAATACCCCATTTCAGTGGTTTGCCAGGTGCCAGAATGCTTTTGATAAGCTGAAGACCGCCTTGGTAACCAGTCCCGTTCTGAAGCTGCCAGATTTCTCTCTACCCTTTAAGGTAGTAACTGATGCAAGTGGTTTTGCCCTGGGAGGTGCACTCATGCAAGAAGGTCATGCAATGGCCTATGATTCCCGAAAGCTCAGAATGCATGAGAGGAATTATGCTATCCATGACCTAGAATTATTTTCAGTAGTCTATGCCTTAAAGTTGTGGAGACATTACCTACTGGGAAAAAGATTCACTTTGATGACAGATCATCAGAGCTTAAATTGGATCTTTACTCCATCAGAAGGACCTCAGCATGCACCAAAGAAGGTGGATGTAGACCTTACAGGAGTTTGATTTTGAAATCAAGTACCGCCTAGGCAAAGAAAATGTGGTAGCAGATGCCCTCAGTAGAAAAGCCTCCTTGCTTGCAATTACTCTAGTATCAAATCCTTTGATTTGTTGGTTTGTTTGGATTTCTCTATTTCTGGCTCTTTGCATGTTTGTCCGTTTGTTTCTCTTTGGTGTTTTGAAGAGGAGTTTGATTATCAAGGGTATTGATTCTAGTCCTTTGGATGATAATGTAAGTTGACAAGTGGCTAGACCAATAGCAATAGTTTGTTCTTGAGATGATTAGTTCTACATTGGTGTTTGTCTAGATGTGGTCTAATGTTGATCTATGGATTGTTGTTGGTTGATTGATCACTTGAATGCATGGCGTTGACTAAAGAGTCTTGCCAAGAATGCAAGAAGATTGTGTTGTGCCTTTCCAGTTGATGTTGAAGTCACCGACGATGTGATGATTGGGTTACTGTTTTGTAATTCTACTAGAAGGGTTATAAAGGTGTTGATGTTGGTTCTAGGGGATTTGTATGTTCCAATCATATGCATCGTGTCAAATCTTTCATTCTTGAAGGTGTCATGTATCAATTCTATTCCTTGTTTTGCAATTCTTCTGTTTGATATCAGACACTTTATTTCTTTGTATAAAAGTGATAGGCCATAGCCCAAAACAAGAAAGTTTGCCATAACCAGAAAGTATAGCTTCTCTTGATGTTTTACTCCTTGTCTCTTGGAGACACAAGATATCAGCAAAACCACATGAGATTATTGTCTCCTAATATGTCTTCTTTGTGTGCATTGAATGAGACAGTGTTCAAAGACTCGATGACTATATGGGATTGCCTATATGATGGCATTGTTCTCTGCTTCCATTCCCATTTTGTTGTGGTTTGCAAACGTGTTATTTCTTTGAGCACAGTGCTATCAACTTTGATGTGTCCTTTTTGCACTCTATCGATCAAGAATAGAATGTTTGTGCATGAAATTCGAGAAAGAGTTTGTAGATGAGTCCATGAGTTTGAATTTTTGTGGATCTCAAGGGCTCACACTTGCCATTGTTAGCCCTTGAGATTGGTGTATTGTTCTTGCATTGGCTGGCTATATTGGAAATTATTTTTGTGTGACTATGTTTAGAGAATTCTTCCCTATTTGAAATTCCTTTTTAATTTGGTGCAATGGTTTCTATGTTGAAGATATTGTTGGTCATACAAATGTTGATTCTCATACCAACATTTTGAACCTATGTTGCTAGTGTGAAAATTAATCTAGAGTATTGGGCATGGTTGGATGTGTTTGCATGTTGAAAAAACCATTGGCACCATTGACTAGTCCATCAAGAATATCTATATTGCCTACACATATCCTGACTATCATGCCTTTCTTCAATGCTAATGATGTATGAAGTCCAACTGTTGCTTGTGCATCTTTTGGAATCTTGATTTGTCTATTGAATGTATTATGCTTTGTGTCAATTGATTTTAGAATGTAAGGTGTTCCCAGGAGCTTGTTGAAGATATATTGATTGTGGTTGGGCATTGTTGAAGAAAAGGTGTGCAATGTTAGTGTTTGGGTTTGGTTTCCTATGGAATGTGATAGGCTAGGTCTTTGTCGGTTTGTTCCCCAATTCTTATTTTGTTTAATATGTCTATGAATTTCATGTCTCTTTGCTGCATTGTTGTCTTCAACTCGTAACATTGAATCATATTTTTCCAATACAATTGTTCAATGAGACTTGTTGAAGATGTTGGTTTTTTGAAGATCTAATTGTCTCTGACTGGACTAGCTTGGCAAAGGTCACCATAAAATATGACATCCAATCCACCAAATGCTTCTACATGGTTTCATTTGTAGACGAGTATCAATGATATTTAGCATGTTTTGTCCAATTAGCAATGCTTCATAAAAAACAAGTAGTCTTGAGTTCTTATACAATGTACTAAGGCTATGTACTAAGGCTGTCAAGTTTCTCACATGTTAGACTGGATGGTGTGTGTGTTCATGGAAGATGCAATGCTGAGTGAATTGTTATGCCTCCTATGTTGAATGCAGATTTGCCTGTGTAGGTCATGAGAAGCATTGTTGGCAAGTCAATTGTTAACCACTCTAGTTGACATGACCTTTTGTGTAGCCACTACGCCCTTCTTATAACATCTTTTTGGAAGACTAGTTTTGGGCTCCCAATTGTAATTGGGCGGCCAGACATTGTAAATATGAGTTCATGTATATAGGATATTTGATGAAATATGAAAAGGGAAAATCCCATTTGTCTCAATTGAGTCTTTATTTCTTTCTCTCTCTCTCTCTCACTCTCTTGAGAGCTTATGGTTGCTTACTTGCTTATGTTGTGACTGGCTTGCTTGATTGTTGGTGTATGTGAGTAGGAATGGTAGTGCTCTCCTTTCTCTCCTTCTCCACCTTCTCTTTGCTAGCTACCATGTCTTGTTTGCATACAATTGGCATGAGATAGAGGTTGAGATTTCCATAGCTCCTTCCCTCTTGCTGAATACCTAGCATTGGATCTCTCTTTGGGTGACACAAGGAGAGTGTGGAGTGAGCCCCTAGCGGCCTCACATTGGGGAGTTAACCCTAATAGGGTTGGCCAAGTGCTAACCACAAAATTTGACTCTTGCATGTCATCCACTTTGATGCTTATGAGAACATACCAGTGGAGGTGAAAGGAGAAAATATGCCAACACCATTAAGCTCCGTAGGACCAAGATTTAACATGCTCATTCTGTCTACCTTCTCAAAGATTACACCCACAGTTCTACTGTCTAGACCAATTTGACGTCTCTACAACTTGATCGGGTGTGATCTTTCATACACTCTGATTTCGGACATTACCATAGCTGTGGTTATTTCCAATGTCTGCATTCGTATATGGAGAATTTCATCCACATTTCTAATATGTAGGGTAATTTGTATAATCAGTTTTTACAATGAGAAAGGATTTCATTAACGTGTTCACAAACTCAAAAGATCATCAGATACGTAGTTTATTGTTTTAACTTTAGAAAATAAAGATATCCATGACGATTCATGCTAAATGCAAAGGATGACTGAAAGTTTTTAAACCATGAATTATTTTATTTGGATACTTACATAACCATAAATATTAATCCTTGCTAAACCTTTAGCATCATGACAAGATGAATGCATGAATGTGTGTTCTAAGATTAAGATACATATAATTGATAGCATGCATACAATGCACATTGCACCCCCAATGAAGGATGATCATCATATACGTAGTTTATTGTTTTAACTTTAGAAAATAAAGATATCCATGACGATTCATGCTAAATGCAAAGGATGACTGAAAGTTTTTAGACCATGAATTATTTTATTTGGATACTTACATAACCATAAATATTAATCCTTGCTAAACCTTTAGCATCACGACAAGACGAATGCATGAATGTGTGTTCTAAGATTAAGATACATATAATTGATAGCATGCATACAATGCACATTGCACCCCCAATGAAGGATGATCATCATATACGTAGTTTATTGTTTTAACTTTAGAAAATAAAGATATCCATGACGATTCATGCTAAATGCAAAGGATGACTGAAAGTTTTTAGACCATGAATTATTTTATTTGGATTACATAACCATAAATATTAATCCTTACTAAACCTTTAGCATCACGACAATACGAATGCATAAATGTGTGTTCTAAGATTAAGATACATATAATTGATAGCATGCATACAATGCACATTGCACCCCCAATGAGGATGCCTTTTGTACCCAATTAAGGATACTTTACACAATCAAAGATCTATGCTTGCCCAATACTCTAGTATAGGACAATAGACCTTCTCTAACATTCACAAAGAAAATCAAAGATCTATTCTTGCCCAATACTCTAGTATAGGACAATAGACCCTTGTCTACTCTAAACTATATCAAGTATCAAGATTCAATACAAGCCCCTAAAAGCAGGACTCTTGGCTCCATCAAACCATTCACATAAAGCAGAATGAGATAGATCACCTACGTAGCTCAAATACAAAGCTGAATGACTCCAACTTTGTCCCTAAATCTCCGCAAGTATCAGCTACAAACCACACCCTGCCCCGAATTTAAAGAACTAAGGACAAGTGGCTCAATTCGGTCGGATCAGTTTGATTAGTGATGACCTTGACTACGTTAGAATAAAATATCCTGGAGGAATCGCCTATGTCTAGGCAAGGGAAGTTTTTTCGGGTATAGTTTTGGAAGAACCGAGGGATTAGTCTCTTGTTCGGATATCCGTGAGAGCGAGGTCCCGAGTGAGAGGCTCTGCTGTGCGGCGCAAGAAGTGTCACTTCCGCTGCTAGCACCCCAGATTTCATTGCACGGAGGGGGCATGGATCTTTCATGCTGAGTGTTAGAGACAGCTTCATCAGAGCAATCCCACTACTCAACATTTCATGAGACTACAAAACTGACAGCAGAGGGCCACAACACATGCCGTTGTAGAAGCATCAACTTCATAAGCCCCTAAACAAGCACGAGTGACTCAGCACTTATGAAAGAAAGCCACCAAGATTGGCAAGGGAGAGAGCCGAGTGGTCATCAAGAGTGGTTCGGAAGAAGGCACGATGACTCATCCTTCGACTTCTTCATCTGAAGAAGAAGATATGCTACATGCTGCTGCCGGAGCCATAGAACCCATTGACACCTGTCAATTACCCAAAAAGCTCAAGGAATATCCTAATCCCATAGAGGAAAAGGGGAGACTCTTGGCAGCCCAAGAGTTAGTCAGGGAATTCCAAGCTTGGTTCGAAGTTGACCCTCCTACTGCTTACCTTGAACCATGTCTATCGGTCTCAAACCGGAGACCTGCGGATGATGCTCAGGTATATCCCGGTGAGCTTCCAGACCAACAACTCCCACAAGGGTTAATAGAAGCAGAAGCTACAGCATGGAGACAGTGTGGCCAAATACCTTAGAAACTTGGGAGATGAACATCCTAGGAAACAAACGCAAAAATCCATGTTCCCATCCCATACACACAAAAGAGCTTATGATTAAGCCAATCCAACCTTCCTCGTGAGACAGCCCCAGTCCCAAGAGACATTATAGGTCTCTCTTCCTTTCTCTCCTCTCAGGTCCAAATCCCTATCGGCACTTTGCTCCAAAGTAGCCCAAGCTTATGGAACGACTTGAAGGATTGGATGGAATGCCACCTCGGTGTAGGCATGCACGAAACCGTGGAGCCTGACAGCTCCAATGATTCTGAGGAAGACGAATTCCACATACCTCTTAAGGTAAAAGGGACTCCTACTGTTCGAGTGAACAAGCTTGGACAATACTTTAAAGGTAATGGACTCAATGCAGCTCTGCCAATAACCTTCGATGGTCACCAAGATGGTCACCAAGTTATAGCAATTTTGGATGGTGGAGCAGGGTGAGCATTGTGACCAAACAATGCTGGGAGAAATGGGGAGCACCCGCCTTAGATGACACCACCTTACGGGTTAAACTTGCTGATGGAGCCACAACTAGACCCATTCGTCTGCAGGATCTTAAGATTAACATCTTAGAAACTACTTACCGCCACACCTGTGTGACAGCCATTCTACTGGCATAGTTATAGCGCTAGCTCATTTAGTTGGGTTTCCACTATAGAGAACCCTAGTATGTATTTGGTTGAAAACCTTTTCATATTGTGTGTGCTCTTATCTTTGTATATGGTGTGTTGAGTGTTGTGTGAAGAAGAAGAAGATTTTCAGCCTCTCACCTTGTGTGTTCTCTTTTAGGGTTTTGTGAGTGTGTGTGTGCTTGCAAGAGCTCAAGCTCTCTTCTCCCTGCATATATTCATGGTATCAGAGCCCGGTGGGATGAGCTGCAAGCAAGAGAAGCACAGGAAGGGGTACGAGGGTAAGAGCTTCAACTACTCTTCCCTATTTGTGTTGGCGACTACACCCTTGTCGGGAGCTCTACGAGAGGCACCGGCAAACGATTCTTGATGGAGGAGCTTTCTTCGTGGGATTAAAGCTATAGGGCAACTATTTTGTCCTATCGAACGAAATTTTTTGGACCGAAAACGCGTTGGGTGCGTTAGGACCTCCGTTTTTCAGCAGGCGATTTCGAGCACTATGGCGGGTAAGTCATCGATTCTCTGCAGAACTCTGTTTTAAGAATTGCAAGAAGACAGATTGGTTGTACAGACATTGTGTGTGCTACAAGGAGGTCAACAGTTGCCATTGGGTGTATTGAGGTCACTGGTTGTGACATTTGAGTGTAGTACAATACTGCTGCAAAAAATACAGCAGTTTGTGCTGCAGGACAAACCAGAGTGCTGGTTCTGGTAAATTTATGTGTGTCTAGCAAGATGTCAAATGATAGCATAAACTAGATTGTTGCTGAGAAGCTTGATAAGAACAACTTCCATGCTTGGAGGTTTAGGTTGAAAAATTTCCTGATGGGAAAAGGTTACTGGGACTACATAGAAGGTGAGCATGAAGAGGCATCGGAGATACCGGAGATCAATCCGACTGCTACAGATGTGAAAGAGTTCAAGGATTGGAACCAAGGAGCCAGAAAAGTTATGTATTGGCTATCTATCAGTATACAGGACACCATGATTGGACACATATAGGATGCCAAGTCCCCCAAGGAGGCGTGGGACACCTTGGTAAAACTCTATGAAAGGAATACCAAGGCACGAAAGATATAGTTAAAGAATGAACTTCATACTACGGAGAAAAAGAGTATGTCTGTGAATGACTATGCATTGAAGATCAAGGGTATTGTGGAATCCCTTGTATCTATTGGCGTTTCAGTAGATGATTGATAAGGTGGAAGTCTGTCTACGTGGTCTCAAGCCACAATACAAGGTGTTCAAGATGTCTATTCAGACTTGGGAAAACATTCCCAATTTCACAGATTTGGTGTCTATGTTGATTATAGAAGAGAAGAGCTTGGGTGAAGACCAACAATCTTCACAAAACAAAAACAATTCAAAGCAACAGGCCTTCTACACAAGTTCAGGAAGAGGACAAAAGGAGGCCGTGGACGCGGCCAAGGAGGTGGCCGAACAGGTAATTAGAATTATGGCCAGTAGTAGTAGCAACAACAACAGTCCTAGAATTCATAACAACAACAACAACACGCAGGTGGAAGAGGCCAATTCAGAGGCAGGGGGAGTCAAAGAGGTCGTGGAAATTGGCAAAGGCAGTATAATCATACATGTGGATGCTTTTATTGTGGTAAGCCTGGACATGTGCAGTCAGATTGTTATAAGAAGCAGGCTGACATGCAAAATGGGAAATTGCAGCAAAACAACTATGCATCCTCGAGCAGAAATAATGAGAATAATGAAAGGTTGTTTGTTATGCTACAGCATGTCATTAATGCCATGTCTGAAAATGTTAAAGCAACACATAAAGATGATGTATGGTACGTTGATTTAGGTGCTTCAAACCCCATGACAAGTCATGGGGAGTGGTTCAAGGAGATGAAAAACCTTGAAAGACCAGGTTTTGTGGAAATAGGGGATGACACTACTCATCCAATTGCCCATGTTAGAGATGTGCCATTGTCTATGTAGGATGGCAAAGTGAAGTACCTTGCAGATGTACTTCATGTTCCAAACATAACAAAGAATCTGGTTTCAGTTGGCCAGATGATTGAGCAGGGTTTACAGGTTCAGTTTAACCTTGATGGTTATTATGTTGAAGACTTTAAAGACAAGTACAGGTTGGTTGCAGAAGGCAACAGAGTGGGGTAGAATGTACATTGAATGTAAACATGCCTAAAGTGAGTGCTACGATGTTTGCAAATGGTTCAGGAATTGTTGCAGACACAGACATTTGGCATAAAAGAATTGGACATGTGAATGTGTAGAGAATGAAGTCTATGCAAACTTAAGGAATTGTGACAGGGCTGCCAAAGTTTAAAGTTGAAGGTATGCAGAAAATATGTGAAGCATGCCAATTTGGAAAGCAAACAAAGCATGTATTTCCACACGACAGAAATGTGAGCAGAAATGCACTAGATGTTGTGCATTTAGATGTATGGGGTCCTACAGCCTCCCATAGACATGGTCCTACAAAGACCATGTCTATGGGAGGCTGTAGGTATTATGTGACATTTATTGATGACCATAGAAGGAAAGTGTGGGTATACTTCATGAAGGAGAAGGGTGAGGTGTTCACTCATTTTCAAAATTTTAGAGTTATGGTTGAAAAGCAAACAGGGAAATATGTAAAGTGCCTAAGGTCAGATGGAGGGGGAGAGTACTTCTCCAATGAGTTCTCTGAATTTTTGAAGAAGAATGGTATTCGGAGACAGTTTACATGCAGATACACTCCGCAGCAAAATGGAGTTGCTGAGCGGAAAAGCAGGCACATTGCTAAGATTGCACGAGTATTGATGGGAGAGAAGAATATGCCGCATAGCTATTGGGCTGAGGCTGTTTATATAGCAGTTTACATCATGAACAGGACTCCAACTACAGCCATACATGATGTAACTCCAGAGGAGAGGTTTACTGGCAGAAAACCTGATTTGTCTCATCTGAAAGCCTTTGGGTGCATTGCATATGTGCATGTGCCAGATGAGCTGAGAACTAAGCTGGATCAAAAAGCTGAAAAATGTGTGTTTATTGGGTACTATTCTCTTGAGCAAAAGGGATACAGGTGTTATAACCTTGCTACACGTGAGTTGAGGGTAAGCAGGGATGTTGTTTTTGATGAGATGAGCAGCTGCTGGTATGCTGCTAAAAAAGAAGCTGTTGGGGCTAATGTGAGTGGAAATGTGGTTGCACAGAATGCAAGTCAGCAATCACAGTATTTGAGTCGACCAGGAGAGTCCTCATCTAGTGGTTCAATTTGATAGACCATAGAGTGGCAGGCTACGTCATAATACCAGTCCTACAAATGTGATTAGTACATCACATAAAGGCAAAAAGAAAGTGATTGAGCCCCTTAGTATGCCTGACATTTCTGTAGGGCATTCTCATGTTGATGGAGAGTCTAGTGGCTCAGAGATGAACTTTGATGAGGATCTTGGGATACCAGCTATGAGAACACCTGGTGTAAAGAAGGCTATGGAAGCCATGAATGCAAAGCTGTGAAGATCTAGGAGAGTGAAATCTAGGAGAGTGAAGAATCCTATGCAAAGGTTTACCTATGATGGTTATGTGGCACATCACTATGCATAATGGAAAAAGTTGTACAGGTTGTAGAGCCCACATGCATTGATGAGGCTGTTGGAAATATGTGTTGGGAGAAAGCTATGGATGAGGAGATGGATGCACTATATGGAAATGAGACTTGGGATCTAGTGCAATTGCCTGAAGGCAAGAAAGCCATTGGATGCAAGTGGGTCTACAAAGTAAAACATAACAGTGATGGAAGCATAAGCAGGTACAAGGCTAGATTGGTAGCCAAAGGATATGCGTAGACATATGGCATTGATTATAAGAAAACTTTCAGCCCAGTTGCCAAGATGGCAACAGTGAGAGTTATGATAGCAGTGGTTGCGTCAAAGCAATGTTCTTTGCATCAGATGGATGTAAAGAATGCATTCTTGCATGGGGACTTGCAGGAAGAGGTGTATATGTTGCAGCCACCTGGTTATGAGGACGTGAGTAACCCCGAGCATGTTTGCAGGTTGAAGAAAGCCTTGTATGGCTTAAAACAAGCACCAAGAGCATGGTCTGACAAGATTTCTCAATATCTTGTCACTATTTCTTGGGCATTGAGGTGATTAGGTCACCACATGGTATTGGATTACTGCACAGACAGTATGGCTTGGACATGTTGTCCAAGTATGGTATGACAGGCTATAAGCCTATCTCATTGCCATTGGATCAAAATGGCAAGTTGAGCGCAGATTCAGGAGGGATTTAAGAGGATCCTACTATGTATAGGCGCATAGTAGGAAGCTTGATCTACACGACAATCACCAGGCCAGATTTGAGCTATGCTGTTGGGTTGGTGAGTCAATTTATGCAGGTTCCTCGAAAGCCGCATTTTCTTGCATTGAGACGCATACTGAGGTATGTGAGGTCTACTTTGCATTGTGGATTATTTAATGAAACTGGGACAGAGATAGGTGTACATGTGTACATGGATTATTTAATGAAACTGGGACAAACACCATATTCGTGAGTTTGGGAATCTCCCAAGTCCCATTTTTGTAATACTAAAAAGGTGGTACCCGATTAACATGTCTATAAGTTTCTCAAAACCCTATCATGTGACCTATCATTGGAAAGTGCTTGAAAAGAGAGATCTATTAAGCTTTAAAGCGCACAATTTGGAGTAATGGTGTTCAAGTTATGGCAAATCCAAAGTTTTGACCACGTGTCCCAAACTTATGGGAAATTCCCATATTCCCCAATATGGTGTTGACAGAGATATGTGTACATGGGTACACAGATGCTGATTGGGCTAGTAGTGTCTCAGATAGAAGATCTGCTAGTGGCTTCATGTTTTCTTTGGGGAGTGCTGCTGTGACTTGGAGCAGCAAGAAGCAGCCTACGGTTGCTCTATCCACAGTACTACAGAGGCCGAGTACAGAGGTGCTACTATGGCAGCATGTGAGGTAGCTTGGTTGACAAAGCTACTTGCAGATTTGGATCTATCAGTGGATAGACAAGTTGTCATTTTTTGTGACAACATTAGCAGTATACAGTTGGCCAGGAACCCAGTTTTTCATGCTCGCACGAAGCATATAGAGGTCCACTACCATTTTGTCAGAGAGAAGGTTTTGGCAGGAGACGTTGACCTTGTTTATGTCAGCACACAGGATCAGGTATAGGTGGCATCTTCACCAAAGCATTGGGTACAAAAAGAAGCTCCGCAGATTCGGGGCTTCGCTTGGTGTACATGAGATGGAGTTGAGCTCGAGGGGGAGTGTTGAGATATCGAGCTCATCTAGTAAGGCGGTGAACACTGATGACCCGCCTGGGGGATAGGCCCCACACTTACACCACTGGCATGGTTGGTGAGATCACGGGTGATATGCGGCCAGTGGGATGACAGGCTGTGTGACAGCCATTCTAAAGACTAGCATAGTTATAGCGCTAGCTCATTTAGTTGGGTTTACACTATAGAGAACCCTAGTATATATTTGGTTGAGTACTTTTTCATATTGTGTGTACTCTTATCTTTGTATATGGTGTGTTGAGTGTTGTGTGAAGAAGAAGAAGATTTTCAGCCTCTCACCTTATGTGTTCTCTTTTAGGGTTTTGTGAGTGTGTGTGTGCTTGCAAGAGCTCAAGCTCTCTTCTCCCCTGCCGCCCAGTGTTGTGCTTTCCAAGTAATGGCCTTTAGTACTGATGCTAGATTTTGGTCTTATTTTTCCACTTGCTTTCCCTTTCCAAAAGTACTTGTTTTGTGAGACTCTTGGCCTACTGGCTATTTCTATTGATGTTGTTGTTGCTGCTGCCTCTATTGCTCTTGTTGATGCTATTGCTATTACTGCTATTACTGCTGTTGTTGTTGTTGTTGCAGCTCCCTGTCTGCATCATCATATTTATTTAGGTCATGAATGACCTATTGTAGTTTGTAAGACATTTGTTCTTGAATTTCTATCAGGGCTTGCAGCGCCTGATCCCATACCTTCCTGAGTCTGGCCTTTGTTGTTTTACCATTGCCGCTTTGGCATCTAGTGGTAGGCACTGAACTTCTTCCTCTTCTTGGTTTGACTAGGCGACCACCAATGCCGTTATGTTGTCTAGCACTTTATTCTTTAGCCCTTGGATGGTGTCAGCCCAGACTTTTGCTGGCTTCATTGCCTCTGCTAATTCTGGCACGGAGCCCTTGCACCTGAGCTTGGAGCGGGTGTCTTTCACTAATGAGGGCTCTAATCTTCCCCTCACTCATCTTCTTTTGTTGCACTAGGTTCCTCTTTGCCATGGCAATCTTTTTCTACATCTCCTCTTTTTGTTGTGCCATCATCTATGATTTGCTTTCTAATTCTTAGGCTTTAGCTATGGCATTCACTAGTAGTCCATGTTATTTATGATTCACGGCTCACGTGTTATTGATTGTGCTCTGGGCCTTCTTCTCATACTCCTCCATTGAAGAGAGATCCTATGAGACGATGTTCTGGGCTACAGACATCATCCCTCTGTTTATGTGCAGTTGTTAGCTGGCGAGTTCTACCTCCAACTCTCCGGGTAGCTTGAAGCTATGGCTTGGGCCTTCTTGCACCTTCTGTTCCAGGGTCTCCACCCAAGGCCTTCTTGCACCTTCTGTTCTAGGGTCTCCACCCAAGGCCGCAATTTCGCTAGTATAACCACTTCTGTTTTGGTGGGCTGTTTCCCCTTTTGAGATTCTTCTCTCTTTTTCTGATGTTCTCCTTCTTTCCTCTTCTTCTCTTCTTCCTCCTTCCTTCTCTTTTCTTCTTCCTCCTTTTTGTTTTCTTTCTTAACATCTAGATTTTCTAGATTTAATTGCAGGAAGCATGGAAAGAAACAAGATGTAGTGGCAAAGGTATCTAAGGAGTTGGCAACAATAACGTAAGAACAATTTAAGGTAAGTGGCCCCAACCCTCCTAAGTTGCAACCCTAGTGTGGTTATGTGTAGTGCTCCATATGAGATGGCAACTAGAAGGCAAATAAATGCATGGAAATCTATAATTTTAGAGTTAAGAATTTTTTGGTTACTAACCAACTCTTTCATATGGATTACTAAATAGTAGGATGTCATTGGGTGAAAGATGTTTTTGAGTCAAATATAGTTGTGTGGACATAGAAGGATAATTTTATATATATATAATGTTAAATTTAAAAAAACTAGTAATAATGTCAAAGGGGTTTTCTTATTAAGAAAAATTTCCATTTGTGAATTACAAAGTGTTATAAATTATTGATTTTATCATAATATTTTTATAAGAAAATACAAAAAATTACATTTCTAGTATTTTAAAACGTGAGGTCACCTTTAATGAGTACATAAGGAACTAGTCACATGCATGTATTTCACATTTTTATGTTTTAAAGCTTCCTATATTTATTATTTAATAAAATCAAAAGTCCTATAGGCATAGCCTTATCAATTTCAAGTAAACCAAAAAAGAAAAAGGCAATCTTCAGATAAAATTATTCAAAACCCTAGCAGTAGTGTTTTAAACGCTACATTTTCTTTATAATTATGTCCATTTGATTTAAGCCTTTATTTTATGAGTTTTAGATAAAGATAAAAATTTATAATAAAATATATATGGCCATTTTGACATCATATATATTGTCATTTAGTTTGCCAAATATTTTATCACTTTAATGCATGGAATGTCTTTCATGATTTATTGTGTGAGCATTTTGGTCACTTATTATATTATAGGTCCACATATCTGTGTCACCCAAAATAAATGACTTGTTAGATGAGGTGTTGAAATGTGTTGTTACTTAGAAATTATTGATATTGAATTTTAAAACAATCAATTTACATGTAAAATAAGTGCACAAACACACACACACACACACACACACACACATACACACACACACACACACACACACACACACAAACACACACACAAATAGAGAGATTTGCAATAGTTAAAAATTAAAATGTATGATATCTTAGATAAATGATGATAGAAGTTTTCTTGAATATTTTCCCAAAAAATCATAACTTTTTTAACTTCTAAAATATATCACTAGCTTTTTTATAAAAATGTATTATCAAGAATTATCTTATACTTATAAGGGAATAAGGCAACATCACATTTTAATAAAAATTCATTTTCATTCAAACTTTTACCATACTTTGACAACATAATTTTTACTTTTTCTAGAGGCACTCATTTGTACAACATATGGAGTTGTTTTTTTTTCTCCCCACTTTATATGAAAAGAATTTATGAGGTGACAACTTGAGGCCAAAAAACAACTTTAAATTAAATTGGAGTTACAACTCCACATTGGTGGTCATCAATTCAAGAAGGTGTTACCCACATTGCCACAATTTTTATAGAAAAGATATCAAAAATGAAAGTGGATAATTTTTAAATGCTATATTCTCAATCACACTGATTGAGAATTAAATGCTATATTCTCAATCACACTGATTGAGTTTGTTCTGCATGGGGAAGCAATTAAATGCGACATAGATTTGTATGCCTTTTTTGAGTGAGTTCTTGTCAACACTTTATAACAAAAACATACGCTATAATCTTGATGTAAGGAAACTCACATCTATAATATGGATAGGTGCCTTGGTGGTGTTACCTATGTAATTAAACACAACAAAAGATTTGCATACTTTTTGGATGGGTTCTTGTCAACACTTTGTGCAAAATAATGTATGGTAAAATCTCTGCGGAAGGAAATGCACATCGAAAATATGGCAAGGTGTCTCGGTGGTTCTACCTACACTTTTGTTGGATGAATTTTGTAGATAACTATATTAAAACATATCAAAAGTTTTGATTTAGATTGTGAGAAAATGATTATCAAAATCTTTAAATTGTATATTTTAATACAGGCACACATATAAATATAAATCATGTAGTGAACTTCTTGCATTTCAGATTGCATTTGACAAGTTTTTTTCTCATTATGCATAGAGAGCACAAGATGAGGCACTTTAGTCTTATGATCATATCTTTCTTATTATCAGTTTTTCTCATATTGATAGTAAACGATGTCACAACAGCAAAGGAGCTCCAACCTGCAATAGATTGTAAGTGAAGTTCCCTATTTGTGTGTGTGCACGTGCACTTGCATGCATCTCTCTCTCTCTCACACACAACCTCTTGTTTTGCCAGCAATATCTAAAGTATTCGTACAAGTTTGGGATGTAAAAGCTTATGAAGACCAAGTATGCACATCTTATGCCTTTCGTTATACCAATAATTGCTCGTTTAGCTTGATTTTGGTCTTTAGTCTTGAATCAAGTAGATGAATTTCATAACAAACCATTTGGGGACTTTCATGTAGATGAAGAATGAAGGGTTCTCTAGTACAAGTACAATGAATTCTAGAAAGCTCGGCTTCTTTGCGGATTATGTTCCAGATGGGCCTAATACTCAGCATGACCCAAAGCGCAAAGGCAAGAGGCCTCCTCTAGGTGAGAGCTCTCCAATCCCTACACCACCTCCAAGCCCACCTCAAAGTTCCCCCTTATCTGATGCTCCCTAGTAAGTTCCACTTTCATAAAGACCTAGGTGGCTTGTTCATAAGAAGTTTGCCTTAAGTTATTTGTGGAAGGCACTTTTGAGAATAGCTCCACCACAGTGATGTAAACCGCTAGCGTTTCGTTAATAATTATCATTTTATATAATAGAGTATAATCTCTAAGCCTTGGGCATGGTAGAGCTACTAGTTATTTTGGTTATTATATAGTTATTTAGATTAGACAGGTCGAAACGCTCTGTAACCACAGTGTTCATTGTAATATATTCATTCTTATGCATGATTCTCTCTCGCGCGCGTACCACGCAAATTTATGTTCCGCCTCAGCTGAATGCACACAAAGGCCACCTGCAGCTAAAAAGAACGTTGGAGGCCGCAGTGGGTTGAAGGATCGATGTATTGCTAGAAGCGTGCTCGCGGACGTCTGTGGCTGTAAAATATGTGTGTGTGAGAGTGTGAGAGAGAGAGAAGGGGGAGAGAGAGAGAGAGAGACGAGTGCGCGCGCGCCATCATCATATTCCAGAAAATGCAGCTCATTTCCAGTCATTGCCATCGCTAATTATCATAGTACCCAAGCCATGTAATTAGCACGCTAATCGCTTGCTCAAAAAGGACTAATCCAAAACATCGACTAACCACCCGTGCGGAAGGGATATTGACGTGTGGGAGCTGATTGATGAAACAGTAGGAGCTGCGCATCTAAGGTTGGGTTGTGCTTGTACTGTGAGAGAGAGAGAGAGAGAGAGAGAGAGAGTAACGTTCTTACCAGCTGCAGAAGAGAGAGAGAGAGAGAGAGAGTAGCGTTCTTTGCCAGCTGCAAGCATCTCTCCCCGCCTCTCTCTCTCTCTCTCTCTTTCGCGCACACTCGCGCTCTCTCTCAGACACACACAGGGGTGCGTGCGTAGCTGCGTACAGTGTGTAAAATAAGTGCGGGTAGAGGAAAGGTGCAGAGAGAAACGAGCGCGCGCGGGTGGCCGTGTGTAAGATATGTGTGCGTGCACGTGTGTGAGAGAGAGTGTCTGTGTAAGATATGTGGGCGTGCATGTGTGTGTGTGTGTGTGTGTGAGAGAGAGATCAGAGAAGTGTTCTTGCGAGATGCAGAGTGTGTGAGACAGAGAGAGAGAGAGAGAGAGAGAGAGAGAGAGTAGGGTTCTTTGCCAGCTGCAAGTCTCTCTCCCCCCCTCTCTCTCTCTCTCTCTCTCTCGCGCACACTCTCTGTCACACACATGTCGATGTCGCAGTCCAAAGAATCATCATCACTAAAGATTCACCATCGCACGCTCCCACTCATGAGGCGCTCTTAAATCTAAAGCAGAGAGAACATCCATCATGCCTCACGGGATATATATATTAACTACGCATTTTATATTCAATAATAAAAAGCACGTAAAATGTTATCCAAATATTAAAATAATGCAAAGCATGAATTTGTTCTCGTCTCCTGCATCCATTTTATAACTTCAGGGGGCGCATGCTACAACACACAGTTTATTTTTTATCAATTTTCAAATCGTGTCCCTACTTTCCGTGTGAGTGACCGTCATTATTAGTAATTACCTTTCAAAATTATGACTAAATGGTTCAAGCGTAAACATTTAGAAAGACAGAGTTGACTTTTCCTTGGCCAAACATCTCGTTATCTTTTATCTTTTTTTTATTGCTAATTAAAAAGGAATCAATTTGTGATCATCATTGGGCATAAACCAACAGTGCACATGTGAAAAACTTTTTTTTTTAACACCCACTCCCCACTCTAGCCTTGGAGAGAGCAAGACCAATAACTTATATCAACAATCCTAAGTGATACAGGAGTTGTATCTTTAGCCCAAGTTGTAGCCACCCCATGCACTCAATGGGAGGTTGTGGGTTCAATTCTACCCAATGAATGTGAAATAGTTTTGAGTATTGGTTAAGGGAGATAAACGTGATTAGTTCTTTTTAGGATATACTTTAAGGTTAGCTAGGAGTGGTGATCCACAAGGTAGGTGGCTATAGTGGAGAGGGAGCCCTTGATCTTTCTGCTATCCTTCTCTTTATATTAAGGAGGAGTTACCTTTGGCTTTAATAGTAGGGAGCATGTGGAAAGTCCTTAGAAGCTACAATTTGAAAGGGGAATTATCCACTCTTCTAATATAAAAATTATCCTATAAAGAACTAAAACATAAGTATCTATTCAATAAGCTTAGAGGTGATATATCGACTGCATTAGACTACAAATAAGTGAGCTTAAATGTAAGTGGATAACATATAAATTACCTTTTTAGTAGCATAACAACCTAATACTTGGCTGGCTAGTAACCTATGCTTACGGAGAGTAATCTAGTGGGTCAAGAAGGGGCTAGACGTGTATCTATATAGGAATGTATATGTAGGGCAGCCATAACATGATTGTGAAAGTCCATGGTCATAGTGTCAGTGCCAGCGTCGTTTGTAGGTGTAGACTCGCCTCATTAAGATGAATTAATAATTTTGTATAAATTACACCACCTTCCATGGCCATTTGGGCTCATCTTGGGCCCCATTCGGACCTCGTAATGATAGGACAAGGTGTCCAAGAGTAAACTCTACCAACTCTATGTGTGAACCATTATGAGATAATGGTCCAATGTAGCATGTAGTCTATTTAGTAGTGTGACAAATCTAATCCAAGGTATCTCTAGACCATTTGGCCTCCTAGGCCACCTTCTTGTGTGAATACAGAGATATTGGGCATCCGTGCTACTCAACCACTCATAATGGGGGTCGTACACAAGCATGAGCTAGCTGGTGCCTAGACAATACAATATGAGGATGGAGCATTGATATCTAACATTTTCTTATATTTAAAGGTTAATATCCTCAGATAATATTTCATTGATAAATTTTCTATATCTATCATCTCCAATACTTTACATGTTCAAACTTTGAGTCTCCCACGAATGTATATGATCTACTCCATGTTTCTCAAGGTGTAAACAATATTTTAATAATCTACATGTTATTGAACATTTTAGGCTAATATATGCAAAGCTTGTGGATGCAACTTTAGTTTCTAAATTATGTGGTCTCTTATTATTTCTAAAAGCACACAAACTAGATTGCACATGAAAAAGGATTAAAGAAGAATGTAACTATTCTAAGGTAGGATAATATTAGCCACATTTGGCATGTATTTTTATGAGGGACAAGATTCTTTGTGAATTTTTCTTATCCAAAAACACCATGCATGTTCACTAATCCAAAGTGAAAATCTCAACGTTCTTTTTAAAAACATAGAGAATGGAGTTTTCGAGAGTAAGACGGGGATCCGTCTTACATACAGCTCTCTCTCTCTCTCTCTCTCTCTCTCTCTCTCTCTCTCTCTCTCTCTCTCTCTCTCTCTCTCTCTCTCTCTCTCTCTCTCTCTCTCTCTCTCTCTTTGCCGTAGCTTCAATGCGGGGCAGAGCTCACTTTAAACCCTTCATTGAACAATCCCGATACTCCAGAAAGTCGGTGCTTCAAACAATCGCGATACTCCATTTTAAAAAAAAAAAACTTGCTCTGAGGTCTTGTTCCATATGTAAGGTTACCTTTCTTGAAGTAATTAATTAATAGCGCCCAAAATTGGGCACCCATATTAATACACCTTAAAGATGGATGGGTCTTACTAGCTATATTTTTTTTTGTTTGATTCTCCAATATGTTAGACTCTATGTATGTTCTCACCTAGTTTAAATATGCTAAAATGTGCTTATCTCTAACTTTGCATGCGGTTATGGACTAGTTTGTCGTAACCCAAACTTGTTCTAGCTTCGATGTACAAGAAATAAATGGCATGTTTTTTTTTGTGAGATTAGTTACTAAAAGGAGATGTCATTAATGTTACTTGTTATGCAACAAAAAAATTGGCTCCATTTTACTAACCATGTATCTACAAATGAAATGTAAACAATATAAAAATTTAAATACCACAATAACTCATTAAAAATAGTATATTACTTTAAGAAATTATATGGAAATTAATTACCTAACTCTACTTATTAAACTTCAAATAAACAAACAAGTATAGTCATTTTACACTACAACTATTAAAAATATACATTACATGTTTAAAATCTTTAACACAGAGATATTAAAAAATAAATAAGTCTAAGTTTACTTTTAAACTTTCTTAAAATTCACTATATGTTTTAGGATATTAATTTTCCAAAACAAAGACCCCAAAAAAATTACTTATTTTTTATTTAAAATACTTTTTGATGATTTCTCACTCCCTTGCAATTCCATAAAAACCCTAAAAAACTACCCTTACTTTTTGGAAGTAAGGAAAAATAATTTGCTATTTATTAAAAACATTTATTCAATTTTTTGCTCATAAAAATACCCAATAATTCCTAAAATAAATCAAAATATACTTAAAAATTTTATATGAGTAAGAAATGATAAAATACTCCTCTGATAATCACCACTAAGATAAATTCTTTAATGGACTCTCTCATAATAAATAATTATTTATTTTATCTTAATTTAAGAAATTAATGAAATTAACACATTATGATGTAACACAACTTATATAATCAAAATTCCCTTAATTGCATGTTGAAACTCTTAATAATCACTAATTATGGTCATTTCAAAGCATATTCAAGAAAAATACCTCCAAGAAACACTTGATTTGGTGCACAATTCAAAGGAATGGTGTTGCCAATGCTCTTGCAATGTCACAAACATCCTTTGTATGAAAACTTTCAACCAAGTCTCTGAATTCTTTCCTTAATCTCTCTAATTAGTCCATAATTGAGTTGCCTTTTCTTTATTCTTTTAATGGTTTTTTTAATCTTATTTTGTTTAAATTTAAAACTCTGATGCTATGCCTCGCTGGAAAGGCTTTCCCCCTCTCTCATTCTTAAAATCAGCCCTTATTTATCCTAGTTAAGTGATCTAATAGTGGGAACTAAACTTTTCATATTGTTTCTCTTTTAAAAGTGAATTTGATTAGTTTAGAGTGCTTAAAACCAATTGGAGATAACTTTTAAGTAATTTTAAGTTAGAAAATTTTGAAAAATGATCAGCCATACAAAGGAGGTTATGGCAAAATTTTTCTAAAATTTGGTGAAATAAGTTTTGTGTTTTCTAAAAGTGTAATTTTGATTTTATGCATAGGAAGATGCATAAAGCAATTTATTTTTATTTCAAAAGAGTTATTTTCATCAATTTTTATTTTATGCATAGAAAGATGCATAAAGAAATTTATTTTTATTTCAAAAGAGTTATTTTCATCAATTTTCATTTTATGCATTGGAAGATGCATAAAGAAATTTATTTTTATTTCAAAAGAGTTATTTTCATCAATTTTTATTTTATGCATAGGAAGATGTATAAAGAAATGTAGTTTTTTTTTCAATTTTCATTTCATGCATAGGAAGATGCATAAAGAAATTTATTTTTATTTCAAAAGAGTTATTTTCATCAATTTTCATTTCATGAATAGGAAGATGCATAAGAAATTTATTTTTATTTCAAAAGAGTTATTCTCATCAATTTTCATTTTATGCATAGGAAGATGCATAAAGAAATTTATTTTTGTTTCAAAAGAGTTATTCTCATCAATTTTCATTTTATGCATAGGAAGATGCATAAAGAAATTTATTTTTGTTTCAAAAGAGTTATTCTCATCAATGTTTCGGACATCATAGCATAGCGGAGGCTACACTCCAACCCACACACTTTGTCAATCCATGAATGCAACCCGGTTAGCGCATAGAGGCTAAAATAATTGGACTGATGAGTGTGAGGAATCCTTTGAAAAGTTGAAGCAAGCATTAGTGAGACTGCACCCATCTTATGGATACCAGATTGGAACCAAATCTTTCATGTCCATATTGATGCTTCAAACTTTGCAATTGGATGTATTTTGGCTCAATCGGGAGAACATAATAAGGATTTCCCGATCTCATATGCTAGTCGACAGTTGAACAATGCTGAGAAGAATTACACCACAACAGAAAGAGAAGGTTTGTCCATGATATATGCAGTGAAAAAGTTTCGCCATTACCTTTTGGCAAACAAATTCATATTTTTTGTGGACCATCAAGCATTGCTATATTTGGTAAATAAGCCTTGTGCAACTGGAAGGATTGTAAGGTGGTTTATCATCCTTCTTGAGTTTGATTTTGAAGTTGCAGTTCGAAAAGGAACAACTCATCTAAGGGCAGATCATTTGTCTCGAATCACCTCTGGCGAAGCTCCTGTGGGTGTGGATGATGATATGTTAGATTCAACACTTTTCCTTGTAGAGACAGCTCCTAGATGGTCTGAATCCATTTTAGAAATTTTGACAAGTGGGCAGATACAACTAGCGGGTCCTAATGTGGACCTATGGCGACCATTCACGTTAATCTCAGGGAGATTATATCGTCAGGGTAATGATGGAGTGTTGCGGCTTATACCTAACCCCGACCAATATGAGGAAATCTTGGAATGGGCACATGCAGGTATCGATGGATTCCATGCATCAGCTACTACTTGTGTGCGACGTATCTCTCAGGATGGGCAATGGTGACCTACCATGCATGCGGATGCTGAAACATTTGTTCGTAACTGTGCTTCATGTAAAATTCAGAAGCCAATTCATAATGTCACATTATTCCAAATTTCAACTACACCAAGTTGGAGTAAGTATATTGTGGACTATCTTCAGCATGGTCATTTGGATCAAAAAATTCCTAAACATCGAAAGCATGCTATTAAAATTGAAGCGGCAAACTATATGCTGATAGAGGGCCAACTCTACAAGAGGGGCAAGGATGGCAACTTACGCATGTGTGTATGTGAAGCTGACTATCTGAAAATCTTAACTCATGCACATGCAGGTGTTGGGGGTGGACACTTTTCGGGCAATACCACAGCTAAGTTGATTAGGTGGTCTGGGCTTTGGTGGCCAACCTTACAAATGGATGCCGAAGAATATGTGAAACGTTGTGACGATTGTCATTAAACCTCCAGCTCGTCACACGCATGCAGAATATATTACAGTCGCAACCGACTATTTGACCAAATGGGTTGAGGCAAAGGCAACAGTCAAAAATGATGCCAGAACCACAGCCAAGTTCTTGTATGAGTACGTGTTTACACGCTATGGCTTACCTATTGAGATCGTTAGTGATCAAGGTGTACACTTTGTAAATGAAGTCATAGAATTTTTGCTTCAAGAATTTATGGTAATTCATAAGCGTTCTGCACCCTATCATCCCCAGACCAATGGACAAGCTGAGAGTACTAACAAGATTCTCTGCACAGCACTCACAAAGATTGTTGAGGGACATAGGACTGATTGGGAGCAAAAGTTGCACTCAGTTCTTTGGGCATATAGGACAGCCTATAAAACATCTGTGGGCACAACCCCATTTGAACTTGCTTTTGGATTAGATGCAATTCTTCCCATTGAATTTCTTGTACCTACTCTACGAGTAGCTAAACAACTGGATTGGACTGGTCATGAGCTTTCACAACGCGTTGACGAATTGGAAAAGCTTGATGAGACCCGCTTATTGGCGATAATGGGGATGTATGCTGAGAAGAAGAGACAAAAGCAATGGTATGATAGAAATGTAACAACTGGCCGATTCAAAAAAGGAGACCTGGTGCTCTTGTACACACTTAAGAAGCATAAGAGAAAGCTCAAGAAACGTGGCCTAGGACCATTTGTAATTAATGAGCTAACTCCAAGTGGTGCAGTGCGTTTAGAGACACTAGAAGGTGAGCAAATGCCTAACTTCATTAATGGAAGTCGTCTCAAGAAATACAATGAACCATTAACTGAAGCCATGCTTCAACAGATGCATGCTGCACAAACACGGAAAGAAGCACTTGACCTACTTAAACGTCAGGCTCAAGAGGAGGCTAAAGCTAGAGTTGCAAAAGCCAAGGAGCGTCGCAAAGCTTCTATGTTGGCCATACAGTTGGCTACTGATGAACCATATGTCGATCCATTCAATATTCAAGTGTGCCTCCATCTTCATGAGACTACCTACTTTGTCTCTGCCTTAATTGACTCTGGTGCAGATTATAATGTTCTCTCGTTTGACACCTGGATAGCCTTGGGTCAACCACCACTTGTGCAAATTCCTGTGGACCTACGAAGCTTCTCGGGAGAAGATAACCCTATAGAGGAAAAATGTGTCATTATGATGACCATTCAGGATCACCAGATGTCAGTGCCCTTTTATGTGGCACGTAAGTCCAAGGCAGTAGTAGAGGTTGTTCTCGGTAGATTGTGGTTAAGTGCTACCAATTGCTCATTAGATTGGAAGAATAGACAATACAAGTTGCAAATTGATTCTGATTGCATCTTGGGATCTGCTACTCCACGAGCTTTATCTTGTCAAAGGGGTAATGTTTCTACCTTACACAACCCACTCTCAAAATCTGCTCTTGAAGCTCCAAAACAAATGATGTGGATAATTGATGAGTACTCAAGTGAGGGCCATGGCTGGCATGTTCCAACTACTCTAGTTGCTGCTCAAAGAAGGCCAACTTAATTTTCCATATCAGTGGGTGCAAAAGAAATCAACACAAACTCTTCAAGATAGGATAGGTGGTTGTGATAGCACCTACAAATCTACTGGTGTTGATCTTCCTAAAACATGTATTGAAACACCGGTTGTCCCAATTTCTCCTTATTACCCAATTCCACCATCAACTTGTGTACCTCATTTGAGCATAAATTCTAGCATTTCAATGCCTAAATCCTCTTATCTTGCTCTAGTTGCTGCTCAAAGAAGGCCAACTTAATTTTCCATATCAGTGGGTGCAAAAGAAATCAACACAAACTCTTCAAGATAGGATAGGTGGTTGTGATAGCACCTACAAATCTACTGGTGTTGATCTTCCTAAAACATGTATTGAAACACCGGTTGTCCCAATTTCTCCTTATTACCCAATTCCACCATCAACTTGTGTACCTCATTTGAGCATAGATTCTAGCATTTCAATGCCTAAATCCTCTTATCTTGCTCAAATTCCAAGACAATTGCTAAAATCCCCACCTAAGAAGGACATACCAAAAACTAAAGATAAGGCATTAACACTACAATTGAAGCTCTTTGGTAAATCAATGTTTGAATAATGTAGTTCCTTATGCCTTTAGAAGATGTGTTCTTTTTGAGATAATCTTGTTTTTTATTGGAATTGTAATGATGGATATGAGTGTTCTAAATTTCATTGTTCTACGTCCAGATAACTCCTGATGGATATTTGGCGAGATACATGTCCACCATGCATTGACCCTGATAGTACTCGACCTGATCATCGCGGGGGTTATAGTGCTCCTCCGTTTCAAACACATTATAGGTACTTCTATGCTCCCTTAGGTGAAAATTGCTATGGGCATCACTTTGTCACGTTATTCTATCAACAGCATCACCCATTTCCACATTGTCAAGAGTGTGCACGGCTCGTATTAGGAGAAGCCTCACATATTTGTTGGATATGCCACTCTTACTTTAGACGATATGGCACGGGCTTAATGAAGCAAATTGTGGGAATTACACCCCAACGCCATAATCTTCTTAATGTGAGAATACCAGAGAGAGGACCAAATAAACGTAGATTACCTGAGGAGGTTCAAGCACAACAATGAAGGGATACAAGCTTAAATGACTTGCAACCACCGATCTTGCAAGCCCTCCTTCCCCAAGCCTCAACATGTCAATATTGGATCAATATGAGTACCTATATTGCACAGTTCCAAAATCAAAATTGTCTCCTTAACCTTCCCATAGAACCAATGCCATATTTTAGTGAGGAAGCACTCCTTCCTCTACCACCTTCTCCAGAGGCCGGTTTTTGTGAGGGGTTGTCTCTGCATCCTGAGGAAATTGATACCATCTTTCCAGCAGACGAGGACACGGATGCACCACCAGCGCAAGGGTAAGCTCAGTGACTCCACAATAAGATCGACAAGCCAGGGCACTTTTCTCCCATTGGGTTTTTCCCCTCAGCTATATTCGGTGATTGGCACCAATGGCAAATTTTATTCTTTTCTTTTCTTTTCTTGTTTGTTAATAAAAATTTTGCAGCGATCTCCACTAAAAAAAGAGCATCAAACACACCCCAATAGACCACCTACCGTGCACACAAATTAGGAAGGGGGGAGACATGCTACGCCTACAAAGATCAAGGAGGAGCAATCTGCACAAAATCAGCAATGCATCAATGCAAACGAACAACATCAACAGGGCACTACAACAGGTGTATTCAAATCTTAATCTTTATTTCTTTAAGTGCTTTTATCTTTTGAATATATGGTTTACATGTTCACACAATGTTGGCTGGTTTAAGTTTTTGATTAGTTGTTAAAATATGGTGAGTGAATTCTAGACTCTTAGAAGACTTAGTAAAAGATATTTCTATCTAAAGACAGTGTAGGATATATACCAATGGAATATGCCAAGTTCTTATGCTTTCAAGGTATATTAGTTATCCCTAGTGGTAGCTACCTCTTAGATATGAGCTAGGTGCTAGGATTAATAAAAAAATTTATGAAAATATACCATAAAAATATATATATATATATACAAAGTAAATTGAGACATGATGTGTCTATAGCCATGTGGAATGCTTGGTAGGACCTGGGGTTGTCTTAACACCTTGGGGCCGATGCCATGGTTTCCATGGGGTGAACACTAATGTCTAAAAGCTTCAGAAAAAGACCTTTGAGGAATCTATCGCCTTGATAGATGTTGGTAGGACTATGGGGTACACTTTGGGCCCTCGAGACCGATGCCCTCATCTTCATGGGGTACTCCTTAGGTCATAAAAGAAAGAAAAAGGGTCTGTCGCCTTTGAGATACTTAGCGGTCTTTAGATTCTCTTGGCGAAGGTCTCTTGGCCATTGCTTGGGTCTCTTTGGGATGGAACCTTAATCTTTATCACCTTCTACACACACATCAAAAAAGAAAAAGAAAAAAAAAGAAAAAAAAAAAGAGAGTTCCAATCACCTTTGCTCATAATTAGGAGTAGGTTTGCCACTTAGGAATAACTTAAATACTTGTAGGACATTGAGACTGAGATCATAACCGGTGGTGTACAAAGCACACTTGCCTTTGCATAGCACTATCTACCACTTAAGTCTAACTTTGACTAGTCTTTACTCACCTATTTTAGTACTCACTAATGGCTAGCAGATGGAAGCTTAGAACATCCCCTTGGGCTACTTGAGAACATATTGGTCACCACATGTGGGATTGAATATGAGCACACCTTTGCAGTAGTGGATTTTGGAAAACATCCAAACTATGAAGTGATATTGGGTAGACCATTCATGCGACAATTTCAAATGATTCAAGATTGGGGATACAATTATTTGTACCTCCGACATGATTCTGTCATCACAAGGGTCAACCTAAGGAATCACTCATATCGTGATGTAACAAGGTCTCCAATAGATGAGTTTGATTCGGCTTCATCTGAGGGCTCAAGAGTTACATTGTCAGACGGGCGAGAAGATCTGTGGATGTGTGGAGCCTCATGTAGGGATTTCAACACTGAGAGACTTAAGGGTAATCGAAGTGTATCAGATGAGCTTTACCGAAGCCAATTCAATTTTGTGACTCAGATGGATATGATATTATTCCTATACGAATGGTACAACCACGTGCCCTTCTAGATGATTTGTACTATAGGGATACATCCACAACAGCTCTGCATGTCGAGGAAGTCTCAGTGGAGGATTTAACACTCGAATCTGCTAATGATGCTGATAAGGAAGATGGCTGGGACTCTGATTTTAATAATGATGTGACAATCCCTGAGGAAGAGTTAGGAAAGGCACGCCTACTCTTGAGAGGAAGGGAGGTTCAAGTAGAGATCCCTCGAAGCCGACCTAAACGTAAATGTTGTAAGAGCCATAAGAGAATCAGTAGACAAGATGGGCGGGAACAACGTGAGAGACTACAAAAAGAAAAGGAGGAGTCTAAGAGTGAAAACTCTCGACCACCACCTCACTTCTCAGGAAAGAACGGATATCTATACTATGTCCAAGCACAAGATAGTATCAAAGACCAAATAAAATGATCAGATAGATTCCAAGCGGGAGAAAAGCTAACAATTGTTAGCAAAAATCGTAAAAAAACAAAGAAACGAAAACCAAAACTCAAGTCTAAAACCGATTCAAAAAAGAGTGTGGGAAGTGCAAAGACAACGGTTGAACAAAAAAATCCGATGCAAGATGGCAAAGGAGAGCTCAAAACCGCATGGTCTTCAATGAGTGAAGACTCAAGTGGACAAGAACAAGGTCTCAATGTTCCTCCCAATTTCACACAGTACACTCTTCAAGATCGGAAGATTGTTCTTCAACAGCCCATGCGACAAAAACCAAGCGTGCCAGGGGTTTCATACGATGGTCCGGAAGATGCAAAAAAGATTGATATTGCTAAGCCACGAGAAGAGCCTCGCTATGTGTGGATTGCCACAGACTTGTCCTTAGATGAGGAGAAGTTATTAATACAAACAATAAAGGAGTATCGCGATATTTTTGCTTGGAGTTATAAAGACCTCAAGGGAGTTGATCCAAGCATATGTCAGCATACAATTCCATTGCGAGAGGATGCAAAGCCCTCCAAGCAACGTCCTTATACCTACAATGAAAATTTTGCACGGAAGATAAAGGAAGAAATAGACAAGCTCTTAGAGGCAGAATTTATCTATGAGATTGAACACACTGAATGGGTCTCCCCTATTGTAGTGGTGCCCAAGAAAAATGAAAAACTTCGAGTATGTGTAAACCTCAAGAAGGTAAATGCAGCAACTGTACGTGATCATTACCCACTTCCAATCACGGATCATGTTCTGGAACGAGTTGCAGGGAAAAAGGCATATAGTTTCTTGGATGGATTCTCCGGGTACAATCAAGTGTCAATTGATCCAAAGGATCAACACAAGACAGCCTTTGCTACTGAAGATGGCATCTTTGCCTATCGTGTTATGCCATTTGGTCTAACAAATGCACCAGCAACCTTTCAGCGGTTAATGAGTCATGTATTCAAGGAGTACCTTAGGCAATTTCTTGAGATTTTCATGGATGATTTATGTGTTCACTCACAAGAGCGTGATGATCATATAGAACACCTCAGACTTGTGTTTCAAAAGTGTCAACTTTATCGTATATGCTTGAATCCTGACAAGTGCAAATTCATGGTAAGACAAGGGAACATTTTGGGCCATATTGTTTCTCGCAATGGGATTTCAACAGATATGGATAAAATTGATGTCATTGTCTCATTACCTAGCAGAGCGCTGTGCAGTAGCTGTAGAAGGCACAGTGGGCGACGTTGGCAGTAGGAGTAAAAGGCGAAGGAGCGTCGGCGTCGGCAATAAAGGTGGGCGCAAGCAAGGAAAAGGGTGGCGGCCGTAGAAGAAGGCGGAGCGCTGCATCGAGGGGCACTGCATCGAGCTCTGCAGGAGAAGCAAAAGTCGAAGAGGTAAGGGCGCTGCCCTTTGGCGGAAGAAGGAAGAGGCTGACGTGGCTGTTTAAAAAAAACGCAGAGAAGGCGGCCAGTTGGAGTGGAAGGCGACGGAGTGCTGTTGGAGTGGAAGGCGACGGAGTGCTGTTGGAGTTGAAGGCGACAGAGAGCACAGTGGGTGGCGGCAGAGCGCTGTGCAGTAGCTGTAGAAGGCACAGTGGGCGGCGTTGGCAGTAGGAGTAAAAGGCGAAGGAGCGTCGGCGTCGGCAGTAAAGGTGGGCGCAAGCGAGGAAAAGGGTGGCGGCCGTAGAAGAAGGCGGAGCGCTGCATCGAGGGGCACTGCATCGAGCTCTGCGTGGAGGGCGTTGTCGGCATCGAGCGCTGCAGTGGAGGCGGCTGGTAGAAGGAGCAGACGGCGAAAAAGCTATGGTGAAGAAGAAGACGTGCAGAGCTGGCAGCATTGAAGACGAGGCGAGAGCGGTGAGGCGCAGAATCCGGGAGGCGGCGAGGCGGCGAATAAGGTTGGTGCATTTTTAATTTTTTTTTATTTTTTATTTTTTTTATTAATTTTTCATGTGTTTTGTATTTTTAAATAAATAATAATAATAATAAATATAAAAAAACAACCAAAAAAAATATTTCTCCTTTTTTTTTAAAAAAAAAAAGAAAAAGAAAAAAAAGAAAAAGAAAGAAAAAAAAGAGAAAAAAGAAAAAAACCATTAAATAATTTTTTAAAAAAAAAGAAAAAAACAATTTTTATTTTTGTATTTTGAATCCATTGTTCATTATTTAAATTTCTGTAAAATTTTGCATAATTAAAGTAGCTTGCATTTTTTTATTATTTTTTTAGAATTTTTATAATTGCGTGCATAATTAGTAGATTCATATTTTTTGTAATTGGCACGAAATTTATTAGTTTTAAAAAAAACAACAAAAGGAGAAGAAAGCAAAAGAAAATTTTTAAAAAAAAGAAATAGAAATTAAAAAAATAAATAAATAAATTTCTATAAATTAAGTGTTTTTTAGGAGTCTACTTTTTTGCATATTTTGTAATTCTTTATTTTTTTTAATTTTTTGCATAATTAGTGTAACTTGCATTTTTTTAATTTTTGTAACTTTGTGCATAATTAGTATTTTTTTAGCGTGATTCATAATTTTTGTAATTAAAAAAAAAGTAAAAACATAAAATCATTTAAAAAAATAATTAAAAAATAGGATAGATAGTTACACCACACATACTCATTTTAGTTGCATTTAGTGATAGGTTAAAATATATATATATATTAAAAAAACAAAAAAACAAAAAAATAAAACACAACAAAACAAAACAAAAACACAAAAAAAACCAAAAAAATTGACCTTATGCACTTGCGGTCGGGACGTCTTATAGATTCTGCCCATAGGGCCTAGGGCACCTTCTAGAGTACCTACGCAGGAAAGTGGGACCCAATTGGTAGGAAATTTGGCAGATATTGTTGAACCCCTTTCAGAATCCCAATCCGATACCCTTTCCTCCAGAACAACTAGTTCATTGTCCATGGATAATCTAGGGCCGACAAATAGTCAGTCCGTAACCCCAAATAGGACACCCACAAGATCCTTTAATCCATTTGAAGCCGACACCATGGGGTTAACACTCAATGTGAGACTCCAATATGTTTACACAAATGCTCAAGGAGCTGAGATCTTTAGGGATCCACAACAACGGTATCTTGTTAAGATCGCAGACATTTTCTCAGAACTTGATAGAGCACCTCTAGTCAATGACCAGGGTAACATGTACATGGGTGGAGATGGTGTTCGCTACGAAGTCACCTACCATCCAGAAAATGTAGACAAATTAGGGGAGCTCTCTAAAACCGAGTTCTTAGACTTATCAAAACTTTCCAGAGCAAGGGAGTCTAGAGATGACTGGCTCATTGAGCCGGACATGCCTGAACCCTCCAATGCCCAGTCCTCAAAGACATCCATAGATGATTTACTTCTTGTAGATCTAAATTTGGAAAGGGATAGGAAAGGCAAGAGTAAAATGGATCAGGGGGCTGAGAACCAATGGGAGTTTGTACGACAAATTCCAGTGACAAAGGTCTTACAGGATGACCCACTTCAAGAGGTCTATAAGGACTCGTTAGAGGGATATTATGCCACAACTAGATTGCCACAGCTAGATCTTCCTCTAGCTCTTGTGGTGGTAGTTGAGAAGCTTGCAGGACACATGAACCGAATAATTGATAAATGGGCCAATGAATACCGAACCTTAGATTGGAAAGAGATTCGGGAACTCACGTGGAAAGGACAACCATTATTCATGGAAGTGTTCTCAACAAATATAGCCAAACCAGGAGAGACAGCCTTTCTTGGAGAAACTGTTGCTCCTCCCCTACGAGGGTTCACTAGAGAGGGACCTTCAACATCCAAGTGGACCACTGCTAGTAGCCCAACTCTAGCACCAAGATATCGTCCTACACCAAATGTGCGACCACAGGTCACACCACACCAACATCTTTCTCACTATGACAATCGGAGGAGAGGGGAGCCAACTCGGCCTCCCATAAATGCACCTCCTGAAATGCGGGTGACAAGATCTTTGGAGGGGTTTGGTGAGGCTGGTAATAGGGTACCCACACCAATTTTTGATGCATGTGGACCATCTTTCCAAAGAGAGGAACAATTCCCACTGAGAGTGAGAGGCCGTAGGCCCTATGATGAGTATTCAAGACAAGTAAGGCCATCAACTCTTCAGAAACTGGTAAAGTCGGGAGATCCATACGACCATGTAGCAGCATTTAGGCAAGCAGTTCTAGCTGCTGATAAGCATACTCAAATTGAAGGATTTGGACTCACTCTCGAGGGAAAGGCCCTTGCTTGGTTTCAGGCATTAGAGGCTTCAGACAAATCTTCTTTACGAGTTTTGGAAGAGAGATTCATTGCTGCTTTTTCCTTGATGGGAATTCAACATGACACGGTAGCACACATCTACTCTTTCAAGCAAGGCGAGAATGAGAGTGTTAGAGACTGTGTAAATAGAATGAAGCAGTACATTAATCGTTGCCCAGAGGATGAGAAGCCCGCCCAAAGTCGATTAATTTCTCTCTTCTTGAAAGGACTCAAAAATTCAACACTGCATACACATCTCTATGCGAAGAAGCATACAAATTTCAATGAGTGTTGCCATGATGCTATGGATTTCACCGATAACTTCAAATTCCAAGATGGTTCTGGCCCAGAGGTGAAACCTAGAGATCAGTGGGGTGATGACCAAAGTTCAGGGTCTAGCGCGCTAGTAAATCCAGACCAGATAGCTAACCTAGTACTAAGGAGATTGGGATAGACCTATCGTCCACCCTTGTAGCCACAACAACAGCAGCAGAGAATGAGGAGTGTACTTCCTATAGGTCCTCATCTTTGTGGAGCATGTGGCGGTAACCATAAAACAGAGGAATGTAATACCTTTTCTCCTCTAGTCACAAACCAACCCACAAAAAAGTGGTGCCAAGCCTGTGCTTGGAACTTTACCCATACCACACAGGAATGTACTAGCATTGTGAGAATGAGACAGGAACGTGAGCAGCTAAGGGGTGGAGTGGCTCTACAAATGTATCAACAGTATACTAATTTTGAACGTAAGCCACCGATGGCACAAGAGCAAGCACGACCTGTTCTTGGTGCTCAACCTCCTGCTCCAGGGACTGCTCCTGTGAGGGTTGTTGACTACGACAATTCAAATATGTGTAGAGACTTGGTAAACCCAGGCTATGTGGAAGAGGAATACGCATCATATTCATCCAAAGAAAATCTCTTTGAAAGTCCCGCATACCCAAGCTGAGCACTGGAGACTCAACCACCACAGGGGAACAAAACTCTTTGATGTTGCTAGGCGGCTACCAACCTAGGACTCCAGGCTCCTCAGGTCAATGGCAGCCAAGGAAAGTAGAGGCCAAACCAATGGGTCCCTGTTATGAGTGCGGAGAACCCCATTGGGCTCGTGATTGTCCACATCGCTCAAGGTAAGCATCTCGATCCAATACAACAGTACAACAGTTTCCACCAATTGAAAGATATTGTCTAGGGTGTTGTGTAGAACACTTCCCAAAAGATTGTCTGCTGAAACCACATGAGGAAGGCACCTCTCAACCAAAGGTCTCACTCAACCTTGTAGGGGCAGTTCCATCACCACCTTCATCTAAGAATGAGGATGTCGTGCCACTTAGAGTCATGACTAGATCACAGACACGAAACGCCGAAATACAAACTGATGAGACACCTCGAACTAGGGATGCAAAGACAAATCTAGTGGACAAGACCCTACAGCCCAATAGAAAAAAGACCACTAGGAGGAAAAAGAACCGAAACAAGCAAACTAAAAGTGCATCCACTGGTTCTCAAGAAGCCTCTAAAGAAAACATGAGGGATCAAACTTTTACATCCCAAGAAGTGCATGAGGAACATCAACCTCCTAGTGCTAAACAAGATGAGGCTAGTACGACTGAGGATAGTTCTGGGGGTTCTGTTTTTTTGGATAAAGTGAATGAGACTCTGGATGCCATCATTGATGCTCATAGAAGTCGCATTGCAGCTTTATCTGAGCTACCCATGAAGCTTCAAGAATACCCAAACCCTCGTGAGGAGAAGATCAATCTAGCTGTACATCAGCAACTCATTAGTCAATACTTGAGGGACCACCACCACCTATTCCTCGGGGCCCAACCTCTCTTAAGCCAACATTAGAAACCATACCAGAAGTGTCATCAAGTCGGGAAATGAAAAGTGAGCTCATTTCACAATCGAAGGGTCTGCACCAATTGACACCCAATTGAAAGGAGGTAATCTGCCACCACCTAGCCTTGTCTTCCCATGGAATGATGAAGTTATTGATGCTAATGAGGACATGGCAAATGAGATATGGGCCGCAGTTCATGAGAAAGTTAATGAGAACATGTCTTCTATTAGTGCGCCTCCATTCTCTGAGGTGGATTTTACCAGAGGCACGGAAAACAACTTTAGACGCCCAAGCATCCAGGAGGAAGTTCAAACAATTGTTTCTCCTAGAAGTAAGCAGACAATGAAAACCTTACCATCATATCTGGGAGAATATGAGAACTGTTCTCAAACCTTGAGGATACCGTCCATGCATAAAAGGTTGACAAAGGAGAAGGATATGAGTATCGTGCAAGCTATTTCAGCACCAGTGGCTTGTACCTTACCATTGCTTGATTTGATAAAAATTCGACCTGAGTTGTGGAATGATATTGCCACATGTTTGTCAAAGCAGGTATTGATACAAAAGGGTCACCATGAGTGTACTATACACCCTGAGACAAAGCATGTTATGCCAGTTCCTATCAACAAAGTAGGAAAATTTTGTGAGGACGATCAGGGAAATGCTACCCTCCCATTAGAAGTGCGAAAAGTATCTTCAACTGCAATACTTGATAGTGGTGCAGGAGTGGGCATTGTGACAAGGTCCATTTGGGAAAAGTGGGGCAAACCAGCTATTAGGAGTACCAGGATGCGCTTGCAGCTAGCAGATGGAAGCTTAGAACATCCCCTTGGGCTACTTGAGAACATATTGGTCACCACATGTGGGATTGAATATGAGCACACCTTTGCAGTAGTGGATTTTGGAAAACATCCAAACTATGAAGTGATATTGGGTCTACCATTCATGCGACAATTTCAAATGATTCAAGATTGGGGATACAATTATTTGTACCTCCGACGTGATTCTGTCATCACAAGGGTCAACCTAAGGAATCACTCATATCGTGATGTAACAAGGTCTCCAATAGATGAGTTTGATTCGGCTTCATCTGAGGGCTCAAGAGTTACATTGTCAGACGGGCGAGAAGATCTGTGGATGTGTGGAGCCTCATGTACGGATTTCAACACTGAGAGACTTAAGGGGTAATCGAAGTGTATCAGATGAGGCATACATTCCACAACCCTTCCCTGAGCATTTAATTGATCCACTAGAATGGAGTCATGTCCTTGCAACATTATCGACATGTGCTTTACCGAAGCCAATTCAATTTTGTGACTCAAATGGATATGATATTATTCCTATACGAATGGTACAACCACGTGCCCTTCTAGATGATTTGTACTGTAGGGATACATTCACAACAGCTCTACATGTCGAGGAAGTCTCAGTGGAGGATTTAACACTCGAATCTGCTAATGATGTTGATAAGGAAGATGGCTGGGACTCTGATTTTAATAATGATGTGACAATCCCTGAGGAAGAGTTAGGAAAGGCACGCCTACTCTTGAGAGGAAGGGAGGTTCAAGTAGAGATCCCTCGAAGCCGACCTAAACGTAAATGTTGTAAGAGCCATAAGAGAATCAGTAGACAAGATGGGCGGGAACAACGTGAGAGACTACAAAAAGAAAAGGAGGAGTCTAAGAGTGAAAACTCTCGACCACCACCTCACTTCTCAGGAAAGAACGGATATCTATACTATGTCCAAGCACAAGATAGTATCAAAGACCAAATAAAACGATCAGATGGATTCCAAGCGGGAGAAAAGCTAACAACTGTTAGCAAAAATCGTAAAAAAAACGAAGAAACAAAAACCAAAACTCAAGTCTAAAACCGATTCAAAAAAGAGTGTGGGAAGTGCAAAGACAACGGTTGAACAAAAAAATCCGATGCAAGATGGCAAAGGAGAGCTCAAAACCGCATGGTCTTCAATGAGTGAAGACTCAAGTGGACAAGAACAAGGTCTCAATGTTCCTCCCAATTTCATACAGTACACTCTTCAAGATCGGAAGATTGTTCTTCAACAGCCCATGCGGCAAAAACCAAGCGTGCCAGGGGTTTCATACGATGGTCCGGAAGATGCAAAAAAGATTGATATTGCTAAGCCACGAGAAGAGCCTCGCTATGTGTGGATTGCCACAGACTTGTCCTTAGATGAGGAGAAGTTATTAATACAAACAATAAAGGAGTATCGCGATGTTTTTGCTTGGAGTTATAAAGACCTCAAGGGAGTTGATCCAAGCATATGTCAGCATACAATTCCATTGCGAGAGGATGCAAAGCCCTCCAAGCAACGTCCTTATACCTACAATGAAAATTTTGCACGGAAGATAAAGGAAGAAATAGACAAGCTCTTAGAGGCAGAATTTATCTATGATATTGAACACACTGAATGGGTCTCCCCTATTGTAGTGGTGCCCAAGAAAAATGGAAAACTTTGAGTATGTGTAAACCTCAAGAAGGTAAATGCAGCAACTATACGTGATCATTACCCACTTCCAATCACGGATCATGTTCTGGAACGAGTTGCAGGGAAAAAGGCATATAGTTTCTTGGATGGATTCTCCGGGTACAATCAAGTGTCAATTGATCCAAAGGATCAACACAAGACAGCCTTTGCTACTGAAGATGGCATCTTTGCCTATCGTGTTATGCCATTTGGTCTAACAAATGCACCAGCAACCTTTCAGCGGTTAATGAGTCATGTATTCAAGGAGTACCTTAGGCAATTTCTTGAGATTTTCATGGATGATTTATGTGTTCACTCACAAGAGCGTGATGATCATATAGAACACCTCAGACTTGTGTTTCAAAAGTGTCAACTTTATCGTATATGCTTGAATCCTGACAAGTGCAAATTCATGGTAAGACAAGGGAAAATTTTGGGCCATATTGTTTCTCGCAATGGGATTTCAACAGATATGGATAAAATTGATGTCATTGTCTCATTACCTCGGCTTATCAACCCTAAAGGGGTACAAACATTCATGGGACATTGTGGCTATTACCGTAGATTCATCTACATGTACGCTGTCCTAGCCAGACCATTATATGCTCTTCTTGTAAAGTTTATGAGTGTGAGGAATCCTTTGAAAAGTTGAAGCAAGCATTAGTGACTGCACCCATCTTACGGGCACCAGATTGGAACCAAATCTTTCATGTCCATATTGATGCTTCAAACTTTGCAATTGGATGTATTTTGGCTCAATCGGGAGAACATAATAAGGATTTCCCGATCTCATATGCTAGTCGACAGCAGTTGAACAATGCTGAGAAGAATTACACCACAACAGAAAGAGAAGGTTTGTCCATGATATATGCAGTGAAAAAGTTTCGCCATTACCTTTTGGCAAACAAATTCATATTTTTTGTGGACCATCAAGCATTGCTATATTTGGTAAATAAGCCTTGTGCAACTGGAAGGATTGTAACGTGGTTTATCATCCTTCTTGAGTTTGATTTTGAAGTTGCAGTTCGAAAAGGAACAACTCATCTAAGGGCAGATCATTTGTCTCAAATCACCTCTGGCGAAGCTCCTGTGGGTGTGGATGATGATATGTTAGATTCAACACTTTTCCTTGTAGAGACAGCTCCTAGATGGTCTGAATCCATTTTAGAAATTTTGACAAGTGGGCAGATACAACTAGCGGGTCCTAATGTGGACCTATGGTGACCATTCACGTTAATCTCAGGGAGATTATATCGTCAGGGTAATGATGGAGTGTTGCGGCTTATACCTAACCCCGACCGATATGAGAAAATCTAGGAATAGGCACATGCAGGTATCGATGGATTCCATGCATCAGCTACTACTTGTGTGCGACGTATCTCTCAGGATGGGCAATGGAGGCCTACCATGCATGCGGATGCTGAAACATTTGTTCGTAACTATGCTTCATGTAAAATTCAGAAGCCAATTCATAATGTCACATTATTCCAAATTTCAACTACACCAAGTTGGAGTAAGTATATTGTGGACTATCTTCAGCATGGTCATTTGGATCAAAAAATTCCTAAACATCGAAAGCATGCTATTAAAATTGAAGCGGCAAACTATATGCTGATAGAGGGCCAACTCTACAAGAGGGGCAAGGATGGCAACTTACGCATGTGTGTATGTGAAGCTGACTATCTGAAAATCTTAACTCATGCACATGCAGGTGTTGGGGGTGGACACTTTTCGGGCAATACCACAGCTAAGTTGATTAGGTGGTCTGGGCTTTGGTGGCCAACCTTACAAATGGATGCCGAAGAATATGTGAAACGTTGTGACGATTGTCAAAGGACCAAACCTCCCATCACAAAGGACAATATGCCATTGCGGCCTATGTTAAGCACACGTGCTTTTGCAAAATGGGGTATTGATTTTGTCGGTCCCATTAAACCTCCAGCTCGTCACACGCATGCAGAATATATTACAGTCGCAACCGACTATTTGACCAAATGGATTGAGGCAAAGGCAACAGATGCCAGAACCACAGCCAAGTTCTTGTATGAGTACGTGTTTACACGCTATGGCTTACCTATTGAGATCGTTAGTGATCAAGGTGTACACTTTGTAAATGAAGTCATAGAATTGTTGCTTCAAGAATTTATGGTAATTCATAAGCGTTCTGCACCCTATCATCCCCAGACCAATGGACAAGCTGAGAGTACTAACAAGATTCTCTGCACAGCACTCACAAAGATTGTTGAGGGACATAGGATTGATTGGGAGCAAAAGTTGCACTCAGTTCTTTGGGCATATAGGACAGCCTATAAAACATCTGTGGGCACAACCCCATTTGAACTTGCTTTTGGATTAGACGCAATTCTTCCCATTGAATTTCTTGTACCTACTCTACGAGTAGCTAAACAACTGGATTGGACTGGTCATGAGCTTTCACAACGCGTTGACGAATTGGAAAAGCTTGATGAGACCCGCTTATTGGCGGTAATGGGGATGTATGCTGAGAAGAGGAGACAAAAGCAATGGTATGATAGAAATGTAACAACTGGCCGATTCAAAAAAGGAGACCTGGTGCTCTTGTACACACTTAAGAAGCATAAGAGAAAGCTCAAGAAACGTGGCCTAGGACCATTTGTGATTAATGAGCTTACTCCAAGTGGTGCAGTGCGTTTAGAGACACTAGAAGGTGAGCAAATGCCTAACTTCATTAATGGAAGTCGTCTCAAGAAATACAATGAACCATTAACTGAAGCCATGCTTCAACAGATGCATGCTGCACAAACACGGAAAGAAGCACTTGACCTACTTAAACGTCAGGCTCAAGAGGAGGCTAAAGCTAGAGTTGCAAAACCCAAGGAGCGTCGCAAAGCTTCTATGTTGGCCATACAATTGGCTACTGATGAACCATATGTCGATCCATTCAATATTCAAGTGTGCCTCCATCTTCATGAGACTACCTACTTTGTCTCTGCCTTAATTGACTCTGGTGCAGATTATAATGTTCTCTCGTTTGACACCTGGATAGCCTTGGGTCAACCACCACTTGTGCAAATTCCTGTGGACCTACGAAGCTTCTCAGGAGAAGATAACCCTATAGAGGGAAAATGTGTCATTATGATGACCGTTCAGGATCACCAGATGTCAGTGCCCTTTTATGTGGCACGTAAGTCCAAGGCAGTAGTAGAGGTTGTTCTCGGTAGATCGTGGTTAAGTGCTACCAATTGCTCATTAGATTGGAAGAATAGACAATACAAGTTGCAAATTGATTCTGATTGCATCTTGGGATCTGCTACTCCACGAGCTTTATCTTGTCAAAGGGGTAATGTTTCTACCTTACACAACCCACTCTCAAAATCTGCTCTTGAAGCTCCAAAACAAATGATGTGGATAATTGATGAGTACTCAAGTGAGGGCCATGGCTGGCATGTTCCAACTACTCTAGTTGCTGCTCAAAGAAGGCCAGGCAAGAAGGAATTATCAATGTGGCTACCAAAAGATGCGTACAAACTTGTACCATCTAGTCCAGTGGCTAAGCCTCCTAAAAAGCACATCATTTCCAAGCCGAAACCTCGGATTATTACTCGATGGGTCCCAAAACATGTGCTCAAAGCACAAGGCTATTATGAGGGGGTAACAGCAATTTGGCTTTCAAAATGCCATGCTTTGCTAGGGGTAAAATAGTGTTTCAGAAAGATTCCAAAAGCCACCCTTGATTTTCCATATCAGTGGGTGCAAAAGAAATCAACACAAACTCTTCAAGATAGGATAGGTGGTTGTGATAGCACCTACAAATCTACTGGTGTTGATCTTCCTAAAACATGTATTGAAACACCGGTTGTCCCAATTTCTCCTTATTACCCAATTCCACCATCAACTTGTGTACCTAAGACAAGTCCAAATGAGTCTCATTTGAGCATAGATTCTAGCATTTCAATGCCTAAATCCTCTTATCTTGCTCAAATTCCAAGACAATTGCTAAAATCCCCACCTAAGAAGGACATACCAAAAACTAAAGATAAGGCATTAACACTACAATTGAAGCTCTTTGGTAAATCAATGTTTGAATAATGTAGTTCCTTATGCCTTTAGAAGATGTGTTCTTTTTGAGATAATCTTGTTTTTGATTGGAATTGTAATGATGGATATGAGTGTTCTAAATTTCATTGTTCTACGTCCAGATAACTCCTGATGGATATTTGGCGAGATACATGTCCACCATGCATTGACCCTGATAGTACTCGACCTGATCATCGCAGGGGTTATAGTGCTCCTCCGTTTCAAACACATTCTAGGTACTTCTATGCTCCCTTAGGTGAAAATTGCTGTGGGCATCACTTTGTCACGTTATTCTATCAACAGCATCACCCATTTCCACATTGTCAAGAGTGTGCACGGCTCGTATTAGGAGAAGCTTCACATATTTGTTGGATATGCCGCTCTTACTTTAGACGATATGGCACGGGCTTAATGAAGTAAATTGTGGAAATTACACCCCAACGCCATAATGTTCTTAATGTGAGAATACCAGAGAGAGGACCAAATAAACGTAGATTACCTGAGGAGGTTCAAGCACAACAATGGAGGGATACAAGCTTAAATGACTTGCAACCACCGATCTTGCAAGCCCTCCTTCCCCAAGCCTCAACATGTCAATATTGGATCAATATGAGTACCTATATTGCGCAGTTCCAAAATCGAAATTCTCTCCTTAACCTTCCCATAGAACCAATGCCATATTTTAGTGAGAAAGCACTCCTTCCTCTACCACCTTCTCCAGAGGCCGGTTTTTGTGAGGGGTTGTCTCTGCATCCTGAGGAAATTGATACCATCTTTCCAGCAGACGAGGACACGGATCCACCACCAGCGCAAGGGTAAGCTCAATGACTCCACAATAAGATCGACAAGCCAGGGCACTTTTCTCCCATTGGGTTTTTCCCCTCGGCTATATTCGGTGATTGGCACCAATGGTAAATTTTTTTCTTTTCTTTTCTTTTCTTGTTTGTTAATAAAAATTTTGCAGCGATCTCCGCTAAAAAAAGAGCATCAAACACGCCCCAATAGACCACCTACCGTGCACACAAATTAGGAAGGGGGGAGACATGCTATGTCTACAAAGATCAAGGAGGAGCAATCTGCACAAAATCAGCAATGCATCAATGCAAACGAACAACATCAACAGGGCACTACAATAGGTGTATTCAAATCTTAATCTTTATTTCTTTAAGTGCTTTTATCTTTTGAATATATGGTTTACATGTTCACACAATGTTGGCTGGTTTAAGTTTTTGATTAGTTGTTAAAATATGGTGAGTGAATTCTAGACTCTTAGAAGACTTAGTAAAAGATATTTCTATCTAAAGACAGTGTAGGATATATACCAATGGAATATGCCAAGTTCTTATGCTTTCAAGGTATATTAGTTATCCCTAGTGGTAGCTACCTCTTAGATATGAGCTAGGTGCTAGGATTAATAAAAAAATTTATGAAAATATACCATTAAAAATATATATATATATACAAAGTAAATTGAGACATGATGTGTCTACAGCCATGTGGAATGCTTGGTAGGACCTGGGGTTGTCTTAGCACCTTGGGGCCAATGCCTTGGTTTCCATGGGGTGAACACTGATGTCTAAAAGCTTCAGAAAAAAACCTTTGAGGAATCTATCGCCTTGATAGATGTTGGTAGGACTCTGGGGTACACTATGGGCCCTCGAGACCAATGCCCTCATCTTCATGGGGTACTCCTTAGGTCATAAAAGAAAGAAAAAGGGTCTGTCGCCTTTGAGATACTTAGCGGTCTTTAGATTCTCTTGGCGGAGGTCTCTTGGCCATTGCTTGGGTCTCTTTGGGATGGAACCTTAATCTTTATCACCTACACACACATCAAAAAAGAAAAAGAAAAAAAAAAGAAAAAAAAAGAGAGTTCCAATCACCTTTGCTCATAATTAGGAGTAGGTTTGCCACTTAGGAAATCATCTAGAAGGGCACGTGGTTGTACAAATCATCTAGAAGGGCACGTGGTTGTACCATTCGTATAGGAATAATATCATATCCATCTGAGTCACAAAATTGAATTGGCTTCGGTAAAGCACATGTCGATAATGTTGCAAGGACATGACTCCATTCTAGTGGATCAATTAAATGCTCAGGGAAGGGTTGTGGAATGTATGCCTCATCTGATACACTTCGATTACCCCTTAAGTCTCTCAGTGTTGAAATCCGTACATGAGGCTCCACACATCCACAGATCTTCTCGCCCGTCTGACAATGTAACTCTTGAGCCCTCAGATGAAGCCGAATCAAACTCATCTATTGGAGACCTTGTTACATCACGATATGAGTGATTCCTTAGGTTGACCCTTGTGATGACAGAATCACGTCGGAGGTACAAATAATTGTATCCCCAATCTTGAATCATTTGAAATTGTCGCATGAATGGTAGACCCAATATCACTTCATAGTTTGGATGTTTTCCAAAATCCACTACTGCAAAGGTGTGCTCATATTCAATCCCACATGTGGTGACCAATATGTTCTCAAGTAGCCCAAGGGGATGTTCTAAGCTTCCATCTGCTAGCTGCAAGCGCATCCTGGTACTCCTAATAGCTGGTTTGCCCCACTTTTCCCAAATGGACCTTGTCACAATGCCCACTCCTGCACCACTATCAAGTATTGCAGTTGAAGATACTTTTCGCACTTCTAATGGGAGGGTAGCATTTCCCTGATCGTCCTCACAAAATTTTCCTACTTTGTTGATAGGAACTGGCATAACATGCTTTGTCTCAGGGTGTATAGTACACTCATGGTGACCCTTTTGTATCAATACCTGCTCTGACAAACATGTGGCAATATCATTCCACAACTCAGGTCAAATTTTTATCAAATCAAGCAATGGTAAGGTACAAGCCACTGGTGCTGAAATAGCTTGCACGATACTCATATCCTTCTCCTTTGTCAACCTTTTATGCAGGGAGGGTATCCTCAAGGTTTGAGAACAGTTCTCATATTCTCCCAGATATGATGGTAAGGTTTTCATTGTCTGCTTACTTCTAGGAGAAACAATTGTTTGAACTTCCTCCTGGATGCTTGGGCGTCTAAAGTTGTTTTCCGTGTCTCTGGTAAAATCCACCTCAGAGAATGGAGGCGCACTAATAGAAGACATGTTCTCATTAACTTTCTCATGAACTGCGGCCCATATCTCATTTGCCATGTCCTCATTAGCATCAATAACTTCATCATTCCATGGGAAGACAAGGCTAGGTGGTGGCAGATTACCTCCTTTCAATTGGGTGTCAATTGGTGCAGACCCTTCGCTATGAGCTTGTGAAATGAGCTCACTTTTCATTTCCCGACTTGATGACACTTCTGGTATGGTTTCTAATGTTGGCTTAAGAGAGGTTGGGCCCCGAGGAATAGGTGGTGGTGGTCCCTCAAGTATTGACTAATGAGTTGCTGATGTACAGCTAGATTGATCTTCTCCTCACGAGGGTTTGGGTATTCTTGAAGCTTCATGGGTAGCTCAGATAAAGCTGCAATGCGACTTCTATGAGCATCAATGATGGCATCCAGAGTCTCATTCACTTTATCCAAAAAAACAGAACCCCCAGAACTATCCTCAGTCGTACTAGCCTCATCTTGTTTAGCACTAGGAGGTTGATGTTCCTCATGCACTTCTTGGGATGTAAAAGTTTGATCCCTCATGTTTTCTTTAGAGGCTTCTTGAGAACCAGTGGATGCACTTTTAGTTTGCTTGTTTCGGTTCTTTTTCCTCCTAGTGGTCTTTTTTCTATTGGGCTGTAGGGTCTTGTCCACTAGATTTGTCTTTGCATCCCTAGTTCGAGGTGTCTCATCAGTTTGTATTTCGGCGTTTCGTGTCTGTGATCTAGTCATGACTCTAAGTGGCACGACATCCTCATTCTTAGATGAAGGTGGTGATGGAACTGCCCCTACAAGGTTGAGTGAGACCTTTGGTTGAGAGGTGCCTTCCTCATGTGGTTTCAGCAGAAAATCTTTTGGGAAGTGTTCTACACAACACCCTAGACAATATCTTTCAATTGGTGGAAACTGTTGTACTGTTGTATTGGATCGAGATGCTTACCTTGAGCGATGTGGACAATCACGAGCCCAATGGGATTCTCCGCACTCATAACAGGGGCCCATTGGTTTGGCCTCTACTTTCCTTGGCTGCCATTGACCTGAGGAGCCTGGAGTCCTAGGTTGGTAGCCGCCTAGCAACATCAAAGAGTTTTGTTCCCCTGTGGGGTTGAGTCTCCAGTGCTCGGCTTGGGTATGCGGGACTTTCAAAGAGATTTTCTTTGGATGAATATGATGCGTATTCCTCTTCCACATAGCCTGGGTTTACCAAGTCTCTACACATATTTGAATTGTCATAGTCAACAACCCTCACAAGAGCAGTCCCTGGAGCAGGAGGTTGAGCACCAAGAACAGGTCGTGCTTGCTCTTGTGCCATCGGTGGCTTACGTTCAAAATTAGTATACTGTTGATACATTTGTGGAGCCACTCCACCCCTTAGCTGCTCACGTTCCTGTCTCATTCTCACAATGCTAGTACATTCCTGTGTGGTATGGGTAAAGTTCCAAGCACAGGCTTGGCACCACTTTTTTGTGGGTTGGTTTGTGACTAGAGGAGAAAAGGTATTACATTCCTCTGTTTTATGGTTACCGCCACATGCTCCACAAAGATGACCTGTAGGAAGTACACTCCTCATTCTCTGCTGCTGTTGTTGTGGCTGCAAGGGTGGACGATAGGTCTATCCCAATCTCCTTAGTACTAGGTTAGCTATCTGGTCTGGATTTACTAGCACGCTAGACCCTGAACTTTGGTCATCACCCCACTGATCTCTAGGTTTCACCTCTGGGCCAGAACCATCTTGGAATTTGAAGTTATCGGTGAAATCCATAGCATCATGGCAACACTCATTGAAATTTGTATGCTTCTTCGCATAGAGATGTGTATGCAGTGTTGAATTTTTGAGTCCTTTCAAGAAGAGAGAAATTAATCGACTTTGGGCAGGCTTCTCATCCTCTGGGCAACGATTAATGTACTGCTTCATTCTATTTACACAGTCTCTAACACTCTCATTCTCGCCTTGCTTGAAAGAGTAGATGTGTGCTACCGTGTCATGTTGAATTCCCATCAAGGAAAAAGCAGCAATGAATCTTTCTTCCAAAACTCGTAAAGAAGATTTGTCTGAAGCCTCTAATGCCTGAAACCAAGCAAGGGCCTTTCCCTCGAGAGTGAGTCCAAATCCTTCAATTTGAGTATGCTTATCAGCAGCTCGAACTGCTTGCCTAAATGCTGCTACATGGTCGTATGGATCTCCCGACCCTTCATACTTCTTTACCAGTTTCTGAAGAGTTGATGGCCTTACTTGTCTTGAATACTCATCATAGGGCCTACGGCCTCTCACTCTCAGTGGGAATTGTTCCTCTCTTTGGAAAGATGGTCCACATGCATCAAAAATCAATGTGGGTACCCTATTACCAGCCTCACCAAACCCCTCCAAAGATCTTGTCACCCGCATTTCAGGAGGTGCATTTATGGGAGGCCGAGTTGGCTCCCCTCTCCTCCGATTGTCATAGTGAGAAAGATGTTGGTGTGGTGTGACCTGTGGTCGCACATTTGGTGTAGGACGATATCTTGGTGCTAGAGTTGGGCTACTAGCAGTGGTCCACTTGGATGTTGAAGGTCCCTCTCTAGTGAACCCTCATAGGGGAGGAGCAACAGTTTCTCCAAGAAAGGCTGTCTCTCCTGGTTTGGCTGTATTTGTTGAGAACACTTCCATGAATAATGGTTGTCCTTTCCACGTGAGTTCCCGAATCTCTTTCCAATCTAAGGTTCGGTATTCATTGGCCCATTTATCAATTATTCGGTTCATGTGTCCTGCAAGCTTCTCAACTACCACCACAAGAGCTAGAGGAAGATCTAGCTGTGGCAATCTAGTTGTGGCATAATATCCCTCTAACGAGTCCTTATAGACCTCTTGAAGTGGGTCATCCTGTAAGACCTTTGTCACTGGAATTTGTCGTACAAACTCCCATTGGTTCTCAGCCCCCTGATCCATTTTACTCTTGCCTTTCCTATCCCTTTCCAAATTTAGATCTACAAGAAGTAAATCATCTATGGATGTCTTTGAGGACTGGGCATTGGGGAGGGTCCAGGCATGTCCGGCTCAATGAGCCAGTCATCTCTAGACTCCCTTGCTCTGGAAAGTTTTGATAAGTCTAAGAACTCGGTTTTAGAGAGCTCCCCTAATTTGTCTACATTTTCTGGATGGTAGGTGACTTCGTAGCGAACACCATCTCCACCCATGTACATGTTACCCTGGTCATTGACTAGAGGTGCTCTATCAAGTTCTGAGAAAATGTCTGCGATCTTAACAAGATATCGTTGTTGTGGATCCCTAAAGATCTCAGCTCCTTGAGCATTTGTGTAGACATATTGGAGTCTCACATTGAGTGTTAACCCCATGGTGTAGGCTTCAAATGGATTAAAGGATCTTGTGGGTGTCCTATTTGGGGCTACGGACTGACTATTTGTCGGCCCTAGATTGTCCATGGACAATGAACTAGTTGTTCTGGAGGAAAGGGTATCGGATTGGGATTCTGAAAGGGTTTCAGCAATATCTGCCAAATTTTCTACCGATTGGGTCCCACTTTCCTGCGTAGGTACTCTAGAAGGTGCCCTAGGCCCTATGGCAGAATCTATAAGACGTCCCGACTGCAAGTGCATAAGGTCAAATTTTTTTGGTTTTTTTGTGTTTTTGTTTTGTTTTGTTGTGTTTTGTTTTTTTGTTTATATATATATATATATATATGTATATATATATATATATGTATATATATATATATATGTATATATATATATATGTATATATATATATATATATATATATTTTAACCTACCTAATCACTAAATGCAACTAAAATGAGTATGTGTGGTGTAACTATCTATCCTATTTTTTTATTATTATTTTTTAAATGATTTTTTATATGATTTTATGTTTTTACTTTTTTTTTTAATTACAAAAATTATGAATCACGCTAAAAAAATACTAATTATGCACAAAGTTACAAAAATTAAAAAAATGCAAGTTACACTAATTATGCAAAAAATTAAAAAAAATGAAGAATTACAAAATATGCAAAAAAGTAGACTCCTAAAAAACACTTAATTTATAGAATTTTTTTATTTATTTATTTTTAATTTCTATTTCTTTTTTTATTTTCTTTTGTTTTCTTCTCCTTTTGTTGTTTTTTTTAAACTAATAAATTTCGTGCCAATTACAAAAAATATGAATCTACTAATTATGCATGCAATTATAAAAATTCTAAAAAATAAAAATAAAAAATGCAAGCTACTTTAATTATGCAAAATTTTACAGAAATTTAAATAATGAACAATGGATTCAAAATACAAAAATAAAAATTGTTTTTTTCTTTTTTTATTGTTTTATGGTTTTTTCTCTTTTTTCTCTTTTTTTTTCTTTCTTTTTCTTTTTTTTTCTTTTTCTTTTTTTTTAAGGAAAAATATTTTTTTGTTGTTTTTTTATATTTATTATTATTTTTATTTAAAAATACAAAAAACATGAAAAATTAATAAAAATAAAAAATAAAAAAAATTAAAAATGCACCAACCTTATCCGTCGCCTCGTCGCCTCCCGGATTCTGCGCCTCACCGCTCTCGCCTCGTCTTCAATGCTGCCAGCTCTACACGTCTTCTTCTTCACCACAGCCTTTCCGCTGTCTGCTCCTTCTACCAGCCACCTCCACTGCAGCGCTCGATGCCGACAACGCCCTCCACGCAGAGCTCGATGCAGTGCCCCTCGATGCAGCGCTCCGCCTTCTTCTACGGGCCGCCACCCTTTTCCTCGCTTGTGCCCACCTTTACTGCCGATGCCGACGCTCCTTCGCCTTTTACTCCTACTGCCAACGCCGCCCACTGTGCCTTCTACAGCTACTGCACAGCGCTCTGCCCCGACGCCACCCACTGTGCTCTCTGTCGCCTTCAACTCCAACAGCACTCCGTCGCCTTCCACTCCAACAGCACTCCGTCGCCTTCCACTCCAACTGGCCGCCTTCTCTGCGTTTTTTTTTTTTAACAGCCACGTCAGCCTCTTCCTTCTTCCGCCAAAGGGCAGCAGCCCTTACCTCTTCGACTTCTGCTTCTCCTGCAGAGCTTGATGCAGCCCCCTTCGATGCAGCACTCAATGCAGACAACGCCACCCACTCTTCGACTTCTGCCACGTCAGTATATAAAATATATATATTTATATATATATATATTTTAAAAAGCCGCCTTCACTGCGTTTTCTACTGGCCGCCTTACAGATGCACATATATATATATATATATATATATATATATATATATATATATACACATAAAAATATATATATGTCTATTTTTTTCTTTGCTGCAATTGATGGAGACGCCTCCCCACACAATAACAAAACAATAAAACCAAAAAAAAAAAAGGCCGCCTCCAATACTTCCTACCCCGTCAAAGATGCAAAAACAGAAAGTACTTAAATTTGAATAATGGCGGGATTTCTCTACCGCAATGGGGTTTTAATTTTTTTTGCTTCTAATCAAAGAACAGAAAACACACAAGGCGCCCTTGAGATCACACACTCAATAAAATTATGAATAAATAGATATGTAAAGAATCTTTATATATATATAAAATAAGGATTCTCTTGCATTCTAAAGAATAGATGTGATGAGATGTGATGCGAATCAAATAGATGAGAATGAATGGATGGATAGATGTGATGAGAATGAGAGGTAAATAGATGTGATGAGATGGGATGTGAATCAAATAGATGAGAATGAATGGATGGATAGATGTGATGAGAATGAGAGGTAAATATATGTGATGAGATGGGATGCGAATCAAATAGATGGGTATAAATGGATAGGTGGATGTGATGAGAATAGGAGTGACGAGAATATGAGTTGAATAGATGTGATGAGAAGTAATGTGAATCTGATAGATGGGAATGAATGGATGGATGGATGTGGATATATGTGAAGAATAGAAGTGTATGTATGTTAAAGAATGGATGTGGATGTGTGTATGTGAAAGGATAGATGTGGATGTGTATGTGATAAGTATGGATGTGGATGTATGTGAAAGGATAGATGTGGATGTGTATGTGATAAATATGGATGTGGATGTATGTGAAAGGATAGATGTGGATGTGTATGTGATAAGTATGGATGTGGATGTATGTGGGAGAATATATGTGGACGTAAATGTGATGGATATGAACGAGAATTGAAGCGATGAGCTGTGAAGTAAACTGGATAGATATGAACGATAAGGGATATGAATGAATGATATAGGATGTGAATGAATGATAAGGGATGTGAATGAATGTGATAGCATATGAATCGGGATGTGAATGAATGATATAGGATGTGAATGAATGATAAGGGATGTGAATGGATGTGATGTGATATGAATCGGGATGTGAATAAATGATAAGGGATGTGAATGGATGTGATGTGATGTGAATCAGGATGTGAATGAATGATAAGGGATGTGAATGGATGTGGTGTGATGTGAATCGAGATATGAATGAATGATATAGGATGTGAATGAATGATAAGGGATGTGAATGAATGATAAGGGATGTGAATGGATGTGATGTGATGTGAATCGAGATGTGAATGAATGATAAGGGAAATGAATGAATGTGTTAGCATGTGAATCAGGATGTGAATGAATGAGATGTGATGTGAAATGAATGTGATAAGATGCGATGTAAACTGGATAGATGTTAATGTATGTGAAGTGATGAGATATATGGGTAGATGCAAGTGGGTGAGATCTGATAAGGATAAATGAGGAAATAAGTGATGAGATAGAAAAAGATGTGATTAGATGAGAATGGGAATGCTTATGAAATGAGGTGGATTAATGTGTGGATAATGTGGATTGATATGCATGGATGTTTGGATGATGTGGATTGACGTGTGGATTGATGTGGATGTGGATGTTGATGTATGTGAAGAATAGAAGTGGATGAATGTATGGAAGATATGGATGGATGTGTGGATAATGTGGATTGATGTGGATGATGTGGATTGGTGTGTGTATGATGAGTGAATGATGTGGATTGATGTGGATGATGTGGATGGATGTATGGATGAGGTGGATTGATGTGTGGATAATGTGGATTGATGTGCATGGATGTTTGAATGATGTGGTTGACGTGTGGATTGATGTGGATGGATATATTGATGATGTGGATTGATGTGTGGATGATGCGATTGGATGTGATTTGATGAAAGAATGATGTGATGTGATAGGGATCGATGATGAAAATAAAATTAGGGTAAGATGAAAAAAAGATGGGGCCTAATGTGAAAGGATGCGGAGTAATGAGAAAAGATGGAAATATTGTTGGAACTATATTTGTTTGTGAAATCTGTTTTTAAATGACTGTTTTATGTCAAGAATGCTAGAGAAGCATTTTGATCGTCTTGTGAATGAGGTTGTGGAGTCCTATCTGTTAAAGTTGCAACTGCTGACGGAGAGTCATCGGAGGGCGTCTCGCGTAGCAAGGTCGACTGAGGTCTAGACCAGCCTCGGTTTGATTAAATGGTGAGCTTCCGGTACTGTGGATGAGGGACCAAGGAAGCAACCTATGAGTGAAGCACTAGGTGACATGTGAAGGATCCTAGAGGGTGCTGACCATACGGTGCTCGGGCTCTGGGTCGCCAAAGATACCCACGAGTACGTCGGGGAAGATACTCGAACAAGGAGTAAGAATTGTTTTATGAATTCGGGCATGGATCTGGGTGATTGACCTTGCTGGTCCTCAACGGATGAGTCCATGGCTCTTTTATATGGATCTATTGGTTGATCTTGCTGATCTTCAATGGAGATTCCATCTGGATATTTTTATGTGATTATATTGTTGGGTACTATGAGCTAGGAACTATTGAAAAGGCCCCTGAGTGAACTGGTGGTGAGCGTTCTAGTTGCCAATGATGCCATAGGTACACCGATGAAGGAAGGAATTGGAAATTAGGATTCAACTGGATAATTAGATGATTATGATCAGTAACACTATGGTTTCATTAAATGATTATTTTAAGGATTGTTGAATCTGTGTGAAAAAGGGAAGTTCATATTGGGTGTGTAAGTGGTGTGACTAGTTTTATGTTTGCATGAATATCCAGCTAGGGGGCCTGGGAACTCTTTTCCCTAGTTTTATGTTTGCATGAATATCCAGCTAGGGGGCCTGGGAACTCTTTTCCCTGGTACCCGGGACAAAACCTAACCAAATTCCTAATTGAATCCCATCACTACAGTGGTTGGGCGGTTGGCTAACCCATGGGACAAGATGGGGTTAGGCTGGACTGATGGATCCGTAAATCAAGACTCAATTTCTGTATAGTACGATAGATGAGGTAAATCCTGGATACAAATTATTCTATGGAAAAGAATCAACGGCTGTGCCTCTCAATAAGGAAAAAAGCGTTGGTCTCTATGATCCAAGTACAATCTTTTCCCTGATCTGATTATGGGACTTATGGGTTCGGTCAGATCAGTTCAGCTAGTGCAGGCTTTTGACTACGTTAGAGAAAAGTTATACTAGAGGAATCGCTCGTGCTTTTCGACAAGGGAAGTTTTTCTGAGTTCGGTTTTGGAAGAACCGATGGATTAGTCTCTTGTTTGGATATCCGTGGGCGAGGCCCAAAGTGTGGGACCTTGCCTCGTGCAAGAAGTGCTTCTTCCACTGCTAGCACCCCTAAATTCGTTGTGCGGTGGGGGGACAGGGATCTCACAGCTGGAATCAGAGCAAATTGGCTAATGAGGATGGAGAGACGGAATAACTCTCTCACTTGTAGCAAGAGTAGTATGATCCACACGTAGCTCAATCCAATGGGATTTGCATCCCTTTCGGAGCTAGGGATTCAACCCGTACCGGTGCACAAAAGCTTATCCAATTAATGGAGAGATTGCTAAGAAAACCACTACTATTGACATAGACTCAACACACACTCAAGCTCAATCTTGCTATTGCTCACTCAACTCCACATTCCACTCATCCATACATCCAAACAAGAAGAAAGCTAAGCTATTGCATACACAAGCTCAAAGCATCCTTCATACTCAAGATCTTACTCCCTAGCATGCACACAAACCTTGAAGCTATCAACAAAGAAACATGCATACTAGAGAATAGACATGAGAAGAGAGACAAACATCACTCATTGCATTGAATTAACAAAAAAGAATAGAACTTACAACAATGTTGATGGGGAGTGAGAAGAGCTTGCACCTCTATGGAAGAAGAGGGAGAGCTAGTCTCAAGAGAGCTCAAACATGAGTTTGCCCAATGTGTCCATGCTCTCAAATGAGCCACCTTTTATACAAAAATTCTAGAACTCTCAAAAGTTCCCATGTGGGATTATTGTGAAGCCCTCTCCCACATTCATCTACAAAGTGGAACTCTTTACAAGAGCCCTAAGTATCTTTTTTGTTGCATCCTTGTATTAATCTTCGTTTGTCATGCAACACTCCCCCCTTCCTATTTTGCGCACGTCCTCGAGCGCGGTAGTAGCAAGAGCTGCAACAAAAAACAATTGATACATTAAAGTCTTTTATTGAAAAGAAAAGAAAAGAAAAGAAAAATCAGCAATGATGATTTCACACGTGAGCATACAAGTGCAAGGCTGATTAAAGTTTTAATGAGTACTAAAATAGGTGAGTAAAGACTAGTCAAAGTGAGACTTAAGTGGTAGATAATGCTATGCAAAGGCAAGTGTGCTTTGTACACCGCCGGTTATGACCGCAGTCTCAATGTCCTACAAGTATGTAAGTTATTCCTAAGTGGCATACCTACTCCTAAATATGAGCAAAGGTGATTGAAACTCGAGTCTTTTTTTTTTCTTTTTTTTTCTTTTTTTAATGTGTGTAGAAGGTGATAAAGATTAAGGTTCTATCCCAAAGAGACCCAAGCAATGGCCAAGAGACCTCCGCCAAGAGAATCTAAAGACCGCTAAGTATCTCAAGGGCGATAGACCCTTTTTCTTTCTGTTATGACCTAAGGAGTACCCCTTGAAGATGAAAGCATCGGTCTTAAGGGCCCATAGTGTACCCCCGAGTCCTACCAACATCTATCAAGGCGATAGATTCCTCAAAGTTCTTCTTCTGAAGTTTTTAGACATCAGTGTTCACCCCATGGAAACCAAGGCATCGGCCCCAAGGTGCTTAAGACAACCTCAGGTCCTACCAAGCATTTCTCATGGCTGTAGACACTTCCTGTCTCAATTTATTTTGGATATATATTTTTTAGGGCACATTTTTGTAAATTTTTTATTACTCCTAGCACCTAGCTCATATCTAAGAGGTAGCTACCACTAAGGATAACTAATATACCTTGAAAACATAAGTACTTGGCATACTCCATTGGTATATATCCTACACTGTCTTTAGATAGAATTATCTTTTACTAAGTTTTCTAAGACTCTAGAATTCACTCACCATATTTTAACAACTAATCAAAAACTGAAACCAGCCAATATTGTGTGAACATGCAAACCATATATTCGAAAGATAAGAGCACAAAAAGAAGTAGAGATTAAGATTTGCATACACCTGTTGTAGTGCCCTGTTGATGTTGTTCGTTTGCATTGATTAATTGCTGATTTTGGTGCAGATTGCTCCTCCTTGATCTTTGTAAGCGTAGCATGTCTCCCCCCTTCCTAATTTGTGTGCATGGTAGGTGGACTATAGGGGCGTGTTTGATGCTCTTTTTAAGCTGAGATCTCTGCAAAAAGTTTTATTAACAAAAAGGAAAACAAAGGAATAAAATTTGTTAGTGGTGCCAATCACCGAATATAGCCGAGGGGAAAAAACCCAATGGGAGAAAAGTGCCCTGGCTTGTCGATCTTATTGTGGAGTCGTTGAACTTACCCTTGCGCTGGTGGTGGAGATTATCTCAAAAAGAACATAATCCTTTAAAGGCGTAAGGCACCACACTATTCAAACATTGATCGACCAAAGAGCTTCATTTGTAGTGTTAATGCCTTATCTTTGGTTTTAGGTATGTCCTTCTTAGGTGGGAATTTTATCAATTGTCGAGGAATTTGAGCAAGATAAGAGGATTTAGGCATTGGAGTACCAGAATCTATGCTCAAATGAGACTCCTTTGGACTTGCCTTAGGTACACCAGTTGATGGTTGAATTGTGAAACAAGGAGAAATAGGGACAACAGGTGTCTCAATACATGTTTTAGGAAGATCAACACAAGTAGTTTTGTAGGTGCTATCACAGCCACCTTTCCTTTCTTGAAGAGTTTGTGTTGATTTCTTTTGCACCCACTGGTATGGAAAATCAAGGGTGGCTTTTGGCATCTTTTGGAAACAATCTTTTATCCCTGCCAAAGCATGGCATTTTGGAAGCCAAATTGCTGGTGCACCCTCATAATAGCCTTGTGCTTTAAGCACATTTTTTGGGACCCATCGAGTAACAATCCGAGGTTTAGGCTTGGAAATGATGTGCTTCTTAAGAGGCTTAGCAACTGGACTAGATGGTACAAGTTTGTACGCAGCTTTGGGTAGCCACATTGATAATTCCTTCTTACCTGGCCTTCTTTGAGCAGCAACTAGAGTTGTTGGAACATGCCAGCCATGGCCCTCACTTGAGTACTCATCAATTATCCACATCATTTGTTTTGGAGCTTCAAGAGCAGATTTTGATTGTGGGTTGGGTAAGGTAGGAACATTACCCCTTTGACACGATAAAGCTCGTGGAGTAGCCGAGACTTCCGTAACATGCAATGCTGTTGTGGATGCATTCCTATAGTACAAATCATCTAAAAGGGCACGTGGTTGTACCATTCGTATAGGAATAATATCATATCCATCTGAGTCACAAAATTGAATTGGCTTCGGTAAAGCACATGTCGATAATGTTGCAAGGACATGACTCCATTCTAATGGATCAATTAAATGCTCATGGAAGGGTTGTGGAATGTATGCCTCGTCTGATACACTTCGATTACCCTTAAGTCTCTCAGTGTTGAAATCCGTACATGAGGCTCCACACATCCACAGATCTTCTCGCCCATCTGACAATGTAACTCTTGAGCCCTCAGATGAAGCAGAATCAAACTCATCTATTGGAGACCTTGTTACATCACGATATGAGTGATTCCTTAGGTTGACCCTTGTGATGACAGAATCATGTCGGAGGTACAAATAATTGTATCCCCAATCTTGAATCATTTGAAATTGTCGCATGAATGGTCTACCCAATATCACTTCATAGTTTGGATGCTTTCCGAAATCCACTACTGCAAAGGTATGCTCATATTCAATCCCACATGTGGTGACCAATATGTTCTCGAGCAGCCCAAGGGGATGTTCTAAGCTTCCATCTGCTAGCTGCAAGCGCATCCTTGTACTCCTAATAGCTGGTTTGCCCCACTTTTCCCAAATGGACCTTGTCACAATGCCCACTCCTGCGCCACTATCAAGTATTGCAGTTGAAGATACTTTTCGCACTTCTAATGGGAGGGTAGCATTTCCCTGATCGTCTTCACAAAATTTTCCTACTTTGTTGATAGGAACTGGCATTACATGCTTTGTCTCAGAGTGTATAGTACACTCATGGTGACCCTTTTGTAGCAATACATGCTCTGACAAACATGTGGCAATATCATTCCACAACTCAGGTCGACTTTTTATCAAATCAAGCAAAGGTAAGGTACAAGCCACTGGTGCTGACAAAATAGCCTGCACCATACTCATATCCTTCTCCTTTGTCAACCTTTTATGCATGGAGGGTATCCTCAAGGTTTGAGAACAGTTCTCATATTCTCCCAGATATGATGGTAAGGTTTTCATTGTATGCTTACTTCTAGGAGAAACAATTGTTTGACCTTCCTCTTGGGTGCTTGGGCGTCCAAAGTTGTTTTCCGAGTCTCTGGTAAAATCCACCTCAGAGAATGGAGGCGAACTAACAGAAGACATGTTCTCATTAATTTTCTCATTTACTGTGGCCCACATGTCATTTGCCATGTCCTCATTAGCATCAATAACTTCATCATTGCATGGGAAGACAAGGCTAGGTGGTGGCAGATTACCCCCTTTCAATTGAGTGTCAATTGGTGCAGACCTTTCGCTCTGAGCTTGTGAAATGAGCTCACTTTTCATTTCCCGACTTGATGACACTTCTGGTATGGTTTCTAATGTTGGCTTAAGAGAGGTTGGGCCCCGAGGAATAGGTGGTGGTGGTCCCTCAAGTATTGACTGAGCTTCCCTAATGAGTTGCTGATGCACAGCTAGATTGATCTTCTCCTCACGAGGGTTTGGGTATTCTTGAAGCTTTTTGGGTAGCTCAGATAAAGCTGCAATGCGACTTCTATGAGCATCAATGATGGCCTCTAGAGTCTCATTCACTTTATCCACAAAAACAGAACCCCCAGAACTAACCTCAGTCGTACTAGCCTCATCTTGTTTAACACTAGGCTCAGGTTGAGGTTGATGTTCCTCACGCACATCCTGGGATGTAAAAGTTTTATCCTTTATGTTTTGTTTAGAGGCTTCTTGAGAACTAGTGGATGTACTTTTAGTTTGTTTGTTTCGGTTCTTCTTCCTCCTAGTGGTCTTTTTTCTATTGGACTGTAGGGTCTTATCCACTAGATTTGTCTTTGCATCCCTAGTTCGAGGTGTCTCATCAGTTTGCATTTCTGCATTTCGTGTTTGTGATCTAGTCATGACTCTAAGTGGCACGACATCCTCATTCTCAGATGAAGGTGGCGATGGAACTGTGCCTACAAGGTTGAGTGAAACCTTTGGTTGAGAGGTGCCTTCCTCATGTGGTTTCAGCAGACAGTCTTTTGGGAAGTGTTCTACACAACACCCTAGACAATATCTTTCAATTGGTGGAAACTGTTGTACTGTTGTATTGGATCGAGATGCTTGCCTAGAGCGATGTGGACAATCACGAGCCCAATGGGGTTCTCCGCACTCATAACAGGGACCCATTGGTTTGGCTTCTACTTTCCTTGGCTGCCATTGACCTGAGGGGCCTGGAGTCCTAGGTTGGTAGCCGCCTAGCAACATTAAAGAGTTTTGTTCCCCTGGTTGAACGTCCAGTGCTGGGCTTGGGTATGCGGGACTTTCAAAGAGATTATCTTTGGATGAATATGATACATATTCTTCCTCCACATAGCCTGGGTTTACCAAGTCTCTACACACATTTGAATTGTCATAGTCAACAACCCTCACAGGAGCAGTCCCTGGTGCAGGAGGTTGAGCACCAAGAACAGGTCGTGCTTGTTCTTGTGTCATCGATGGCTTACGTTCAAAACTAGTATACTGTTGATACATTTGTGGAGCCACTCCACCCCTCGGCTGCTCACGTTCCTGTCTCATCTCGCAATGCGAGTACAATCCTGTGTGTTATGAGTAAAGTTCCAAGCACAGGCTTGGCACCACTTCTTTGTGGGTTGGTTTGTGACTAGAGGAGAAAAGGTATTACAGTCCTCTGTTTTATGGTCACCGCCACATGCTCCACAAAGATGAGGACCTGTAGGAACTATACTCCTCATTCTCTGCTGCTGTTGTTGTGGCTGCATGGGTGGACGATAGGTCTGTCCCAATCTCCTTAGTACTAGGTTGGCTATCTGGTCTGGATTTACTAGCTCACTAGACCCTGAACTTTGGTCATCACCCCATTGATTTCTAGGTTTCACCTCAGGGCCAGAACCATCTTGGAACTTGAAGTTATCGGTGAAATCCATAGCATCATGGCAACACTCATTGAAACTTGTATGCTTCTTTGCATAGAGATGTGTATGCAGTGTCGAATTTTTGAGGCCTTTTAAGAAGAGAGAAATTAATCGACTTTGGGCGGGCTTCTCATCTTCTGGGCAACGATTAATGTACTGCTTCATTCTATTTACACAGTCTCTAACACTCTCATTCTCACCTTGCTTGAAAGAGTAGATGTGTGCTACCGTGTCATGTTGAATTCCCATCAAGGAAAAAGCAGCAATGAATCTCTCTTCCAAAACTCGTAAAGAAGTTTTGTCTGAAGCTTCTAATGCCTGAAACCAAGCCAGGGCTTTTCCTTCAAGAGTGAGTCCAAACCCTTCTATTTGAGTATGCTTATCAGCAACTTGCTCAGCTCGAACTGCTTGCCTAAAAGCTGCTACATGATCGTATGGATCTCCCGACCCTTCATACTTCTTAACCAATTTCTGAAGAGTTGATGGCCTTACTTGTCGTGAATACTCATCATAGGGCCTACGGCCTCTCACTCTCAGTGGAAATTGTTCCTCTCTTTGGAAAGATGGTCCACATGTTTCCAAAATTGGTGTGGGTACCCTATTACCAGCCTCACCAAACCCTTCCAAAGATCTTGTCACCCTCGTTTCAGGAGGTGCATTTATGGGAGGCCGAGTTGGCTCCCCTACCCTTTGATTGTCATAGTGAGAAAGATGTTGGTGTGGTGTGACCTGAGGTTGCACATTTGGTGTAGGACGATATCTTGGTGCTAGAGTTGGGCTACTAGCAGTGGTCCACTTGGATGTTGAAGGTCCCTCTCTAGTGAACTCTCGTAGGGGAGGAGCAACAGTTTCTCCAAGAAAGGCTGTCTCTCCTGGTTTGGCTGTATTTGATGAGAACACTTCCATAAATAATGGTTGTCCTTTCCACGTGAGTTCCCGAATCTCTTTCCAATCTAAGGTTCGGTATTTATTGGCCCATTTATCAATTATTCTGTTCATGTGTCCTGCAAGCTGCTCAACTACCACCACATGAGCTAGAGGAAGATCCAGCTGTGGCAATTTAGTCGTGGCATAATATCCCTCTAACGAGTCCTTATAGACCTCTTGAAGTGGGTCATCCTGTAAGACCTTTGTCACAGGAATTTGTCGTACAAACTCCCATTGGCTTTCAGCCCCCTGATCCAGTTTGCTCTTGCCTTTCCTATCCCTTTCCAAATTTAGATCTACAAGAAGTAAATCATCTATGGATGGCTTTGAGGACTGGGCATTGGATGGTCCAGGCATGTCCGGCTCAATGAGCCAGTCATCTCTAGACTCCCTTGCTCTGGAAAGTTCTGATAAGTCTAAGAACTCGGTTTTAGAGAGCTCCCCTAATTTGTCTACCTTTTCTGGATGGTAGGTGACTTCGTAGCGAACACCATCTCCACCCATATACATGTTACCCTGGTCATTGACTAGAGGTGCTCGATCAAGTTCTGAGAAAATGTCTGCGATCTTAACAAGATACCGTTGTTGTGGATCCCTAAAGATCTCAGCTCCTTGAGCATTTGTGTAGACATATTGGAGTCTCACATTGAGTGTTAACCCCATGGTGTCGGCTTCAAATGGATTAAAGGATCTTGTGGGTGTTCTATTTGGGGCTACGGGATGACTATTTGTCGGTCCTAGATTGTCCATGGACAATGAACTAGTTGTTCTGGAGGAAAGGGTATCGGATTGGGATTCAGATAGGGTTTCAGCAATATCTGCCAAATTTCCTACTGATTGGGTCCCACTTTCTTGCGTAGGTACTCTAGAAGGTGCCCTAGATCCTATGGCAGAATCTACACGACGTCCCGACCGGAAGTGCATAAGGTCAAAATTTTGTTTTGGTTTTTTGATGTGTTTTTGTTTTGTTTTGTTTTTGTTTTTTTGTGTAAAATATATATATATATATATATATATATATATATATATATTATTTAACCTACCTAATCACTAAAGGCAACTAAAAATGGGTCTGTGTGGCGTAACTATCTATCCTATTTTTTTTTTTTTTTTTTTTAAATGTTTTTTTTTTATGATTTTATGATTTTATGATTTTTAAATTTTTTTTTTAATAATATACACAAAATTATGAATCACACTAAAAAAATACTAAATATGCACAAAGTTACAAAAATTTAAAAAATGCAAGTTAAACTAATTATGCAAAAAATTAAAAATATGAAGAATTACAAATTATGCAAAAAAGTAGACTCCTAAAAAATCAAAAAATTTTCTTTTGTCTTCTTTTGTTTTTTCCTCCTTTTTTTTGGTTTTTATTGTTTGTTTGTTTGTTTGTTTTTATTTTTATTTTATTTTTTAAAAAAAAAATAAATTTCGTGCCAAAAAATATGAGTTTACTAATTATGCATCATTTACATACTTCTAAAAAAATAAAAAATAAAAAATGCAAGCTACCTTAATTATGCAAAAATTTAAATGATGAACAATGATTTCAAAATAAAAATTGTTTTTTTTTTCTTTTTCTTTTTCTTTTTTTCCTTTTGTTTTGTTTTGTTTTGTTTTGTTTTGTTTTTTTTTTAATAACAAAAAGTTAAAACAATGCAAATCTACTCTAATTATGCTAAAAATTATAGAAATGAAAAATAAAAAAATATGCAAATAATGTGGACTCCTAAAAAAAATAATTTAAATTTTTTTTTATTTTTATTTTTTTAATTATATTTTTTTTATTTCTTTTATTTCTTTTTCTCTATATTTTTTTTCTTTTTTTCCTCTTTTTTTTCTTTTTTTTTTTACTTTTTTAATCTCTTTGTTTTTTTTTAAAAAAAAATTTAATTGTTTTTTAAATCTTTTTTCTCTTTTGTTTTTTTTTAATAAAAAAAAATATTATATTTTTTTTTTGTTTTTGTTTTATTTAAAAATACAAAAAAACATTGAAAAATTTAATTTAAAAAAAATAAAAAAAAAAAAGAAGAATACCACCTACCTTATCCTCCTCGCCGCTCACTGCTCCGGATTTCGCGCCGGCGCACAGGTGGTCGTCTTCAACGCGCCCCCCCCGCCTTCTTTGCTCTGCTACTCCACTGCTGCCGCCTACAGCCAGCAGCAGCCACAGCTTGATGCCGACGGCCCCCCTCCACGCAGAGCTCGATGCCGACCCCTCTGCCTTCGCTCGCCCTTCAGCACCTCGCCTCGTCTACAGGCTCAGTAGACCTTCGCCAGCCGCCTTATTAGCTATGCCTGCCGACTGCTGCCCACTCTAGACACCTTCCACGCTGCCTTCAGTTGGCCTACACACAGCTGCCAACGCCGACCCCGACGCCTCAGTGACGACTTCCACGCTGCCTTCAGTCGGCCGACTGCTGCTTTTTTTTAAATATATTTTCTTGTTAATATATTTTTTTTTTAACTTGGCCGGCTTCTGCCGCCTCCACCACTTCTTCCAGCGGCGCCTTCGCACTGCTGCAGTCGACCATTCTCCACGCAGCCCGTTTCCAGCCACGCAGCCACCTCTCGTTTTCTTTACTGACCTTCGCCTTCTTCCTGCCGGACGACTCAACTGCTCCTCCACGCCACACGGCCACCTTCACTGCCACTGGCGCCTTCGCCTTAGCTCGGCCACCCAACAGCCTTGTGATTATATATATATATATATATATATATATATATATATATATATATATATATATATATTATTGCCTTAACTTCCAGCCGGACGCCAACACCTTCGTCTCCACTTTCAGCAAGGTATAAGCCGGCCACCCAACCGCTACAGCGTTTCTGCAAATAAATATATATATATATATATATTTATCTATTTCTTTGCTGCGCAACTACCTCTCGATTGTATTAATAGATATATATATATATATATATATATATATATATATATATATATATATTATTTTATTTTTTTTCTTTGCTATGCTTGAGGGAAACACCTCCCCACACAATAACAACACAAAACAAAAGGAAGGTCCCCTCCAACACTTCCTATCTCTCTTCTTTCTTGCTTGGGAGTCAATGGGGCTTGCATAAGCTATGGGAGAGCTTAGCAACGCACCTCTTTTCTTTTTATTTATTTATACTAATTACATGTTAACGAAAAGCATGAAAGAATGAAATGACAAAAAACAATGAAGGTAAGCATAATGAACGGTACTTGAAAAAGCATAAAAGCAATGAAACATAAAAAAACAATGCGGGAGAAACCTCAACCGCTCAATGGTTAACCTTATCCACTCACACCGGGATCACACACCCAAACTTATCCTAATCACTCAATGGTTTTGCAACCAAAAGAGGAAATAGTGGTGGTTTCCACACACTCTCAACCGGATTTGAGTCTTCTCCCCGGCAGCGGCGCCAATGGAGAGACGGAATAACTCTCTCACTTGTAGCAAGAGTAGTACGATCCACACGTAGCTCAATCCAATGGGATTTGCATCCCTTTCGGAGCTAGGGATTCAACCCGTACCGGTGCACAAAAGCTTATCCAATTAATGGAGAGATTGCTAAGAAAACCACTACTATTGACATAGACTCAACACACACTCAAGCTCAATCTTGCTATTGCTCACTCAACTCCACATTCCACTCATCCATACATCCAAACAAGAAGAAAGCTAAGCTATTGCATACACAAGCTCAAAGCATCCTTCATTCTCAAGATCTTACTCCCTAGCATGCACACAAACCTTGAAGCTATCAACAAAGAAACATGCATACTAGAGAATAGACATGAGAAGAGAGACAAACATCACTCATTGCATTGAATTAACAAAAAAGAATAGAACTTACAACAATGTTGATGGGGAGTGAGAAGAGCTTGCACCTCTATGGAAGAAGAGGGAGAGCTAGTCTCAAGAGAGCTCAAACATGAGTTTGCCCAATGTGTCCATGCTCTCAAATGAGCCACCTTTTATACAAAAATTCTAGAACTCTCAAAAGTTCCCATGTGGGATTATTGTGAAGCCCTCTCCCACATTCATCTACAAAGTGGAACTCTTTACAAGAGCCCTAAGTATCTTTTTTGTTGCATCCTTGTATTAATCTTCGTTTGTCATGCAACAGAGGATCAACCGAGAAGCCAAGAATGTCAAAAATTTATGAAGAAGCAGTAAAAGGTTGTAATTGTGTGATAAAATTCATACAAATTGATATTCAAACTGAAATTCGTGATCTGGTAATTGGGTCTTCAAATTAAAACTCTGTAAAATTGAAAATTTTCATGGCGGACTGTTCAGATAGAAATCTCGGTCTAATGGACCATTATTGTGATAAGGATTGAATGTTACGATCTGAGTGAATTATTATCTAATGATGAGTTTTATATAAGGGATCTTTATTCCAGGATTCTGTTGGGTTCTCCAGACTATAAGGAACCCAAAATCAGTTGGATCTTAAGGATTATTGGTCAAATGGAAGTTCCATCCTTTTGAAGTTGCCACCTGGGAGAAAGAAGCCGAACTGTTGCGGGATTATCCCCAGTTTGCGAGATGAGGACATCTCGCGTTTTTCAAGTGGGAGAGAATGTAAGATTCCTCCCCAGCCTCTCAAGATGTCCAGCATCTTTCCCTGTAATCAAATCCCTCTTCAGAAATATAAAAGATCTTGTTTCTACTTGTTTTGGCCTAGAGAGAGAAAATATTCTAGAGAGAGGTTATTCAGATTTTGGATATTTTTGGATGGAAAAATCTCTCTTCTTATTAAAATAAGTTTCCCCGAGATAGAAGTTCAAAAAGATTTTCAGAAGGTGCATTAGAAATCAAGTATAATCTGTTCAAGAGGCCTTATCCTAGGGGTCCAGATTTTTGAAAAAATAAATTAAGGTTTTGAGGGTCCAATCAGATTCATCCAAATGTGAGGGAGAAGATAAATAGAAGAAATAAAGAAAATCCCCCCAAGAATGAGTAAATACTCACATAAGATGAAGAGTGGACTAAGGACCAAAGGAATTCTAAAAAAATAGATTTTTGACACCTCAAAATGGGAATTCCCCCCCCCTCATGAATGAGCCGCCTACTTCACATGTGGAATGGAGTTTTAAATCATCAAAAATTGAGATATTTCATCTCTCCTCTCTCCTAATTCAAGTCTAGTTCCAAAAAGTAAGCTAAACTAACCTAAAAATGGTCAAAAATTGACCGAACTGATCTGAAAAATTCTAGAATCAGTTTGCTTGGTTAGAAGCTCACTTTTCCTTTAAATAGAAGCCTCCCCCTTTGTTGAAGCTTAATAGTGTTTTATGCATTGTTACTCTACTCCACCCCCCCAGAGTCAAGAACTATGAATTTCTTAATAATTCATTAAGTTTTGACCATTCCCTCTTCTAAAGAATTGGTGGCCACTCTTGTTGTAAACAAGAGTAGATCGCTCAAACCATCAAGCCAAAGGAAAGCTTAATGGTTTTTCTAATCTTGTTTTGTTTAAATTGAAAACTCGGATGCTATGCCTTGCTGGCAAGGCTTTCCCCCTCTCTCATTCTTTAAATCAGCCCTTCTTTATCCTAGTTAAGTGATCTAATAGTGGGAATTAAACTTTTCATATTGTTTCTCTTTTAAAAGTGAATTTGATTAGTTTAGAGTGCTTAAAACCAATTGGAGATAATTTTTAAGTAATTTTAAGTTAGGAAAAATTAAAAAATGATCAGCCATACAAAGGAGGTTATGGCAAAATTTTTCTAAAATTTGGTGAAAAATGTTTTATCTTTTAATATCCAAACAGAGTAATCTCCACCAATTGTGTATTCTAAAGTGTAATTTTGATTTTATGCATAGGAAGATGCATAAAGCAATTTATTTTTATTTCAAAAGAGTTATTTTCATCAATTTTCATTTTATGCATAGGAAGATGCATAAAGAAATTTATTTTTATTTCAAAAGAGTTATTTTCATAAATTTTCATTTTATGCATTGGAAGATGCATAAAGAAATTTATTTTTATTTCAAAAGAGTTATTCTCATTAAAATTGAATTTATGCATAAAAGATTTATTTTTATTTTGAAAGTGTTCTTCTCCTTCAAAATTAAAATTATGCATAAATAGATGTGTAAAGAATCTTTGTATATATAAAAATAAGGATTCTCTTGCATTCTAAAGAATAGATGTGATGAGATGTGATGCGAATCAAATAGATGAGAATGAATGGATGGATAGATGTGATGAGAATAGATGTGATTAGAATGCGAGGTAAGTAGTAGATGGGATGAGATGGGATGCGAATCAAATAGATGAGAATAAATGGATGGATAGATGTGATGAGAATGAGAGGTAAATATATATGATGAGAATAAATGGATAGATGTGATGAGAATGAGAGGTAAATATATATGATGAGATGGGATGAGAATCAGATAGCTGGGAATGAATGGATGGGTGGATGTGATGAGAATAGGAGTGCAGGAATGTGAGGTGAATAGATGTGATGAGAAGTAATGTGAATCTAATATATGGGAATGAATGGATGGATGGATGTGGATGAATGTGAAGAATAGAAGTGGATGTATGTTAGAGAATGGATGTGGATGTGTGTATGTGAAAGGATAGCTGTGGATGTGTATGTGATAACTATGGATGTGGATGTATGTGAAAGGATAGATGTGGATGTGTATGTGATAAATATGGAGTGGATGTATGTGAAAGGATAGATATGGATGTGTATGTGATAAGTATGGATGTGGATGTATGTGGGAGAATACATGTGGATGTAAATGTGATGGATATGAATGAGAATTGAAGCGATGAGATGTGAAGTAAATTGGATAGATATGAATGATGATAAGGGATGTGAATGAATGATATAGGATGTGAATAAATGATAAGGAATGTGAATGAATGTGATAGCATATAAATCAGGATGTGAATGAATGATATAAGATGTGAATGAATAATAAGGGATGTGAATGGATGTGATGTGACGTGAATCGGGATGTGAATGAATGATAAGGGATGTGAATGGATGTGATGTGATGTGAATCGGGATGTGAATGAACGATGAGGGACATGAATGAATGTGTTAGCATGTGAATCAGGATGTGAATGAATGAGATGTGATGTGAAATGAATGTGATAAGATGCGATGTAAACTGGATAGATGTTAATGTATGTGAAGTGATGAGATATAGAGGTAGATGCAAGTGGGTGAGATCTGATGAGGATAAATGAGGAAATAAGTGATGAGATAGAAAAAGATGTGATTAGATGAGAATGGGAATGCTTATGAAATGAGGTGGATTGATGTGTGGATAATGTGGATTGATGTGCATGGATGTTTGGATGATGTGGATTGACGTGTGGATTGATGTAGATGGATGCATGGAAGATATGGATGGATGTGTGGATAATGTGGATTGATGTAGATGGATGCATGGAAGATATGGATGGATGTGTGGATAATGTGGATTGATGTGGATTGGTGTGTGTATGATGAGTGAATGATGTGGATTGATGTGGATGATGTGGATGGATGTATGGATGAGGTGGATTGATATGTGGATAATGTGGATTGATGTGCATGGATGTTTGAATGATGTGGATGGATGTATGGATGATGTGGATTGATGTGTGGATGATGCGATTGGATGTATTAGGATTCAACTGGATAATTAGATGATTATGATCAGTAATACTATGGTTTCATTAAATGATTGTTTTAAAGATTGTTTAGTCTGTGTGAAAAAGGCAAGTTCATATTGGGTGTGTAAGTGGTGTGACTAGTTTTATGTTTGCATGAATATCCGGCTAGGGGGCTTGGGAACTCTTTTCCCTGGTACCCAGGACAAAACCTAACCAAATTCCTAATTGGATCCTATCACTACAGTGGTTGGGCGGTTGGCTAACCCATGGAACTGGATGGGGTTAGGCTAGACTGATGGATCCGTAAATTGAGACTCAACTTCTGTATAGTACGATAGATGAGGTAAATCCTAGATAAAAATTGTTCTATGGAAAAGAATCAATGGTTGTGCCTCTCAATGAGGAAAAAAGCGTTGGTCTCTATGATCCAAGTACAATCTTTTCCCTAATCTGATTATGGGACTTATGGGTTCGCTTAGATCAGTTCAGTTAGTGCAAGCTTTTGACTATTAAAAGACTAAGGTCATGTAAAAGGGTAGGAGAAGGGTGTGTGTGTGAAGAGACTTAAGGTCCACTAGCTCACCTATTTAAAGGTGAAGCTAGGAGGCATTTTGTATTGAGCAAGGCCTAGTTGTATTCATAAACAACTTAATAAGCAAGATATCTTTCTTGTATTTTGTGAGTACCTCTCCTCCACACACTTGATCTAGCATGAGCACCACATTTTCTCAACATGGTATCCAGAGCTTTGGTTGAGTAGGTCACATTTGTGGTGTAGAATAGGTCAAAATCCTCATCTTCTCTTGTGTGGAGCTCAACCCTCTGCAGGTGGAGGACCTCTAGCCATTTGTAGAGGCCATATCTTGAGGAGTTTTCAACAAGGGAGTTGTGGAGGAAATCCGGGCGCATGCGGTCATATGCTCAATTAGTGGATTCATCTGCTCTCCGCCCCGCGACATTCTCACTGGTTCAGCCCGGGGCAGTTTTTGTTGCGTAGCAGTGGTCATACAAGATTTCGTCGCCTATAGCTGCTTAGAGGCAACATTGCCTTAGGGCTTTTGTAGCCCACACTCTGAGGACTCTACAGCTCAATTTTCACTCCAAATGGTGGCGTGAATCAGCCGTGGGAAGCAAAAAACCAGGCGGCTGTAGTTTTTCCATTAAAGCTTCAAAATCTCTTTTTTTCTTGCTCTAATCCTTCCCTCTTTGCTCTAATCACCCAAGTGATATTGCGAGAGCTTGTTGCTGATCCTTCTCTTGATATTGAAGCGGTGGCCAACCACATGAGGCATTCATAAGTCTCATTCATCACGTCATCAAGCTTCCTCATCATCTTCAAGTTCTCAAAGCTTTTTCAAAGTGTGCTTATGAGCACTAATAGTGTTGATTAACACTAATGAAGCTTCTAATCCAGCAAAGAGGAGTTATTCCAAAGTGTTTTTAAACACTAAGAGTGTTATTAAACACTAATGGTGAATCTAATCACCAACACAAGTATCATTAGATTAGTAATCATGTGCTTTTAAGCACTAATAGTGTTGCTAAACACTAATGGCAATTTTAATCACCAAAGAAAGTGTTCCTTAACACTAATTAAGCTCTCTAAATTAGTATTCATGGTTGGGAACAAACCCTAAGTGCTTAACCATCTTAATCTCCTATTTATGCAACATCCTTGGCTTAATTAAGGGTTGTTGCACTCTCATAAGCCTTTCTCTTTCTAATTAAGCCTAAATATCATAAATTTCTGGTTTTTTCTTCTTCATAAATCAGCCCATTACTCTCTAATAACCTCCTTCAATACCCAATGTCAAAGGAAAACAGCCAAATCAAGAAGTTTTCGGGAGAGTTCTTCCACACTTGGCAAGTCCTTGTCAAGTACAAGATGATGTCCAAAGGTTTTTGGCCATTCATCTCCGACACTAAGGTTATTGATCGAACTAAGGCTGAAGATATTGAAGATGATGAGAGGGCCCAAGCCATCATCATGCTTCATCTTGATGAGGCTCTCATTCACCATGTGAACTAGCTTCCGACTGCTTCCGACTGCAAAGGAGAAATGGGATGAGCTTGATAAGCTCTATGGAGCTCGTGGTAAGAATTCCAAGATCTCACTTAAAATTGAATTTTTCAGCTTGGAACTCAAAGAGGGAGACGGCATTGGTGCCTTCATCTCTCACTTGAAGGGCCTTATGGCTCAACTTGCATTAGTGAATGCGAGAATGGATGAAGATGATGCAGTGGTTGTTTTGCTAAAAGCAGTCAAGAAGGTGTACCCCACCTTAGTCACCAGCCTGAAGAACATACCTAATCCCACCCTCGAAGGAGTCATTCAATCTTGTCTTGATGAACAAAAGAGGCCAAAGGGAGGAGCTGAATCTTCAAATGCAACCACTTCATCGAATATCGAACAAGCTTTGTCACATCAAGTGCTCAAAGTAAAATGTGTCCATTGCAAAAAGGTGGGTCATTTGGCAAATAATTATTGGATCAAATATCCCAACAAAATGAAATGTAACAAGTGTAAACAAACAAGACATATCACTTCTAAATGTCCTAACAAAGAGATAGAGGCTAACTTTGTATCAACCTCTAACTCCTCTGACCACCTGTTTAAAATCTCAATGTAACAACACCTATATTCCTAAACCTTGAACGCCTAATGTTATAAAGGCAACCTATGTCCAAAACCACCTATTCCAATTCTTTCATAGTTGGTATTGAAGGAGGGTATTAAAATACTAAGGTCATGTAAAAGGGTAGGAGAAGGGTGTGTGTGTGAAGGGACTTAAGGTCCACTAGCTCACCTATTTAAAGGTGAAGCTAGGAGGTATTTTGTATTGAGCAAGGCCTAGTTGTACTCATAAACAACTTAATAAGCAAGATATCTTTCTTGTATTTTGTGAGTACCTCTCCTCCACACACTTGATCTAGCATGAGCACCACGTTTTCTTAACATTGACTACGTTAGAGAAAAGTTATCCTGGAGGAATCGCCCGTGCTTTCTAGCAAGGGAAGTTTTTTCAAGTTCGGTTTTGGAAGAACCGATGGATTAGTCTCTTATCTGGATATCCATTGGGCGAGGCCCCGAGTGTGGGACCCTGTCCCATGCAAGAAGTGCTACTTCCACTGCTAGCACCCCTGAATTCGTTGTGCGGTGGGGGGTCAGGGATCTCACAGCAGCTAGTATCAGAGCAAATTGGCTAATGAGGATCAACCAAAAAGCCAAGAATGTCAAAAATTTATGAAGAAGCTATAAAAGGTTGTAATTGTGTGATAAAATTCATACAAATTGATATTCAAACTGAAATTCAAACTGAAATTCGTGATCTGGTAATTGGGTCTTCAGATGGAAGTATCGCAATTGTATGGAATCCTTGACTTTCTTGAGGCCTAGACATGATGGTATTTACCTTATAGTTCCAAAGACCGTGACTACCCGTATATACTGAGGGTATAACCACAGCTCTTTACTGATAGTATATATGAGTAAATCTAAGACTTGAAATTGTAAGCATTAATACTATCTAGATGATGAATTCGAATGTGGTTGATATGATTTTAAATTCTGATTAAGAACTGATGAGTTGATTTGGATTCTGATTGAAAAATGAATATTTGTGAATTTTGGCTGAATTGTAATAACTAAGCAAAGCCACAATAGGGATGAATGGGACAAGTCCCTGTGATAATGTTCGTAGCTGGAATGATGTTAATGACTTCAGCAAATCACTATGAGATTAGTGAATTGTGCTGGCAGATTGCTGTTGTTAACACTTGACCCAGTGGATCAAGTTAAGGGTTGTCAAATTAAAACTCTGTAAAATTAAAATTTTCCATGGCGGACTGTTCAGATAGAAATCTCGATCTAATGGACCATTATTGTGATAAGGATTGAATGTTACGATCTGAGTGAATTATTATCTGATGTGATGATTTTTATATAAGGGATCTTTATTCCAGGATTCTGTTGGATTCTCCAGACTATAAGGAACCCAAAATCAATTGGATCTTAAGGATTATTGTTTAAATGGAAGTTCTATCCTTTTGAAGATGCCACCTGGGAGAAAGAAGCCGAACTGTTATGGGGTTATCCCCAGTTTGCGAGATGAGGACATCTCGCATTTTTTAAGTGGGAGAGAATTTAAGATTCCTCCCCAGCCTCTCAAGATGTCCAGCATCTTCCCCTGTAATCAAATCTCTCTTCAAAAATATAAAAGATCTTGTTTCTACCTGTTTTGGCCTAGAGAGAGAAAATATTCTAGAGAGAGATTATTCAGATTTTGGATATTTTTGGATGGAAAAATATCTCTTCTTATTAAAATAAGTTCCCCCAAAACAGAAGTTCAAAAAGATTTTCAGAAGGTGCATTAGAAATCAAGTATAATCTGTTCAAGAGGCCTTATCCTAGGGGTCCAGATTTTTGAAAAATTTTAAATTAAGGTTTTGAGGGGCCAATCAAATTCATCCAAATGTGTGGGAGAAGATAAATAGAAGAAATAAAAAAAAATCCCCCCAAGAATGAGTAAATACTCACATAAGATGAAGAGTGGACTAAGGACTTCAAAATGGATTTTTGACACCTCAAAATGGGAATTCCCCCCTTCATGAATGAGGCGCCTACTTCACATGTGGAATGGAGTTTTAAATCATCAAAATTGAGATATTTCATTTCTCCTCTCTCCTAATTCAAGTCTAGTTCCAAAAAGTAAGCTAAACTGACCTAAAAATGGTCAAAAATTGACCAAACTCATCTGGAAAATTTTAGAATCACTTTGCTTGGTTAGAAGCTCACTTTTTCCTTTAAATAGAAGCCTCCCCCTTTGTTGAAGCTTAATAGTGTTTTATGCACTGTTACTCTACTCCCAACCCCCCCCCCCCCCTCTGAGTCAAGAACTATGAATTTCTTAATAATTCATTAAGTTTTGACTATTCCCTCTTCTAAAGAATTGGTAGCCACTCTTGTTGCAAACAAGAGTAGATCCCTCAAACCATCAAGCCAAAGGAAAGCTCCCAAAATTCTTGTAAGTTAGTAATTTTACCTTTTCTTTATTCTTTTAATGGTTTTTCTAATCTCGTTTCTTTTAAATTGAAAACTCTAATGCTATGCCTTGCTGGAATGGCTTTTCCCCTCTCTCATTCTTAAAATCAGCCCTTCTTTATCCTAGTTAAGTGATCTAATAGTGGGAATTAAACTTTTCATAATGTTTCTCTTTTAAAAGTGAATTTGATTAGTTTAGAGTGCTTAAAACCAATTGGAGATAATTTTTAAGTAATTTTAAGTTAGGAAAATTTAAAAAATGATCAGCCATACAAAGGAGGTTATGGCAAAATTTTTCTAAAATTTGGTGAAAAACGTTTTATCTTTTAATATCCAAAAAGAGTAATCCCCACCAATTGTGTATTCTAAAAGTGTAATTTTGATTTTATGCATAGGAACATGCATAAAGCAATTTATTTTTATTTCAAAAGAGTTATTTTCATCAATTTTCATTTTATGCATAGGAAGATGCATAAAGAAATTTATTTTTATTTCAAAAGAGTTATTTTCATAAATTTTCATTTTATGCATTGGAAGATGCATTAAAAAATTTATTTTTATTTCAAAAGAGTTATTTTCATCAATTTTTATTTTAAACACAGGAAGATGCATAAAGAAATTTATTTTTATTTCAAAAGAGTTATTTTCATCAATTTTCATTTCATGCATAGGAAGATGCATAAAGAAATTTATTTTTATTTCAAAAGAGTTATTTTCATCAATTTTCATTTCATGCATAGGAAGATGCATAAGAAATTTATTTTTATTTCAAAAGAGTTATTTTCATCAATTTTCATTTCATGCATAGGAAGATGCATAGGAAATTTATTTTTATTTCAAAAGAGTTATTTTCATCAATTTTTATTTTATGCATAGGAAGATGCATAAAGAAATTTATTTTTATTTCAAAAGAGTTATTTTCATAAATTTTTATTTTATGCATAGGAAGATGCATAAAGAAATTTATTTTTATTTCAAAAGAGTTATTCTCATCAATTTTCATTTTATGCATAAATAGGTGCATAAAGAAATTATTTTTATTTCAAAAGAGTTCTTCTCATCAATTTTGATTTTATGCATAGAATGATGCATAAAGAAATTTATTTTTATTTCAAAAGAGTTATTCTCATTAAAATTAAATTTATGCATAAAAGATTTATTTTTATTTTGAAAGTGTTATTTTCCTTAAAATTGAAATTATGCATAAATAGATGTGTAAAGAATCTTTATATATATATAAATAAGGATTCTCTTGCATTCTAAAGAATAGATGTGATGAGATGTGATGCGAATCAAATAGATGAGAATGAATGGATGGACAGATGTGATGAGAATGAGAGGTAAATAGATGTGATGAGATGGGATGCGAATCAAATAGATGAGAATAAATGGATGGATAGATGTGATGAGAATAGATGTGATGAGAATAAGAGGTATATAGATGTGATGAGATGTGATGCGAATCAGATAGATGGGTATGAATGGATGGGTGGATGTGATGAGAATAGGAGTGACGAGAATATGAGGTAAATAGATGTGATGAGAAGTAATGTGAATCTGTTAGATGTGGATGTGTGTATGTGAAAGGATAGATGTGGATGTGTATGTGATAAGTATGGATGTGGATGTATGTGAAAGGATAGATGTGGATGTGTATGTGATAAATATGAATGTGGATATATGTGAAAGGATAGATGTGGATGTGTATGTGATAAGTATGGATGCGGATGTATGTGGGAGAATATATGTGGATGTAAATGTGATGGATATGAACCAGAATTGAAGCGATGAGATGTGAAGTAAATTGGATAGATATGAATAATGATAAGGGATGTGAATGAATGTTATAGGATGTGAATGAATGATAAGGGATGTGAATGGATGTGATGTGATGTGAATCGAGATGTGAATGAATGATAAGGGATGTGAATGGATGTTATGTGATGTGAATCGGGATGTGAATGAATGATAAGGGATGTGAATGGATGTGATGTGATGTGAATCGGGACGTGAATGAATGATATAGGATGTGACTGAATGATAAGGGATGTGAATGAATGATAAGGGATGTGAATGGATGTGATGTGATGTGAATCGGGATGTGAATGAACGATAAGGGACATGAATGAATGTGTTAGCATGTGAATCAAGATGTGAATGAATGAGATGTGATGTGAAATGAATGTGATAAGATGCGATGTAAACTAGTTAGATGTTACTGTATATGAAGTGAATCAGGATGTGAATGAATGAGATCTGATGTGAATGAATGAGATGTGATAAGATGCGATATAAAATGGATAGATGTTAATGTATGTGAAGTGTTGAGATATATGGGTAGATGCAAGTGGGTGAGATCTGATGAGGATAAATGAGAAAAAAAGTGATGAGATAGATGACAATGGTAATGCTTATGAAATGAGGTGGATTGATGTGTGGATAATGTGGATTGATGTGCATGGATGTTTGGATGATGTGGATTGACGTGTGGATTGATGTGGATGGATGTATGGAAGATATGGATGGATGTGTGGATAATGTGGATTGATGTGGATGATGTGGATTGGTGTGTGTATGATGAGTGAATGATGTGGATTGATGTGGATGATGTGGATGGATGTATGGATGAGGTGGATTGATGTGTGGATAATGTGGATTGATGTGCATAGATGTTTGAATGATGTGGATTGACGTGTGGATTGATGTGGATGGATGTATGGATGATGTGGATTGATGTATGGATTGATGTGGATGGATGTATGGATGATGTGGATTGATGTGTGGATGATGCGATTGGATGTGATTTGATGAAGGAATGATGTGATGTGATAGGGATCGATGATGAAAATAAAATTGTGGTAAGATGAAAAAAAGATGGGGTCTAATGTGAAAGGATGCGGAGTAATGAGAAAAGATGGAAATATTGTTGGAACTGTATTTGTTTATGAAATCTGTTTTTAAATGACTGTTTTATGTCAAGAATGCTGGGGAAGCATTTTGACCGTCTTGTGAATGAGGTCGTGGAGACCTATCTGTTAAAGTTGCAACTACTGATGGAGAGTCATCGGAGGACGTCTCGCGTAAGCAAGGTCGGCCGAGGTCTTGACCAACCTCGGTTTGATTAAATGGTGAGCTTCCGGTACTGTGGATGAGGGACTAAGGAAGCGGCCTATGAGTGAAGCGCTAGTTGAGCTGCTCGGGCTCTGGGTTGCCGAAGATACCCACGAGTACATTGGGGAAGATATTGGAACAAGGAATAAGAGTTGTTTTCTGAATTTGGGCATGGATCTGGTTGATTGACCTTGCTGGTCCTCAACGGATGAGTCCATGGCTCTTTTATATGGATATGTTGGTTGATCTTGCTAATCTTCAACGAAGATTCCATCTGGATATTTTTATGTGATTATATTGTCGGGTACTATGAGCTAGGAACTATTGAAAAGGCCCCTGAGTGAACTGGTGGTGAGCATTCTCGTTGCCAATGATGCCATAGGTACACCGATGAAGGAAGGAATTGGAAATTAGGATTCAACTGGATAATTAGATGATTATGATTAGTAACACTATGGTTTCATTAAAGATTGTTGAATCTGTGTGAAAAAGGCAAGTTCATATTGGGTGTGTAAGTGGTGTGACTAGTTTTATGTTTGCATGAATATCCGGCTAGGGGGCCTAGGAACTCTTTTCCCTGGTACCCAGGACAAAACCTAACCAAATTCCTAATTGGATCCCATCACTACAGTGGTTGGTGGGCGGTTGGCTAACCCATGGGACTGGATGGGGTTAGGCTAGACTGATGGATCTATAAATCAAGACTCAATTTCTATATAGTACGATAGATGAGGTAAATCTTGGATAAAAATTGTTCTATGGAAAAGAATCAACGGCTGTGCCTCTCAATGAGGAAAAGAGCATTGGTCTCTATGATCCAAGTACAATCTTTTCCTGATCTGATTATGGGACTTACGGGTTTGGTCAGATCAGTTCAGTTAGTGCAGGCTTTTGACTATGTTAGAGAAAAGTTATCCTGGAGGAATCGCCCGTGCTTTCTGGCAAGGGAAGTTTTTCCGAGTTCGGTTTTGGAAGGACGGATTAGTCTCTTGTCTGGATATCCGAGGCCCCGAGTGTGGGACCCTACCCTGTGCAAGAAGTACTGCTTCAGCTGCTAGCACCCCTAAATTCGTTGTGTGGTGGGGGGATAGGGATCTCACATGCCACTATTAGATTTTATAATGAGGGATTTGGGCGAGTTGTGTACTTCCTAGGTATAGAGGTGATAAGATCATATGATGGCTCTTACAAAGACAGTATGCTTTGGACATGTCATCGAAGTATAAAATGATAGGTTGTAAAGCCAATCTTAGTGCCATTGGAGCATAATACAAAATTGGATGCAAACAGGTGATCTTTTGGAGGACCCCTCTACAAGCACATTATAGGGAGTTTGACTTACATGACTATCACCAGCCATATTTAAGCTAAAATGTTGGGTTAGTGAGTCAGTTTATGTAGGCCCCAATAAAACCACACTTGAATGTGGCTAGGAGGATACTAAGATATACAAAGTCCATAGTATAATATGGACTTTTTTTATGAGACTAAAGTATATGTAAAATTGCATGGATATACAGATATAGATTAGGCTGGTATTGTCTCAGATAGGAGATCTTCTAGTGGCTTTATGTTTACTTTTGGGAGTGTTGTTATTAGTCAAAAGAATGTGGGGGGAGGGAGAGCTTAAGTTTCTTGCAAGCAAACACACACACACACAAGAGTGCAAAACACAATAGAGAGATGGATGGCTGAAGTTTCTTCTTTCTTCTTCTCTTCTCTACAACCATATATCTAAAAGATAACAGTACATACATAAAGGGAAATTACTCTCCTACAACAACATACAATGGTTGGTCTATAGTGTGAACCCAACTATATGAGCTGGCACTATAACTATGCCATAACTCTAGTACTCCAAAGTGGCTATCACATAGCCTATCATCCACTGGCAGCATATCAACCATAATCTCACCAACCATGCCAGTGTCATAAGTGCAGAAGCTATCACCCAGGTAGGTCATCAATGTCTGCCATAGCACTAGTTGAGCTTGATGTCTCAACACTCTCCCTCGAGCTCAACTCCACATACTGCACTCCAAGTAAGCTCCTAAACCTGTGGAGCTTCTATGTGCCCAATGCCTTCATGAAGACGTCAACCACCTGATCTTGTGTGCTGACATATACCAGATCTACATCACCTACTAGAACCTTCTCCCTCACAAAGTGATAGTGCACCTCAATGTGCTTCATTCTAGCATGGTATATTGGGTTGCTGGCCAACTGTATGCTATTCATTTTGTTACAATAAATGACAATTGCCTTATCCAAAAGGGGCTCACCCATATCTTTTGAAATCAAGCTACCTCACAAGCCCCATAGCAACACCCCTGTACTCCGCCTATGTACTCAACAAGGCAATATGGTTCTTACTTCTCTAATGCATAGTAGCACTCCCAAATGAGAACACAAAACCATTGGTATATCTCCTATCTACAGCACTACCAGCCCAATCAGCATATGTGTACCCATGTAGTTGTATATCTATGCCATCCTCATAGAAAAGTCATGATAATCAATTGTTGACTTTATGTACCTGCTTACTCACATCTCACAAGTGGTAGGGTTATAACATCTATAACCTGCTTACTCACATCTCATCAAAGACAACATCTCTACTTACTCACATCTCACGAGTGGTAGGGTTATAACATCTATAACCTTTCTACTCCATAGAATGACCAAAAAAGATGCATTTCTTTGCCTTTGGATCTAACTTTGTTCTTACTTCATCAGCAACATGCATATATGCAATACACCCAAACACTTTCAAGTGAGACACATCCAGTGTTATGCCTTTAAAATTATGTTTAAGCATTATAACATGAATATCTGCAGTGGGTTTCATGTTCATAATGTACACAACAGTTGCTATTGTTTCTGCCCAAAATGACCAATGCGCTTGTGCCAAATGTCAATATCTGCAGTGACACCTATTCTATGCGTAAATATGGCTGTCTTTACTTCAATCATATTCACACCCAAAGTAAACATCATGCTATTTCTGTTACCCTTTGCAACCAAGCGACACTAATTTTTGAAGTCTTCCACAAAACATCCTTGAGGATTAAACCTCACTTGCAAACCCTACTCAACCATCTATCTAACAAAAACCAGGTTCTTTATATAATATTTGAAGCATGAATTACATCTGCCAAGTACTTCATTTTGCCATCCTGCATAGACGATGGCACTTTACCAACATATGCAATGTGATGCGCAGTATCATCACCTGTTTCTACATAACCTAGTTTTTTCATTTTCTACATGTCTCTAAACCACTTAACATGACTTATCGTGTGGTTAAAGGCGCTAGAATCTACATACCATATATCTTGAGATCTTGACACATCCCTTGCTATAGAACTGATCATGTGCTGCATCACAAACAACTGCTCACTTATGTCACATCACCACCATGTTTACTAGATGATGCATGGTTGCCTTGTTGTAACTTTCCACTTTTAATGTCATTCTGCTTTTTATTGCAGTCCTTTTCCATGTGCCCTAGCTTGCCACAATAATAGCACTCTATGCTATTTTCACTGTGATTTCTTTGCCAGCCACCTCAGCCTCTTTGGATTCCCCTACCTCTAGATTGGCCTCTTCCACCTATGTATGATTGCTGCTGTTGTGAATCATTGGATTGTTGTTATCCAAAATTCTTATTTCCTTGTCAGCCACCACCTTGGCCTCGACCACAACCTCTACCTCTGCCTCTACCTGAATTAGCGTAGAAGGCCTTTTTCTGATGTGTTCTTGCTTTGTGATGAAGAGTCCTCACCTAGAGACTCTTCTTCTATGATCAACATAAACACCAAGCCTCGAAAGTTGGGAATATTCTCTCTGACTGCAATGGAGATCTTGAATAGCTTGTACTCTTTGTCGATCCCATTCAAAGAGACACTCACCAAATCAGCATCCTCTACCGATACATTGATATGTTGAAATATACAAGTGAATAGGGTGTGTGCGGGAACAAGCCCTTGGTTAGAGGCTGTAAAAGAGAATCTGTAAATGTGAAAGAACCTGTGAAAAGGTGAGAAGAATCTACTAGGAGAGAATAAAGGGTAGCATGAGAAGATTTAGGAAGTGTGGAGATATTCTGGGAAAAGTGAGAGGTGGAGAGAATCAAGCAAAAGAGGTGGAGATATTCTGGGAGAGGTGGAGTGAATCAAGGAGAAATCAGTGGGATTAGATGCTTGGATGTAAACTCTATAAATTGAGGCATGAGAATTTGCTGGTTTTTGATTATCCATGCCTACATTAAGCTATTTGCTAATTACTCACTAATTACTCACTAATTACATCTTAATTATTTACTAATTACTCATTAATTACATCTTAATTATTTGCTAATTACTCACTAATTACATCTTAATTATTTGCTAATCACTTTGTTAATGATGTTGATTCTAGTGTTTGATCCACCATAGCTCATCACATTGCTCTAATTTCAACATGGTATCAGAGCCATGCCTAGAATCCATCATTTTGTGAGCTCATTATCTTGCTAATTATTTTGCTAATTAGGATTAGTAAAAAATTATAATTTTCCCTCTTTTTTCAACTAGCCTCTTCACCCCCAGCTGGTGGAGGAGCTCTAGCACCTTGCACACATCACATTAGGCCAAACCCTTCTAGCCATAGGTAACCAACCTCCTTGTGCTCCAGCCAAGTGAATCCACGCACCTACAGCTGCCGATTTTCACTAATTTGCTAGCGCCATTTTTCTGGAGAAGAATAGAGATGTTGTCTTGCTCAGCTACAATATCAGCTACAATGGGTCTAATTCCTCTTAGCCCTGGGGGTTTTCAAGCATGCTTTACAAGCTGGTGAAGACATAATTCAATTTCATCAAGTGTACAGTGAGATCCAAGCTCTTCATCAAATTTACAAGTGACTTTGATAAAATAGAGATTAAGCTTTCAATATTTGGTCAAATCTTGTGTTTATTAGCTTAATCCTCTACTAGACTCATTGCTATTGATGGATTTGAAAGCATTTGAGCTCATTTGAAGTCTAAGGCACCAGATCTGGACTCCTCCCCGCATACTCTGTTTTTGGACACAAAACAGTGGATTAATTTGCTAATCAATGATTAATCAGTGCTAATCACTATATTTTGGTGCAATTGAGGGTTAAAATTAACCATTAGGTATCTGATACAGATCCCTATAACTTCATATTGCAATTCAGAGTTGGTTTGATACTCCAACCATTCCGTACAAATTGGTTGCCCTTGATTTAATGTAATTTCTGGTGGTGATTTTATGCTGATAAATTTGTTGTAATCATCTCTTAAACACCAAATTGAGTTGTAAAAGGGTAGACACTTCCCTTGAATCTTGAAATCGGATCAAGAGGTAAGACCCCCTTCACATCATCATGAGTACAGCACAGGAAATAGCCAAATTTAATGGGGAGCAATTTTACACATGGCAGACAAAAACCATGTATTTGCTCATGAGGAAAAATCTGTGGGGGCTAGTTGAGGGAAGAGATGAATGTCCAGAGAGAGGGAAAAATGAGTGGAAGAGTAGGAATGAGAAAGCATTGGGACTTATTGCACTCAGTTTAAATGATGAAATCTTTCATCACATCACAGGGATACAATGGGCAAAAGATGTATGGGATGAACTCAATAAATTATTTGGCACACAAGCTAAAAATTCAAAGATAAATCTGTTAATGCAATTCTACAAATTGGATATGAAGGAAAGTGAACCTTTAATCACACACTTAAACAGATATAAAAGCATTAAGAAACAACTGGCAGCTATTGGCAAAAAGGTAGAAGATGATGAGGCACTAGCTGTACTTCTGAAGAGTGTGGACAAAGGTGAATATGAAAATATTGTAGCAACACTAAAGAATGTACCTAAATTAAAGCTACATGAGATAGAAGCAGCTCTACTAGAGCAAGAGAGCAGAGGCAAAGAGAAGAAATGGCTCGACTCAACAGCAGGAGAAGAAAAAGCATTCTTCACCCGAGGAGGATTCTCTCGAGGACGAGGACGAGGAAGAGGCAGAGTAGGAGGAAGGACCTTCACTTGCCACAAATGTGGAAAGCCAGGACACATGGCAAGAGACTGCTACAGCAAACCCAATGGAGAAGGAACGACATCGGTAAACTTCAAGGAGGCTCCAAAGGAAGTGGAGTCGGATCATCTTTTCTGAGAGAGAGAGAGAGAGAGAGAGAGAGAGAGAGAGAGAGACCCCACAACCCAATGTAACCTACCCCAACAAAGTAAAACCACCTCCGATGATGTAGGCCACGTGGTAGATGTATGTGTGAGCACTTTAGTCAAGGTCGCGGGCACTTATAGTAGCCTTGGACGACACATAGAGAGAGAGAGTGTGTCAAGGACTATGGAGTTTAGGGACTTGAGGCACTGGTCGCGGGCTATCAAGTAAGAGGGAAACTTGGTATAGGGTCCAGGTGTGCTAGAGAGTATTCACTTGAGGGGAGGTGTTAAAATATACAAGTGAATAGGGTGTGTGCGGGAACAAGCCCTTGGTTAGAGGCTGTAAAAGAGAATCTGTAAATGTGAAAGAACTTGTGAAAAGGTGAGAAGAATCTCCTGGGAGAGAATAAAGGGTAGCATGAGAAGATTTAGGAAGTGTGGAGATATTTTGGGAGATATTCTGGGAAAAGTGAGAGGTGGAGAGAATCAAGCAAAAGAGGTGGAGATATTCTGGGAGAGGTGGAGTGAATCAAGGAGAAATCAGTGGGATTAGATGCTTGGATGTAAACTCTATAAATTGAGGCATTGGCCTAATGAGAATTTGCTAGTTTTTGATTATCCATGCCTACATTAAGCTATTTGCTTATTTGCTAATCACTTTGTTAATGATGTTGATTCTAGTGTTTGATCCACCATAGCTCATCACATTGCTCTAATTTCAACATGATAGACCCAAGGGATTCAAAAATGCCCTTGATCTTTAAAGCATACTTATTGATAGACATGCTTTTCTTTTCCATTGTATGCAACTCTTATTTTAGCTGCAGTTTTCTTACCTTTGTATTAGTTTGGAACATCTGCATAACACCAGGTTCTGCCATACAGCTGCTGGAGTGTTTGCATCCTATATGTGTCCTATCATTGTGTCTATGATTGATTGAAAGCCAATACATGACTTTCCTTGTATCCTAATTCCAATCCTTGAATGCCTTTATATCTACTAGAGTGGCATTCTCTATAGACAACTCTAGAGGCTCCTCATTGTCACCTTTAACATAGTCCCAAAATACTTTACCCATCAGGAAATTGGTTATTCTAAACTGCCAGGCATGGAATTTATTCTTGTCCAACTTCTCATTGACAATCTGATTGATTCCGTCAAATATGTTTTCCTACAATAATCAGAAACCTACAAACAGAGAATTTCTGTATGCAACCTATAACCCAGCAGCATCTTCTGTGACTGTTGGCTGCGGTACTTTAACACAACATGTAGGTCACCAGATATGACCAGAGTACATGTACATACACCCAATGTCAACAATACATGCACAAACAATGTCTGCACTCCCAAAAAGCACTGTTACATTGTAATAACCAGATTTCGACCAAAGACAGTTCTCAACCAAAACTTCTCGAAACTGTAAAAAAATCTTACAGTTGACAGAACGGAGATCAAAACATGCCCGAAATGTGATTTCGGTTGCAAAACTATAGTACAAAGTATTGCGTATGGCACAAACGCCTCCAAGCCTACCGATGAGACAGCTCCTCAATCAGAGATGTGTAGCTCTCAAAGATATTGAGGAGTGTTGTAACTAAACCAAGAAGAAAAAGAGATGATGATGCTCTTACACGTGTACCACTTCCTTCCTTGCTTGTTCTTACTTCTTTCTTGTCTCCTTAGCTCTCACACAAACCGGAGCTCTAATACCATAAAGATAATGTGGGGGGGGGGGGGCAAAGCTTGAGTTCCTTGTTGCAAGTAAACACACACACACAAGAGAGAGATGGATGGTTAAATATTCTTCTTTCTCCTTATCTTCTCTACAACCATATAACTAAAAGATAAGAGTACATACATAAAGGGAAATTACTCTCCTACAACAACATACAATGGTCATTCTATAGCGTGAACCCGATTATATGAGGTGCCACTATAACTATGCCATAACTCTAGTACGCCAAAGTGGCTACCACACAACCTGTCATCCAACACTGGCAGCATATCAACCATAATCTCACCAACCATGCCAATGGCATAAGTGCGGAAGCTTCAATGTCCACCATAGCACTAGTAAGCTTCAATGTCCACCATAGCACTAGTTGAGCTTGATATCTCAAAAATTAGTTGGAGAAGTAAGAAATAACTAACAAATTCTTTGTCAAGTATAGAGGTTGAGTACAGGGGTGTTTCTATGGTAGCATCATGTGAGGAAGCTTTGCTGCAAAAGCTATTGAAAAATATGTTTGAGACAATGTGTATAGGGATGTTGTCATATATTATGACAACATGAGCAACATATAGTTGGTGAGTAGCCCAATATATTATGCTAGTACTAAGAACATTGAGATACATTATCAATTTTTGAGGGAGAAGGTTCTAGTAGGTGATGTGGCAGCACAAAGGATTGGGTAGTTGACATCTTTACAAAGGCATTGGGTACAGAGAAGCTCCACATGTTTAAGAGCTTACTTAGAGTATAATGTATGGAGTTGAGCTCAAGTGGAAGTGTGAATAGGTCTCTTCAAGTCAACCTTCAGTGCACATGCCATAAGAGGCCAGGAGAGAGGCAATGCCCCAATGTGACATTACAAGAGTCAGAGAATCTTCGCCACCTCTTTCCAATAGCACTCCATCAAATTGCCTGTACCAAATAGCTTGCAAGGCATTAGAGAGGAGATTGGCCATCTCAATCATCTTTTTTTTGCAGCTCTACCACATCTGCCTATGCAATGCCTAGCTCCACACATGCAATGCTTAGCTCCACCCAGTTCACTGGTGGCGCCACCACTTCTGTCATGTTTAGACAGCTATGCAAAGTAGATTTTGAAGTTTAAGCTCCAATTTCATCTTGGGCATTATGCTCATAATCTAATAAACTCCTTTGATTTGATAATCTAAAGTGGAATGACTAACTCTTATAAGATCCCAAAGAAATTATCTATCTTTCATCTGATTCAGAAGCTTGAGAAAATCAACCAGTCAAGTCATAGAAAGCTAAATTACTCTATAAAAGGAAGTTTAACCCTAGGAATAAAGTGGTTCACCAAGAGAGACAACTTTGGCTTAAAAATGCTAAAGCTGAAGTAGAGTTAGATGGCAAACCATGGTACTTTGAGTATGCCAAATATGTTGGTTTAAATGATTTCCTAGCAACAAATATACACTTTTATGGAATTGGTTTGGATAACCAAGATGAAGACTAATCTTTGTAATCTTCTTATAGTAGCAGTCTTACATCTTCCTCTCACTCACTTTCTTTATACAAGGTATTAGAGACTACTTGAGAGAGTCTCTCAAGTAAGACCTTGCCATCATGTCTAAAACCTCACAATTAGAGAGTTTTACAGGGGGAAATTTTAACACTTAGCAGACTAAGCACAAATTTATCCTTCAAAAGAAAGATTTGTGGAAAGGTTGATTTGTTGCTTACAATCTTAACATAGATATTTATTAATCATGCAGTCTAACTTTGTTAATTTGGTGCTTTATTTTTTATTGTAGATGTCTTCACAATGAGGAAGAATATCAGTAATATTCACACAGTGGAGGTGTTTAATAGGAGAGATGATGAAGGTAATTGGATCCCTGATCAATACAATAAGTTAAATTGGATTTTATGAGACCAAGTACTCGTGGGAGTTTCAAGGTCAAGCTCAAAGATGTAACATACCCTAACAAACAATGGAAAGGTAGAATTATAGAGTTCAGGAGACGCACCAATGGTACAATAACAGAGGCTTTCATTTAGCATGTTTATATGCACAAAGAGATTCAAGTGCATCATGACAACTTTAGTGCGAGACATAAGCCTAGTGTAAGTTCATATCTTTGTGCTTTGTGTTTTTGTGCTTTGTGTTCTTGTGCTTTGAGTCCATGGTTATTAGATAGAGTTTTAATACAAGCATGTTTGTTGCTTGCGGCTTTATATCCATCAACTCTGGATGAATGGCAAAATGTAGAGTGCTTAAGTGGAAAGCTAAATGTTTTACATGCAGAGATAGGTGCCTTGATCTATGACAACAAGAGTGCAAGCAAATTGGCATCTTAGAATGTTTACTTTTATGATTCCACATGTGTTGTGGAGAGACATAGTTTAGAGTACATTCCACTACCACCGTTGTCTAGCCAGGAATTGTATAATCCTAGCCTAGACATGTCAAAGGCATGTAGGGTAAATATAAAAACTAATGTTCATGCTGCCATGAAACCCTCCACAGGCTCTAGAGATGTGCATCTAAGTTGGTTTGTTCCAGTTAGTTTGTTTGCACGTTTGTTTGGATCCCGTGAAGAAGTAGTAAAGAAAACTAAGATTACGTATCAATGCAAGTGCCTATCTGAGGATTGGATGACTCACTTACTAGGTGAGTCATGACATCTCAAGAGAACTCACCATGATGATATCATTGAGTGCAGAATCACTGTGTCAAATGTTACCTTTAGGTAAGATTACACTACTGTTGATTGTTTATAGTTTTTATTCATAAGTAATTCATTGCAAGAAGACACCAATCGTTGATTGTGGTTGTTGTTTTTATGTTTTTTGTTGATTTTTGTTTTTATGTTGGTTGTTTGTTTTTTATGACAGGTACTTCATTGCAAGACAAACTTTGAGCATTCGCTTTTCAAGGAGGTGGAAACTTCTACGAGGGGAGTGGCTCAGTCTAGACCAAGACATGTGAGATGGCACGCATTCAGCACTCATTGAAGTGAATATTCTTTGGGAGGGTCATGACCCTTTTGGCATTAATGTAGAAAGTCATTGGCCCCTTAGTTTTTTGAGGCAGGAAATCCGACTCATGTCCAATGATCCCCCTTGTTATTTTTATTTCAAGTTGGATGGTAGGAAGGTTGGGAGTCAAAGTGAATGTTGCAAAACATGCAAGCAGTGTGTTGCTCCACACATCCTTGAAATTGTAGAGTCCATGTAATTCTTATTCTTCCAAGTGAATATTAAAAATTGTTTCTCTAAAAGTGTTGTAAATTTAATTTTATTTCATTTTCATAAATTATAGTGGTTTTTTTAAGTCTACTGTGTTTCGAACCCATTAATATGTAAGAAAATAAAGATAAGTATAAGTAAGTACAATTGTAAGTATAAATATATATTTAAGTGTAAATAATAATATAATTAATTATCCTAGAAATATAAATATGATTTATGATTTCTTATATTTTAATGAAGTGTCACTAATTTTAAGTCTATGGATATAAGTATAAAAATAAATATAACTTTAAGTATATATTTAAGTGCAAATAATAATAGAAGTAACTTTGTAAATAATATAATATAATAATAATATGTAACAAGAAATAGAAGTATGATTTATTATTTATTATATTTTATTAAAGTGTCCTTTATTTACTAAAGTATAAACATAAGGTATTAAAATAAATATAAGTTTATAGATATTTTAAGTACAATAATAAACATAAGTATAAATTGCATCCATCCACCAGCCTCACAAAACCCAAAGTCATGACCCACCGCTAGCTTCATTGAGTGCCATCACCATTGAAGGGGTGAAGTACCTCCTTATGTAGGATGTGTTGGAGCTCTTGGAGTTTTAATGAAATAAATATTACTCCATTAAAATTTTAATAAAATATATATTACTTTATTAAAGTTTTATTGAAATAATATATAAATTTATATTTATAAGTATAAGTAGGGGTTATTTTCATTCACTTCTATTGCATTCTCTATCTCTCACTTTCTATCCACCTTGCTTGTTGCTCCCTTTTACGCCTTCACCATGGCTTTTTATAATGATACATTCGCACAGTGGATGAGTGAAACCCATTTAACGGGGTCAGATGTGGGACTAGATTTACCCTAGGTTTTGTTATAATGTTGAGCTAGAGAATATATTTAGGACTCTAGTCCCGATAGCTCACTGCTTGCATATTTTTGTGCAGGATGTGATGATATCACATTTTTTATCCCTAACTCCACTGCTCGGTGGATACCCCTAGAGTTTCTCTTCTCCATCATGAAGAGTGGTGACAACCATAGAGAGGTTGTGCAAAGAGCACTTGCACATGTCCCCCCCCCTTTCGATCTACCTCTGTGCCCCTCACTTTTGAGGAGGTAGACCCGATCGATCTCATCGAGCGGGATATTGCCTTTGCTATTTGTATATTATGCTCTGATTTTGAAGAGGAGAATGATGAGGAGCTAGTAGTGCCTCTTCTCACCTATGAAGAGAAGGAGCCAGAGGAGACAGTCCTCGAAAAGCACGAGGAGGTGGCACATAGCTTGTCTTTGGACATGTCGACTATCCACGAGGCAGTCCATGCTACTGAGAATGCAAAACTTGCATCATTGAGTGCCATCACTATAGATGGTGTTGAGTACTTGCTCATGCAGGATGTCCTTGAGGTCTTGGATTTGAGGGAGGAAGAGTTGTATTGCCACCTTGTCCAGGATGTTGATGAAGACCTCATTGACTTTGACACTCTGGATGTCCCTCCATAAGTAGCTGAAATTGGCCGATGGCACGAGCATGGATGATGTCTCTGCAATCATCCACATCCAAAGAAGTGCTACAAAAGCTGCTCTTAACTATGATATCTCAGATGGAGAATTTGAAAGGTTGCAGGAGGTGCTCTTTGGACCTCAACCACGCGTTGACCTCTTGGACCCTCTAAATGGTGATAGAGCGATCATTGGGGCAAACCTAGATGCACCGGTCGGGAAACAAAATGATGAGGCTGAGAAGGTACGTAATTTTTTAAAAAAATCTTCTTGAAAATTTTGGTGCAAGGCCTCAAGGGCCTAGGGACCTCACACATGTAATCTGTCATGCATCGGGGCCCTCTGGGCATACTAGATTACATCTGCAAAATCAAGGCCATCCTTACCAGCATGCCTGGAGAGCCCTAATGCATGCCAGATTACACGTGTGAGGTCCCCAAGCCCCTGAGGCCCCGCACAAACAATTTCAACTCATTTGAAAATATTTTTTTTCATGCAATTGTATTTTGGAATAATTTTTGATATTTTATTTTTGCATGAAAATATTTTCTTCAGGAACTTATCTATGTCGAGAAGAGTTTGCATCAAGAGCTGGTGAAACAAGGGTGGCAGAGGAAGAGTCAAGGACGCATCTTTGAAGTAGTATATTGGCAAGATCTTCCAAGACATCATTGTCTTTCACAAAGTATGCTCCCCTGATGGACAAGTCTCTCTCATCATGAAGATCAAGGCTTTAACAAAGGGTGCTGCATTCAAGTCCATGCCTGTGAAATCAAGCTTAGAGAAGGTGGTGCTTGTGAAGCGCTCCAAGCTCCTATATTTGTTCGAAGCTCAACGTGGAGGGAAGATTCATTCACTTACTGGCCTAGACCTTGCTACTAGGAAGATTGATCTTCATGCTATCCAACTCGAGCTCGATGGAAATTTTGTTGCAATTCCTTTGCTTAAAGCTCCTACTGACTCTGCTGAGCCTAGTACTAAGAGGTGCAGAGTTTAGGGTTTTTGTACTTGCTTCTATGTCATGATGTAATAGTTTCTATATTAATTAATTAAAATATATTTCTAAAATTTTGTTGTATTCATGCGATCAACAAATAATATTTAATCATTAATTTGAAATTGAAATCACAATACAATTATGATTGCCAGATATAATCAAGTAGACACTTGGCAAGGATTTGAAAAAAATATTTTCATTAAGTAAAGCATTTACTTAATGAAAATATTTTCATTAAGTAAATATAATCAAGTAGACACTTGGCAAGGATTTTAAAAAAATATTTTCATTAAGTAAAGCATTTACATCACGATCACATGAGATTACATTGTGGCATATACATGAGATTACAAGATCTCCCTAAAACTGTGGCTCATCACCATAATCTTCCCTCCACTTTTGCATGCATAGAACTAGCCGCATATCTTTGTCAGTGATGGTGTCTCTCTTGGCATGGACTGTTACGTACACTGTCACCATACATGTCCACTAAAAAAGCTTCAGCAACCTCATGAAGAGCTTCCAAAGCTACTGTTATCCATCGTGTGGGAGCCTCACTATTGCCGACCCGACGATGCCATCAAGATATCCGGCTCTCATTCAAATCATCCATGATCTCCCTAACGAGGTGATGAAAAGGTCTCCTTGGGATCAGAAGGTATGTCGTCTTCTAATACTTTCTTATTTCTTGAAGAGCGACGGTGCTAGGTCTCCACCGACGTTTGTGATGTGTGGGTGGTGCTAGGGGCCTGAGCTTCACAGGATCAACCCTCTCCTAATAGTCTCCTTGGTGCAACCCATGTTCTTGAAGAATATAAAACAAGAATAGAATGAAAATGAAAGACTCTAAACTTATATTTATAACTTCAAAAACTAAAAATATAACTTATATTTATATTTTTATAGAATAAAAATAAATAACTCTTAAATTTTTTAGTAATTTTTACTATATTTAGTAATTTCCTTATTTATAAGAGCCCCTCTGATGCAACATCTCACTAATTCCTTAGGGTTTCTAGAACTTCGTTCCATGTTTAAAGTAATCTAATTTTTAGAGTAATTTTCATTATATTTTTTTAGTAAAGACAAAATTTATAAAATTCATAAATTCATTGAAATTTTATACACTTATAGTCTTTCATGCATACATGTTGTGTGAAAAATCCTAAATACATATGAGGCCTGTGATGAACAAAAAAAATAATGCTTTCGATAAACTTGAAAAACTATATGAGAGAAAAAGATAATAACACCCAAGATATTGAGAAAGAAACATCAAATTGTACTGGTATTAAAAACGCTTCTCGTCGTAGATTACAAGTACATCAAATACGCATCATATAATTTACTCAAATCATATTATCCATGTTCAAACTGAAGGCATTGCCATTATTACGAATCCTTCGTACAAGTCTCAAATCCTTGTCCATAAGAGAGATGCGCTTTGCATGAATAGCTGCCAACTGACCATAATGCATGAGGTCCACCGAGTATGCCTCAGTTGCTTTCTTGAAGAGCTAGCAACGCTTGGGCTGACCATCACTGCACATTGTTGACTGTAGAACTAAGTCTTGCACAGAACCTATACGAGACATTCGTTGGAGATCTTACAATATCTCTCTCACCAGTCTTGCAAATGGCGCCCTTGGTATGATTAAGTTTGTACTTTTCTGATACTTCCTTATTTCTCAAAGAGCAGCAGTGCCTAGTATCCATCTATGCTTCTTATGATGTGGCGGATGTGGATGCATTATTGTACCTGTAGTAGTGCCTCTTGGATTGTCAGATTGAGTGCGCTCACTATCAATCTCCGTTTGGTATATTGACCTGGGGCTGTGTTGGGTGAGTCTTAGTAGGGTTCCTCTTAGCACTGTGCTTGGTGCATGCCATGCCGTGAAAGCTAGAAGACTATAAAATGTAAATGTCTCACCACTTATAAGCACTTATAAAAGTAATAGTTTAGTCAACTTTAAAAATAACACAATTGTTCACACACAAGTATGTATATACTCTCACACATAAAATCATTTAATATTATGGTTATAGTTAGTGAGATTATGGGTGATATATCACATTGGTTGACAAGCTCTATGTGAAAGCCATTTTGGTTTAGTAGAGTAATACTTGCATCAACAAAAAATTACAGAGTTTCAACTTGCATTTGAAACACTTGAGTCTCGGGTTTTCCACTTGCTTCCCTCTCTTTCTTGAGTTCTCAACCATTCAGCATGTTTCTCTCTACCTGATGAATTCTCAAATCGTGCCTTCCTAACCTCACATATGACTCTGTATATTGCCTATGATCCATTGGACATAGGTTTCTTCTCCTCTAACCTTATTACTATCTTTCTATATCACCATAGAAGTAATTGTTTCAACGCATTGACATCATAGATTCCACCTCCATGAGCAGTTCTCTTTTGGAAAGCACATCATGCTTGCCAATGAGATTGCTCCATGCCCTATGTAGACCATATTGCTAAACTTCCTTCATTTGCAAAGTAAGGACCATGAGCATGCAATATATGCTACATTAATAAACAATGTAATCATAATTAGTCTCTAAAACCATATAAATTAATTGAAATATCACACTTTATTGTAATGTCACACTTACCATAAAATGTGTTATACTACTTGAAGTCCATGCTTCAACAACTGATGCATAGAATATACCAATCACCTCCTTAAACTCCTTGGAATCATCTGGTCCAAATGTCATCTTCTGCAAAAGCACTGCCAATTTGTCAAGAGCAATCCATACATTTGCTTTTGCTACTCTAGTCTTTCCTCCATTGCTTCGATCAAAAACAACCATATGTAACTTTTTCCATGCTTTATATTTCTCTTGTTGTTGTACTAGTAGTTCTCCATTTTCATTTCATGGTGCAGAGAGGAATTTCCTTGCTTTTGAGCTGCCAAAGCAAGGCTTGCATGGTACATTGCCGCTTGCTATACGGACTTTTTTTCATCCTTATATATTTTTACCTGGCCTCAATTTAAACCCATCCCAGATAATATTTCTTCCACACTTTTACATGTTTCTTGGGCATCAGAAGCTGGCTGCAATTTATAAGCAAGACACACATATTCATAAACCAATTTTTCTATGATCCTCACTAGTGCATGCAAAGTGCAAAAGTGTACTCTTGTCAAGGGGATGTCAAGAAAAGGATCCCACTTAGGATCTACTCGTACCATTTGGCCCCCACCACGGCAAACAAATTGATCACGTGTAGGACACCCTTCTCTGCCTGTTTCTTCCCATTCTTACCTTTCTTTCTAGACCGCATACAATATATGCAAGGAAACTCTGCATTTGCTGCATTTGACACACCAAACATGCACTTCAAAGTTTTGAGATCTCCAGCAAGGTGCCATTCCACTTGATACTCACCACCATAACCTTCCACGTGCAAACTTTCGCCATGATTTTGACGTTGCAATGTATTAGGTATCTCTGTCAAGTTAAAGAATATCTTCAAAATCTCATGATCTTCCTTTGGTACTTCAAATGCAACAAGCCACCAAATTTCATTCTCATACTGTACACTAAAGTAATCAAGATGACCAGGAAAGAAGATGTTAGGATCCATTGCTCTATTCATGAGAGTTAGACTAACACGTTCTAACTTCTGACCTTTGATAACCTCATTTTCATCAAGCTTCAAAATAAATTTTAGCTTATCTCCACATTCTACAATAGATATACCATAAAACTTTAACATTAGAGATTGTAACTTGCATACGTCTAATTAAAAATTGTTATTTGTGTGTAAGACAAATGGCACTTCCTTTGACCCATACTTGCATACATGTCTGTGACATAAGTGCATTGGCTCACCAATTAATTGTTCCACCTTAGTGTTTAATGGGTTGTCGTGCTTGCACCACATGAAATGGTTTAGGAAGAGGCAATACCCTTTTCTTTTGCAACACTTTTTTAAACCTTGTATCTAAATGTTTGTATATCATGCCATAAGACTGAGAACTTATTCCCACCTTATCACATATTTCCTACATATCATTTGATGTGAAGGAATCACTTACCTCTTGTAAGCATTGTATGATAACTTCATCACCAAACTGACTTAAACTTTGGGCATTGAAGCACGGACTTCACCATATCTTTAATGAGTACCTTTTCAATTCCTTGATTCACTTCGTTTTCTAGATTGCTAAACATCTTTTGCATGTTATCACGTGCATAGATCCTTCTCTTGTATTGTCCACATGTCTTTGCCAACATGTGCATAGGTTTATATGACCTTTGGCATTCACGTACCTCCCGTGTCGTTGTGTGCCCATAAGTGATAGTCTTCTATAGCATTGTCTTCATCTTCTTATTGTGCTAGCCTGTGAATCATTAACCTGGTTAATCAAGCTGGCATTTTGCATTACCATGTCATGCATAGCATCTTGCAAAACATTGTTCTCTTCTTGTTTTGCCAACAATGATCTATTAAGTTTCATGATCTATTGTGCAGAAACATGTGCAAAAACATGTGCAGAAACATGGGCTTGGGTTGCAAGTTTCTAAGTATAATCATGTAACCCTGCATTACCCTCACAAACATACTTGATAAATGATGTTGGTCCTGAGAATTGGGGAGATTGTTGTGTAATAGGATTAGATGGATATATAGACCCATCAACCCAAAGATCTATATGTTTTTCCCTTCTATTAAGACAGTGAAGAACTTGTTGAAGCAGAAGGAGGAGCCTCCTAAGAGGCAAACTTTGTTTGTGAAGAAACAACTGGAAGTTTTAAATGCTCATAGTTTAAATACCCGACTCTCCTAAACATAAATTGTGAACCCTTAAGCTTGTAAACTTTTTAGAACTTACCTAGGTCAGCTAGCATTGTTCTTAAGCCTGTAAGACCTATGGGCATGGCCATGTAAACATAACTAGTCAAGCCTTATTTAGGAAGTATACTAAGATTCATGAAAGCAAGGGGGGATCAATTATTGTGTCATGGATATGAATGAAGGGGATAATTGTTGGAATTATCATCCATATCCAAATATTTCCTATCTTCTAAAAGGGTTTTAATCCTTAGGTTATCTTGATTAAAGCTTAGATATATGCACCTCTTGGTAGGCATATCAACATAGTGGAGATGATGGAGTAATCAAAGGAGATAATATAGGGATACCAAGAATGTAGGGGAGGTACATAGAATTAAGGAGAAAATAATCATGGGTAATTAAAACCAAATCAAATTACATTAGCAACTAATCAAAATTGTACTCAAAGCCTATTTAAATTGCTTTCATTTCGATGCAAATTAGCTAGGTTTTCTGAGTGTATCTTTTTCTCAGTGGTGTCATGTGTGGTTTTTATTATTCATCTAACATATTGTTTGTTGTTCAATGCTGCTAGAATGATCAATATGTATGATCCTCCATAATCTATTGTAATATCTTATTAATCTATTGTAATATCTTATTAATCTCAATAATGGCTTATCACTTTTGATGAACTCCCAATATTTGATCAGGAAATTGGTCATCCTGAACTTCTATGCTTGGACGTTATTCTTTTCTAACTACTCATTCACGATCTAGGATAGACTATTAGACATGATTACCTATAGCAACTTACCAAATAGTAATTCTAAATACTTCTTCTATACCTATAGCAAACTTACAATCTCCAATAGAGTGGTACTGTACACATGTTATACTGCAACTGTATATGGAACAATCATACAAATACACATCTACCAACAACTTGCAAATCCCAAATTCTCTACACATGGCTGTTTTGCAGCTATAATTATGTCACTGCTCTGACCATAAATTGGGTATCTATAGTCAAAATCGATACTTTCACAGAGTGTCTACGAAAAAAAAACTTACAAAGCCAAAATGGGACTCAAAACATGCTCAAAACACTCCACCTAGGTTGCATTAATTCGAATATGGAATTCAAATTATTTGATTAAAATAGACGAATCATATAAATTCTTTAAAAAAATCTATCGAATAATTCAAAAAACATCATCATTTTGGAGGAATTTGATTTTATACTAACATTTCATCCAAACTTGTTTTGGTCGAAACATTTATTTATATCAAAAGAACTTTTGACCGAATTAATTTTTCAAGTCAACAAAATTTTTAGATCAAAATATTTAAATTTTATATAAATTTAAAATGAATCCATACGTATATGTTTTGATTGAGGGACATCAAAGACGGATTGGTAAATAAATGCAATACTTCCATTTGATTAAGCTTGCTTTTCATTTGAAATATATATCTTTTTATAGTATTATAATTCATTTGATGAGGCTTTCTTTTTCATTTAAAATATATATACTTTTATTTATATTTTTAAATAATTTTTTACTATGTATTTATAATATTAAATAGTTATTATACTTTCATTTGATAAAACATAATTTTTATTTGGAAGATATGGAAGAAATATTTAAGTAACTCTTTCATTTGTTGTTGCAGGTGTGGATGAGATAAATAATATTGTTTAAATTTGATAAAGTGAAAACTTTTTCATTTATAAAATATAAATAATTTTTATTACATAAACAATATATCTTAATTGATAAAATTGAGAAAATAACTTTTATGCTTATAAATCTTAAATTTTTAATTCTTACAATGAATCATTATTTGAGTGATTTAAAGTAAGATTTGACCAAATTCTCAAAAAATGTTTTTACTTTATTTTAAATATAATATATTCTTCAAAGTTAAATAATTACTTAAAAATAATTCTTAAATACTCTATTCTTAGAGTTTGCATTAATAAATATATATTTTTTATTTATATTTTTATACTTTTTTAAAATGTGAAAAACTAACGTATTTTGTATATTGTCTTATAAGTAAAAAAGAAAAGGCACAAATAAGTAGAGGACCAGAGTGAAAATTTGCGGAGAAGATATATAAATTTGTAACAACTTCAAAAATGCAATGTAGATCTTATGGCCATACATTTTTTTGGAGGAGCAACTCGAATCAAAGAGCATCTTACTCTAGTTTAGGGAGAAATTTAGATAAATGTCCTACTCCACCTCACCAGATGTAGACTATATTTTTTAAGTATATATAACAAGCAAGTTGTTCCAAAAATAGTAAACAAAAACTTTGTATGACCTCTAATATGAATAATAATAAAATGGTTGTTGAGAAACTATAAGAAGTGGTCATGTATCTCATGCATCAAAGGTAAATATGCAATCGCAATGTGATGTGGGGATGGGTGCAATAAAACCTCGTAGACAAAATAAAGTGAAAGAAGGTTTTGAGCATAAAGAAAACTTGGAATTGCATAAAAATGGACTCACGTCTTTATAGCTTATGGTATTCCATTCAATGTCATTCGTAATCCTTTTTTTTAAGATGCATTGATGTCAATAGCAAAAGGTGGTTTTACTTTGCTAGATTATAAGATATGCATATAATATTTAGATAAAATAAAACATTCAGTGGAGAAAACTTTGAAAAGAACAATATTTAATTATGTGCCCACATATGGATGTGCCATTGCAATAGATGAATGGACAATTAATCAACCAAAGACTTTGATGAAGGTCATGTGCATTTATTCTAGAGCTACTATTTTTTGGGAGCAATTAACACATCATTGAGAGAAAAATTGATGATTATATTGAAAAGGTTTATGAACGCTTAATTTCTCATGTGGGTGGTAGTAAAAATGTAACTACAACAATTTCAAATAATGTATCAAATTATAAATTAGTAGGACAAAATATAATGACAAATTATAACATGGGTTTCATGTGCAATTTACTTCTTAAGGATATTGGAAAGTTCACCTTGATACAATCTACTTTGGTGGAGGCAAATTTTGTAGCAAAATAGCTTCCTGTACCATCGAGTGGGTAAAGAAGCTAGCTGTGGTAGGTCGAGGCTCCTGTTTGGCTAAGGTATAGATGGCTGCTGTGGGGCATGGTATAGGCCCTCTACATGTATTCCATGTCTGTGGGTCTGCAATAGGTGTCGGGGTCCGAGGCTCTCTGAAGTGCCGCCATGAGACAGGGCTATCTCTACTCATGAAGAAATGAAAGATCTCTAGCTCCTGTATCTCTGCGAAGGCCCGCCTTTTGCGGCGAGTAAGTCTCCTCATTTCTCTCCTCGACTCCTGCTCTGTGATGGCTCCCAAGGCTCTCTGTATGCGGAGCTGTGAGTATAGGGCTCTGCACTTGTCATCATACCATCTGTTCTGGGGCATAGTCCGAGGTCTCGCAGGCTCTCCTGAGTGTACACGATGTGGGAAGCTCTGTAATGCAGCCGTGTGTAGGAGTGATGCCAGCTGGGCTGTAATGGTATCCATAGGTGCCAGGGGATCCATGAGTAGGAGCCCATCCTCTACTCTGCCAGTGTATATGTCTGCCATGTCATGTGTGAAGTAGATGGTAGTGTGTGGCGTCAATATGTGGGCTGCTGGTGATATTGGTGATCCGGCTAGTGAAAATGCCAAGTATGTATGATCTGCCCCAATAGGACGAGGTGGAATGGAGAATGAGGTGACAAGCTGTGATGCCTCCAAAGACCCCATAATGTAGTCTACCACCGTGCCTCCGGTCCGTGTATGACCCCCATGTGGGAAGCATGTCAGCCCTCCTGATCCCGGCCACTGTAGCATCCCATTATAAATAACGAGACGATGCCTGGCTCCCAACTCTAGTAAGTGGTCCCCATAATGTCCTCTGTCTGGTCCAGTGTCCTCTGATCCTCGACTAGCCCCTATCTCCTCTGGATCCACAGGGTGGAGGATCTCCATGTCATCATAGTCATACACCTCACACTGTCTGCTCTGTGTGTGGGCATTGAAGTCGCCCGTAAGAAATACTTCCCCTAGTGTAGAATAATGCATAATCTCCTCTGACAGACAAGTGTATGGCAAGACTCATGTCTCCTCCTCCTGTGGCATGTCCTCTGTAATGACATAGGAGGATCCTGATGGAGAAAAGTAACATAGAGCTATGTATATAACCCTGTCTTGTGAGAGCTGTAAGCTGATCCACATGTATCTGGCCTTTGGATCCTGTGCTACCACTCTCAGTCTCCCCTGTAGCTCCCGTCTGAATAGAATTGCTACTCCCCCCGACCCTCTCGAGGTACCCTGGCGTGTGGTCCTCAGGGATATATTGCTTAGGATGGATGTGGCAAGGAGATCATTTTCGTTCGTTTATGGTGATGGACAAGATATTGAAGGTAAATGTTTTAGATGTTTGCTATAATTTAGGTATTATTATTTTCCAAGATTTATTTAATATTCATGGCTGAATTGTAGAGCCTTAATTTTGGGAAGGCCAAGCAACAGCTTCTCTAATTATTGAACTGTTAGAGAGCACTGGTGTTTTATGATATATATACAAACTTTCTTTTTATGTAACTTTTGTGTTTTGATTAATTTATATTTTTATTGAAACATTCTTTATAATCTCTCTATTTTTTTCACCCTCTTCTAACTATATTTCACACCAAATAAAAGTAAAGCAAATAATAAGCATTGGTTTAGAGAGAGATAGAGACAGACAAACAATCAAACATACACAAGAGAAGAGAAGAGAGAGAGAG